>NC_045476.1:0-671250 GCF_009650955.1 Corvus moneduloides
CAGGAGAGATCTCAGTTTGCACTCCAAATTCCCTGCAGCCTGTTCCCTTCCTGATCCATCCCTTGAAGCAGCAAGAGTGGAATTCCTTCCGTGGTTGCTCTTTCCCTCCTGTTTTCCACGCAACAAGAAAAAGCGGCCACGTGAACAGGAGTAAAAGCCCCAAACCCACAAAAAAGCACACATTCTCAGCATCACTAATCCCTGCCAAATTGCCAGGAACCTTCCAAAACTACTTCCAAGCTTGGAAACAGGGAGCCAGTTGTTTGTTTAAGCAGCTATTGATCCAGTCTCTTCCAGCTAATTAAACTATTCACTATTTAAACTCATTAAACTGCTCATCCTGCTCCTGGCAGCCAGAGGCAAAGAAGAAATCGTGTCTAGATTAAATGGTGATGGTGAATGTGCCCATGCCAGTCCTTGGAGAGGTTGGAATTGCATCCCTGTTCCTCTGCTCTCTTTTCCTTCCTTTTTCCTGCAGTGATTCCCACCCGGATTCCTCAGCTCCAGCTCTCTGAGCAGCCTCACGGGGAGCATTTCATCCCCTTGGAGCCAACTCCATTTGTTGCATCCTTCATGCCTCAACCACCCCTAAAAGCAGGGAAGTGCTGATGGGCAGTGCAGCTGCTTCCACTCGGGAATGTTTCCAGTGGAACAGGGAGGGAATTCTGAGAAGCTTCCACCCACTGCACGTTATTGCTGGATAAAAGGTGAGGCAGCAAAGGATCAACAAAGGGAGATTTCAGCAAGACAAAGTCCAGACAGAGAGGCTGCAAGTGTTGCTGGGGCTGCTAAGCTGGGAAAACTGCAAGGTCAGGCTGTGGGAACATGGATTATACTGAGGTCTGGAACCGGTGTTGGGAAGAGAGGGAGAAGGAGAAGGAGAAGGAGAAGGAGAAGGAGAAGGAGAAGGAGAAGGAGAAGGAGAAGGAGGAGAAAGGGCCCAAAGTAACTGCACAGCGAATTTCCTTACCATGAGCCAGGCTCATTCCCTGAGCTGACCGATATCTCTGAGCTCCCCTTCATGGCACAGCCCTGCCAGTAAAGAACAGAAGTTCCTGCCGCTCCCACTGGAATTCTGTAGCGTGCCTGGCATTCCATACGTTCTGCTGCCTGAGAATTCCTGCAGCCGTCCTTGGGAAGAGCAGTTCACTGCCACAGGAGGAACAAGAGGAAAGCAGTTGCCACTCTCGGGTTCTGTGCTCTGTAAAAAGTAAAACCAGATCAAGATCAAAGCTCCATAAAGCTGGAACCATCTCCAACCTCGGGACAGCCCTTCTGTGGGAAAAGCGTGGATGGGCAATTAGGAAGGAGATCATCATGCACATGGGCAAGGGGGGGAATTAAATTCTGCTGCTTTCTGATTGAGGCCTGCTTCAATTTGCAGCCTTTATAATATCAGTTTAATGGGACTTTTTGTGCTTTAAAGAGGTTTTTATTAGCTGGGGGTTGTCCCTGCCTGGACTGAGGCACAGCACAATGAGTCTCCTGCCTCCTGAAGCCGTGTCGTTATCCCAGCATCTGAAATTAAAAACCAGCACTCTGGGAAACCTCTCTACTCTGAGGAGAAGTGTGTTTGGGTCTGTGGAGAGCCTGGAACAGCTCTGAGAGACACCAAACATCCTGTGGATCCCAATGAACAGCAAAACATTCCAGCAGCTCCTTCCAACACCGCCCTTGTAAGGAACTCTGTCACCCTAGTGGGTATTTGTGGGAGTAAGGAAGAAATCCCACTGATGACCTCAGTGTGATCACCTCTGGTTCGTCTGGGGATAAATCTCCTTTATCCTTCTGGGAGAATAAAGGAATCCAATGCTGCCTTAATCCCCTGCTCCTCGGAGTCTGGATTTCCAGAATCCATCTCCTGGCCCAGCATGGGAAGGGTTGTCCAGCGCTGGAACAGCTGCCCAGGGCAGTGGTGGAGTCACCAACCCTGGAAGTGCTCATAAAATACATGGATATGGCACTTGAGTGTTCATAAAATACATGGGGAAATACATGCAGAAATATAGGGATAAATACAGGGGGAAATACGTGGATAAATATATGGATAAATGTATATGGATAAACATATATGGATAATCCATGGATAAACATACGGATAAATATAGGGATAAATATGTATGGATAAATATGTATGGATAAATACAGACCTTGCCTCCCTGAACACCAGGAGAGCCGGTGTTTTACCCAGATCCCAGTGCCCTGCACGGCTGCGCTGACACGAGCGCAGGCCGATCGCTCCGCCCAGCACCATCCCTCGTTTGCCTCCCACGGCTCCCCAGGCGGCCCCAAACCACCCCAGCGTGTCTGTGCCGGGGCCAGGGCCTGCCCCGAGCCCGACCAGAGGCTGTCACCCAGCCCTGCACCAGCTCCCACCCCCGGGTGAGCTGGGAATGCACTGAGAGCTCGGCTCCCCGGGCTCCCCAGCACCCAAACCGGTCCTCACACACACAGAAATGCCCAACCTGCCCCTCTGGGCACAGCCAAACACCACAATTCCATCATCCCCAAGGAACTCTGGCACTTGCCTCTTCACCTCTGCCCATTTCCAGTAGCCGGGGCTAGGACTGGCCTGTCAGAAAGAGCATTCCCTAGGCAGTTCATCCCAGCCCAGAGGAGAAGAGGAGCCTGTCCCTGACCCACACCATGGGCAGGACAAGGGGGGCCCTAGCTGGCTTTGCCTACTCCAACACCAAAGCTCTTGGTCCCAAAGATGGGGCGAGTTCAGTGGTTTTTCCTGTCCTGAAAGAGAGCAGAAAAGGGAAGTTAATCCCACTGTGGAATCCAAGACTCCTGCATTTCATATTTCTGCTCTGATTGCTCACCGTGCAGTTTTATCCATGGGAAAAAAAAGGAGAATGACACCATATCAAATAAAAAGTGCCCTTTTCCAGCATTTTTATTCCAGGCATTAAAAGGATGCTCATTTCTCTTCTAGCATTGTTTCCCTCATTTTAGGAGAACCGTTTTCATCCCAGACCCCACTCGTCAGTTGTTCGATCCTCTGGCACTGGATTTGGACAAAAGAAGGGACGCACCTGGACTGCAGGAAATCACTGAGAGAAAACCCTTCCAAAACCTGACAGAGAAAAAACAACAGGAGATGCAGGAAGACACATCCCTCATTTGCACGTCTGGAATGCTTTTCTAAAGACTTCTCTGCATCTGGACGCTCTTTGCTCTTGGCTTTCTTTACAAGAATGCATTTGCTGCTAAACACGTCTCAGACCCTTACTTGATCGGGATAAGGTGGGATGGAGATGAAGACTCACACAGGGAATAGCCAGGGAGATGCAGGGCCTGGGAACATCAAGGACGGAGAAGAGAAGGAACAGGGATTGTTTTTCTTGTTTAGAGCCAGCAGTGCTGTGAGCTTGGAGAACACACGGCACCGCAGGGATCCAGGGCAGGAGCGGGATAACTCCGGGATAAGGGGAATCTGCTCCCACTCCAGGGCTGTGCCAGTGAAGGAGGGGAATTTTTTAGTGCCTTCATTGCACACAAAAACCAAACCCAGCACCACCGAGCTGGACTTCCGTGAGCTGCAACACAAAGCGGCCCCTGGCCTTTGGGGGAACACAACCTCCCCGAGTCACGGAGCCAGGGGATGACACTTGGGAATGATCCTTGCTGCCTGCAGGCAAATCAGATGAGGGAGCCACAGGAGCTCTGGCGTTTCCTGCTCTTCCTGCAACGCCATCGGTCCAGACCAGGAGACCTTTCCTGGAACAGATCTTCCCTGTAAAGGGAGCTGCACCAAAGCTCAAGCCCTCATTTAGAGACCCTTGGAAAAGCAAAGGTGAGAGGGGATTACCTGGAGCCCCAGGGGACCGAGGCGAAGGCGATGAAGAAGCACACAGCAAAGTGCTTCCACTGCTTCTCACTCCAGCAAGGGGAACATCCCTGGAATTTCATGTCCAGCGTCTCTCCCAAGCCCCACAGGTGAACCCACACGTACTCCAGGACTGATCTCCTTCAAACTTCCAGCAGCACAGACCCACCGGGAGGAACTGCAATCCAAGGACACACATCAGCAACCGTCTTCCCGCTTGCCGCTCTCTCCACATTTTCCCTTTCCAGTGGGATGCAGGTGCCACCCCCCAGAGGCAGGAGAACTGCCTTGCAATCCAGTACAAAACCTGCCTGGAAAGCCCAGGATGCCCGGAGCCAGCAGCCGTTTCTCCTGGAGCTCCTGCTGACAGGCATTTGAAGCCTGCTGTGCCTCACAGCTGCTTTTCTGCCAAGGGCATTCCCATCTTTTCTTTCTTAGCCCAAATAAAGCTTTGCAAAGCTGACTTTTGTGAGAAGTGCTTCATATTTGGATTATTCTTAACTTGGAGTTTCCCTCGGCACCAAAATCAGGGGGTAAACCCAACATGGCCTCAAAGGGCCATAAGATCCCAGATATGCAATCCCCAGTTCCCTCAGGATTGGTTCATTAAAGCTTTTCAGGGGTAATTTGGCAAATTTCAGGGTTTGGTGATTTCACCGTCAAAGCCACATGAAACCTGTGCAAAAGGAACTTAACTAAAGCTGGCTAAAAGTGGTCCCTGCTGATGACTCATTAAAACACCCCCTTAAAAAGGAGCCAGGATTGATTCCACACTCACAAACCCCCCCTTGCCACGATCGGCGCTCTCTGCCCGCCAAGGACACGGCACCGGGCAGGGACATTTCTCCCACTCCCCGGCAGAGACCTCCTCCTGCCACATCCAGGGAACCGCAGCCGCTCAGGGAACACCAACTTTGTCCTGGGCTGGGAACAGGACAGGGACAAGGAACGCTTTGAAGTCATTCCCACCTCGGTGCTGTCCAGACCTGGCAGAAAGCGCTTCCCACACCTCTCCTGGAATTCTCTTCCCCGGCCCTTCCAGCTTCGGAAGGCTTCTGGGGGAGCCTCAACTTTCGGTGCAGCTCAGAAGCTGCACGCGCCTAAAGCATCCCCACGGGAACACGAAGCTTCCCTCGGGCATTTCGTTTCTTTATCCCAAATATTCTCCCCACTCAGCCACAATCTAGAAAGAACAAAAGGGAAAAGAAGGAAGACCAATTAATTCTGACGTAAGGAGTCTTGACTATCCCGACACACTGCCACGTGAAAAAACATCCCTGCCCCTCTAACAAATCCCTCTGATACTGGCTCCATTCAGGATCAATTATTTAAACGCTGTATTAAGGAGCGTAAGGACACAACGCTTGGAATTCTCAAAAACGGCTCAGCTCTCGGCTACTCCAAGCACTTTCCCACCCGGGGAGCTGAGCTGTCCCAGATTTAAACGCCACGTTTGATCCAAATCCGACAGAAATCTGCTCTTGTTTGGTTACTGAGCTTTCCCAAAAGCTGTGCAGTCAAGCCTGGAAATCCTCACTGAAGCTTTGCCATGTCACATCGGGATTTACCCTTGGGAAAACCCCACTCTGAGCACTTGGGTTTCAAGAGGTTGCACCCGATGTTACAGACGCAGAATTCCTGTGGGGTTTGGCATTTCCTGTACCTCCAAACACGTGAAAAGAATGAAGTGCAGAGTCCCAAGGCTCCATTATTGCCATTCTCCTCACATCCCTTTCCTCAGCTGCACGTGGCTTTGTGCCTCCTCTGAAGGGCTGGAAAGGAATTTGGGAACCCCCCCCCTCAGCTTCTTCGGTTTTCAGCCTTTTCTCTGAGGCGGCCCAAAAGGCAAACAGGAAAAAAAAACCCCAGAAGTGCACAAAATCCCAGCCCCTCCCAAGATGCAGCTCCTCACACCAAACCTTGGGAGAATCCCTGGTGCTTCCAACACCGCTGCAATCCCACCTGGAGCTGAGCTTACAGGGTGCTCTGCCTAATCCACATGCAAGCCTGGATAGCCCAAAGCCTGCAAGAAAAGAGGAGGCAAAGTGAAGGGGAGAGGGGAAAAAACGGAGTTTTGGGTTTTCCCCGTGTTTGCAACAGGATTGAAGGGCAGGATGGAGAGCTTTCATGGAAAAGAAGTACCAAAGGCTGCTTAATTGCCAGCAATTAGCGCTGCTCAGGTTGAATCCAAGAGGACAAATGCACCGGGATCAAACAGGAGCAGCCGACACGATGGGTTATGACACAGATCTGTGAAGCTGGAGCCTTCTTTCTTCTCCCGGGCTCTCCCAGAAATTCTCCATGGCCGGACGTGCTCCCACTCTCCCCGCTGGGGAGGATGGACTTGGATAGCCCGGGTGACTGCTGAGCCTAAAACAAGAAAGTGATGCAGTGATCCAAGTGTTTTTCCAAGGAAATGACATATTCTCTGGACCTGGGATAACCCATATCCCATGGCCTTCTCCAGGAAGGGTCCCAGCTGGATATGGTCTCCCAGAAAGGATTCCATAGGGGCTCACCTTTTGCCTGGAGCTTGGCTGAAGTCCTCAGCAATGCCAGGGAATGTAGCCATTGGAGGCTTTGGGCAGATTTGGCTCATTTGCCTTTTTAGGCTTTGTTTCCTTCTCTCAGCCTTCCCACTGGATTGTGGCCTCCGAGGAATACGTAAAATCCCATTCCATTCCTATTCTTTCGGACAATTTTTTGTACCGTTCCTGTACAAAACGAGGCCCCCTGTTCGGATGCTTTTCCCCACCGTTCCCCGGCAGTTTTATCTGCCACTGCATTCCCTGCGTTGCTTGGGCTCTTCCCAGATCTCTGAGCTCCTTCACAAGGCAGGAGATCGATTTGGCCCAGGAACTAAACCCTCCCGAGGAATTGTCTGATGCCATCTCCACATTTGACAGCTGATCCTTGTGCTCAAAGGATCCCTCTTTCTTCCCTCCAGCCAATTCCAAGGCTCTCTGCCCCCAGCTGGGATCAGTCCCCAGTCTGATCCCTGCACTCTTCCCTGCCGGGATCCTGCTCAGGAATCCATGGGCTACGAATGTAAGAATTAATTCTTCCCACCCCTGCCCAGTTCCAAAGGATTTGGTGTCTGCCTTACCCGGCTGGAGCCTGCTTCCAACTCTGTTCTTGCTGCTTCTGCTGCTTTCCATTTCCCAGGAATTCCACCGACGGAGCGACAGCGATTTCCAGCTCCGCCAGGATTCCCTCTGTTGCGTTTGGGTGCTGGAAGGATATCAAAACCAGGGTCTCTGGGGCTTTACTATCAGGAAATTACATCCCCGGATTTGTTCATTTCCAAATATTATCTCTTCCCAACAAAGCACTGGGCATCCAAGGAATTCAGAAAGTGATGGGCTGACCACAGCTTACTCCTCTGGAATGTCAGAGCTTGGAAAAAAAAGGGCAGTTGAGGCTTCTCCTGGTGCTGCCCGTGAGGTGTATTTTACTTAACAGCCCCTTCCTGTGTCTTTCCCTGTATCCACCAAAAAATCCACCCGTTCATTCCCCAGCTGCTTGCTTCCTCCCTCTTTTCCTGTATCCAACAGAATTTTAACAGGTGAATAATCCCCTCTGGAAGAGCACCTTTCATTCCAAACCTAAGAACAAACGAATCACTTTCCTTCGACCATCCTTATTAGGATTGCACTGAGAGCAGTGGATGGAAAATGATCCTCTCCTGGTCCCTGCTGGATTCCCAGAGCAGGGATTCTTTCCCTCTTTCACCCCCCCACGGTGCCTTCCTCCCCCTCCCGCCCCACCCCACACCCTTTTCAGGCTTTGTTCCACAGCTTTTGCCTCCAGGCCTCAGATCCTTTCATTCTCCAGGAGCTCCCAGCAGCTCCACAGCCTTTCCTCTCCCATCCTGATCATTTCTCCAAGAATGGAGCTCTGCATTTCAATTGCCTTCTCTTTTCTCTGACAACTCCCACCAATCCAGACCTAAAGCTGACACAAGGAACACCGGTGCCCACAAATCCAAACCCAGACCCGGCCATCCCTAAACCAGCAACTCCCAGACAATTTGCGTTCGTTCCAACCTAACACTGAGGACTCACCCAATCCTTCAAAATTCCCAAGAAATATCCTGTTGCCTTCACAGCTCCCAGGGGATTCTGCTTTGCGCTCACACGGATTTGGGACTTCCCTGAAAAAACCCGTGCAGGGCACGCTGGAATCCCCGATCCCGTGAATCCGGGGAGCGTTAAAAGCTCGGTCCAGCCTGGGCCCCCGGAAATTTTTGCCAACTATCCCCCAAGTCCTCAGGATAACAGAACTCTCTGGTACTGCATTTTTGGCTTTGGAAAGCCTGGAATTACTCTATTCCTAGTGCTGGGCTCTGCATATGGCCGAGAAAATCCCGGCCTCCACACAGACCCAGATTCCAAACTTTTTGATACATTTCAGCAAACCGAGAAATTCACCTTCCCTGCTTCTTCTTAAGGGCATCCTTCTCTTCCCTTACCCGGCAGGCTCTCTCCCACTGGGGGTGGGTTTTCCCCTTCCCATGCTAATCAGTCCCTACTTCTAGGAGGTTTAGGTACCTTTCTTCCCTGCGAGGGATTTCTTAACACAGCTACCGAGGCTTTGGGAGTCTCCTTTATCTTCTACTTTCTGGAAAAACACCCTGTGATCCATAAATGCCACAATCCAGACGCCCAACTTCAACAAGACATCCTTTTTACCTAAAAACACTCACTCTCAACTCTTAGATCTTTGGAAGTTTTACCCCCGCAAAATTCCCCTATTTTTCCACCACTGAATTCCTCAGTCCTGCTTCCAAGGATTTCTTGAATACCACGGGGTTTTTCTCAAGATTTACCCCCACGACCTTCCCTACGTGCCCACTGCTCATTACCTCATTTTTCCCTCAATGTGTTCGTTCTCCACCCCAGAGAGTTTGTCAAGTGTTGCCTCCAAAATGTTCCCCTTCTGTCCGCTACTCAGTTCCCCATTTTGCCTCCAAAATATTCCTTCTGTCCCCTCCAGATTGCATCCACTTTTACCCCCAACATTTTACTTCCTCTACGATATTGATTAAACCTTTTCCACCCCAAAAATGTGCATTCTCTCCCTTAAACAGCACCTCAGCTTTTCCCTCAAAAATGCCCCAGAGAGAAACTCAGATTCAGCCCCCAAACTCCCATCTTCCTACACAAACAGTTCTTGTGGCCCCTCTCAATTCCCCCAGGCTTTCAGCTAAAGGAAGAACTGGAAGCCTATTCCCTCATCTCCGCCCTTGTTTTGCTTTCCTGGAAAACCTTGCGATCCCACACTTTCTCCAAGAGATCTGCTGGGAGTACTGCAAGGTTTGCTCTGTCAGAGCGCATGGAGGGTTTACAGCACTTGTTCCTCTGCATCTTTACCCTTTTATCAGGTTTCCCCTGGAACGGTGCTGTGGGAGAAGCTTGGAACTACCAGAAATGGATCAGGTTCACATTTCTGCCCCACCAGTTTTTATCTGGTTTGAAATTCCTGGAATTACCCTCAAATGTGCCCTAGAACACTGCTGTGAGAGGATCAATGAGAAGAACAGCCTGAAAGCAGAAAACCACCTCCAGCAGCAGCCAGAATGATCCCATTTCTGTTCTTACCTGGTCCTGCCAGAGCTCCCAACAGCCATTCCCATTCCAAAACAAGAGCTGTGGAAGTCATTCCTGATGTCCGTGAGGGTGAGGTGGCAGTTCTGGATGGTCTTTGCTGTGGAATCAGACAACAAACAGAGTGTAAATGATCTTGGTGGTCCCTTCCAAGCCAAACCAGCCCGCGATTCCATGCGGGGATCAGCACCTGTCCCAGCTCCATTCCAGAAACCTCCTCCCACTGACCCAGAACTTTCCTTTTGCTGCTCAACATCAGGGATTTGCTGCCGAGTGCCCCGAGCAGGGGACGCCTCAGCCTTCCCTGGGACCGCAGCATTCCCTGCGCTGCCTCAGCACTCCCCCTGCGCTGCTGTTCCACGCCGATCCCGTGGTCCAGCGCCTGTGCGGGCTGCAGTGCCGGGCTCTCCCCACAAGGCGGCAGCACCGGGAGCGAGCAGCCCCGGCCGGTCCCGCTGGCTCGGGGCAGCTGCGCCTTGAACCCGCCCTGAGCCGGCGGGGCCATGAACACAGCGGGCACAAACCCCACCGGTGCCCCTTTATTTCACCCTCAGAGGCACAGGATCGCAGCATTTCCTGGGCTGGAAGGGACCCGCAGGGAGCATCGAGTCCAAATCCTGGCCCTGCACCCCAAGAATCCCACCCTGTGCCCGAGAGCCTTGTCCAGACCCAAACTCTTCCCCCAAGATCCTGAAAACACAGAGGGGCTGGGAGAAGGATGACAATGGAGGATTTTTTAGATAGATCTCCTTGTACGATCGTTACATAATATTATTAGATAGTCCAGGAACCCATCCCTGTGCCTGGACACCCATCCCTGGGCCGGGGCAGCCATCCCTGGGCCGGAATACCGATCCCCCGCGGCCCCCACCGTCCGCTCGGGGCTGTCCCCATTCCCCGCTCACCTCCGAGCCCGGAGCACCCGCGCCGGTGCCCCCGGCCCGGCCGCGCTGCTCCCCGGGCTCTCCGCCATTGCCGCTCCCGGCGAAGAAGGGCGGAAGTCACCGGGACCGCACCAATGTGGCGATTGCGTCAGTGGCTATTCGACCTTCTCAAGATGGCGGCCGGAAGGACCCCGCTCCGTCTATTTGGCTGCCTGAATGCTCCCGCCTGCCCCAGGCGCCGCTGACCCCACAGTCGGTGTCCGCATAGCGGGAAAAGCCTCAGAAAATTGCGTGCAAGCGCTGGGCTGGCGTCGGCGTCGGCGTCGCGTTCAGGCAGCCGAATAGACGCAGCCTTGGGGCTTCCCTGCCGCCATATTGAGAAGGTCAGAAAACAGTGCACACGACCGCCATGTTCAGTGTGGCTGCGACGCAACTTCCGTCCATCGCCGCCATCTTGGGTGCTGGCAGAAGCCACTTCCGGTCGAGCCGCCATCTTTAGTGTGGTACACTTAAGGACCCCCGCCGCCCCTCACAAGGGCGTCTATTCGGCTGCCTGAATCCGGCCCGGACTCCGACGCCGGCCCCGCGCTTTCCGCGCGATTTTCCGCGGTGCTTCCCGGAGCGAGGACACGGCTGGTGGGGTCAGCGGCGCCGGAGGCGGGCGACTGCTCCGCGACCGGCGGCAGGCATCGGCAGGGACACCTCTCCAAGTGGCCTAGTGCGTCCGCCATCTTGAGTGTGGCGGAAGTGTAAACCACCCTCTGCAAGGTCCTGGCAGGTTCTAATAAAAACGTCACTTAACGCCGTCCCGAGAGCGCGGAACTGTGCCTTCCTTTCCGAGCCGCCTCCTTGAGAGCGACGCGCGGGCGGCTCGATTCCGACCGTGCCCGCCCGGTGCCCCCCGCCCGGGTCGCGCTGCGACCGCGCCTCTGCTGCCCGGCAAAACCGGCCCCGCCCCCCGCCCTGTCATTCCTCGCGGTCGCCGCCCCGCACGGCGCCCACTCCTTTCCATAGCTGTGGCCGCACTCATGCACGGCCGTGTCCCTCGGTGCTCCGAACCGTCCTTCGCCCCTCCCCTCCGCTGACAGACCCAGCCCCGCTCGCTCCCGCTCCTTGCCCTTGCCACGCTCGGCAGCCACCGAGGCCGCCGCCCGCCCTCTCGCCTCAGCCGGCACCGGGCGGCAGCAGCGCCGGGGCGCCGTGTCGGGGGCGGCAGTGCCGCGCTCTCGCCACCAGGCGGCAGCAGCGCCGCCCAGCTCAGCCCGGGGGCAGGGACAGAGCAGAGGGAAAAGCCGGCTCTGGGCGCTCTGCAGCTCCTGCAGCCCGAGCGTCTCGGCTCCTGGGGCCAGGCGCTTGCTTCTTTCCTTCCTACAGAAAAACGCCGGCTCGTTATTCGCAAAACTTGCTGATCTCTATTCCCAGCTTCTTATATTCCTGTATGCGGCAGAGCAGAGAGAGAGGGCTGGCGCATTTCAAAATGAATTTACATCTAAATCAGTAGCACTTGCCTATAGATGTAAAAGTGAAGAACTTAACAGGTTTTAGTATTCTGCACACATCCCTCGCTGGGAGGAATGGTAAAAAGTTAAAAACGAATGAAATGTAAAAAGTAGAAAGTTAGAAACAAAGTTACAACAGCAGAAATTTAGAAACAAACAAAGAGGTAAAATACAAGAAACAAACAAATTTCCAAAGGTAGAAAGTTAAAAACAAACAAAGTTAGAAACAAAAAAAAAAAAAATTAGAAACAAAATTAGAAAGGTAGAAATTCAGAAACAAACTCAGAAAGGCAAGTGTTGAGCCTTTGACAGGGTACCCTACCTTCTCGGACCAGGGTGAAAGAGCAGAGGAGGCTGCTGTTCTGCTGAGTTCTTTATTTCACAGTCTCACAGCTGTCTTGAAGGCAGAGTTCGAATGGGGTTACATGATAAAGCCAAGCAGCAGCAGCAGGCAAAACCAGCTTCTTCTATATGCTCCATACACTGTATTTTTTCTTACAGAAGTGTGGATTCTATTTGTTAATTGACCAGTAAGATTAACACACCGTTCTAGTTTTCTTTTTCTTAACCCATCCTGGTCTAATTCTAACACTCATAAGCCTCACACAAGTGTTTCATCTGTATTACACAGATTTGCATATACAGTTTCTATCAGCTCTTATTGTTTATGTGAACACTCCATCTAAAAAATATGAACAGTGTAATTCTATCTATATTTTGTCTAAAGTAAAGAATTCTGTGAAAAGGTAACACTGCTGCAGCAAGAGCTGTGTTTAAGATCTCTGCTACAGCTTTTTCAGGTTTAAGGCACTTAGCATCTATTTCTACTAAAAGTTAAAAATCTGTATTTCTATTTCACTTTGGTGTGGCTTCATGGATGTCAGC
This sequence comes from Corvus moneduloides, assembly GCF_009650955.1. Lineage (NCBI taxonomy): Eukaryota > Metazoa > Chordata > Aves > Passeriformes > Corvidae > Corvus > Corvus moneduloides. Next base: position 12,707 of record NC_045476.1, read on the forward strand.
TTGTCCAAAGGTTTTAATTCAAACCTAATGCTTTGGCTTCCCTCTGGGCCTGAGGCCAGAGGAGCCTTCACTCTAACAAGAAGGTTAGAAACAAAGTTAGAAAGATAAAAGTTAGAAAGTAAAAAACAAATTTAGAAAGGCACAAAGTTAGAAATGTAGAGTGTTAGAAACAAACAAAGCTAGAAAGGTAAAAATGGGGAGAAAAACAAAGGTTTAAAGTTTCAAAGTTACAAACAAACAAAGGAGAAAGGGACAAATCTAGAAAGTTAGAAACAAACAAAGGTAGAAAGTTAGAAAGGTAGCAACAAAAATGGTAGGAATGTAGAAAGGTAGAAACAAGCAGTAGAAAGTTGGAAATGTAGAATGTCAGAAAGGTAGAAACGAAGAGAGAAAGTCAGAGATGTAGAAAGTTAGAAACAAACAAAGGTAAGAATGAACAAAGGTAAAAGGAGAGAAAACTTAGAAAGGTGGTACAAAGTCTTAAAAGTAGAAACAAAAAAGGTAGAAAGGCAGGTCAGAAGGGTAGAAATGAACAAATGCAGAAAGGTAGAAACGCACAAATGAACAAAGGTAGAAATGTAGAAAGTTAGAAATGAAGAAAGATGGAAAGATAGAAAGTTCAAATGGTAGAAACAAACAAACATGTCAAGTTAGAAATTTAGAAAGGTAGAAAGCAACAAAGGTAGAAAGATAGAAAGGTAGAGAGTCAGAACCAAACAAAGGTAGAAAGTTAAAAAGGTAGAAATGAACAAAGGTAGGAAGTTGGAGAGGCAGAAAGTGCAGAGGCTGGCAGCAGCCATTCCAGCCTTAACGAGAGCCCTGTGTAGAAGAGCAACTTGTTACATTGATCTTCACTTTGCTAAGGGCCTTCTGCTCTCTTGGGAAAGATGCAGAGCAGGCAAATGGCTACAGGTAGAAGCACCAGGTGTGACTGTTCTTCCTTCACCTCCCAGAAAGCCGGGGGGTTTCATGTTTGAGTCAGTGGGCTAGAAGGAGCAGAAAGTCTGCCCTGACCAGTCTGTGGGCATGGATCTGTTTTGTCTTTCCCTGTGCCCATTCCCAAAACTCTCTTAAAACTTTCCCAAAATAGAAACACAAAGACTGGGGCAGATCGTGCCTGAAGAAAGAGCGGTCTCTGTTTTTTTCCAAGCTGCTACAGAAACAAACTAAGGTAGAAAGGTAAAAATGAACAAAGGAGGGAAGGTGAGAAAGGTAGTTTGAAAGTCAAAGTCAGAGAGAGAGAGAGAGAGAAAGTCAAAGTCAGAGAGAGAGAAAGTCAAAGTCAGAGAGAGAAAAGTCAGGGAGAAAGAAAGTCAGAGTCATAAAGAAAGAGAAAGAAAAATAGAGAGAAAAAGGAATAGAGAAACAGAAGAATAGGGTTTGAGAGAAAAAGAAATCGAGTTTAAAAGAGAATTAGTGTTGAAGAGAAAAAGAGAAACTGAGAAATAGAGTGACAGAGACATCCAGAAACAGTTAAACAGCAAGAAAAAGATAAAGAGTTAGAAAAAGTCAAGTGAGGAATAGACTGAAAAGTAAAGCAAAGCAAGAAATACGGCGAAAAAATTACTAAACCACATCAAAGGAAGAGAGCAACCAAAAGGGGGGGAGGGGGGGTATCTTTATTAGGGTTTATTCAACTTTATTGAACGAGGGCTTTTTATTTACACTTCAGCAAAGCAAGTGGAAATAACAACACACAAGCACAAGCACAAATACAATCCATATGCACACTGGTCAAAGTCCAATTGACATACAGAGCAATATGTGCAAGTGCAGCAGCAAATACGAACACAGAGCAACACAAGCCAACCCCCTATCAGTACAATGTAACAATTGTTCTATTTCTGGAAAATTAATTACATTTTATTGTTTCAGGAAACCCAAAACAACAGCAGCACAAGGAGAAGAAAACACTCATCCACCACACACCTCCTTCAGCTGACACACAAACCCACCCTCGCTCTCGTCTCGAGAGCACCCCATGGGAACGCGGTTCCCGGGAGCCCCAAAATCATCCCGCCTGACAAATCCCCGGCACGGTCGGCACCCAAACCCTGGCGATGAACGTCACCTCACAGACTGGCCGGGTCTCAGATAAAAAAACCCAGCCGGGAGGGAGAAAATCCCCAGACAGCGCAGCTGGGTTGTTTTTACTCTAAGTTTAAAAAGTAGCTGAAAAGCCTGAAAGGCAAAACTCCCACACACAAGGTTAGAACCATTCCACACACGCACTCTTCTCACAGGCAGACAGACACAGTCACACACACACACAGTCACACACCCTTCAGCTTACACCCTGACTGCAGCCCTTACTCAAAACATTCCAGCCAGGAAGATGCTCCGACACAGCTTCTGGATGCCGCTCCTCAACGTCGAACGGCGCGCGCCGGGAAAATCGGTAGCGTCGGTGACCGCGGAGATCCGAAGCCGCCTCGGGGACCTGCGAGACAACGGGAGGCGGTCAACAAGACGCCGAGGGCTGGGAGTTATTCCCACACCGGGCCCGTAAGTTTTCTACCCAAAAACCCATGAAAAAGAGACAAACCACTAAGTTTTATAACTCTTCTACTTAACTGTGACCCTACGTGCCAGGGCAGGGCAGCTCAAACCCAGAAAGCACACAGGGAAGTGTTTTACCACGTACAGCCCCGTGAAACAGAGTGGGCCGAGAGGCAAGAACTAAAACGCAGGGGAAAGCAGGGATTAGATACAATAAAATGTCGGTAGGGCCTTTTTTAAGCTGATCCTAAGTCGATCACTACATCAAGTTGAACTCTATGTTAACTTCCAAAGACATATGTCTTTTCAAATCCAGACAGCTGGTTTAGAACTTCTATGTTGCTGTTTAGACATCAAGCTTTGGGGCTGAGGTTTTTTTATTCCCAGGTGCTTGCTGGCAGTAAAAATACACTTCACATCTGCAGTGTGTGCACGTGGCTTGGGCTGTGGATTCTGGGGCAAAAAAAATTCAGGAATCAGGGAAAGAAAGAGATGGAAAAGAGAAAGAGAAAGGGAATGTGAAGGGAAAGGGAAAGAAAGGTGGAAGAGAGAAAGGGAAAAGAAAGGGAAGGGAAGGGAAAGAAAGGGAAGGGAAGGGAAGGGAAGGGAAGGGAAGGGAAGGGAAGGGAAGGGAAGGGAAGGGAAGGGAAGGGAAGGGAAGGGAAGGGAAGGGAAGGGAAGGGAAGGGAAGGGAAGGGAAGGGAAGGGAAGGGAAGGGAAGGGAAAGGAAGGGAAAGGAAAATTTAGACATAAAAATAATATTAAACCCAAAAATAAAAATAAATATGATGCCGCTCCCCATCACGTTCCCCCGTTCCCCATCCCATTCCCCCCTGCTCCCCCATCCCGTTCCCCCGTTCCCCATCCCATTCCCCGTTCCCCCATCCCGTTCCCCCCCGTTCCCCATCCCGTTCCCCCCCGCTCCCCCATCCCGTTCCCCCATTCCCCATCCCATTCCCCGTTCCCCCATCCCGTTCCCCCATCCTGCTCCCCCCCGCTCCCCCATCCCGTTCCCCCGTTCCCCATCCCATTCCCCGCTCCCCATCCCGTTCCCCTGCTCCCCCATCCCGTTCCCCCCCGCTCCCCGCTCCCCCATCCCGTTCCCCGCTCCCCCATCCCGCTCCCCCGCTCCCCCATCCCGTCCCCTGTTCCCCATCCCGTTCCCCCATCCCGTTCTCCATCCCGTTTCCCCGTTCCCCCATCCCGTTCCCCCATCCCGTTCCCCGTTCCCCCGTTCCCCATCCTGTTCCCCCGTTCTCCCATCCCGTTCCCCGTTCCCCGTTCCCCATCCCGTTCCCCCGTTCCCCCATCCCGTTCTCCGTTCCCCATCCCATTCCCCCACTCTCCCATCCCGTACCCCGTTCCCCATCCCGTTCCCCCGCTCCCCCATCCCGTTCCCCCGTTCCCCCGCTCCCCCATCCTGTTCCCCCGTTCCCCATCCCGTTCCCCATCCCGTTCCCTGTTCCCCATCCCGTTCCCCCGTTCCCCATCCCGTTCCCCCGTTCCCCATCCCGTTCCCCGTTCCCCATCCCGTTCCCCCGTTCCCCATCCCGTTCCCCGTTCCCCCATCCCGTTCCCCGTTCCCCATCCCGTTCCCCCGTTCCCCATCCCGCTCCCCGTTCCCCCATCCCGTTCCCCCGCTCTCCCATCCCGTTCCCCGTTCCCCATCCCGTTCCCCCGCTCCCTCATCCCGTTCCCCCGTTCCCCATCCCGTTCCCCCCCGTTCCCTATCCCGTTCCCCATCCCGTTCCCTGTTCCCCATCCCGTTCCCCCGTTCCCCATCCCGTTCCCCGTTCCCCATCCCGTTCCCCCGTTCCCCATCCCGTTCCCCGTTCCCCATCCCGTTCCCCCGTTCCCCATCCCGTTCCCCGTTCCCCCATCCTGTTCCCCATTCCCCATCCCGTTCCCCCGTTCCCCATCCCGCTCCCCATCCCGTTCTCCCGCTCCTCGCTCACCGCCCGGGCCCGTCCATTCCCGCCCGCCCCAACCGCTCTCGCCGATTCCAACTGGCCACGCACCGCCCCGAGCCGCCTCCCCATTGGCCAGACCTCGGCCCGCCCCGCCTTCCCATTGGCCGCTGGGCCCGTCAATCACGTGGGAAACCCCGCCGCCCGCAGGCGCTGTCCCACGGCGGCCGCTGGAATGCGGCCTGGGCGCATCCTCAAGGGAAAAGGAGGCACAAAATGAGGAATTGGGAAGTAAAAGGGGAAGGCTGTGCAGCGCCCGCGGCACCCCGACAACGAGGAGCAGCCCCCACTCCTCTCCCCATCTTCGTTTCGCACCCCCGAGCTCTGCACGTTATCAGGGAGCAGCCCCAACCCTCTCCCATCATTAACTCGGAGATATTCCATGGTTTTTCCAAACTGCTGAATTTATTGTGCTGAAGAGCCGCTTCATTCAGCACACACCGGTCCATAGAGCTGCACAGAAAAGTGCTGAGATACAATTCCAGGCTTCCCCAGCCCATCTCCAGGTGTCACCCCCAGCCCTCCCAGAGGCTCCCAGTTCCCAGGGCAGAGCAGAACCAGCATCCAGCCAGCAGCTCCTCGGTCCTGGGAGGCGTGTGGCACTTCCAGAAGTACACCATGCCTTGGAGCAAGCTGGCCAAACAATTCCACACCTAAACCCTTCAATCCCTGCAAGCCAAGGCAGACTCACAAATGCCCAAGAATTTGCACCTGCAATGGAAAAGTTAAAAGATCAGCGTCTGCCTGAACTGCATTTGCAGAGTCCAATTGCACCGATTTTGCTCTGCCTCACGCTCGCAAATTGCCCGGAACGTGCTGTGCACAACAGCCTGGAAACCATGGAAAACTCCTGACACTGGTATCCCGACGCCTCTTGCAGACACCCAGCTCAGGGAAACCTTTGCAGCAAAGCACATCCTAAAGGAGCTGTTTTCCCCGAGGAAGCCCAGCACCGGCAGCGCTGCCCCAGAGCACAAAGCAGCAGCTCTGCTGGGGAAGAGCATCCTTCAGTTCCTCTGCTGCTCACTTGACCAGAGAGCCGTTCCTAGGCCACATTCACTCCCCCACTCTGAAGGAACTACCTGCACCCCCCCTTCCAAGTGCTCACTGCTCCCTGCTGTTCACATGACCTTTTCTACATAAAACTACCAGGAACAGTGGAGACCTTTCAAAAAAAAAAAAAAAAAAAAAAAAAAAAAAAAAAAAAAAAAAAAAAAGAAAGAAATGATAAAAAAACTGGGTTTGCACAAATAAGCACTGAATCCAAAACCTTTTATGTTTCCAGTATTCCAACCACGTTCAGATGCTGAGCAGGTGCTAAAAACAACAGAAAAGCACAAAAAAGAGACAAATCTTCCTTCTCGACCTTCAATATCCTCAATTCAGGAAAATCACCCAAACTCAACAGCTCTATATAGAAGGGAAAAAAACCCCCACGTGTACTTTGAGCTGGTGAGAAGAACAGGAACCTGCAGCAACTGAGGCTGCACAGTCCACAGCAGCGAGAGCTCAGCACACGTCCAGACAGGCAATTCCAGCACCTAAATTTAAAAAGAAGAAAAAGTTGATTTCTTTTTTTTAAAGTTACTCTAAGTTCGTAAAACCAAACCAGCCTTTGCCCTTGATTTTGGCTCACTGATGCACACACACACACAAGAAGCTAACGGTCACACAGGGCCCGCTTGCAGAATTCCTGATCCAAACCCTCGCCTTTCCTGCCCAGCACTGAGGGAAATCTGACAGAGGATTCATAAAGAGCCCTCACTGAGAGCAGTCATCGCCCCAGGCCTTCAGGCTTGGCAAGATCCTGTAGGGAACAGACCCAAATTCAGTTCCTAAATCTGAATCTCTGACAAGTCCTGTTAGAAAGACAGCGGACAGTCCATCAGAACACAGAATCAAAAGGCTGCACAAGGAATAACAGAAGCTTTTCCAGGAATAGCACAAGTTCCTTTTCTCCCTCACCGGTCCGGGACCGTGAGACCTTTGGCCCCAGGAGACAGGAGAGCTCTTATCAACACTCGAACCTCCCAAGCGTTGTTATTTCTCAGAGAACTGGGCCGGCACTGAGCTACTCCCATGCGCCTGCAGGGCTCTGGGGAGGGGCAAGACGACGTCCCACTCCTGCCTGGAGAAATTTCAACCCCGTAAAAAGTCATTTCCCTTCTCTCTCTCTGAACCATGGCCAAAGCAGCTGTGTAGAACAACCCGGGGGATTTATGGGAGGGCTGATTCTCTCAGGAAAGAGCCCAGACCCTGAAGAAACAAAACCACCCCAAATTTCCAGCTGAAAACACGCTGCTTCCTGAATGGGAGCACACAAAACTCTCTTAAGCATCTTCAGAGATGGCCCATTCATCATCTAGGATGGACAATTAATCAGACCCAGGAAAGGCTTTGTGCAGCCCAACTCCGGGACAAGAAAACATCATGAATATGCTAAATTGCGAGAAAAATAGAATTAATTCGGACTCTGCCCAAAAACTGTACAAGAAGGAACCAGCCGAAGCAGCATCCGTGAACTTGGGAGCTCTGGTGCGATAGAGGTCAGATGTATGTGTGTTCACCCAGCTCGGACCCCGGGCTCAGGCTGCTTTTCTCCATCGTGGCTTTCTGTGTGATCGATCTTTCGGCCGCGGAATAAAATCTATTTCTTTATTAAATTTAATTTGGCTGAATTTCTTTACCTCACATTCATAACAATGATGTAACATGCGAAAAGCCAACATCACAATACCATTTATAACAGAGGGATCCGCCGGAGCCACCCGCGGTGCTGCGGTCCTGGCTGCGGAGTGATCCGCGAGGGACTATTTGTGATGTGGTCCTGCCCGCGGAGGAATCAGCGGTGATGCGACCCCGCCCGCGGAGGGATCCGCCCGAGGGACTATTTGTGATGCGCTCCTGCCCGCGGAGGGATCAGCGCTGATGCCGCCCCGCCCGCCCAGCTGCTCTCGCTCCCTTTTCCCGCTCTCCCCTCTGCTCCCAGCGCTTCTCCTGCAAAGGGCACGGCTTTTCCTGGGCTCTTTTCCTGCCGGGTTGCAGCGAGCGCTCCCGTCAAGGAGCAGGGGCAGCTTTGCTCATGGCGGCAGCGATTAAACAGAGCAGGCCCGGAACAATTCCTGCTTAGCCGGGCTTTGAGCACATTCCTGAGCCAGCACGGCAGCAGCGAGTGAGGCAGCGGCACATGAAGGAGGCTGCAGCTCTGGCCAGGCTGGGGAGGGGTTCCTCTGTAAAATAAGAACATGGAGAGACAAACCAGAAAGGGCAGGGAAAAAAAAGAAGAAGCCAAGACAAACTAAACTTTTTTTAAAAAATAATCCGGATCCAGAGGGACTTCTGGCTGGAGAACTTCCTGGGGAGCAATCCTGCCCCTCTGGGAGGCAATGCTAGGGCAACTCCAGCTGAAACCTGCACACAAACACCACAAAGATTTCAGATATTTGCAGGAAGCATCCACTTAGCAACTGCTGGTTAATAATTTATTCACTTTCCCATTAAATGGTACATTCAGTCCACAAGACTTAAACACCTTTCTGGTAGTTTTATTTACAGTCTGCAGCGTGTTCTGTAAAACACAGGAGTGCTCACAGACACACACACACAACACAGGGATTTGCAAACATTTAAAGAAGTACAGTTTATTCCAAAGGAAATCTACGCACTACTTTTTCCATAAAAATTATAAAAAATACTTTAGTTACTGTATTTTACCAAAACCAAGATACTTGAGAATTCTTCCACAAGTGATGCCCCCTCCCCACAAAGGGCACTCCCACAAGAAGGAATTCAGGAGGCTCCATCACCAAATAAAATCCTAATGGCAACTGCTTCAATGCACCAGAAGAACAAAGAATTCCCACTCTGCATCCAGCAATCCCTGCTCTGCAGCCTGTCTGGATCTGCTTTCGTAGGGCTTGTGGGGCTTTTGCACTCACTTCCTTCTCCAGGGCAGTTCCCACAAACAAAGAATGACTGAATTTCTGAAGACTGTCACTCGGCAATCCTGCATTTCACACATCCAAAAGGAAACACATCCAAAGGGAAACACTTTCCTTTGAGCCCTTTATTTCAAGGAGTCTCTTTTTTACTGAGCATCCAGTGAGAACAGTGCCCAGTTGTGGCTGTTATTATTTCTCTGCTTCCGCTGCGTGGCAATATTGTGCTGGAGCTCTGCAGAACACCCACTGCAGCCCTCGTCTCACTGGGGCACACCGAATTGACAAAAAAAAAGGCACAAAGATGAAACTCCTAAAGCAGCAGCAGCCCAAAGTCACTGAGCTGCTGCTTCCCAACACCAACACTCTGTGTCTCAGCAAACACTTCCAACACAGGAGCCAAGGCCACAGGGCAGTGAAAAGCCCAGAGCCTGCGGGCAGGACAAGCACTCCATTGATCAGTAACAAACCAACACAGCTCAACTGGATGGTGCACTTAAGACTGGACCTGGAAGCATCAGGAAAAGCTGCTTTCGGTGTCCCTGTGCCCGTCCCTAGCCCGGCTCTCCGCTCCACACCAGCCCAGCCCGCCGCTTTCGGTGTCCCTGTGCCCGTCCCTAGCCCGGCTCTCCGCTCCACACCAGCCCAGCCCGCCGCTTTTGGGGCCCGCCCCGGCCCCGCCCCTGCCGGCGGCCCCAGTCCCGGCTCCGGCCCCGCTCCCGCTGTCCGCGGCCGTTCCAGCAGCCCCTGCCCCCGCTGCGTTCTCTGCCGCGGCTCCATTGAACCCGGCTTCGGCCCCGCGGGCCGCGCTGGGCCCGCCGGCAGCTCGGCCTCCTGTCGCCGTGGCTGCTGCGGACCCGTGCAGAGGCTCCACGCCAGCCTCTGGTACCGGCCCCAAGAGCTGGTGCCCTTGGCGGTGCCGGCAGCAGCCTCCGCTTTTGCTCCCCCGCTCCTGCAGGAATCGGCCTCCGAGAGGATTCCCACCTCCTACCCCCCCTCCCTCCCTCGTCTGCACCGTTCCCCTGGCAACGACCGCTGCTGCTGCTCCTCTGAAAGGAGAAGCAAAACAGCAAAGTTCCATCTCGAGGAACGAGCCCTTGCAGAAGGAAATAATATCTGGAGACGGTTCTTCCAGATGTGTCCAAGGAAAAAGAATGTCAGGGTAGGCTTTAGTTGATGGGGGGACTATGCACACTGGAAGATTTAGCACACAAGAAGGGAAATACATCTACTGATTCAAGGTACGCTTTTGGAGGGGTGCATGCCTTTGGGAAAATCTGGGAAGAAAGGGGATTGCTTGGTTCAGAGGGAGAGGGGCTGATGCATGGGAGACTTGTTTTGGAGGTTTTAGAGGCATTGGAATTGCCTGAAGAGAGAGCTGTGGTACATAGGGGGGGACAGCGGGGGGGATGGCCTCAGAGATGGGAGGAGGGAGTTTGGCAGATCGGGGGGGCTGAGGATGCTGCAGAGAATGGGATAAAAAGGGTTGTGTTAATTTTGACCTCGAAGAGCGAAAAATTGGAGACTCCAAAATTCAGTGAAACAGAGGAAAAAGAATGAAGGAAGAAGGGGGGGAAGGCCAGACGAATGTGGAAAATGGAAACTTCCTGATGGAAGGCAGTTACTTCGTAAGTCACTCACCAGAAAAATATTAGAAAACATGCATCAAAAACTCATTGGGGTACTAAGGCTTTGTGTGATCACTTTCTAAGGAATTATGGGTGCATTGGAATCTATGGGTTGGCTAAACAAATAACTGAAAGATGTATGGTTTGCCAAAAAGTAAATAAGAAGGTGATGAGAAAAACAACTTCAGGAGGTCGTGAGTTGGCTCTCCGACCATTTCAAAGTATCCACGTGGACTTTACTAAAGTCCCCCACGTGCAGAGGTGGAAATTCTTGTTAGTAATAACAGACCATCTTCCCCATTGGGTGGAAGCTGTTCCCAGTGTCAGAGCCACAGCCAATGTAGAATGTAAAACCCTCTTAGAACAAATTATTCCCAGGTATGGAATGATTACTAAGATAGACACACTTTACATCAAAAGTTTTACAGCAACTAACTCAAGCCTTAAGAATAAAATGAGAACTACATAGCCCATGGCACCCACAGAGTTCAGGACGGGTAGAGAGGATGAAACAAACTTTAAAGAGAACCTTAACAACTGAATTAATAATTGAAACTCAAATGTCATGGGTAAAATGCCAACGTCTGGCTTTATTGAGAGTTCAGACACAACCAGGTCAGACCTGAGAGTGTCACCTTACGAAATGATGGTTGGTGTTGAAGATGAAAGTTTGGTAAGAAAGTTTTGCAGATATGTGGGCTCGGCTGAGAGATCTCTGAGTGTGGAGCCTTAGGATGGGACAGAAATGGAAGCAGGTTTTGATGTAGAGTGGAAGATGTTTGCTGAAACATTGATCGCTGAATGGGTGAGAGGACAAAGGTTGGAGATGAGCTGGAAGGAGATTTTTGTGCTTAGGACAGAGGTATGTGACTGCAAACAAGGACATGTTTTTCACCGGGTGGGTGGGTCCCAGGAAGAGCAGAAGTAAATAGAAAACATGTTTTTGCCAGGAAGAGAGCTATGGCAGGCAGACAAGGAATGTTGATGTGGCAGGAAGAAGAGAGGTCTGAGAGTGTTCCATTGTGAGCTTGAATTGTAGCTTGCTTGCTCTTGTGATTGGATGGTGGTGACTCTAGGGTTCTATAGGATATGTACAGTACGGTGGTGGTAGTACCTAAGATAGGCTATAGGCAAATGTAAAGGTGTTGTGTCTGGTGCTTGTTGGTTGTTATGTCTTGGGATACTCAGCAAGAAAGGTGTACAATGCTCTCTTGAACAGAAAGCGGCTTCAGTTATGCCTACAAGCTGTGGCTGACAGCTGTGGGGCTGGCTCTGGATACCCACTCCCTGAAATGCTTTTGTGACTTTTCCTATGCAATAAACAGCTTTCAAGAGAGCTGCCTGAAGTCCAGACATCCTTCCCGAACCCTCTTCCTATAGTTTGGGTTACCCTTTTTGAACACCCAACATGAAACTGCTACCTATGAATTAGGGGAATGAGTGTTAAAGAATATGTCAACACAATTGCAAGGACCCTTGAAGATTTGCGGTTCAAAGGGATAATCCCTCAAACCACTCCTTTAGACTTTAAAATCCGTAACATCCATCCAGGGGAGTGGGTGTTAGTAAAAACATGGAAGGAGCAATCTTTAGCTGCACAAGGGAAAGGTCCTTTTCAGGTGCTGCTGACAACTGAGGCAGCGATCCGGGCCAAGGAGCGAGGGTGGATCCACGGCAGCAGAATCAAAGGACCCGTGCAGGAACCTAAGGAGTGGACTATAACATCTAAGCCTGGGGATACCAAGGTAACTCTTAAGAGGGAACTGGGGGTTAATGCGCTGGGAAAAGCCAAATGATTCAAGAGATACACCAAGAATCACACCTGACTGGGAAATAAGGCCAAGCTCATAGCAGTGGTTTCAAGTGTTGCCTGGACAAGTCCTGAGACACCTCCGATACCCTCCTTGGGGAGGAATCCTTCCACTCCAAACAGGAGGATCAGGACTATTTTGGGCTGAGGGTTCTCATATTCTACCCTTAGCCTGTGATTTATTCAAAAAGGAGGAGGAATTGCTACCTCCAACAGTGCCATACCACATACCCTGTCTAATTCATCCCATTACTGGACATGCTAGCTAGTAAATGTCTAGACTGATAAAATATTGCTATTGTAGTTCACAGAAACGACACTCTCACTGCATGAAGTGTCGAACGCCAAATCTATTCCCCAATCCAGGCAGAGCAAAGAACAGCTGAAACAGTAACCCTGCTTTGGGGATGGGAATTACTAGTGCCTGTTGAATGGGAGATACCTGAGGAAGGGTGGGAAGCTACAATTAAGAAGTGTCAAAAGCAATTTGCCTGGAAATCAGCAAAAAGGAAGTGACGAGGAAATAGAGGGCAAGGCCCGATGACCACTGTAGCTGCCACCAAGAAGATCACATACCCCTGCTGTGGGTAGCAGCCCCATAGGCACGGGGAGTGGAGGTATCGGCCATATGGGACCTCTGTTATTCCTTTATCTGTCACTCCTCTTTTGTCTCTGCCCTCTGGGGATACCGACACAGCCACGCCATGGGTGTTACCGAAAGCTGTACATGGAAAACACCCAGGTTCCTTTTTCATTGCACGTACCCATGTCAACAGTCTCTGTTATAACCCATCCAAAGTAGAAAACTGGATGCACAATGGGAAAAAGCACTGGACTGTAGAAAACCTAGGAATGAGTGGGGGCAGGTTGGGAAGTAAATGTCCAAAAGGGGAAAGGTGGGTTTGTTTCGCATCTATTGTTGGGAATAAAGTCTCAAGCTTAGTAAAAGAACAACTAGTAAATAAAGAGGCAAAGCCAGCACAACAATCTAACTCTGTATCGACCCCAGTTCAAGACATGTAGTTGAAACTCAAACAACAATTACAAAAATGAAATCTCAAAATTGAGAAAAAAAGTCTGTTTGTGGAATTAGGGGAAAGGATAGGTAAAGAGCCGAATGTAACCAACTGCTGGGTCTGTGGAGGGCCTCTGATGACAGAGGAATGGCCACGGAAAGGCAGGAGCTTGAGTCCAATAGAACTCCGTAAGTGTTTTTCACACCTCCGCGACCGGACCTCCAGCTCCAGGACACGGACAGGATCGCGGCCGCCTCTCCCACATCCCTCAACCAGATCCAGCCTGGAACACTCACCCGGCACGAGCACAGCGCCAGCCTCTTCCACGGGGTGTCCCTCAACGGAGATTTTTCACCCACAACCGGAGACTCTTTCCTTTGACCCTCCTAAAGGCCACCAAAGACACCGCGTGGCCCCCGGGTCACCCCCGGCCCAAGTCCCGACCCCAAAAACGCTCCCGGTTCCCGCGGCCCCTCTGCCCGGACCGAGGCCCCCTCACAGCCCCTGGGACGTCACCGCCGCGCCGCCGCCTGCCCTTGGTAGCTTCTCGCCCCGCGCCTGCGCACTGCGCGCCCGGAGCAGCGCTGCTCCCGCCGCTCCCGGTGCTCCCCGTGCCCGCGCTGCTCCCGCCGCTCCCGGTGCTCCCCGTGCCCGCGGTGTTCCCGCTGCTCCCGCCGCTCCCGGTGCTCCCCGTGCCCGCGCTGCTCCCGCCGCTCCCGGTGCTCCCCGTGCCCGTGCTGTTCCCGCTGTTCCCGCCGCTCCCGGTGCTCCCCGTGCCCGCGCTGTTCCCGCTGCTCCCGCCGCTCCCGGTGCTCCCCGTGCCCGCGGTGTTCCCGCTGCTCCCGCCACTTCCGCTCGGGCAGCGCAGCCCCTCCGTGTCTGAGGCGGCGCGGCAGCTCCTGCAGAGCTTCTTCCTTCTGCTGCCCGCGCTCATTCCCGGCTTGGAAAAATCCTTTCCCGGAGCCAGCGACCTCCTCCCCGGCCTGATCCCTGCTGCTTTTCCCGGAGACGGGAACGGAAATTGTCCATTTTTGCCGTTCACTGCTGGTTCACTGGTTTTTAGTGAAAAAACCCCTCTTTCAGTGAGTCCCCAGGTGCTGCAGCGCTGGTTGTGTCCAATCCCACAGCCCAGAGCAGAGCAGTGGGACAGAGCTGAGGCAGGAACGCCCCGGAACATCCCAGGGCTGATTTAGTCTGGATTTTTTCCTCCTTCTGGAGGAATCAAGGGTCCCCTAAACTGCGTCCCTGCTCCATTATTTGATCCAGTTCATTTGGGATCACTCAGAAAATCCTGTTCCCCTTATGTCACCTGGCACCATTTGTTATCCTTGGTTCCATCTCTAGAGCAAACAGAAACTTCGAATTTAATTTAAATGAGATTCTATAACATTCAAGCATCACTTTTTACCACCTGCTCTTCCCTTTTCCTCTTCCTCACTTTTTTCTTTCCCTTTCTCTCTTCCACCTCTTTCTTCCCCTTTTCCTCTTCCTCACTTTTTTCTTTCCCTTTCTCTCTTCCACCTCTTTCTTTCCCTTTCCCTTCACATTCCCTTTCTCTTTCTCTTTTCCATCTCTTTCTTTCCCTGATTCCTGAATTTTTTTTTTCCCCAGAACCCACAGCCCAAGCCACGTGCACACACTGCAGATGTGAAGTGTATTTTTACTGCCAGCAAGCACCTGGGAATAAAAAACCTCAGCCCCAAAGCTTGATGTCTAAACAGCAACACAGAAGTTCTAAACCAGCTGTCGAGAGAAACAAAACACAGCAAAAACAAAGCAGAAAGGGAGCAAAAACTTGTCACGCTGGCCGAGTTTCCGAGGGTGACAGGTTCTGCTGTGCTGGGAATGCAGCACCAAACACAAAAATCCTACTGCAACTCCTGGATCCCACAGCAGGAAGGACATAGAGAGTCCCAGTGGGAATCAGGGATGCAGGACTCGGCTGTGCTGCCATCACTCCCTCAGGAATAGCCAGGTTTAGCTCATTCTGTCTGCCCAGAGAGGGGGGATTTGCTCCTGGATCCCCTGGAATGTTCCAGGCCAGGCTGGACACTGGGGCTGGGAGCAGCCCGGGACAGTGGGAGGTGTCCCTGCCCGTGGCAGCGCTGGCACTGGATGAGCTTTAAGGTCCTTCCAAGCCCAAATCGTTCTGTGAGTCTTAGAGCCCTGAAATTCTCATGACAGAGGTGGAACTGCAAGAGCTTAAGGTCCCTTCCCAAAAAAACCCCATTGCACGACTCTGCAGCTTCTGGAGCCCTGGGTCAATGGAAACGCAGTTTCAGAGGAGCTCCGAGGAGATGGGTGTTTTGGGGAGAGCAGAGTGGCTGGAAGAGAGGAACAGGAACAGTCTCCTCGAGCAAGCCCTTGTGTCTCAGGGAGCGGGATCGGCTCGCTCCTAACGCACCTGGTGACTCCCAGAGCGGGGGATGGAAATGCAGCCCTGGTCCGAAAGAAACCCTGCCCGGGAAGGCGGGCTGGGATTGTGAGCTGGCTGCGGGAGCTCGCTGTTAAAGGCGATCTTTTGGCTGTAAAGGTGCGCCTTTGTCTCTGTGCGAAGCACCCGGCCGTAGCGCCCTTTGTGCTGCTGTCTCCTGATTTCCTTAAACTTTTACTAAACGGTCCCTTTTCTTCAACTTTCCTTCAAATTCTAGAGTGAAGCTCGTTTTGGCAGCTGCGCGTGCGCGGATCCTTGCGCGTGCGCAGATGGCCGGGGGTACGGGGATCGGTGCGCATGCGCGGGCGGGGACGCATCACCGCTAATCCCTCCGCAGGCAGGATCGCATCACAAATAGTCCCTCCTGGCGGATCACTCCGCCTGCGCATGCGCATAGCCGCTGATCCCTCCGCGGGCGGGCCGCATCACCGCTGATCCCTCTGTTCTGAACAGTATTGTGATGTTGGCTTTTTGCATGTTCCATCATTGTTAGGAATGGATTGTGATGTTGGTTTTTTCATGGTCCTTAATGTGAGAGAAGCTTTGCCTGGGTTCTGTAATGTAATTCTGTAGAATGTCTGCAGTTTGGGTGCTCAGTTTGGGAAGGATGGGGAGGGGGTCTTCACATTCCTGGAAAATCTTATCAGAAGAAAAAAACCTGAAACCAGACGGAATGGAGCCAAGGAAAAAGATAAAACTGATAAGATGATACTCAGCAACTCCAAAGAATTAATGAATGATGCATGATGGTGATGAATAAAAATAAGCGATGTACTTTTAAAAAGGATCTTTTGGATGTACAGGTGCGCCTTTGGCTCTCTGCCGAAGCAGTGAGGGCACTGGGGCCTTACTGGGAGCTCTGGGAGGGCACTGGGGCCTTACTGGGAGCACTGGGAGGGCACTGGGACCACTGGGGGAGCACCGGGAGGGCACTGGGGCCATACTGGGAGTGCTGGGAGGGCACTGGGGCCATACTGGGAGCACTGGGGCCTTACTAGGAGTGCTGGGAGGGCACTGGGGCCTTACTAGGAGTGCTGGGAGGGCACTGGGGCCTTACTGGGAGCACCGGGGCCATACTGGGAGCACGGGACCGCCATGGGTCCCTCAGTGCAGCTCTTTTAGTCACACGGGGCAGCGGCCACTCCTGCTGCAGTACTTTTAAAGCATTTTCAACCATTCTATTTTATTCCCTTCACAGATGCGACCTTTGCTGTGACACCTTTGAAGCTGCACCCCTGCCCCAGCTGCGCCTCGGTGCAGCTCATTTTATCCTGAGGAAGCGGCTACTCCTGCTGCGGTGCTGTTATTATTTCTCACACCATTCTCTATATTTTATTTCCCTCACACCTCCAGTCCTTTTCCGTGCTGCACGTTTACCATCAACACCACCCCAAAGGTGCCTCGGTGCAGCTCTTTTAGTAACAACACGCAGGGGCCACTCCTGCTGCAGTACCTTTACAATATTTCTTAGACCACTCTCAATATTTTATTCCGCTCACACTTCCCAGCCTTTCCCGTCCTGCTCTTTTTAACCAGCAGCGCCGCCCCGACGGTCCCGCGGTGCAGCTCTCTTAGTGACACGGGGCAGGGGCGGAGAGCCCTCTAGGTGCGGCTCCTCTATGGCACTTTACCGTGTTCTATTTTATTTCATTGGCACCTCGCGCGTTGCGCCGGGCGGCTCATTCGGGGACATGCGCCGGCTCCCACAGCGCCCCGCTCGCCGCCGCTCCCCGGGGGCCTCCCCGCTGCTCTCGGGAGATCGCACACCGCAGGCGGCCCAAGCCCCGTCTCGCCGACGGCACTCACCACCCACCGCCCGCCGCCGTGTTCTCCCGCTCCCTACCGGGACGAAGCGCCCCCTTTTACACTCCGCACCCCCTTTTCCCGCCACTGCCGCGGTGGGCTCCCCCCGCTTCAAAACCGCCCAGAAACGCCCGAGGCGGGATATCCCCCGCGCCAGAATCCCTCCTGTCCTGGAAAAGGGAAGCTAAAGAAAAAAAAAAAAGAACTCCGAGCTTTCCACAAATGTCCCAAAAAACGAAGCAGCTGTGAGGAGCTTCGAGCTTTGCCTGGTCCCTCAGGAAACGGCGCTTTCCATTGGCTGCCGGAGTAGCCAGGGCTCCTATTGGCTGCCGCACGCTGCAATGCTTCCGATTGGCTGCTGCCCGATCCGCAGCCCCCGGGCAGCTGCTGCTGGGGGTCTCGCCAGGCGGGCTGCAGCCGGAGCAGGACACACCGCAACGCCAGCAGGCGTCCAGCGGTGCTCGGTGTCTGTCGGCGTTTGCAGTTCAGACAGACAAATTGAATCCAAATTGCCGGCGATTTCCACCACCTGCTATTTCTCCTCTGTTTTCCTGGATGGATTTGACAGCGCTTTCTTTCCCCCCACAGAGTTGGAAAGCAAAATGCTCAGCTGCCCCTTGGCCATCTCCGCTTCCTTCCACAGCTCCAGCCTTGTCCCTCTTTCTCTCTCCTTTACTTTGCACCAGGTTCTCCCTCCTCCTTTCCCAGGCAGGTCGCAGCAGAGATATTTCACCCACCGGCACCACCTGCTTCCTCTTCCTCCGTCCCAGTTTGCCCACTTTGAACTACTGTAGCCGCCTGCCCGCGGAGCCGGACCCGCCGCGCGCCTGGGTAATGGTGGCGTGAATTATCGCAGGGATTATTGGGGTGGGCTGGGCCTGGCCAGGTGCCTAGTGGCAGCAAAACCGCTCTGTCCCTCTCCTCCTCACCCTGGGCAGGGAACAGAACACATCAGGAAAAACTTGAGGATCGGGAAAAGGGCCTAGACAGGTCACTCACGGGTCACTGGAGTAAGAGACACGACTGGCGGGAATAAATTGAATTTCTTGTCAAACAAATCAGAGCAAGAGAATGAGAGGTAAACCTGCAGGGGTTCAAGCCTAGGAACGAGGACTTTTTCCTCGGCAGCTCGCAGCTGCACGAGGGGGATAAAGGATCCCCCGGGGCCCCCGAGCAGCGGCTCTGTCCCCCTCAATGGGGATGTGTCCAGACCCACCGGTCCATCCCGGGCTTTGGGGGGCAAGAGTGGAGCAGGCGCTGAGCTACTCCATGGAGCTTCCAGCCCCTGTTTGATCTGTCGGGGCGTGACACAGTCACTGCTGGGCATCCGTCGGCGCTCGGTGTCTGTCGGAGTTTGCAATCCCGACAGATAAATTGAGTCCAAACCGGCAGCGCCAGCTCATCTTTACTGTTCTTTTTCAATTTCTTAATGAATTAAGGGAAAACTCCCTTTAGTCACCATTTCAAAGCCTTGAATCAAGGGGAAAACGGAGGTTCCCTCTCAATTTAGACCCGTAATTGATGCATAAGGAGGGTCTCCCCTAAATTTAAACCCAAATAAAAAGTGAATCACGGGGGAGTTTTGCTCAATTTAGCCTCCTAAAATGAGGGGAAATGCAGCTCCCTCTTCAATTTCCCCCAAGAAACACCATTTTGGGGTCTTTTGGACACATTTTTCCTCTATGAAGGTCCCTTCAAATGAGGGTCCCCCCTCGATGGAACTCTTATAATGGCACATAAAGAAGTTCTTCTCAAGGGAAGCCCTTTAAAACCAGGGACGGTGGTGTTTTGCCCTCAATTTTAACCTTAAGATGATGAAAATGGGGCGGTTTCCCTCAATTCAAATCCATCAAACAGCACCATAAAGGCTTTCTTCTTCCATTTAGATACGAAAATAATGGAAAACGGTGATTCCCTGCCAATTGAGATACAAAATCATGAAAACGTGTGTTCCTTCAATTGAGACCTTCCAAATCGTAGATGAAGTGGGATCCTCCTAAGTTCAAACACAATTACAGAAACTGAGTGTTTTCTCCTCCATTTACATCCTTGTTCTTCTTGTACCCCCCCCCCGCCCCCCCCCCCACTTTTTTTGGGGGGGGGGGGGGGGGCGGGGCACTGGGAGCACTTCCTCCTCCTCACTGGTCGCACTTGGGGCTGCTGCACGTTGGAGAGTGGTGGGAAGTTTCCTCCCAGTTCCCTCCCAGTGTTCCCAGTATCTCTTCCAGTGCTCCCACTGGCAGAACACTGGGGGACACTGCATGGTCTGATGATGGGGGGGTGCATTGTCGAGGATCACAGAGGGGCCCGGGGGGTCCCGGGCATCCTTGGGGGGGTTCCAGGTTCAGCAGTAGGATTTTTCTGACTATGAGTGAGCTGTGTGGCCTTTGGAGGTATCCCTTCCTCTCCTGCTCACAACAGAGCAGCTCAGAGGTGATTTGGCTCCCGAGCGTTTCAATTTAGGCCCCCAAAGAGAGGAGGAGCTGCTGCCCACATTACACCTTACAGCTCTGCCAAGGGGCATCTAACCCCATGTGTGCTCAGGAGGTGGGGATGCAAACCCCAAATCCCATCTCCACCTCCCTCTGCAGTCCTTTAAGGGGTTCCTCTAGTCTGGAAAACCAGTCCCATAACTACAGTAAACCCAGTCTCCTGAGTGAGAAACCACGTACTTGTACTTCCTCTGCAATAGCCTCATCCCACCTCCAGCAGCCCCTGGGAAGTTGCAGGCAAGAACACCTAACCTGGTAAGCAACTCCAATTCTTGGCAGATTTCCAGGGCAATGCAAAAACATTTCAAAGTATTTTTTCAAAACATCTGCTTCTTGTCCTTTAATGCAAAATAGTGATTCCATACCAGTCCTAAGAAGAACAGGCCCAGAGAAGACCTTGCTCTCTACACCTCCCTGACAGGAGGGTGTAGCCAGGTGAGGATTGGCTGCTTCTCCCAGGCAACCAGGAACAGGACAAGAGGAAATGGCCTCAAGCCACACCAGGGTTGGACATCAAGAGGACTTTCTTCCTGGAAAGGGTGGTCAGGCCTTGGCAGGGGCTGCCCAGGGAGGTTTGGAGTCCCCGTTCCTGGAGGTGTCCGAGGAACACCTGGACATGGCACTCAGTGCTCTGGGCTGGGTGACAAGGTAGGGATTGGGCACACGTTGGACTCGATGACCTTAGAGGGCTTTTCCAACCTCAGTGGTTTTGTGATTCTCATTATTCCAAATTCATTTGCAAAAGCTCTCACACCTCTAGTCACACCTTAGCAGGTGTGTAGGCCCAAGCTCATACATTTGAGAGATTTACTGCCTCCAGTGGGATCTACACCGCAATTTCAGGGGGAGGCAAGACTTCAGCCGTTACGAGAGAAAACTTTGCAAAAGCATTCCCTGGAGAGACATCCTGAAGGAAGGTGTCTCCCCCTCTTCTGACCATAGAGGGAGCTGAGTCTCCAGTGTTAATTCTAAAACTTTCAAGCTCCAAGTCTGACTCCCAGAAATTTTATTGGCCCCACTTCCCAGCACAATACTCAGACCTCACACGTCGAGGAAAAAAGCAGTGCAGATTAAATAATTAATGCTTCTGGGTACTGTTCTCCCTCTAAACTACACACAATCCCAAAGGAACAAAACCCTTAAAGAAGATGGATTGCTCTTGCTAGCATGAGAAGGAGAAATCTGACAGGGATATACTTCATCATTCTGCCAAGGCTTTGTCAAACACCTCAGCTCCTGCACTTCAGGGAATAAGAAGTGGCTTATAAGAAGTGACTTTTATGTCAGTGAGCATGTTATTATGGATTAATCTCGCACTGGAAAACAGTCTTCATACTCTACTGCATCACCCAAAGAGTTTGGAGGCTGCTGCCTAGTGAGCTCCTGAGTTGTATCTTCCTTGTCAATCTTATCAGCCCCTTGTTTGATTGTAAAAACGTAAACAAAATGCAGCAAGCGTTGGCCCAACGGCTCAGGACTTGCATATCTCTTCCAAAGAGAGGGAGAAAAAAGAGTGTTTCTCCCAAATCACAGAGTTTAAAAGTTCATGTTATCTACATAAATTTTTAAAAGAAAAAGAGGAACAGTAAAATATCAGTTACTGTGCCAGTGGTGCTCCACTCTATTTCTGTTCTCTTCTTCCACTTGTAGCATCTCTAAGAATACTTTAAAACCAGCCAACCAACCAAAACAACAACAAAAAGCCAATGTTGAATTGAAGCTGAACAAGAAGCAATCTGGCTGCTGGCTTGTGAGCACTCCACTGCCTGAGTTCCAGTAAGGGAGTTTATCCTCTCCACAGTTTTGAGCCAGATCCCAAAGTACTGAGCATCAGCTTTTAGCTTTTTAAAGAATTTAACTGTAAGAAAAGCTGCTGGGGAGGGCCATGCTCCAGGCACATCCATGGGATTTCACCTGTGCAGCTCCCTAAGCTGAACTTGTGTCTTTTCCTCTACCTTGCTGGGCTTGGCTCATGCATTTCTTGAGGGGAAGGCCCTGCGCTGATCAAAGCATGTACTGACCTCAGATAAACAGCTTCTGTCAGTGTGGATCTATCCTAAATGGACCATTTCCCAAAGTAATTCAAGTGCCTGAATTTCACTTACTCAAAACTGCTTTTAAAGAAACCGGGTTTAACACACTCCGTTTCTAAGCAACAACTGGGCAGCGCTCCTTCACTCCCTGTCAGTGTTATTCTTTGACCCTTGGAGAAAGGCTTTAAAGCAACAAAGGGCTTGTTAAGCACCAATAATTTACTCAGTCAAGAATTCAAATCAATAGCAAGGGCAGAGCCTGACTTCAAAACCTATTTTAAACCAGAATTTAAAAGCAGTTGCATTGCCAATTGACAAGATTAGAAAGGTTTCCTTAGTAGTTGTGATTACAAAGTAATGAACTGTGCATGGAGCAGGTGGGGGGCAGGGGGGAAGACGGGAGAAACCTTCATTTGCACTGTGGGTTTTTAACCATCATGGTCACATCTCAAGGACCTGCAGAAACCAGTCTAATCTCAAAAAAGGAAAAGCTTCCTGGATATTTTTCATTTCAGCAAGAGCCTAAGGAAGCCCTCAGCAGCAGGAGATTGGAATAACTGCAATCCCTTGAGCAAAGGGAGCAGGGTGTACTCCTCAAAGCCAGACCTTCATCCACAGCACCCAGAAGGTAGCAAAACAAGGATACAACAAAGCCTTAAGTGGGGAATGGGTTATCGAGGGTTTTATAAGGAAAGAACGAGGTCTGAAAAACAGGACCTGGAGGGTGAGAGAGGAAAGAAATAGCGAGATAGCTGAGGCCTCTTGGGAAAAAAAAAAAGGGAAAAGGTCGGGATCAAATTCTAACTCAGCTGGAGCTGATCTTAAATGTAATAAGGGGAAATGGCAGCAAGGGGAGACTTCTTTATAGCAGCAAAGTACTGGGATAAATTCACTATAGAAACTGAGAAATCTTTATCAGCAGCAGCTCTCTGCAAAGAGGTCAGGCATCCATTCCTCATGGCAAAGCAGGGCACAGGGAATTGGGCCAGATAACCTCCCCAGGTTGATCCCAGCCCTAATTTCAAAAAATTGCACAAAAATGTAATTGTGCATTAACACAGCAAAGTCTTCTTTCCAGCTTATCAGGCTTTGAGATGCCTTAGATTTGAGATGCAAACCCAGCTCCCACCACTGTGCTGTGCTCGGACTCTCCCCCCCCTTTCCCCAACCCAATCTCCTGAGCAACCAACAGCTCGCAAGGAGCCGGCACCCCTGGAATTTCACACTCAGCATCTCTTCCAAGTTCAACAGGTGAACTCCAACACCTCCTTCCTTTGTACTTCGGGCAGCACAGACCCACTGGAAGAAAGTGGAATCCAAGGGCAGATGTAAACATGGGACTCCCGCTTGCCACTGTCTCCACCCGTTCTCCAGCTCAGCCCTGGGCTGGGAAACAAAAGACAGCACACATTTAAAAAACATCCTTGAGGTTTCTTGAGGATGCCCAGGCCTGGAAGAAAGGCCTTCCCATCACCCTCTTGGCCTTTTCCCACTCTGAGGAACTGTGGAAATGCACATCCACACCCAAGCTGGACAGCCTGGGATGTTTTCTGCACACCAAACGCCACAGTCCCGAGCACCAGGAGCCTGAAGATGCCCTGGATTGCAATTCACAGCCTCAGTGAACCCTGCACAGGACAGCCAAGTCGTTTGTGTGCAGAAGAAATAAAAGTTGCTATTTTTAGTAGTTAAAATACTCGTGGGAGTTACTGGCTGCTTACACCCGTGGGCTTCATAGGGCCTCCCATACTTAGGGATTTATCAGAAGAAGCGGTTTCAAGTTCCTTCCTTTTGGAGCCCAACTCCAAATGGGAAACTTCTCACTGAGTGCTCCTGAGAGAGTCAAGTGGAACTTCAGGAGCTCAGGAAAGCGACTCCCTCCCCTGAGTCCTGTCTCACCTGCCCGAGCACCCGGTGCTTTTATACCACCTCTCTCCCTGCTTTCCACGTTCATTTAAATGTAAGAAACCTGCACGTTCTCGCTCCAGCACCAGCCGCGTCTTCCCTGCGCCCGCACGCTGCCGCCCCTGCTCAGGCGCTGCTCCCCTCGGTTGCGCTGCCCCTTGCCACGGGGCCGAGGTGGGACAAACTCCAGGTTTTGTTTCCCAGGAAAGGCTCTGCAGGGAGGTCCCGCCGTGCCGCCCGCAAGCCCCGGCCCCAGCCCCGCAGCTCCTCCCCGGCTCCGCGCCCGGACCGCCTTCACCCCGCGCAGCCCCCGCCGCCCGCTCCCGCCCGGCTCTGCTCCGGGGCCGCCCCCCCTCGGGTCTTTTCCCGGCACACGCTGCGTCGCCGTTCTCCGCTCACTTTCCACCTCGCTGCAGCCACAGCAACAGCCGCCCTCCTCCATTGTCACCACAACCCTCGCCCGCCGCTGCCGCAGCCGGGAACCGAACCCGGCGCTTCCAAGCCGCTCCCGGGCAGCGCCGGACGGTACCCACGCAGCAACTACACCGGGCGGGTAAAGCCAGTGCGCATGCGCAGCGCTGCCCGGCTCCGCCCCGCCCTTCAACGCCGCATGACGTAACCAGGCATAGCACTGCTCCTGCGCTTCCCTTCCCACAACACCGCGCATGCTCAGCATTGTTTCCATTTCTCCCTTAATGACCACACGACGAAGGGCTTCCCCGCTGATCAGTGCGCATGCGCACCGCCCCTAGCTGCAGTACTGCTTTTCGGCCAGCAGGTGACACCGGCGATGTGCCCAAGTCAGTGCGCATGCGTGCCTTTCTTGGCCGCAGTACCACCTTGAGCCAGCAGGCGGCACCAGCGAGTCACCCAGCAGTGCCCGCGCGCCTCCCTGCGGAGCGGGAATGCGGAACCGCGGCGCCCCTGCGCAGCCAACGCGCTCGGAAGCGCGAGTATTTCCGGCATTCAGGGAGCAAACGCCATACCAGGATAAAGCAGAAACAAGTTTCAAGACTTCTTCCAAGTTTCTCTCCAACCATTCGTACATGGAAGTCCATGATTATCCCGGTTCCTTCTGGAAAAATGAAATTATTCCTCGCGTTTGGAGTGGTCCCAGTCCAGTCCGAGCACTTGAGAAATAAATATCTGCTCCCTGTGTGCCAGGAAGAGCTTTTCTAGGTGAAAGAACTGAAAAAGACTTGGCATTGTGCATTTTTTCCTGGAAAAGGAAAGATACCTGACTCTTGATTCCTAAGACTCACTGGTGGTAACCAGTCTTTTCTTATAGACAGTGGGATATAAGAATTTAGATTCTGGACTGCCATCTCCAGTGCCTGATTCATGCATACACACATTTCACCACTCTCTTCTCCATACACAATTCTGGGTTGCTTTGCAAACTGCCTCTGCCATGTGGTTTTCTCCATGAGAAATTAAGGAATTTCTCCTGTCAGTTTGGGTATTATGTTATCACAAATGAAAGAAAGTAAAGAAGAAATAATCCCGGTAACAGCCTTTGGGACCTGCTGGGCTGAATTTGGAAGGGGACATTCGTTACCTGCAGTGCAAATGCATGACCACCTCCAAACCAAAGCAAAGCAGTCAAGTGGGGTCTGAAAGCACCAGTTTGAAAAACCTCGTTGTCATTCTTCTTTTCAGTGATTTTGCAATCAACCCCTGAAGCTGACAAACCCCAACTGTCCCCAGTGCTCCATCCAGCCACTCTGGAACAAAACCATATTCCCAGCCAAATCGACAATGGACAGGTGGCAGAGGTCTCCTGTTCAGAAGCGCCTGGCCCGATCTGGACCTGCAATGACATATTATACATAGTAGAAGAAACTCCATTTGATTTTTTTTTTTTTTTTTAATTATTTAAGCAGAACCTGGGGACAAGCGCTATAGAAGTGGCATCCACCTAATTGCTACCACAGTGGAGATGGTGACTCTGTAATTCCTACACGACCTCTCAGCATCCAAGCTCTAGTTCTAGGCTGACAAGGAGAGGAGCCAGATCTCTCCAATGGAAAGGATTTCTCACTTACTGAGTACGAAAATGGCTGAAGGTGGAATCTAGTGAAAAAAGGAATTCAGGTAAGAAAGATCTAAAGAGAAACAGTTCTCACCTTTGTCAGGTCCCATGAAAACCTGTAAATGTTTGCCTGTCTGTGTGTGCATTCACAAGTGAAGGGAAACCCAAACACTAGAGATCATTATCAGGAACAGAAAGAAACCAACGTACCCGTCTTTGTGAAGGCACATAAGATTAGTGCACGAGATACAAAGAAACAAAGTATTTATTGTCAAAAGCTTTTCTACGAATCACTCGGCATCATACAATGGATATGGTGGCTGCAGAGTAGAGGAAGTGGCTCTCTCCCTTCCCCCCGTTCTTTATACACGTATTTGCTCACTCTCACAAACCCACTGTTGTAATTTTTAAATGGAGTTCCTCTCTTCAGTGAGTTTGGAAAAGATGTTCACAATACAGGATCTGGCAGAACAGATACATCCTATTAAACAGCAGAGCAGTTACAGAAAGGAGACCGCTTTCTTTAGTAAAAAAGAGCCTTCTTTCCCTCCTTATCTCTTTGCATTGCCATAAAAGGGTTCTCCACACAAAACCAGACCAACAATCCCCAAACACCCGATTAGCATTTTGGCAAAATTAGGAGCCCTAGGATATGCACCAATCTTGATTTAAACACTAATATTTTCACTCGGCTTCCACAGGATAAATTCTAAACAATGTGGTGTAAAAAACTTGCCAGTCGAGAGGATGTCTGCACTACGACTACAAACCCTGCTATATCGAACAACCGAATCCCTGCTGGTAACAGTGAAAATGCTTTGACAGTGCATCTCAAAGTTACTGGCAAAACTTTTGGTTCTGTCCTTGCCCCCCACTTCCGAAGCTACGCAGCGACTGAGACCGTAGAGACGGTGCTCTCTTTATGTCCACATGCACACAGAATGCACAGACTCACGTGGGCTGTGCTATTTCCAAGAGTACTTTTTGCACATTATCTTGTGCTGTGTCTTACTGGCGCTGCAGTGGCACTCTGCTCCATTTTTAAATTTCCTTTCCTACTGTTGTATTCTTCTCTTTATTCCATAACCGAACATTTGTTTCCCCTTCAATCTCTAAGAAACATTTGATCTGATTACTGTCTCAGGGCCAACAACCCAGAAGACTAAAAAAACTGTTTCTAACCTGCCATGTCAACGCTTCCGCTCCAAGATACATTTCCCTCCTACTGGTACTCCAAAATTCTTTTGAACCCTTTCCTAGTTGGGTGCTATATTTTCTAACAATCTATATTATCATCTATACATTAATTACTTCTATGCACAGAATTTTTTTTTGCAGTATGCATAGATTTGTATCGTACTGTAGCAACTGAAGACGCTGAAACATCTTCTTGTCATCTTTTACACACCCAAAAAGACAACCATCCTGAACTCAAAATAAATTTCTCATTCACAGTCTGCCATAATTACCTGCCTGTTCAGTGCCACTACCCTTAATTTTCAATGGTCAAGCAACACTTGGTCTAGTTGCTTCCAGTATTTCTCCATTATTTCTCTTCAAAAAAAATTTCTCTTTGTTTTGCAAACAAGAAAGCTCTTAGCTGCACTTGTGGAACAGAGGACAGTATTTTTCTCTGTCTTCACTAAAAGGCCCGAACAGCTCCTGAACAGCTCCAGGAAAAAGGCATCAAAATCTCAAACTCCAGTTTAACCAAAGGAAAGATATCTGACTCCTGACTCCTGATTCCTAAGACTCACTGGTGGTAACCACTCTTTTCTTATAGCCAGTGGGATATAAGAATTTAGATTCTGGACTGTCATCTCCAGTGCCTGATTCATGCACACACACATTTCAGTGCAACACTGCTGCTTAACAGAGCTTCAGCTTTCAGTGATGCAGTTGTGAACACCGGCACCAACACATTAGTTTTGTTAATTTGCTCTGAAAGAGACTTGGAACCAGATCCATCCAATTAATTCTACAGAGGCTCTAAAACCAGGCTGGACTCCAGTATGTTGCCAGCTGTGGCAAATGACTGATATTTCTTGCAAATATTTGCCACTTCAGCAGGAAGGCTCTCAAAACTCCAGAATTCCCTGGCAGACATTCTGCAGGCATCTATCTCAGTCCAGTGGCCTTCTCATATCCTTGCATATCTTCCTCTGCATTTCTTATTCCTGCACACTGAACAAAGCTCCTGAATGTAGCTGCTCTGTTTGCTACATATAGACAAAGAGTTTCATACATCGAGCAGCATGCACACAACGGACACAGCAGCATAACAAATATGGAAGCACAGTAGCAGATGACCCCCACTGTTTTCTCTTCATAATGCTTGCTTGTAGTCCAATTAGTGGAGTCCTAAATTAAGTAACATTTCAAGTCAATCACTGTGGCAGCTTCACAGCCCCTCAGTATAACCAGTTTAAGACTGCAGGATTTCACATTTTACTGTGAAAAGAGGTTTTAACACAAAAGGGGAAAATTCCAAATCAAGCCATTCCCAGTAAAAGGCCTCAGGCAATGACATACTGCCATACTTTTTCTCACACCAACAGGTTTTGTGTGAGAGTACTGCCATCACGTAAATGCAATCAAAAGCAAATTTTCCAAGACATCTCTGAACACAACGGATGGAGTAAAAGCTATGGCACTATTAATGTGAAAACAAAGATATTAAACAAAGGTATAAAGAGAAGACTATCTCTTCTGTGACTGAACAGAAGAAACTTTTAAGTTAAACTAAGAGAGAAATTGGCAAAGACAGCAGAAAACACAGTACTAGAGAAAAAAATGCATTTATTCAGAAGAGCTGCCTTCCTTCCATACCACATGTGAATTTGATTCTTTTTCCAAGGAAGTGAAAGAAAGGAGGTGAAAAGGAGTAACCTGGAAGAGCATTTTTAGTGCCATATGAAACAGACAAGAGTTATACTTTGGCAGCTGCTTTTTGGACTAGAAACCATGTTGGGCCTTTAATTACAACTCATCTGTGCACTACAAAAAATGAGGAGGGGAAGGATTTAAGGAAGATGTCCCTGCTTCCAATTAATTGTTCTATAAATTCCCATAGTCTGAATCTGTCGTACATTTACAAAGAAGATGATTTCCAAGGGATATGTTCTCTGTGCTATTTAAGGCTGATAGTGCTTTATAACTCAAGAGCATCCAAAATAACCAGCACGTACCATGTATGGGAGAGCTAAATAATTAATAGTAAGAGGCAGTTCACCTATGATCAAAATGTGAGACCAATCCAGGGCCTCTGCTAACATCCTGAAGTAAAGAAAAAACTACCGTGTTACATGAAGTTAAGCTTCTTGAATTCTGCACCAAGAATTAGGAAGTTCTTTTCAGTGATGAACCCTACAGGCACACAGAGAAACATTTAAGTGATCTGGTATTTTACATACATACTTATTGTTAATATCTGCTGTGTTAAAGGCAGGCATCAGCAAAGCACCATTACATTATTTCCATTTTCTCAGAATGCCTCATTTGTTGCTAATACCACTGATATTAGGGATGCATAAGAAGCTCTTATCCCAGGGATGAGTCTCTTTCTCTCAGTCTTTCTCTCAGTCTTTCTTCCAGACGGGCTCTGCATTCCGAGATGAAAATCCTCCTAGTTAGTTCTTTCAGATGGGGAGATAGCTTCTTGCATTGGTCCGGCTGGAATAAAAACTCTATTCAGGAACATAAAGCATTCCACAGCTATAAGAAAGACTATCTTGTCTAATTCCAGGTAAGTTACTGTTTGAGACTCTTAGGTACCATAGGGTAAGAACTGCATTTATTTCTCTAAATCTGTGGTCTCCTAGAACACCTATCTCGACCTCCCCCATCAGTGCCACTCATGATTCTAAGCATAGCCCATTAGGATTTGCTGTGTAGTGTCTAACTTTCCACTAAAATTTAATGACGTGCGTTGATGAGTGAACCTTTAGTCTTCTTTCACACTGACACTGTTATGTTGCTGTCTCTGGCTTGGAATGGTTTGAGACACCCATCTTGGGCAAGATTTTCAAGGGTCACTCTAAAGCTGGTGTTCTAACTGGTGTGTTGACGGTATGTTCTCATCCAGTCAGGAAGCAGGTCCATGTGTAACAGTGAGCTAAGTAACACTGAAAAGTCCACTGGTTTGGTGGTCATGATGCCAATGGAATCTTGTGAGCAGTACTTATGTGTTACGCACTCCCAAAGATTGTTCCAATTCCTGTCGGCGCTGCTGGATCTGAAAGAAAAAGACACACTGTACAGTTTAGCAGATTAAATTGCTCAGTGGCAGGAGATGCATTTTTAAGTCAGCAGTGTGGACATTTCTTTCATACCTTGCAGTAGAAATATCTGCTCACAGCTTCTTGAGACCATGGCTCGTGATAAAATTCGGCTCTGCGTTCTTCCTCCGGGTTTCCAACCACATCAGTCATCACCTGTGACAAAAATAAACCCATTTTTCACCATAGCTCTTCTACCACACAGAGAAACTTGCAGAGTTACCCAGAGTGAAAATTTATCTACATTACACATAAAAATGGTCAGAACTGTTCTCAAAGCCCAAAGCGAATGGACAATGTGTGCTTTCTGCCAAAACAGGATCACAGAATGATCAAATGGTTTGTGTTGGAAGGGACCTTTAAGCTCATCTCGTTCCACCCCCTGCCAAGGGCAGGGACACCTTCCACTAGATCAGGTGCTCCAAGCCCTGTCCAATCTGCCTCCAGGGATAGAGCAGCAAGGGGGTTGGAACCATTCTATAAAAAAATAGAATTCTGATGACTATGTCTCCAGCATCACAGAATCAAAGGTAAATATTGGTATATTTTGCAAAGCAGTGTTGTGGAATCACACCTTTGATGCTAGCAGGGCCGAACATTATAGAAAAGGCTCTTCTGGGACTAGTTGGGAAAACTCTGAACAACTATTCCATGTATATAGCTAGAGAAGCTCCACGACAGCTTTGTTTGTAAGTTCCTCAAGTCAAAGTCTGCTTTATTTAAACATTCTTTCAGATACCTGTCCCCTTTGAATACAATATAAATTATAATAACCATAACCTTAACAGTAGATTTTTGGAAGACTATTCACTTAACAATAGGCATTTACATAAGAAAGACACAATGATTTTATTAAAATAAGTTAATGGATTCGTTAATACAACTGATTTTGAGGCATCTCAGTTAAAGACAGAAAATGTGAAACTTTATGAGGAACAAATGATTAATTTTTGCTGGCAAACAACTGAACTTCTTTGCATTCCATTTCTTGCATATCTCAAAGATAAGCTCAAGGACAGCTGATAGATTAAATTATGAACCAACAAAACACCCAAATTGTGTTCTCGTGCTATAGGATGCTCCTGCTGAGTTTTACACAGCTTTCAATTTACAGAATACATCAACAAAGCCCTGCATTTTGAGCTTACTGTCTGGCCACAAGCTGACCTACCACTCCCATGAAGCACCACTGTTCTACTGGAACCAGAATACGACCTAAACTGTCTTTGCTGCATACTGTCTACTCAGGGATTGCAGTAGTCCACTCATTGTCTGTCTTCCACCAATTATCCATCCTAGATGTTTGGCTATACACTCTGTGTACATTTAGATAAAATTCTTCCATTCTGGTTCCACTATTCATTCTTTTTCAAACCTTAGCTCACCTTAAGATCCCTACTTTGGGACCGGAGAAGGTCTTGGATGTATCCTTTAGGATCCTTGGAGAAACTCAGCATAAAATCACGTTGTATTTTTAGCTGATTTATGGACTCAATTGTCTCATGAATCTGACAGAAAAAAACCAAAGCAGATATTCTTTAATTTCTCCCATGCTCCAGTGACCATCAGGTCAGCTCTGTTACTATCTTTGCATTCCTGGTAATGTACAAAGGTGACAATTCTACACCACAGACTTGTGCAGGCTCCTAGGGGTTTTTCAATTCAAAAAGCAGCAACTTAACTGCAATCCTGCCACTACATTTTGGTTTCACTTGCACTTCTGCAATACAAGTATGTACAGGATTCTCCTTCACTTCCTGCACTGAACTCCTGCATGGCATGCAGAGCTAAGCCATGTCACTGTACAATGTAATAATTTCCTGTGCAGAATCATTCTGCCTGCCAAGACTGGGATCTTTGAGGACAGGTGCTACATAAGTATGCAGTTAAACAGTGCCCAGTGAAAGAAATCAATTATTCCCCAGTTTACCATCATCATCATCATCTCTTCAATATCCTACTGTAATCCTTAAAAACTCTAGCACTTTCCTGATTAAGTCCATGTCAAATGAACAGCCATGACTTCTAGACTTTTTCTTAAGAGAAAGCCTGTAAAATTCACAATGGCTGCAAAAAGAAGAGCATGAACAATGAGAAATCATGGGTAGGTTTATAGAAAATGAATCGTATCTTCAGAAATATTACGGAAGAAATGAGTATTAACTAGTGGGGAAGAATGAAGACTGAAGAGAAGTCAAGGTCCCATAACGGATAATATCATCAAGTATGATCAGGAGGAGAACAGTTCATGAATCATTTACACATAGACAAACACAAAAGCAAACTTTTGCTATCCTGTCCCTCTAACATTCTAGTTTGAAATAGTAAACCTATCTTGTTTAGTTTCATGTATTCATCTCTTTTGCCAAAACAGCTAAGGTGACCAAGCACATGGGAGAAAATAATCCTCCTCTGATCTGGCTATGCCATCAAGGCCACTAGTGTAAGTACTATGTGGTATGTTAAGAGAGCTGCTGTCCATTTTAAATCATTCCTTTTTTGGGAAAATACTGTAGTTGTGTGGAGTGAACTCCATTGGCATGCGCTGAATTCCCAGGAGGGGACTCCATGGCAGCACAGCAATGCAATGCACAGAGGGTAACAGGAGCAGCCGATGCTCATTCACGCAGCAGTGACTTCAGTAACTTCACTGATCACAGCTTGCACTGTGCTGTAGCAAATATTCAAAAAAGAGGTGACACAGACATGGTTGAAAAGGTGAGTGGGACTGGAAACAGAATAACCCTACACATGCTGCTTGCAAGCTTGGCTGGCTGGGAACCAACTGACTGAGCAGCTGCCCTGCTGAAAAGGACCTTCCTCAAGAGCCATGACAGAAAAGATGCTGCAACAGTTACCAGAATCCATTGCATTGCTGGTGCCCAGATCCCCTTCAAAATTGCATGAAGACCAGAGTTTAACATATTTGTTTCTATTAGAAGTAAACAAAGAGAACCTGGGCCTTGATCTGAGGAGGCAGTTTTGTTTATCCCTTACCGATCCAAACCAGCCATTGACACATGCCAGAACTGGCTAACAGCCCATAGGACACAAACCCCTAAAACAGCCTGCAAAGCCCACCACTGCCTTAAGACAGGTATTATTATTTGAAGTGCACACAATCCTCTTCCACTAACACTTAAAACTGCCAAACTGCTCCAAGTGATTTTTCCGCCATGCATGTTCCATATTTCCACCTAATGCAGAGAGCCATTCTGCAGTTATGAATACAAAACCCACACCTGAGTATGAGATTCTCCTAGCTTTGGCTTTGCAATTTAGCAAAATATCATGACCTCTCAATGAAAAGTTACAGTCATACAGTTCAGGTGGTTCTCAAGTGTCAGGGGACTCGGTACGCTACCTGTGAAACTCTATCACCTCAACAACCGTGTCAAATCCTAAGTGGGAATGCCATTCAGCCCTATGTATTCCCACTGCATTTGGCTGATTCATCCCTTGAAAGCACAAGAAGTCCCCGTCTCACAACATTACTGTCTTTGACACATAACACCAAATCCACATGAAGCTACACAATGAGCACACTACTCTTGGGCTAATACCTTGTTATCCAATGCTGTAATCTCCTGTTGGTTAGCTGTTGAGAGAAGAAAACTACTCATCTGGCCCTTTAATGGGTCTTCAACTTCTACATCTATGTCATAACAAGCCGTCTTCTTCTGATCGTTGGGGTCAACACTATGGAGAGTATAACACAAGATCATGAGAACGCCCATAAATGAATCAGAATGAATATCCATCCAGCCCAGAATACACTCTTCAATAAAGCCTGTTGCAGATGCTGTGAGAAAAGTTTAAGAACAGGGTATCTTTATACATTTGCATATTCTCTCATCTTTTATCGGTTGGATTTCACAGACTTTTGAGCTGGAGCTTTTGCCCGGACCATCAAATTTAAATTTCTGACATCCTCCTGAAACCTGTTACGCTAAATACCAGTATCATTCTTTGGCTTGTCCTGACCTAAATTTATATTTAATTTGCCAACAGTTAGACTTAACATTTACTTTATTGTTAGACCAAAGTTTCTTAACTAGAAAACAGTCTTCAGTGCAGTAGCTGGTAAATCAGACTTGTCACTGTCACTTGCAATATAAAAATGCTGGCTTCTCAACACTACCTGTGAAATGTGTGGGTTATGTGCATCTGCAATAGGTAGTAAAAAAATTTGCTCAGGATCAAATTGAGCTTGACAGAGCTGGGGGAGCAGAAGAACTTCCAAGGATGGATTTGCATTAGGAGTGTTGTAAGCAGGTGGAGGGAGGTGATCCTTCTCTATTCTCAAGACTGGTGAGGACACACCTGGAGTACCGTGTTCAGTGCTGGGCTTCCCAGTGCAAGACATATAGGGAACTACTGGAGAGAATTTTGCAAAGGTCCATGAAGATGATTAAGACATTGGAGCACCTCACAGTTGAGGAAAGGCTGAGAGGTCTGGGACTATTCAGCCTAGAAAACAGAAGGCTGGTGGGGAGGGAACTTACCAAAACTTGAAGGGAGGGTTTAAGGAAGATAGAGCCAGGATCTTTTCAGTGGTACTCAGTGACAGGATAAGAGGCAGTTGGTGCAAACTGAAACACAGGAGGCTCCATCTGAACACCAGGAAACACGTTTTTATTCTAAGGGTGACCAAGCAATAGCACAAGTTGCAGTAAGACCCTCAAAGCCCATCTGCCTTTTGCCCAGCCCAGAGTCTCCCATGTTGGAGACACTCAAAAGCCATCTGGACATGGCTGTGGCCAGCCTGCTACAGGTGGCTCTGCTTGAGCAGGGGAGAGCATTTGACCAGATGATCTCCAGAGGTCCCTTCCAACCTCAAACATTCTGAGAATCTGTGATGCTGTGGCCACCTGCAAGAAGATCAGCAGCAGAAGGAATGCTAAGGAAAACCTAGGTCTGGGTCTGGTTCTGCTGCTCTTGTCAAAAGCCACAGAGAAAGCTCCATGTTGTCTTTGGCTCCACTGCTCCTGGTTAAGGCCTGTCCTCAGGCCTCCCAGGGTCCTGAGCCCAAGTCAGTTAGGGCAGCAGGGCTGTTCAGAGGGACCCTGACAGGCCGCAGAAACAGGACGGCACTTCAGCATGGTAGAGCCCAGCATGGGAGAAGTTCTGCTCCTGGGACAGAATGATGCCGTGCAGGGGCACAGGTGGGCATCGGCGGGGTAGAAAACAGGTTGGCAGGAGAGGACTTGGGGGCCCTGCTGGACAGACAACAAGTGCAGAAGGAGTCTGTGAGGTAAGGCAGCCATAGCAAAGGTCAGCTGCAAAAGGGGCCATATTAGCGCAGGTGTTGCCATCAAGCCTGGGAAAGAGGCTCTTCCTTGCTATGCCACGCTGGTGAAACTGGATCTGGACTGGTGGGCACAGGACCACAAAGATGTGACACTCTGGAGCAAGGCCCGCAGAGGCTCAGTAGGATGGTGGGGGCTGGAGCACAGACCTGCCGAGAGAAGTTGCAAGAGCTTCTCCAGCCTGGAGGAGAAAAGGGAAAAGGGGATCGCCTGGGTGAGTGCGACTGCCACATGGACTGCTGAAGCACAGACAGGGCCAGCCTCTCCTTGGAGGTGCCTGAGATTAGGGTGAGAGGCAACAGAAATTCACTGCAGCACGGCCAATTCACTCCCTATAAGGAATTGTTTGTTTAAAAATCATGATGGTAAATCAAAAAGGGGGAATCCAGAGACAACCTGTTTGTACTAGAAGAATATTGGAGAGCTATGCTTTGCAGTCTGCTTGTGTCCTTTAACAGTGTGGAAGATGTCTCGCTTCTCTGTGGAAATGGAAATCCCACAGAGGTTTTTCTTTTTACCTCTGATTTCAGGTGTGCCAGCTGCAATTAGAAGTGCAACTCAAGAAAATCTCCAGTTCTAGCTTGAGCTCAGGTAAGAAGATTTCTACCAGTTTCTACTTCTACCAGTTTTAAATTTGATGCATTCAGTATCATGGGGATCAGAAACCATTACAAAATGCAATATTTTTAATTGCATTCTGCATGTTTGAGTCTACCTAGTATTTAAAACATTTGTCAAGATCAGAGACTTTTTGTTCATCTGTACTTTATATCCACTTCAACCCCATTGTATTTTTTCTTCCTTTTTCTTCAAAAATGAAGGTTGTTGTTGCCCAGAGAGTGATTCTACAATACTGTTAAAATTTCTAGAATAAGTTTAGAATACTTCACATTTTTGTCTCTGTGCATAGCCTCTAAAACTAGAATGAATAATGGTGATCTACTTGATCTTCCTGTAAAAGGCAGTCCTGAGGATTTATCTCAATTAAGAGCACATATATTTACAATCACTAGTGATGAAAAATTTCCTGTAGTAGTGTGCTGGTTTTGGCTGAGATAGAGTAGTAGCTGGCATGGGTCTGTGTTGTGAATTTGTGCTGGAAACGGTTGGTCACACAGAGATGTTTTTGTTATTGCTTATCGCTGCTTACAGCGTGTCAAGACCTTTTCAGCTCCTTGCACCACCCACCAGTGAGGAGGCTGGAGGTGCACAAGGAGCTGGAAGGTGACACAGCTGTGACAGCTAACCCCAACTGACCAAACAGATATTCCAAACCATGTGGAGCCATACTGAACAGTAAACTGGGCAGGTGTTCACTGCTCAAGGTCTCGCTGAGCATCAATCAGCTGGTGGTGAGCAATAGTTTTCATCTGTATCACTTGTATTGCATTTTGTTCATCACAATCATCATCATCATTTGTTATACTGTCTTTATCTCAACTCATGAATTCTCTCCCTTTTACCTTTTCAACCTTCCCCCCTGCCCTGCTCAAGAGAGAACAAGCGGATGGGGAGTCTGAGCTGAAGACTGGATTAAACCAGGACAGGCAGTTGGCATATTGTTTCAGTGGCTGGCTACATTCACTCTGAAAAATTGAATGCAGGGGGACAGGGCAGAGCATTTGTGAGACCCTATTTTAAACTTGGTTGAACCAGGCCCCTAAGTATCCTGGATAGACTTTGAACCTGATTTGACTTTGGATGGGGGAGCTCTCAATGACCACCAGCAACCCCTTCTACTGTAAATTATCCTGTGACCTTATGAGTCTAAAAATTACTTACTTTCTTTAAGTTCAGTGATAGACTTCCAGATTTATTTTAGTTTAGCCTGACACTGTAAAGACTTCACTGCAAAAGTACTGCCTCTTCTCAGGAAATTAGTTCTTCTTTTTTCCACACCGTTATATCAGTGCCATTTAAGGTTGTCAGGTACTGTGCAGTGCATAGAGTGTATCAGAGAATGCTACTAGATACAAAGTCCTGGTCTTCAGCTGGTACCTGACAAAAAACACTTCCTCCAGAACCTTTTTGCCATCTCTCTGCCCCTGGAAACATCATCATCAGTTCCTTGTCATTTTTCTCTAAGCAATGACTGTCTATCTCCGAGGACCTCAGCTTTTTTGTGGTCCATCAGACAGGTCACTGAGTTGCATCCAATGACAGTACGTACGCAGCTCTCAATCTGCACGGCCGCCAAGCTGCCTTGTCATTACTCTGTTTGATATATTCAAATTAATCAAAAAGCAAATTGTATTTTCACAGCCTATGTAGTATTTAAACTTCTTATCACATATGTTACAAATTTAAAATAAAGAGCCCAATTTCAAGCAAATTCAGAAACATTTGCTGTCAATATTCTCCAGGAGATCAAATCACTGTGCTTAAGTAACAATAACGTTTAAACACCCAGAATCAGAGTTTTGACCCAGACCACAAAGAAACTTGGAAAAGATTGAAACATCTGAACAGTAAAGTTGCAATCCCCAGAAATCTCTTTATCCCCCTCCTCCATGTACACAGTTGTCACTTAAATACAGCACATGCTGGAAGAGCCCTAGAGAGCTGAAAGTCGTATTTCATCTGCTATGCCACAAAGACATCTGTTTTGACAAGGATATGAGAGCTCAGTATCTTGGTCACAGTGACCTCCTCTAAATCCAGGCATTCTTTGTTGGAAATCTCTGGAGATCTCTTGACTCCTTGGCATTTTCAGGATAAGACTAACAGTCAAAGGGCTGATCCAATCCCAACAAAGCATGCATGGACTGGCCCTGCATTTGAAATCCTAATATTGTACATTTTACATAATGTATCAGTGATTAGAATGATTGCCCATGATGTACAATATCTCATTTCAATTTCTTTTTTATCTCTTTTTGTGGGTTCAAACTGTCACTGCTCTCTCCTTAGGGAAAAGGCCCGACCAACTCTCTCAATCATATTCTAGTAAATATAAAAGCTGTTTTTCATACTCCTAGAAAACTGGTTCCATGCTAGTGAAAATAATTCAGAATCATACAAACTAGAATGATACATAGAATGAACACACAACAAGGTCCCAGGTATTCACCTGGAAACTGTAAAAACTGGATTATGGTCCCTACAGCTAGCTGCAGCTGTTTCTGTACTTCACCTAGTGAGTGTTTTGCACATGGCAGTGCTGAGCTGACCAGCCAGCTTACCTGATGATGTGGTTTATCACTATCGGGTCTGGTGGCAGCAGTAGGTTAGTGAGCCTCTGAGGAATTTCAGAAAACTTTAGCCGTGGACAGTCGAAGATCTGGAACACAATAAACAACAAATGCTTTTTGTCCAAAGCCTATCTTGCAGTATCTGCAGCTCACAAGGAACTGAGGCAATTAAGGAAGGTGATTTTGAAAACTGAAATTCAGGTTCCTTGCACAGATTAAATTTTTGGTCACTTCTGTCCCTGTAAATTGCCGTGGTACTTTCATCTGGGCTTGCAGACATATCCATCAAGTCATGACAATTTCAGATGTCTCACTTCTGGTTTAGATGCTGCAGGGCATGTGAAGATTGTGCTCTTTAATGAGACACGAAGATCAGCTGTATCAATGATGGGAGAGAAGCAAATACTCCCTCTCTTACTGAAGGTTTACAAAAGCACATTGTAAAGAGAATTGTATTTTTTTACCAGAGAAAACATAAAAACAGTTTGCCTTTTTGTTTCTTGTGATATTTTGTGCTAAAGAAAAATACAAGAAAACATTTCTGGATTTTAAAATTGCTTGCAATTTGTGGGGTTTTTAGGATTAAGGAAAAATAAAGCCAAGGGGATATTATTTATTTTTAACCAAAGCCTGAACAGCCTCTTGGAAGGGAACCACCCCTTTCCAAACAATGGTTCATGGTTACCCTGTCTCTTTACTATGGTCAAGAAGCTAAACAGAATCATAGACTCATAGAATATCCTAGCTTGGAAGGGACCCACAAGGGTCATTGAATTCAGCTCCTGCCTCTGCATAGGACAACCCTGAAAATCACACAATGAATTTCTACTGAATTCAGAAAAAAAGAATTTTTTTCTTCTGGAAAGCATTAAAAGCTGTAGAGTTTGGAAATTTTCTGTAATTGTAGTGCATTGCCATGAATCTAGAAACACTCTTTATACCTGGAGTTTTCAGAAATATAATTACAGCCTTTGTTTCCTACTGTGATTTTTAATGCTCTGAACTGGCAAATAGGCTTTTCTCTAAAGATACTCCAATTAAACTGACCTTAAAAAAACCCCAAACAAACCTGAACTTTCTATATATATTGACATTTGCCTTCAAATGTGCCTTTATGTGGAGGAAGTTTTTGTAAAAATGTTCAGGCCTATGCCAATGAAAATGCCTCTTAGGGAAACTACTTTCACCTGATAGAAGAGATACACTACTCATAGTATGTATCTGTAAACAGAAACAAGCTTTGCAGCTCCAGAGACAAAGGATGCAGGCAGGCTTGAAAAGAAAGGACTATCAGGTTGTAGAATAGACATACAAAGTCAGATGCTCTGGTTCCTCAGATAGGGTATCTTTTGAAATTCACAGTTTTCTCAAGTGAGTGAATTTGGCAGCAGAAATACCCAGGAGCCAGCTCTGGGTATTTGCAAGGTTCTATTGCTTTTGAAATACCTTTGAAACTTTTTTCTTGTTTTTGCTTGTAACACAGTGGATTTCAAATCTCCCTGCTGATGTAAACTGTTTTTAAACAGAAAATCTGTCTTCATCAATTCTAAAATCTGTCTGATTTATAGGACTTGCCTGTATCCAGGAATTCAGCCAGCTAGTCTCTGAAGAACAAGGAAGTAACAAAACCTAATGAGTCTGCAGCTTCCTCCTTATTTGAGTTCTGAATTCTGACACTTGATAGAGATGACTGTGGAATTCCCACCCAAAATCTCTCCACACCAAGCTCCATCTAATCTGCTGTCACCACCGGCTCAACACTCATAAACTCCTAACATGGATGCAAGCCCAAGCGACAAGAGCTTTAAGAAGGGAAAAGGGATCAAGAACACACATTAGCGAGAGGAGGATGGGAGGCTGGAAACTAAGGGTAGGTGGAATTTTCCTAGAGCTTCTCATATTCCTGCCTAACTGGAATTAGTGCTCTACACTTGTAACCCCTGGCTCTGAAAGCCTCTCTGGCTACAGTGATGTTGGTGGGTCAGGTAACTCATTCAGTGATAATTTTCTAGTGTGTACTGTCTTGTGCCCTTAGATATAACCACAGTGCAGCAGTGCAGGATGCAGAAAAGCTGACATACCAAATGAGAAGACCAGTATCTCAAGGGGAATGCCAGAGACACTGGTGCCTATGTACTGCTCCCCTAAGTGATATGTACACTTCTGGCTAGGACAACCCTTTTTTCCCCCAGGAGTCATGAGGCTAAAACTATATAATCTACAGAAATATTATCAGACTGGAAGGCATTACTAACCCAATTCCTTTGCCCTCCATCTCTCAACCTTAAGAGTATTAGAGTAAAAACCAAAAAACCTCATCATTAAATACTTCGTTTATTGTAAGTGGCTTCAGATTCCTAAGTAGTAGCATCAGTTTTGAAAGTAAGATCAGCTGATTAGGACAGTTTTGACAGAGACCTAAGAAAAACAGAAATACTCAAAACAATCCCATTTATGATTTAAATCTGTGCAAGCACTGCATTCTTATGAAACTATTCCAGGTTAGCTAGCTCTTGCGGGGTGTGAGGTTCAGTCTTCTAGAAAAGCAATCAGCTACTTCCCAACTCTCTCACTTGACTCATCTTCTGAGGATGAGAAGACAATTATCAGGTATCATAGCATTCCTGCAGAGTTCTAAGGCAAAGGAGACCTAAGACCAAATAAATCTCTAATGAGGTGCATGAGGAAAAGATGGCTTCAACAAGTTCTTATTCTAGCAAAGTTCTTAAACTGAAATTAAAATACATAAAATTGAGAAGGCCCTCCTGCTTACTGAAAGATATGTACATCTGTACAGGGTCATACAAAGGATCTGCTGCAAATCTGTCATAGTATCCTGCTCTTGGTAGTGGCCAAAAGTGGATATTAAAGGAAAAATATAAGAACAGGAGAAACATATACTGGTTCTTCCCCAAAAACACTCTCCCAACCTCCAAATTTGCATTTAAAACAGCCCAAGATTTTTCATCCTTTGGTTTGTCACTTTTGGAATCTATATACACTTGTGGTATTTGCAAGGTTGTATTGCAAAGAGTTCTGAAGTTTAAATATGCTTGAGTCCTTTTGTTTGTTTTCAATTTGCTACCTGCTAGTTTTAGTTGATGGACTGCAACTATTGACCAAAATATAAAAAATTACTCCTTTTTCACCTTTTCATTCTGCTCAAGATTTTTCAAGTATTTTTCACCTCCCCTTTCCCATTTCCTCTTCGGGCTGGCAGAAACAAAACTCAGTCTAAATTGGCTAAAGATAAATAAAGAATGGAAATCAAATAATCTAATCAAGAGAACAGCATTGCCATTTTGTCAAAAATTCTTATGTGGTTTTAATATGGAATTTTCACTGTATGTGAAAGAGACTGTATGCTGTAATTCTCAAAAAACCAAAACCCAAACAAACAAGAGAGTGACTATATAATCCTGATCACTTTGGTTCTATATTCCTAAAAATACCCATGAATCTCACAGTTGTTTTGCTGCATTTGGTATTTTCAAATGTGCAAAGTTGTCTTTAAGTTTACTTCAAGCACTGGCTACTTTGAACTGTTGTAGGGCAAATTAGTAACAGAAA
Organism: Corvus moneduloides; assembly: GCF_009650955.1. Classification (NCBI taxonomy): domain Eukaryota; kingdom Metazoa; phylum Chordata; class Aves; order Passeriformes; family Corvidae; genus Corvus; species Corvus moneduloides. The sequence continues at coordinate 54,611 of NC_045476.1, forward strand.
ATAAAAACTTGAAAACTAGGACACAAGTTTCATCACAACATTTACTTTCATTGCTCACTAAAATATTACTCATTGTAATTGCCAGTACTTTCCTTACACAGAAGTATGTCACAAACCCTACTTTCAATTACTTTCAAAATAAGTCATGTGAGCCTGAAGCTAGAGAAAAACAAAGCCAAGTAAGACAGTGATAGCTCAGTGAACACTACCTTTCAAAAAAAAAAAACCCCATAATCATATTTACAGAAAGGGTGGAAGTGCTTTTAAGTGGCCTTCTCGGTTAATTCTAGAGGTCATTGTGAAAGACAAAAAGTCTCAACATGCTACTTTCAAAATATCATGCAGATCATTTCATTATCTGAAGAAGATTTAAGAAAAAACAGCTTTTCCAATTATATCTTCCATGTCTTCTTCCTTCATGAACAGGGAAAGAGAAGGGAAGAAAACATATTTCATGTTTCTTAGTATAAAATGATACAATGGAGGAAAAAACCCCATCAAATCAATACAGAAGTTCTCCTTCCTGGAAAGGCCACAGCTTTTGTGGGAGTGCTGAACCACCAGATGTAGGGGGTTTTGACAACACTGGCACATGGGGAGGCTGTTAATGATATTAATTGTAGTGGCTGCTGAAAGCCATTCAATACTGAGGATACTGCAAATCATTAAGGGAAGATAAAAATCAGTCATTTTCATTCATCCCAAATTTGTGGCTGGATGTTACAGTTTGCTTCTAAAGAGCTACTGTGTCTAAAAAAGAGTTACCTGCTGGAAGTACTTGTCACAGTTAATGTATTCCTTATCGTGGGAGTCTTGCAGCTTGTTTGTTTTGATGTACTGCCAGAGAGCCTGGATGATGGCTGAGCGTGTCTGCGTGTGGATCCCCAGCAGACGGGCCAACCGTGGGTCCAATTTAAACTGGGGAGGCTGGAACAGAAAGCAAAGGAGGTGGCAATAAAGAGGAAAGCAGACAGATACACAAGTATGAAGTTTCAGTTTTAATTCTCGGGGGACTCTGCTCCTCAGGAGAAGCATCCCATTCAGTGGCAGAGATTGCAAAAATACAAGTTTGTGTTTTTGTGTCCCACCACAAAATACAACTCTGGAAATCTGGTACTCTGGAAGAGGGACATTGTACCCGTGCTATGCACATGGACTACTTGTAGCGCATACTTCAAATAATAAAAACTTGCACAAAGACTCAGGAAGAATTTTCCTTTTCAACACTGATGCAAATGTTTCCTTTTGGGAATGGGAGAAGAAAAAGAACAGCCCTTCCTCTGAACTACTGGAAATGAACCACAGAGAGAGAGAAGGAAGGCAGGATGATGCTTCCACAGTTGCTAATAACTGCTGTCTCATATCCACACACTGTCTTGGAACTCTATTTTTTCAGGCATGTTCCCACCATTCTGGTGCACACCAAAACATTTACCCGGCCACAACCAGTCAATGTATTTTATTTCTTTTCCTGATCTCAGTGATACAATTCAACTTCCCTGTTTACCATCTCTAGTAATATAAATTCCTTGGATAATTTGGAATTTGATGCTTCTTCAAGTGTGTACTCATACTCGGGTTTAGTATTCACCAGTCTGAGGGGTGGCAGGTCACCCAAAGCTAGCTTTATAACAAATCAAGACTTAAGGATAAAAGAACATCTATTCTAAAGCATAAATCTATAATAACGGTGAGCATAACAAACATCATTATATTGTCTTAACAGTAAAAATTCTCGCTGCCTATATCAGTATTTCAGTTAGCCCATATGCTCCACAAAATCAATAAAATTTTCCCTCTGTTAACATAAAATGGAGCGTCTATACCTTGAATAGATGCTATTTGCCTGGAGGGGAAAGAAGGTGGCAGAGAACAAGTTCTTAAAAGTTATACCATCAAAACGCATCTGAGCCTGAACTGTCATTGAAAAGGGGGATCCCATCTACTCGCAGCAGTGCATTCTTAACAGTTTCGTTAAGACAGCAACATTTCTTCCAGAGATGGTTTCAGTCAGATTAGTGAGCTCCACAACTGCAGCGTCCATCGTTTGTGCCAAGGTAAGGCTGCCACAGCTACACAGTTCAGGTACCATTAGCAAAAGCTACTCCTTTGAATTTTTTTTAAAGAACCACATGCGTAACTTGTGTGCAACTTATCTGACTATTCCCTAAGAAGCTAGAGGAGGAAATGCCTATTTTTTCTTCAGGTGGACAATAAAAATACTAATTATCATAATACCAAGACCAATATTTTGCTAGACTATATTAGAAACTCACTTGTTTTGTCCCCGTTAGATTTTAAATAATCTGTCAGTTTGGTATCATTCTAATTTCAATGGACCACGTGACACTGCAAGTTCAAGTACATTGGGTTTTGATGTATGTGACAAGATGAATTTGCTCCATTGCACTAGGTCCCAGAAGCTGTATTTTCCATGCCGAAAGCAGTGCACTGACCTGGTAGTCCAACATGAGAAGTAATGTGCATCGCACACTGACATCCCCAGGTCTCTTCACCTGGAAGCCGTCCGTTTCCTGGGTTGTGGGAGTTCTGTGCCACTAACAAAGAGAAAAGCAAAATTGTTGGTCTTTTTTCCACTGATGTCCATGGAGGTGCATCTCACACAGTACACCATGTTAGAATCAGACAAGTACAAGCTTTCTGAAGATCTGGCAATTTAAAAAAGAAACCTGACAGCAACAAAACCAAACCACAACACCCCTCCGCCCCGCCAGTCATTTCAATTCGGCTTTAGTGCAGAACCCGCTCTGCTGTTAGCACACTTTATTTGTTAGGAAAAACGTGTACAATTTTTTCATCTTTTCATACATTCTGTTCTAAGATGTGCACTACATCACTAATCCATCTACGTTTTTAGAGTAGATTCCTTTAGCAAACATTCTTAAGAAGAATGGAATTTTGAAAACTTTGAAAATACCTTAAATGAAATAATGAATGCAAGGTCCCTTAAACAAGGGAGGCAACAGGCACCAGGTGTTTATGTGTGCCAGTAACTGGTTTGTATGCAAAGGGGGCACAACCTTCTCACCTCCACAAGATGATTGTCAGGTCCATAAAGATCTTTGTCCAGTTCAATAACCAAACTCTTAAAAAAAGATGAAAACTTCCGTTTCTGTTTGCTGAGCTGTACAAGCAGAAGAACCAGACATGTATGAGGCTGCATTTATTAGTTTGTGTTCTAGACTTTCTTCTCAGTCTCTCTGTCTTGAACATTAAATCCCATGTAAGTCACAAGTGTGATCAATCTAATTGAGTTCTCCCTCTGACAAACACAGGGCAAGATGCAAAAATCTCAACAACAGTGGAACACTGCGCACTTTAGGTAAGACTTCGTTGACTCTTAAGTGTTATTGAAAAGGACTGGCTTGTAAGATGAACATGGCATGCATGAGAAAGGTCCAGAGAATGGCCATGAAAATTATCTCAGGACTGGAGCACCTCTCCTGTGAGGACAGGCTAAGAGAGCTGGGGTTGTTTAGCCCAGAGAAAAGCAGGTTCCAGGGAGTATTTAAAGGGGGCTTGTAAGAAAGATCGAGGGACACTTTTTACCAAGACCTGTAGCTACAGGGCGAGGGGCAATGGTTTTAATGAAAGACATTTTTCACTCAGAAGGTGGTAAGGTGGTAAAGCCCTGGCACAGATTGCCCACAGAAGCTGTGGCTGCCCTATCCCTGAAAGTGCTCCAGGCCAGGTTGGACAGGGCTTTGAGCAACCCGGGCTAGTGGAAGGCATCCCTGCCCATGGCAGTGGGATGGAATGAGATGGTCTTGAAGGTCCCTTCAAACCCAAACCATTCTACGATCCTAAGGCCTCTGTATACCTTTCTTTTTAACAGCCTGGGGTTTTTTGATGAATGCTAATTTCTTGGTCTGATTTATCAGATTACATTAAATTTTGCAGAGTGGTCAAGCACGAAGCAAAACTATCTCCTTTTACATTTTGTCTTTTCACTTAATTATCAGTATTAGTTGTTTACTACATAGCTCATACTGTCTACATTAAAAACTGACTCTCCACAGAATACAGGCCACAGGATTCCAATTTATTTCTTTGTATTTCATGCAGATAATATTTTATTTAAAAATGCCGGTAATTGAAAAGCTATGTTGCTCCAATAAAGAATCTTTCTTTATTGAAATATATGCTCTAATTTCTAAACTGAATTTGTCTAACTGCAATTCCCAGATGTTGCACTTTGTCACCACTTCATCCTCCAGCAGGACTCTGATTCATGTACAGTTACCTCCAGACAGACTGAAAGCATTGCCCTCTCCATGCATGCATGTTCTCCATCTGTTTAGCCTATAAACACTTATTTGTGAAGTCTATTCAAAGAGATGATTTATTAGGAAAGTCCAGCCTTCCCCAAGGACAGCTAAATCCATCACTGAGGTTTCTGAGGACTTCATAATGATAAAATGTTTCTTCCATCCTTGCTCTAACCATTCCTACATCGTGTTGTACTCCCTAAGTACAATGTAAGTACTGCCTTCTCCTTGTTATCCCGCTCTTCACAAGATGCAATGCTTGCTGTAGGCCTGAATTATCACACCTGTGGTAACCTGAACTCTGCCACCTCTTTGAAGGGATTCACCTCAGCCCTCTTATCTCCACTTCCTCCTACCTGTCCTGTCCTTACATCTGCCTCATTTTCTGCTGCACTCTCCAACATTCCCACTAGGGCCTTATCCCTCACTTGGGTTGGGCATGGTGCCTTCCCAGCAGCAACAAGCCAACACTACCATTCAGACGTGTCTTGTCTCAGCTGATGTCCCCAGTAAAACCTACCACCCCAAAGGACAATCTTTAGAGTCCTCCAGCCCCAGTGAAACAGAGATAAGTCATACATCATCCAGGAGCTTCCCCTCCACGCGCAGCTCCCATGAAGCAATGCTGCCGTCGGAGTCATCAGCGTCTGATTTTGCAGGATTAAATGTGTTGGAGATGTAAAGTCTCAGTTTCCGCTTTTGCTGTTATACACATAGACAAGGGAAAAGTACATATCCAGTTTAAGTTCAAGATCTGAGGAAGCCACAGGAAAGGTGATAATTACACATTTAGTAGAGAATCTCCATGTTTTGTACAGTTGCACCAGTTATATTAGAATTTAAGATTCTGTTACATGTAAGAAAATACACTGAAGAGCTGAATCTGAAAATTCCTTTCAAAAACTCTTGGCTATACAAACATACTAAAATTCAGTGTAAATGGAGGAAGACAGGAGGTTGCCAAGCCTGAGAAGTGATACATCCTGTAGGTCTGGATTAGATATTTGAGAAATCACTGTGAGAAAAGCACGATATGATGTCCTTTCTGGCTTCAACCTAGCTAGATTGCTAAAACTCAGCTGCAACTCTATTGCAACATAAATGTCTTTCATAGTTGCATCAGTTCAAATTTGTAAATGGCAATCACAAATCAGCTCATGCAGCAAACTACCTGTCACGCACATCTCTGCTCATCTGCATTCTACCATCATGCAGCATCTGGTAATAATCCTCCTGCAGACACACCTGAACACACCGACACACACCGGCTGCCTTACCCTCCTGTTCACCCCACCTGCCTTCACCCTCAGCAAACATGTTGCAGTTCCACCTTCCTGGGAGACCGGAGTGAAGGAAGGCACCCTGCCTCATTCCTAACACCGAGTAGGTGCTCGAGTCTGTCAGAGATACAATCATGCCTACACATAATCATTTTTACAGAACACCTGAAGTTTCCCAGTCAGTGTAATGGCTTCTGGCCGTGTCATTTCTCAGCACCCCTCCTGCCATGCACCATGTGGAAAACACAGCCATTAAGTCTGATGCATGGATTCCAGAAAAGATTATTACCAAAAATTACTTTGGGACTCTAATCTCCAATACCTATGTATAACACAACGTCAAAAAGGCTACAGTTATCAAGTTAATGCAGACAAAACAACAGAAGAAAGGAGCAATCTTGTAAAGCTTTCACACACACATAGGAGAGAAGGAAGTTACATACAGCAGGTTGTAGAGCATAATCTGGCACAGAGGAATGGGGAAGGCAGAGATATATGGCTGAAGAGGAACAGAAAAATTACTACGTTTTGCCAAATCTGGAGAAGACAGTGACGGAGAGGTTTGATAGAAATGGAGTGTCAACAGTATGTTCTGGCAGGGAACAGGATTTTCCAAAGTGCCATCAGTGCAGAAAATGACAGGTTTACACAGGTAAGAACAGGGAGATAGGCAGAAAAACATTCCTGCGAATCAATGTTTTCTCCATCCTTTCCCACAGCATTTCTGTTGCCAAAGTGCTCTTTCATAATATAATTATTTTAATGACCCTAAGTCTCTATTTCATGCAGCGGACTTGTGAAGGACTTCACATTTTTAAATTCACAACTCTTCAAATTACTCTGCACATTTTATGCACCATTCCCAAATTTTATACCCATCTGGACTACTTGCAGAACTGTATCCACATACACAAGCAGGCTTTTACTTAAGAGTTCCTCAAAGATACTCTCCTGATAGTTCACATTTATATCACTGATTCCATTTCCTCTTCTTTCAGTTTCCAAAGACATTATCGTCATTCTCCCATTTACCCTGGAAACTCCTTCTCTCCTCATGTCTCCCCATATCCAGCTAGGAACCGTGTCTGTTTCCTCAGACGTCATTTCATCACTAAGATCATTTTCTGCAGTAACATCCTTATTCAAATCTGAGTGTTTTAGATGTCTCCCTTTCTCTCTAGCTGTCTTGTCCAGTCCACCTAAAACCGAGTTAACAACAACACCCAACTGAACCGTGAAGTATCGAGCTCCTCTCTTCCACACTTTCACTCCTTCCCTTTGATAGCCCCTTAGCACTCGTCTTTCAAGTCATGCACAAGCCAGGTACAGCTTATGTTTCAGAGCTGGTTTCCTGCTGGCTTCCCTGTATTTTCCCTGCTTTGCCAGAGTCTCAGTCTGCAAATCATTTGGTTGTTTCTCCTGCATCTCTCTCTTCAATTTAGAGTGTTTGGTTTTACACAACAAATTCTCTTTCTCAAATTTAAATATTTCCTGACTGTAACACCTATATACAAGCTGACTTCCACATCAGAAAGGAACTTAGAATAATTGTGAATAAAAATACTAAGTAATGGCTATCTCAAAAATTATAATTTCTCCTACTTTTTATGTATCTTGCTTTTACATCGAAAGCTATTTAGCCTTTGACTCCAACATGATACAGACACTACTGACAACCTGTCTGTACTGTGGCATGCTGTGCCTCCAGCCTCTGCTGGGCAGAGACATTCTATCCGACAACAAAATGTCCAACCTGCACCCTGGGGGCTGTCTTCAGATATTGGCCCAAGGTACTGCAAATCTGCAACACTATTAAGGCAATGATAATCTCTTCAATACAACCACAGAAAGATCCTTGCTTCTTACTCCTCAAGAAACCAGTCAGGTAGGGCAATTGTACAGCTGCAAGAATACTTCAACACCAAATGGGCTTTAAGTCTAATAAAAATCTTCGTTAAAACACAGAATAAGGGAACATAAAGAAGGAAAACTGACATTTGCTGGGTAAAATAAAATTTAAAAAAAATAAAATTCTGTAAACCAAATTTTCTCTGCTCACATCTCCTTGAAAATGCTTCATTTCTTCAGGTTTGCTCTTATTCCAGCAACTCCATGCCTTTCAGAGTGCAGACATGACCTGCAGAGTCAGCCAGACCTACCAGAGATGTTCTGGAGAGCAGTGTAAGAAACTGTGAAAGAGGCATCTGTCCATGAACACTGCTTGAACAGCCCAACATGCCCTGCACAACACTGTACTGACCCAGAAACATTCAAACCTCAACTACCTTTCTGAAGCTGCTGCCATCATGTCCACATCTTGCTTGTTTCCTGCCGCTCCTCCATTTTCTATCATGTTTCCCTGCTGCTGCTCCATTTTTCCTTCTTTTTCTGCCCTTTCCAGAATTACTACCACCTCTTCCTTATACATCTAGTGTTGCCAGCACCACTGGCTTCTTGTAAGAGCTACCTGGGAACGGTTCTGCTCTCAGACATTTTGGGAGGCTGACTGTCTCCTCTTCCAGGTCCAGGAACTAGACAATGTCACTTGAACTTGCCCTGCATACCCTTATCACCAATAGTGGTAATGCATACTTTGTGCAGTGGAATTTAAAGAAAATAAATTTAGAAATCCCTAGCAAAATTTCAGAACCATGGCTCTACAGCCAGAACAGTTACTTTGGACCCTCAAGCTCCTTCTCTCCTACCATAACTATTCTCCTGGCAGCTGATTTAAACTACCATTGCACCTGTGAAGCAAGACCCTTGGCAGACACCCAAGATTATAGTCTGAATCCTACCTGAAGGGATCCATCCAGTGAGTAACAACTCCAGCATGCACAGCTATACTGCTATCATAAGGATGTCCAGTCTTGGAAGATGCCAGTTCAGAGATGAGATACAGTCAAAATTCAGCTCAAGGAAGAAAGACACCAACATGGTGCTGGGTGGGGTTTTAGAGTCACTATACGGACCACAAAGTCTCTTCAGCTGCTGACACACACCCAAAACCACTGCATTTGGTTCACTCTCAGTACCCCTGTGTTCCACAATAATGTCAAGTCCATATCCAGAAGGCTCTCAGAACGACATATTCTTCCATCTCCAGTTACGCAACTCAATCTCATCCAGGCAGGAAATGATAAAAGTTATGTGCAACTTGATTGCTTTGCAGCTTAAATAAAGCAGTGGCAAGAAGCCACTGCCTTTCAACAAATTCTTCAAATTTCTTAGCCATGCACTTTACCACACAGACCTAAAATCTGTTCTCCTCTCTGTATGGTGGATTCTCAGAGAACAGAAAAGCAAGCAACCAAAGGATTCTCAGTAGTTGGGAGCAAAAACTAAAGAGAAGACTTACATCTCTAGGGCAAAGAGAAAGCATCACACTTCATCTCTTCAAACACACCAGAACTTTACCACCCACAAAGGCAAAGCTAAGCAGGGGGAAATTCACAGAGACCTGATCAACACTGTAAATCAAATAATCTCTTGTCCAAAAATCAGCAAACGCTTGATCTCCTTGCTCTCTAAGAGTAAGATACAGATCTTTGCTTCAGCAAAAGGAACTTTAAATTGCAGACATATTAAAATGAAAAGCCTTCCCCTAAACGCACTGTGTTTCATTTACAATTTCTCCTTGAGAAATCGAAAAGGAAAAAAAATAATCGTATGTAATAAATGAGTGGTCATGTCAGCAATGAACTCCTGCAAAGGTCTCAGCACAACTGCTGGGAGAGCTCACATGAAATCAAACAGGTCTGAATGGGAGGCTGACAGAAACGGTGGAGCAGCACAGCTACAGCTTGCTCTCTCTCCAAGCTCTCCAGTGTCATCTTCACACAAATCAATACAGCTTTAAGTTCAAATACATGAGTGAAATGCTGGAAATCTGCCAAATCCTTCAGAAAGCTTCCCCTGGTTTACAGTGTTACTTTGTTTTTTTTCAGTTTCCATTAGCATTGAATCCCTAACAAGTCAAATCAGGAAGCGAGTATCTGATGATCCCATGATCTGTGTGCTATCCCCCAGACAAATCTCCATCAACTGCTGAAGTTTCCTTCAATGAACTCTCAGGCTGGACACAAAACCTCCAGGATGCTTCCAGGGAAGTTGTGTCTGGGATTTCAAACAAATGAACAAAGTTATTAGCGGATAGTCTATTCCCAATTGACGCAAGAAAATCTGGCTGCCAATCTTATAAGCAGTATTGTGTTAAGAGCTCTCTAAGTATATCTTAAGGGTGAATTTCTATGCACCTCAACATAGCATAAAAACCTCAAGCAGAAAGCACAGAAAAGATTAAAATCCGTGGTTTTGCCTTTGCATATAGAGTAACTTTTTAGGAAGCATAATGAACAGTGGTAGCATGGAGACTAAAAATCAGGAGACAGAAAAGACAGTGATCACTGTCTCATCATTATAAAAGTCCCAAGTTAAATAGAGAGTGTCCATATCAGAGCTGGAATATAGAGGCATCTCACTCAGAGCAGCAGCAAGATATGTCAAAATTTGCAGAAGAAACAAAATTAGTTAGGTAACTCCTGAAAAAGATGGACAAGAATGTAAAAATGGTCAACCCAAAGCAGAAAAATCAGTGACTTAGCAGACTATAGAAATATCATGAATAATAAAAGGAACAAGACAATATTTACTGAGTGCAAAATTGCAGTGCATGAAAAACACTTGTAGACAGTTCTATAAAAGCTTAAACAACAACAACAAAACTCAAAAAAAGGTGAAACGAATGCTGCAGAGGAATAAAATGCAAATTAGTATGGGCAACAGTCTACAAAATCAGCTGCAGCAGCTTATTTGGTAGTTGTATACGGTACTTTCTCAGGAGAGAATGAGGAGTTGTATAGTGACAGGCAGTAAGAAGAAGCCAGGCGCATTGAAAAATTATTTTTCTACAGTGATTGGGAGGAATGAATTTTTTACCTGAGAAAAGAGAACATTAAAGAACTTGAAAGACAAATTTAAAACATTGACTGATTAAAGAAGGAGATTAGGTGTTCACATTTTCCTTATCTCATAAAGCAAAAAAGCAGAACACATAAAATTACACCACAAGACAAGTGTTTCAGAAAAAAACCCAAACTGCTTTTTGGCAACAACCCAGTATCAATTCCTAAGTCATCTTAAAATCTGAAAGTGGGGAAAAGATCCCAATTCACAAAACTAGGGAGAGAGACACTATGATGGTATTCTGATGCTACTACTTGTTTTTAACCTAAAAATGGAGAACCTGGAAGCAGATAATTTAGTTCGGAAACTGCAACTCTACACTGTCTGGCAAACAGAATGTCCCACACTAGTTCACTGCAAAAGAGTGACAGTCCCTGGATGACAGTCTCTGGTTTGGGTGAGACCAATGTACTGTCTGTGGTGCCAGGACCTGGAGTAGGAGCCTTTGCTTGTGACATGGGTCTCATCCCTCTTTCTGTCAGGAGACCCTGGTTCAAGCTTTGGGATGAAAATCATTTCAGTTTTAAATTATTGTTATGCCCACAGCTGTCTATCTCAGGCTTACACAGTGGAGAGAAATAGGCATTTTTTAGGGCATTATTTGTCTATATTCTTTTAAACATCCGCTTCTGTATGAGAAGAATTGTGCCCTGAACACCATTGCCTATACCAACTTAATCCCACAACTATGAAGGGAGCCGAGAGCAACTAGCTCACATATAAATGAATAAAATAGATATGTCTATACTTAGCCAAATAAATCCCACTCCCAACGTTCACCATGGACTTAGAGCTGCAGAGATTTTTCAGTAATTCATTCTTCTTTAACGACATCTACTGGTCTGGAGTTGAGTGTTTGGTTTCTGTTTCTTTCAGGCCATGGAGCTTGCTGTATCTATCAAACAGCCCTGTCTGCCTGACTACCTCCTAAAAGTTCTTTCTGGAATTCTGACCACGTGGGTCTTCCATGAAGTCAGTACAAGGACTCTTGCTAATGCTGCTCTGCAGAAAAGGAATTCTGAGACTCTCATGACAGATGCAATCCAAGAATGCAGGACTGGCTGAAGAAGAGTAGAGAACACAGCAGTGCCCAACAAGCAGAAAACTACCAAGGCAGGATCTAAACTGGAAAAGCTGGCAGCTGAAGGGGGCTGCTGACAGTGGTCAAAGGACCTGACAGGTGGGGAAGGCGACTTCCCCCTTCAACAGCTGCACAACCCCCAGGCCTCCTCACTTCTTGAGCCATCCCACAGCTGTCACCGGGTTCAACAGCACAACTGTTCTCAGGAGATCCAAGTAGGATCAACAGGACAAACATATTCTGTGCACTATCCTCAGGAAAAAAATGCTTAAACCACTTCCCCCTAAAATTTCCCCAGAATGGTTAGTCTTCAGACAGAAAAAAAACCCCAGCCTGAGCAACACTAGACCATAAATCTGTGGTTCCCTACGACTGCTTCTACAGCCGAATCACTGTGACTAACACCGTAACTGCAATTACAGCTGATAATTCTGAGAAATCCTGCATATTCCCTACATAATTTTACATACCTCAGACAAATTCATATTTCTCCCAGGATTACAGTCCCAGTTTGAGAATCACTGTTTTAAGGCAAATATTTCAAAATTACAAGAGCTTCGATGAGAGATGGAAATGCAGAGATAACTTCTATTGCTGTTACCAATTCTGCAACTATAATAAAATGAAAATACTTAACTTTAAGAAAAACCCAAGTTTATCTAGATTTAGCTCTATTTTGACAGGTCTGCTAGGACTACCTATATATGAATTTGAAAAACATCTGTTTGATCATTCTCTAGATGCTGAGTAACTGATACTTAAAATATGTTTGCTGAGCCTTAGATGGAAACAGAATTTTCTGTCTACAGTTTCCGTAGAGTGTTGTGCCTCCTACACTCTTCCCTATCCCAGACACTGAATATCTCCATTGCACAGCTTACAGCTGGGACCTTGTGTACCTGTTAAGTCCCTCATTAAAGAGTTTGCCACAGAATAAACAATTTCCTGCTGATTTATGAATTCCAGTCAGAGTCTTCAATCATTTTTAAACATGGCCAGATTCCTAGCTAGTTTAAAAGAATGGTGTTCTACCCATATCAAGAAGGTAAGACAAATTATTTCTTCTGAGAGTCCAATCTACTATGTACAACACTTTTTAATAATGAACTTGTGATTTAGACCCTCCACAATACAGTTTCCTATCTATCTAGGTATGTTAATGGAACGTAATAGTTTTTTGTGGGTTTGTTTTTTTTTTTTTTTACTGTTGTTGTTGGAGGTTTTTTTTTGCTTCACATATATCAACTGGAAAAACATCAAGAGGTAAAAGCCTTCCACATTTTATCAGATACCTGTACAGTGACAAACACAATGGAATATTGATCTTTGTTGGGCTGACTCCCATCACTGTAGTACAGACAAGAATGACAGCTTTACTTCACAGCAGACATACAGCTACAAACCCCTTCATTCTATGGGAGTTACTAGATGAATGAATATGAGCTACCCCATACAGTCACAAGAAATTAAATGAGACATGAAAAGAAATTCTTCACAACGAGAGTGGACAAAAACTGTAACAGACTGCCTGATGAGGCTGTGAAACCTCCATCCTTACAGATTTTCAAAACTCAACAAGGCCTTGACAACCCTGTTTTTAGCAGAAGATTGAACTAGGTAACTTCAGTTTCCTCCTATCTAAACTCTTCCATGATTCAAATTAATAGACTCAGAAAACTTAGAAAAAGACCATTTCAGTGGGATATTAGGAAGAGTGAAGTGCTGGACTTGATCTAATAGAAAGAAACTGCAGAAAACGTCATCAACTCTCTTCTCACACAAATAATCATTTCTGTAAGTAGTTCTTGCCATTGTATGTTCTGTTATTCCAGAAGTTCCACTTTTGACCGAATTTGAATTGGAAATGTAATACATACCTTCAGCACACTCCTCTAATCTCTTATTTTCTCATTTTTTATCATTTTAATACAAAGTTCCCAAACCAGTGTTTATTTATCCCTAGGGTATTATTCCCCTTATTAGAGACTTTCAGAAGCTAGAGCAGGTAATAGCCAGAATTTTCTCTTTTCTCTACCACTTTTCTATGCACGCTGATTCCCAGCTGTTTGCTCTTAGGAGCTTTGTCTGAACTGTTCCAAAGCATTTCTGTTAATGGGACTTTTACTGGAAAGGTATTTCCACCATTTACTACAAGAATTATTTTCCTCCCCTGACACAATCTACAAATTTTTCACAACATACCTTCATTGGCCTCTTCAGTGCTTCCTGAATATCCACGCGCTTCCGCATAATGGTCTGGTCTAGTTTGCGTTCAAAGGCCAAGAGATCCATGTAGGCCTGGGACTCAGGAACCAGCTCCCGGATCTGAGAAGGAAGCAAGGAATGTCCAAGCACTGGAAGCGCGAATCTGCCATGTTCCAGAACAGCAATACTGACACACTCCCAGCCCCTGGAGAGATGTGACCAGAGTTCTCCCTCTGACAGCAGTTCCCAGACAGCGAGGCAGGTCTCAGTGGCATGGGACAAGCATAGACTGAAAAGCGAGAGCACGGAACGGAAGCTAATGGATTCTGGAAGATCCTGTCTGAATCCACAAGGCCTGAATCATGGCTGTTTTCTTCAAGAGAGGTTTAGCTACGGCAGCCAGGGAACCGCTACTCTCAGCAATCCGAAGTACAGTGAGTTTGTCCAGTTCAAAACTAAAGAGTGCTGCATCTCTCTAGACTAAAAGAGTGTTCATGTTGATGTTTCAAAACCAAGTGTTACCCATTGTAAGTAAAAACTGTCACGTAGGATGCCAGCCTTTGCCAGCGTATCTTCCTGGCTGAGGTGAAATTGACCTTCACGTCAAAGTTTCAACACGATCAGGTATCAGGTGTCAACTTATGATCCTGCCAACTTTTATTGGTACTTTAATACATAGTTAACTACGTGAGTTCTATTGACAACCCCCCTTTTTATTTTCTGTTTTACAAGGAAGTTAGCAGAAGTGGGGATATGAAGTAGGTTGGAACAAAGACGTAAAGAACTGAGCTTAGAAATGGGTAAGTATACCCTTAAATGAAAATGCTGGTTCTTAATTTGGAATACCTCATGCAGGCAAACCATAAAAAAAGGTACTGTAAGTAATTAAAACAGATCTACCAGACAACCTTGTCTATTTCTACAATATTCACTGTAGCTTTCACCTACGTAACTAAAATACTTAACTGTTATAATATTTCCGTAGGAATTAAAAGTGAGTTGGTATTCCTGTTTTGCTTTAGAATCAAAATTAGTTATAGTTAAAATTACAGTTTATATCTGGTGTAAGACACAAACATACATGTGAGAGACACCAGGCATACACTTGTTCCCTGTGATCTGCAAGGACATGAGAACTATTGCACGAGGTCATGCCAAGAGCTGGCTCTCCTAGTACTCTGACAAGGTTTGAAAGTTGCTGCCTTTTAATACCCACAATAGCCCAAGGCAGAGCGTTCCAGAACCTCACCAGGCAATGTGGGAGGAAGTACCTCCTTTTGCTCATTTGGAACCAGCCACCAGTGAGCTTCATTTGATGTCATTTCCCTGCACTGCTGGAGCAGTGGTGGGCAGGCATTCCCTAGGCACCTTTCCCACATGTTTTACAGGTTTTTTTCATCCTTTTCTTAATAATTTTCTTTTCCAGCCTGAAGACAAACAATTTCTCCCTGCTGTATTTAGACTGATTAAGATTATCAAATAAATGTCTCTTTCAACCTACTCTGTTTGTTTTGAGATGGTAGAGTAACTGCTCTACTTACAGCAAGATTGATACTTTGGAAAAGCAGAAACCACAGAGCAAAAAATTGTGTTCGGCTTTAGCTGAACCATTATATTTTTAACTGCTTATATGCTTTCTCAATGTGTTAGTATCAGCAGAATAATAAAAGAAACATGAGCACGAAGAGCAAGCATTACCCTGGAAACATCAGGGAATTGACAGACAGCTTGCAGAGTAAGGGCAGCGAGGCAGTGAGTGCAAATCTTTGGACCCAACAAAACACCCCAAAGGTTTCTTCCTGTTCTGCACAGATAAAAAGATTCCTCAGTTCCTTGCCTGGAAATCAATCATGGTGTGCTGCAGTCAATTAAAAATTCTGGACCAAAAAAGTAGCTTCAGACCTTTGATGCCAAGTTCCACCAGAGTCAGTTTGTGAACCCCCCAGGCACATGGTGAAGCAGGGAGAGGCCTACAGAGTCTTTAAGATACAGCCTATACAACACAGATGATACAACCTTTCAATGGGTACTAGACCCAGGATCTAACAAAATTTCTAGTAAGTTTGTAGAAACAGCAGAAACCTTCAATAAATTTTTCTATTCCACACCTTTACATCTTTTACCACATGAAAGCGAAAGGGCAATTCCTATTCCATTCCTATAACCAAACTGGATGTTAAACATTATAAGATGTTAAAAAGCACAAACACTTTAAAATCAGCCAAAGACAAAACTGCATCTAATTCCTTGAACTGCAAATGGCCACAGGTTGGGAGAGCATTTGAGAGAAGAATTGTACTGGCTGTGTTTGTATTCTTCTCTAGGGATGTGTTATGGTCCCAGCAAAGATAGGATTTTGGGCTAGATCAAAGGC
Organism: Corvus moneduloides; assembly: GCF_009650955.1. NCBI lineage: Eukaryota > Metazoa > Chordata > Aves > Passeriformes > Corvidae > Corvus > Corvus moneduloides. The sequence continues at coordinate 70,805 of NC_045476.1, forward strand.
TCACTCAGGCCAGTTTTGGCAGCTCTTACAGTCTTTTGCTTTCTCACCCTACTAATGGAATAATCTTTTGGAGGCATGATAGTGTTTATGTGATACTGATCTGCACAGCCTGCCTAATTCCTTCTTCTTGCATGGTTTGCCCTAACTGAAAAGTTCATAGCTCCATGCAAGTCTACACTCTTCTACAAAAGTTCTAACTACAAATGTGAAAAGAGTATTTCAATACTTAAATTCTCCATTCTGGCCTTTATCTAGTAGAAGAAACTCCAGAAAGCACCGAGCAGTAGCAGAAGCAGCATCTTGTCAGCCAAGGTTTTGAAGCTTATATAGTAACACTTTATCTTAGAATTACTTGGATAACTGCAAGAGATTACTATTAACATTAGTAAGACACTGTCTTTCTAGAGGCTGGAGTTGTTTCTCTTTCTATTGTGAAAACTCAAATGTTTCAAACTTTTAAAAGTTAGTAAAAAGCAATTATTACTAAATTCTGCATTTTTATCCTTGATTTCCACAGGTTTTTTTTATCAATGGTGACAAAAAAATGGCCAACTTGCAAGTGGGGGCAGTGAGGACAGTGTGGAAGGAATGGCCTGATGGGAGTCTCTCACAAGTTCCTTGTAGGAGCAGCAGAGTGTGGGGGCCCCACCACACCTGCCTGTAAACAGACGTGCAAGGATCGTGAGACAGAATCAGAAACCAAGGAACAGCTGCAACACTACAAATTTTGGGATACGAACAACATCCTTGGATAGCTTCTATGGCTGTCACAGTATGACAGCTTGGAAGGCAACGACAGCAGTCAGCAGGCTGGGGAAAGCAAGGAGGAAGCCTTCTGCAAGAAGATCAGCAGCAGAAGGAATGCTAAGGAAAACCCAGGTCTGGGTCTGGTTCTGCTGCTCTTGTCAAAAGCCACAGAGAAAGCTCCATGTTGTCTTTGGCTCCACTGCTCCTGGTTAAGGCCTGTCCTCAGGCCTCCCAGGGTCCTGAGCCCAAGTCAGTCAGGGCAGCAGGGCTGTTCAGAGGGACCCTGACAGGCCGCAGAAACAGGACGGCGCTTCAGCATGGTAGAGCCCAACGTGGGAGAAGTTCTGCTCCTGGGACAGAATGATGCCGTGCAGGGGCACAGGTGGGCATCGGCGGGGTAGAAAACAGGTTGGCAGGAGAGGACTTGGGGGCCCTGCTGGACAGACAACAAGTGCAGAAGGAGTCTGTGAGGTAAGGCAGCCATAGCAAAGGTCAGCTGCAAAAGGGGCCATATTAGCGCAGGTGTTGCCATCAAGCCTGGGAAAGAGGCTCTTCCTTGCTATGCCACGCTGGTGAAACTGGATCTGGACTGGTGGGCACAGGACCACAAAGATGTGACACTCTGGAGCAAGGCCCGCAGAGGCTCAGTAGGATGGTGGGGGCTGGAGCACAGACCTGCCGAGAGAAGTTGCAAGAGCTTCTCCAGCCTGGAGGAGAAAAGGGAAAAGGGGATCGCCTGGGTGAGTGCGACTGCCACGTGGACTGCTGAAGCACAGACAGGGCCAGCCTCCCCTTGGAGGTGCCTGAGATTAGGGTGAGAGGCAACAGAAATTCACTGCAGCACGGCCAATTCACTCCCTATAAGGAATTGGTTTGTAAAAAAACCTCTGACAAAACAAACAAAACACACGATGGTATTAAAACATTGGAACAGGCTGCCAAAAAATACTCTGGGGTGCCCATCCTTGGCTGGATATATTCAGTACCCATCTGGACAAGGTCCTGAGCAAGCTGATGTAATTTGAACCTGTTTTGTACAACAGCTGGCCTGCACAACTTTCAGAGGTCCTACTATTGTGCACCTCCAAGGTCCCAGAAAAAACCCAATAAATAAAATTGGACCTATTTCTGGCAGGAACAATTGGAGTTGCATTCTTCACTGGAGGACAACAGAGCAGTTTCAGCCATCTTGATTTAAAAAAAAAAATCACTAATAAATGGAGATTTGGCAGCTTCTTCAGAATTAGGCTACCCTAGAATTCCCTTCTTTGAGAGAGGTAACAAAATCCAAGACCCCTTACTCCCCCCATGTTTGACAAGCTCAATTTGATCCTGAGCTGGTTTTTTTACTACCTATGGCAGATGCACACAACCCACACATTTCACAGGTATTGTTGAGAACCAGAACTTTTAAATTTTAAGTGGCAGTGACTGAAGTCTGACTTGGCAGCTACCGGACAGTTTCCCCAAAAAGAAACCTTAGACCATAGCTTATTGACAAAAGTGTCTCTACCACTGAGGCTTCTACGGTGGTCAAAGAAAGACTGCTAAGGGCTGACACTCCTTATATATCGTAACTGTGCCACCCCGCGACCCCTGAGAGAGAGTGGTTTGAGGAGGATTTCTGACTGACTACCACAGGGCCAGTAATATAGTCCAGTAAAATGGCAAAAGCAATCCATATTCTTGGTCCTCCTCTCTTAAGAGCTGGCAAGCCATTGCTGTTGCTAGGTCCCCTCAGAGCCTTCCTTCAGGATGAACAAGGCCAGTTGCCTCAGTCTTTCCTCATGTGCTGATCCAGTCATTCAATCAACCTGACAATCATGCACTGACCTCAGTCCAGTTGCCAATGTTTTTCTTGAATTCAGGATCCCAAAACTGGACACAGTGCTCTAGCAGTGAGCTAACAAGTACTGAGCAAAGAAGGGTAATCAAGTCCCTCAATCTCTTGGCTGTGCTCCTGGCCACAGAGCTGTGGACGCTGTTAGTCATTTTTGCTGACAAGGCATACCTCCTGCTCACGCTCAGCTCACCATCCAACAGCGCCTCCAGGGCCTTTCCAGCAGTGCTGCTTCCCAGCCAGGCAGTCCTCCTCTCTCCCAAGGAAGAACATTTGACTTAGTTGCAATTCATAAAGTTCTTGTTGGTTCATTCCTCCAGCCTGTCCACACGCATATCGACTGGTTTCCCCACCCAGTGATTGGTGTCATCTGTACATTTATAAGCAAGCATTGCACTGCCTCCTCCAGTGGCAAAGATGCTGGACTGAACAGCTGCCAGGACACATCCCTGCTGTACTCTGATGTCAGTGTCTTCATGGCCAAGTGCAACCATTAGCCACCTTCTCAGCCTCATCACCTAAGCAGATGGCTGTCAGCCCATTTAGACCAAAATGTCCCAACCTGGATACAAGACTATTATGGATGACAGAGTGGCCTTGAAAGGACACTGTTGGTGTGTCAGATGCAGCCTGTTGGGTATCATGGAGTTGTATGGGTCAACTTTCCTCAACTAATCCCTGGCCCAATCCCTGTCCACTGTCGGCTGTTACTCTTGGATGCGTTCACTGATCACTGGGCATGGGAGGCATTGTTAGTGCAGACTGAACAAAGAAGGCTTTGAGTGCTTCAGACTTACTGTCTCTGTCATCACTGGATCACCCAGTCCACTCGCCATGGGGCACACATTTTCCTTGGTCAGCCTTTATTACTAGTGCAATAGCAGAAGCTTTTCTTGTCCTTGATGTCCCTTGAAGATCTCAAGTACAGCTGAGCTTTGACTTTGCCGATACCATTCCCTGTATGCCCAGGCAACATTTCTAAACTCCTCCTCTGTAGCCTGTCCCTGCTTCACTTCTTGTACATTGCCTTTTGATGTTGGGACCACCTCTGTGAGTTCCCTATTCTGGGCTCCTCATAAATTTGCTCGTTTTCCTGCCTTTAAAACAGGCTGCTCTTAAAGGTCCTTAAAGACCTCCCAGTTTCCCTGAGCCTTCAGACTGGCTTCTCAAGGAATCACACCTACTAGTTCCCTGAATAAGCCAAACCCTGCTTGTCTAAAGTCCAAGGTTTGTACTTGACTACTCTCCTTCCTTATTCCCTGCAAGAGCTTGAATTTCTTTATTTCACGGTTGCTATATCCAAGGCTACCACTGATTATCACACCCCTTAACATCATCTTTCTTACAAGTGAATGGCAGATCCAGGTGTTCCTCACCTCTGGTTGACTCAGATGGAGAAAGAGGTGGACAACAGCCATGCAGTGACCAAACCAGAGCAGGACAGCTATTATGGCATGGGATCTGTGCAGAGAATTCCACATGGTGGTCAGTGAAGAGCAGCAGCAAAAATTGACTAAATATTTGCGTAAAAGAAAATGAAGTAGAGAGGCTGAAAAGGAGAGGACAGGTATACAAAAACCTGTCAGCACAGCTAGACAAAAAGACCTCAGGAATTTGGGGCTGAGTGAGAAGAACAGCAGCCAATACTAAGAGACAAGTATGCCACCGAAGGAGGGGCAGTTTGCTGTTTCAAAGTTGCAATCCACTCAGCAAGTTAAACAAGGAAAAGCAGAAACAGGCACAGCTATGGAGCCAGAATGGTTTTCAGCTGAGACTCTTGCATCAGAATGGGTAGGCAAGGAAGCCAAAGAAACAGAATGGTGGATCACACTCACAGTTCCTGGGAAAAAATGTAATGACTCAACACTAAGAGAAAATAAGACTGACCAGAAGTAATGAGGAGGCAAGGCCTGGAGAAAGAAGTGCAATCCGAGGTGCAGTCATGTGTCCCTACAAACAGTTTGTGGTCTGAGGTCAAAATCGAGGTACAACTGCTAAACTTGGGTCACAAAGGCAACATCAGCTCCAGAGATTTAGGTCCCTGGCTATGAATGAAGATGCCTCTGCAGTTCTCCAAAACTGAATGAGGGTTTTGGTGACAACCAGGTGTGAACAAGGGAAAGATCCAGAAGTGAGGAAAATGGGGCAGGAAAGAACCTGCTGGACAGAACTGGAGTTAATGTTAAATACACTATAAAAAATATTAAGCCTTGCTATGTTACTCAGTATGTCAACTGAGCTTAACCAAGTCCTTGTGTTCATTAAAACTGCATTTTAGACAAAAGAAATGCAGTCAATACAAGCAACTTGCATTTAAGTAAAGCATTTGACATACAGTCATAAAGGGAACCACTCCTTAAGACTGAAAAATGGGGATTGGAACAAGACCTGGCATAGCAAATAAGTATTAAGCAGGAAGTACCTCATGGACCATTCATTAATAGTTCTTGTACAAAAAGGAGAAGTATGCTAAGAAAACTTAGTAATGACAAATTTGGGTGTCACTGTCATTGCAAGGCAGAGGATAGTACAGAAAATGTGAGGAAGCTCAGAACTGTATAATGGAGATGGGGTGAAATATAGCATTACAAAGCACAGGATCATGCCTCAGAGTCTAAATCCTGCTCTAATATGGGAATTCATCAGTTGCATATGACAGAAAGCAGAAATACTTGTATTAGCCAATCACAGAATGACCAGAGGCTGTATCAGTGTGGAAAGGCCATGAATAAAAAACAGCACAGCCATACCAATTTGCAGTGCTCTTTCCAGTAAAGATAAAAAATGCAGGAGTGGCATTCAAGCACTGGTGATACTGGTAATCTCTCCTACTACGTATAGTTCTGGTTTATTGAGAGGTAGATTTAAGAAGGTTTGAAAGAGGTTAATTTAACCTGGAATAGATAAAACAAGTGACTAAGAGGATTTCAAGAGGGGAGCCTCTCTTACTTGGGAAGCTAAAAGCATTTCCCTTGCTGAGCCTAGCAAACAAAAAAACCCAAGCTGCCAGATCAAAAGTATGTCTCAAGTAACTAGTCTTGAGGTGGCAGTTGTGTCATGGCTTCCACAACAGAGGGAACCAGACTGGAAGTGCCAGGATGTCCTATGCAGTTCCCTAATCCAATCTTCCTATGTGCAACAGTTTGCCTGGAGTGGCTCAGTGATCCTACCCAACAGCACTATGCTCCAGGACTATGGCACAGGCTTAACCAGAGAGCCTGGAAATCCAACAAGAGGTTATCAGTGCCAACTGCCTGAGTCATTACCATAGTGAGGAATACTGAGAACCCACTGCTACATAAGATCATTTTCAAGAGTAAAATGTATTTAATAGCCTCCTCTCTCCCCTTCAAAGTTCTCAGAAAACATAAGCAGGAGTCTGCAAAAAGTCTGTGGGTAACAGATGCTGACTGACTGGAAAACACTCCAGAGGTAGTTCCAGAAAGCTGGAAGTTTTACCCTGTGTTTCACATGCATTCCACAGCCACCAGTGCAAACCCTCCACTTGACAGGACAATGATGTGCACAGCATTTCTTCATCCCACAGATGGTGTAAGGGATTTCTGACACACTACCGCAGCCTGACAGAGTATCTTAACCCAGACAGAGGTCACATCATAGACACCAGCAGTGCAGCTGCACTGATAAAAACCCCACTGCAGAAAAGACCTCTAGCAATTGCTTTATTACTCCATCAGTTAAAGCTGTTGGCTGTCAGCAACAAAGATACTGAAAAGTAAGAATATTTGATGACAGCATGGTTCTGAAAGCATCTGTAGAGATTTTTGACACACCTATAGAAGTCTCTACCTATTAAAGAATTATCATGGACTTGGTAAACAGAGTCAGCGGTCTTCTGCTGGCAAAAAAGTTTGATTACCTCTGAGACTTTTAATTTTATAAAGGCAACAGGCAAAATAAAAATCCAAAACAAAAACACTCCCACAACCAACAAAACAAAAACAACCAAACCAACCTAAAAGCACCTCGAAATGAACGTACATTTGCAGCAACAGCCTCGCTATATGGGACGTATCATTGTCTGTGAAAGCAGTTTGTGTGGGACAGACAAAACTGACAGTACAAGAAACTTAGCCTTCATTATAAAAACGTACAGACCACCAGTAGAGCAAGAATGAGGCTTCAACACAACAACCAGGAGGCTGCAAGTAGTTCAAAGGTCTGGGTTTAATGGTAGCTTAGTCTTTCAAGCAACATGAGATCTAATGGCTTACATATGAGAGGCTCTGCTTTCAGAAGGTGGCAGGAATGACAAGAGAAGAAGGGATAGAATGACACCAGGAGTACCAAAGTGGGCTCACCTCTTTGGATGGCTGGTAGTAGGCACCTGTGAAATGTCACAGAACAGACTTTGGAGCCTGCCAGCAAATTTGGGCTCACACTAGCAATGGAGCTTGAAAACTTGAAAAGGATATGGAGGAAAAGGACACACCTGTCCAAGGGATTCTGAGCCTAGAAAAAGCACCAGTCAAAGCAACTGAGACTAAGATGTGACAAGGGTGTGTGTTTTGAAGCCTTTTGAGACCAAGCAGGTTCTTGGGGACTGTACTGAAGAGGGTAAAGGAAAGGAAAAGTCTGGGAGTAATGAGAGAGGAGAACAGAGAGAAATCCCAATGTTTAGAAAGGAAGTAGATGATGGAAGCATTGAGGATCAAACATGGGCAGATGCCAAAAGCTAGACATATCCCCAGGGATAAGAGAATTAGTAACTCTCCAGACAATACAGACCCCTTGGACTCTGTTGTTTACATGGGTTCACTTCAGTCCTACGGTGATACAACCACAAAAATCACAACCTGGAAGCTCTACTGGGCCAGAGACCTGAGTCTGAGTCCACCCCCTCAGGTACAGCCACACTCTGGACCAGGTTTTGGCCAGCCTCAAAAATGGATCAAAAGCATTCTGGAGACCCGAGGGCCCCAGTGCCGAGCTGTCGCTTGGCAGCCCAGCACCACGGTCCCTCCAGCAAGCGGCAGTGCTGGCTCGGCTAACCCAGGCACGAGGCCGCACAGGCCGGGCTGCTCCACGCTCCCAGCCCCCAGCCCAGCCCCAGCCTGGCTCTCCAGACTTTCACCCACTGTCTACTTACTTTTTAATTAGATTTTTAAACAAAAAGTGAAAGAATTTTCTAAAATTCCTCTAATTACACTAAGATGCTGAACTGATTGTGAAGGGAATAGGAAATGAAAGCGACTCACCCTCTGAGGGAGAATTTTGTCAGCCATCTTCCTCCTCTTGGCACTGTACATTTTTTAAAGAAAAAAACACGTTACCATGGTGACAGATCTAGGAGTAACGAGGCCACCTGCTAAATTATCCTGACATCTCCACATGCTGGTGCACAGCTGTGCATGCATCAGCAAAAGGGTCTCACCCATGCCCAGGACCTCGTACCCCTTCTCTCAGCAGGCTGGGGAGGCAGTTAGGTAAGAACAAATCAGGGCTGTCTGTTATGCATCCTGGAAAGAAGTCTGTAAGTTCTTTGATCACAGCATCTTCTGTGGTGCAGGGTGGCAATGTATGCAAGTGCATGTGCACACGCTGCTTCCAGGTACAGACAAGCATGCAGGAGGACAGTCTCACGTGTGGCATGCACAGACACACCTATGTGTGTGCACATCTGAGTGGCTGAGCACTCAAATGGCATGTGAACTCGCTCAAACAGACAACACGCATTTATTCAATCATGCCCAAAATTAAGTGCTGAAGAACACACACATATATGTGTGTATTTCATATGATGTATGAAAACACACACATATGTACACCCTTCATTCCTTATATATATACATACACACTTGTTTTATTGTAACATATTTGCATGAGCGGTCTTCTGCTGGCAAAAATTTGATTACCTCTGAGACCTTTTAATCTTATAAAGGCAACAGGCAAAATAAAAACCAAAAATAAAAACACTCCCACAACCAACAAAACCAAAACAACAAAACAAAACTAAAATTGCATGAGTGATGGACAAAGGTAAAAGGCCTTACATTTCCACCTTTCTTCATTTTTATGAACACACACATGGGAAGATGTATGTGTGCCTGCAGAGTGTACACATACTGTGTCCATACCCATACATAGGCACATTTCTATAGCTATGCTTTTAAAAACACATTTTTACTCGTGGACATAAACACAAATGTGCATGTGCCTGAGAAACTGTACTGTCAGGAAGACTGTCAAATACACTGTCTTTTGAATTCTTCAGATTCTAAGAACTGTTTGTGTCCACCAAACCTGTCACCCAGCTTTCTCTAACAGGGCCAAGATGGAATTCAGGTCCTATTCTTCATCTCTTTAATTTGTGAGGCCTTTATCTTAAGCAGGAGATGAATCACTCCATCTGTGACAGACAAATGGGGGAAAGTAAACCACCTGCTGCTATTCTGCCATGTCACAAGGACACCCTCCTCCTTACTGTCTTCATACTGCAAGTCTGTCACCAGCAGTGTCCACATAAAAGCTGTTTCCATGCTCATTGGTGTGGCATACCCTCTTCCTATGTTTGTTAATAATAAGCCAGGATTGAAATATCAGATTCTTAGACTCTTTCCCATCCCCACATAAGTCAAGGCTGAGACACTCTTTGTGCCTGGAGGTACATTCAGTTACACCTAACTTAATAGGTGAACAATGTTCCTTTTAAAAAGTGTAGGAATAATGGGAATGGAATGTTACGTGATATGAAACTCCAATACCTTCCACAGCTTACAAATCAAATCTGCACTGAAACACTTCACAGAATCTGGAAGTAAAGGCTGAGCAAGCGCCAGCCTCCCAAAGGGAGTGGGATATGCACATACCGGCAACAACCCCACAGGCTTGCAAATAAAAAGCAAGAAACAAACAAAGCAACATCCCCAAACAATTTGGGTCTCAACCAGTTCTTCAATAGCCTATTACAGAAATGAGATTTTTGTCTCCACCAAACCTGCCAAGAAAGGACAAGTGCAACCTTCTTGGCCTGCGCTAGAAAACATGGAACGCACTTAACCCCAGAACTGGACCCAAGGTGACAGAAAAGTGTGCCTGAAAAAACAGAATGAGAAATGACAGGGAGGTGGAAACGAAAAAAGGGAAAACGTTCAACACATTATCTGAAGGGAAGGCATGGCAGAAGAAACAGAGAAGCTCTCTGTGTACCCAGGAAGCACTGCTGTGAACTGGGCTCAAGGCAGTTGAGATCACTGCTGGGTCCCAAATCAGAAACACTGAAGTTAAGAAAAGGGATGGGGAACTTTCTTCTGTGAGTTAGGCCATCAACTTTTAGAAAATACTGTCCTTTAATGCTCCCTGGAAACTAGTTAGCGACTAAAGTTTACCTTAATTATCCAGCAGGGGCAATTTTTCAGGTTATATCCACCCTAGTACCTGAAGGTTGGGCATTATTTTGTGCAGTTTCCTGCAGAATCTCCCGGGAGATGCTATAGAATGTGCATTTTGGTTGGTGCCAGGCAAGGCCTCCAAGATGCACATGCACTGCTTGTGCTCACGTGCTGCACTCACACACATTCCTTCTGTGTTCAACCTTTTTCAATTGTTGTGTATTAATACTCTCAAGATCAGTGTCCTTTCCAGATGCATCCCAGATACAAGCATTCCCAAGTCTCACTTGCTGATCCAAGGTATATAACCTGGTCAGAGCAGGGCTCCTGAAGAACTGAGCTTAGAGAGTCATGTTTTACCTACAACTGGATTCCATGACACCACCAGAACACTGTCTGAAGCTGTATATACATCTATAATGATTTTGCAAAAGGTAGCCCATGCAGATCTGCTATGTGTGTGTGGATCACACTCAACACTCAAGATTGATGAAGTCTAATACGTTGCAAAAAGAAACTAGCTAACTTATTTAAGAGAGAATGCATTCAGCAATGTACAAGGTGGGCATATCTAAAAAAGAAAGTTCCTCATAGAAATTCCTCTAATTTTATGGAATTACTTCCAGTGCATATTTGTTTACTTTATATGCAAAAACACTTGGGACAACTGCAAGTTTTATGACCACTCTTCTGAGTGATCATAGTACAAGTATTCACATGACAATGTGAAAAGTTTTTTCCACTTGTGCCATTTACAAACTATTTTGTTAGCCAGTCAGAAATGAGAGCAACTATACAGAACAGGCAACAAATAATACAATAATCTTACTATATTAGAACTGTTCATTAACTCTAAAGGCTAAACATACTCAACAGATTTATGGCCTGACAAACCTGTGAAGTAAAAGCAGAGTAACTGCAAAACCAGACATTATTAAAGGTCGGTTTGTTCAAAACCATTCACAAACAAAAAAAAAGAGTAAAATTTACCAATGTTTTTCCTGCTTAAAAACTGACAATACATACATGTTCTATTCTGTCCCATTTGATCTTAGAGGTCTTACCCACTGCTAAACAGGTATCATCTCTGCTTCCTCAAATTGTCCTCCTGTGTTTTCCTTCCAGAACACTCACCTCCTAGCTCGGTTCTGAGTGGCTTGCTGCTGCTGCTGCACCTGCTGCTGCACCTGCTGCTGTTGGACCTGCTGTGGTGCAGTGCGTTTTCTTGTTGTTTCCATCACAGTCTGGGGCATCCCAGGTCGTACGGAGGGGCTTCCGACGTATGGGGGGCCTGGAGGACCCATGGGACCCCCCTGATGGGGCATTCGAGCTCCTGATGGCATCCCAGGGCGCTGGAGGAAAAGCAAAACAGAAAGAAAAGCCAGTTTGGTTCCTGTTTCTGCAGCTGCCAAGACATTTGTACATCATGCGACACTGGCCTCAACAGATTCCCCGTTCTGACCATCCTGATAAGCACTAAGCAGCAACATAAAGCACGTAAGCTCTGTGACTGGTGCGTCTTGGATGTCATGAGGCATTCAGGGATAAAGGAGACAGGAAACAGGGAGGCAAAATACTAGGTTTGGGAAAACACTCAGTGGTCAGTGGCATATCCAGACCGGGTTACAGCTGGAAGCTCTACCTTCAGCCTGAAAAGAACACCCCATGGCAGCGACACATAGTCCAAACTGGTGCAGCTCACATGCTGCTCAGAGCTGCGAGCACACTCCCACTGCAAACGCTGCACTGCCGAGCAGGCAGCTCTGATCAGCTGGGAGACAGAAACCAGCACAGGCAAAACATCAGGATAAACACTTTGCATTAAGAGCCTTCTACTTCACCTACACCAGAGAGCAGTGTCGGTTCATAATGCAGCATGAATCCTTTAAGAAAAAGGTCATGTCTCCGATCAAGCCTTTAAACTAAAAAAAAGAATGAAATGGATGTGGGAGTTTGTCAGCAGCCCTGTAGGCATTCTAAAGCCCTGGCATTTATGTTGACTTCTGCATGCTCTTGAGAGACTCTCTGGGTCAAGCTTAATGCTGCACAAGACACACAGTAAACCCAATTCTGAATTCTAAAAGTTTATAGTCATCAAGGAAAACAACCAGTAAAATAATTACTGCCTGCAAAATGCAATTCAAAACAGAGAGACGAGCTTAGGCTCATATTGAGAATTATCAATATGTATATGTCCACATATATGCAAAAATACAGACACACACATTCTCTAGGCGTTTGAACCAGGATGAGAAAAAGAATAACCATACAACAAAAGTCCTTTGAAAGTCAAGTCCCTCTACAAAGTATTTTAAGGAAACCAAGAGTCAGTGGCATCCATTATGGATAAACAATTGGTTAAAGGATAGAAATAAGGCAAAAGTAATTGGTTCTGAAAATAAAAGGAAGGCACATGTAAAATTCTGCTGGGACTTCTCATTTTCAGCATATTTAAAACAACCTGGGGGGGAAAAAAAAGAACCAAAAAAAGCCAGGAAAAAAGCAAGGGAGTGAAAAAGTTTGTTGGTAACGTTAAGTTATTCACGCTTGCAAGGACGAGGGCCAGTTTCAAGAACTGCAGAAGGACTTTATGAGACAGAATGAACACTTAAAAGGAAGATGCAAATGTACTTCAATACATATTGAAGTGAATTACAAAAGGGAAAAAACAATCCGAGAATCACAGACAATGCAATGGGCCCTAAGCTGATTGCTGTCCAGCAGAACCAAGGTCTTGTTTAAACAGACACTTCCAGAAAAAAAATCGGTTCACTGGTTACTAGAGGTCAAGAATGTCATTAAAGAAAAGAAGTAAGAGTGGAGGGAACATAGGATATCAGTGTGCCACTGGCCACGATGTGTCCACAAGTGAGGGTCTGTGCGCAGCTCTGGCTCCTGCAGCTCAGTCATGGCAGAGCAGAGCTGAAACAAGGACAACGAATGGCACAGAAATTCTTAACATATGGAACTGCATCCATGGAAGTAAAAGTAAATATATTGTGACTTTTCATCTGGAAAGAGGTGATCCAAGGTGATCTAAAGGGGCATCTGCCAGAGCTCTGCAAAATCAGGCATCGCCTGGGGAGGGCAGTTGGGTATTGACTGTTCACTGCCCCTGCTAGAGTAGTGAACCCTGGCCATCAGCAGAGGGGTCAGGCTCACAGACCACTGAAGGGGTGAGTTTGTCCCACTGTGGGTATCAGCCTGTGGAACCCTCTTCCAAAGGGGTGCTAACAACATCGAAGACATACTTGGCTCAATAGTTGCAGACTGAGAAAGTACTTGGGAGAAATACACTACTGGACCCCAAAATGAGATGCACACACCTCTGAGGGTACGCAAGCCAGTTCACTGGGGGTGGGAAGAAAATAGTTTGTGCACAGTCAACATATATAATTCTTTTTAAAAGTTTACTTCATCTTTATCTCATAATTTCTATGATTTCTAAATATGTAATTATGCATTATAATAAATCATAATTCTAAATATATTTGGACCGGCATCTCCAAATTAACCACACAAATCCACTGTAGCTCCCAAAGCCCCAGCTCAGTGCCCTCCCTGATCATCACAAGTCTTAGATATTTCTCACACTTGTATCTATAAAGGAAACTGGATAAAGGAGAGGAATGGATGACCAGCAAAGAACCAATATAACTGGTATGGACAGAGAGGCAAGGCAGGAGGTACGAGAGTGACCAGCGCAGGAATCCACGCAGGTGAATTCAGCCGATGTAAGAAAGCAATGGCAGGTATGGCCGTGGAGAGAGCAGCAGGCAGCAGACAGACCAAACTGCAGCTTTGTGCAAAGCTCCAAATGACTTCTGCCATGAACCTAGAGCCCCAAGAACAGCTGGAAGGGAACAGTGCTCTCTGTTCCCATGTATGTGCTCCGACCCTCTGACCCAGGCAGAGTCAGCAGAAAGAAATGGCCCAGAAAATGCTTCTCTCTCGAGCCTGCATTTAAGATTTGTCATCTGTCAAGCCATGCATTGTGGCCTCCTTCCAGCAAAAGGCAGACCACTGGGCCAGCTGCTGCCTGTCAGTCAGCCGGGGACATCTGACAGTCACTCAGAAGAGCCCGGATCCTGAGCACAGCCATCTCACGGAGACTGACTGGCCACATGGATAAAACTGAAGGCCCTTTTTGGTGCTCCTCTAAAGGACACCCCAGGGCTTGAAGAACAAGGTCAGCAAGCTAAAGCTACTCGGCCTTACATCTTTAAACTTCCTTCAGCTTCCTTTGTTAAGCACTAAAATAGAGAAACATAGAGAAAGGACAAACATGAGAAACGAGAGGCAGCTCCAGCAAAAGCACATTCAATCTCATTCCCTGACCACCTCATTCCTTCGCCTCTGTTCTCATGTTTCTATCTCTGATATCACTCATAGATAAAATATTACTCACTATGCAACTGTGCAACTGCCTTCCTGCTGCAAGCCCACCAGACTCCCAAGATTCAGAAATACTTCATCTATGTGAACTTTTATAAAAGAAGAATACACAAGCAGTACCTCACCTCATCTAAAAGCTGGTTTTGCTCTCAAACGCATGTGCGAGACAAGACAGTGATGGAAAATACATCGAATTTTTCACAATAGTGACATTAAAAAAAAAAGTCTTCATACTAAAGAGTATTCCAATCCCATTATGGCTTTTGAAAGAGATCTTGAAGGTGCATCTGCCTATGGACTAGGTCTCTCCCTCTCTTCCTCAGCAGGATGGAATCTGTCTTAAACAAGAAGCATCCATGGGAAATGCTGCAGTGCAAAACAGCACTGATACATCCTCCTTCTTGGGAAGTCATCTGCCTGAGACCCCCATCCCCGACTCATCTCTGTAACCACAGTCCTATCTCCTTTTTACCTCCATTGATTCCATTTACATGTATTAATCTGCACAAACACCCCACTGGACAGAGGGCAAAACCACTGTGGGCCACAGGAAATGAGGAAGACCACAGCCTGTCCCCAGTTGAAGGGACTGCTCTCACAGCTCTGAGAAGGTGAAGCAGAGAGCAGAGCAGAGGTGCCTGCAGAGCAGCAAGGCAAAGACGGCACAGTGCACAAAGGCACACGACCAGTATTACATGCACGTGTACTGGACCCCAAGAGTTCTGCCAATTGCCTGTATACATGTGCACAGCTACAGCTGTTCAAACCTTGGCACATGGTCAGTGCAGCAGGATACCACCTCCCTGACACCTGCTGCCATATATATCCCTTCACTGCCTTCCACTGACCAGTTTCTGAAGCCATGTTTGGCTTGTCTACTTTCTTCCTTGCCTGAACTTCCTGTCACATCAGAGCTCTGCCTCTGTCCTCTTTGTCATCCTTAAGTGAACTTCTGTCTGACAGCAGTAACAAGACAACATTAGAGCAGTGCTCTTCTACATTCTTCCACTGCGGAGCCTTTTCTCAGGGGATGTACATCACAGCAGTCAAAACACAGAAGCAGAAAAAAGGTTTCCTGTCTGGACATACCAGTAAGAGGAAAATAACCTGGAGAACTGACAGGTGAAAGTAAAAGAAAGTGTCAAGAAAAGTCAAGCAAAAAATACCCACAAGAGGCCTCAGAAAGAGACTGAACAGAGAGCCAGGAGTTGCTGCATTGCAGTTGAGTGCTGAGCTGCATTTACAGCAATCTCCTGTCCTGACAGACTCCATCCACCTCAGCACCACACAGAAGGCTCTTACGGCTTGTGCGGAACAGCCACCAGCTTCTTGTTAACAGAGACACTGACAGATTTTGAGAATAACCACCACCACCAAGTATACAAACAGCATATTTCTTAACTAAAAAGGAGCCTACAAGAAAGATGGAGAGAGACTATTTACAAGTCTATTACAGAGATTTATTTACAGAGATTTACAAGGGCCTGGAGTGACAGAACAAGAGGGAAGGGCTTCACACTAACAAACACCCCACTGGACAGAGGGCAAAACCACTGTGGGCCACAGGAAATGAGGAAGACCACAGCCTGTCCCCAGCTGAAGGGACTGCTCTCACAGCTCTGAGAAGGTGAAGCAGAGAGCAGAGCAGAGGTGCCTGCAGAGCAGCAAGGCAAAAACAGCACAGTGCACAGTAGGTTTAGATTAGAAGAAAATTCTTTACTTATGAGGGTGGTTAGGCCTGGGTTGTGGCTGCCCCATCCCTGGAAGTGTTCAAACCTAGGCTGGATGGAGCTTGGAGCAATCTGGTCTAGTGGAAGGTGTCCCTGCCCATGGCAGAACATGAACTTTAAGGTCCCTTCCAACCCAAACCATTCTATGATTTCTATAGAGCATAAACATAAGCAATAGAAGATACCTGATGCTGTCTGGAGGTAAGAATGAGTAACTAGAAGTACCTGGAACCCTTAAGAAATTTAGACTAGACTAATACTGTCTGATGGCAACAAGTTTCTGACTGCACACATGGTTTCCCAACTGGATGTGTTGTTTCAAAATGGACTCTTAGAAGTACAACAAATAAAACTGGTACAAGGCTTCTCTCCTCCTTACAATTATAGATGTTACTTCATGAGTTCCCCTTTTTAATGTGTATGAATCTTTTGGGGGCTTAGTAAGCTGAAACATCAGTATTGCAATTCTTGCTTCTTGCCATATTCACCGTCCTCCATTTCCCAAAAGCTCTCAGTCTATAAATCCAAGTGTTCCAGGTACCATGCACTTTAATATCATGTTTACAACAATCCAAAAGTCTTTAATTTAGAAACCATCCCATTTACAGAACTGTGAATTGTAACACGAGACGAAATTCAGTTCTATTTCATGTGTGTCTGCTCACAGCTCAGAAAAATCTGCCACCAAGCTCTAGTGGAGCACTTGGATGCAACAACAACAAAAAAACCCCCCCAAAATGTCTTTGTAATCTAAACAAACAAACCTTACAGACCAGCTTTGAGTTCTACCACCTTTAAC
Organism: Corvus moneduloides; assembly: GCF_009650955.1. Taxonomy (NCBI): domain Eukaryota; kingdom Metazoa; phylum Chordata; class Aves; order Passeriformes; family Corvidae; genus Corvus; species Corvus moneduloides. The sequence continues at coordinate 87,668 of NC_045476.1, forward strand.
AGATCTGATCATACCACTGCTGTGATCTAATGTATGAAAGGGATTTTGTATGAACAACTACCAGAATGCACCTCTTGGCTTTTTGGAAAGGATGGCTTTGGGAGGGAGAGGAACAGCAGAGCTCTGCAGCACCATGACTAGCTTGGAGAGAGAAGAGGCTGGTCAAGAGCTCATTGTCTCTTCCCTTACAATAATCAAACAACAGTTGGCAGGATCAGGTAATTCCTTATGCAAGATAAGCTGAAAAAACTCCTGACACAAAACACTGAATGCTGGAAGTTTAGAAAGGTTCTGGAAGACATCATTAGACTAACCTCCACATAGATGCACTCCAAAATCCATATAGATGCACTACACAGAGGGCAGCTTTGGGTCAGAAAGCTCCCAAGCTCCAAATCAGAGAGAATTCATACGAACCATTGCTAAGGTTTTTGCCTTGTTCCTGTACTTCCATGCTGCCTTCCACTGCCCCATTCTACGTGGGATACTGAACTAAATGATCCAGTCTGACCATTTTCATATTCCTACAGTGGTTTTGGGTTTTTTAGAAAGAGAAGAGCAGTTCAAACACCTCACAGATCCATTTTATCCATACACCTACATTCCTCAGCAAATACAAGTTTTCTTAACCAGCAACTCAGATTTGTTTAACAAGCCCATATTGCACAAAATCACACTGATCTCTATTAAAGCCTTGGCTAGCATTAATATGATTTTATTTTATTAATTATGTATGAACTTTTTTCTACTTGACAGCCTGAAATCAGTCCATGGCTAGAAAAGGACAAAGCTTCAGTCTCTACCAGCAGCTTGCTCACATAGTTGAATGTTGTACAAAGTTTTCACTCTAACAGTCCTGTGCAACTACCTTCCCAAACAAATTCCTTGCCATAAGATCCCTTGATTTCTTCCAGGCTGCCCTACTCACCCCAAACACCTCCTTGTTTACCACAACAGGGAATATGCACACAGCAAACCAGTGCCTCCATCCCAGGCCCCATTTGCTGAGGATGCCCTCGCAGAGAGAACCACGCATGGAGCCCTGAGGTAGGAAGTGGAACAAACTGTCCAAAACCAACAGTTCACGAGGCTCTTTTCTAGCCATTCTAGTGTTAGCTGGCTTATGCTCTGACAAGACAGTATCTATACCCATGACAAAATAAAAATTAGTAGGAAATTTTTCATTAGGAAAGCTCTACTTTTTTCAAACCTGGCCATACCCTCTTCACCTCACTATTTCTAGTAGTGATCTCTACAACCCTGTGACTGGTTGGGAGAAACAGTCACTTCTATTCACTTAAAACAGATCACCATTCAATTTTTGCAAAAATATCTTTAGTTCCTCCCATTCTAATAAAACCCCCGTAATTTTTATACTGTACTGAAATATGAGACCTTGAGGTCATGCAGTTCTTTCTCATCTCAAAGAAGCATCACCAGTAACTCCATCATCTTTGACAGCTGTTTACTTCTTTAACCAGTACCTAAGAGCCTCCAATGACATTGATTTTACATAATCAGTCTCTATCCTTACATATTATAAATAAAACCAAAAATACCCCTAATTCCCTTATTGATGAAGCCTTCAGACATCTCCCACTCCTACTGCCCTCCGAGTTCCCAGTCATTTGGCTTGTTAGTCATACAGATTACCAAAATCAGAAAAACATTCTGGTAAGTATATGCCATGGATTTGCAATTGCTTCTGCGTTATTCCCTGCCCCACTTCCCAATCAGGCTAACAGTTCACTTGATGTCTTATTAGCTAGACACTAGGCAGCTCACAGGACATCCAAGCCTTTCTCCTGAATGGTGACATTTCATTTAAACCCAGCAATATATCAGGAGATGAAAAACTTGTGTATGAAATTAATTACTCATCCTTTTTTCCAAATCACTGATAAATCTGTAATAGAGCCTCCATATCCACGAGACCTGTTCATCTGTTTTAACACTGACAAGTTACCTATCATATATATAAAATATTTGTTTACATGCTGGCATGCTCTGACACTCTTCTTTCACTGTTGTAAATGCCATTTAATGTAAGACAGTTTATGTATTTACCATAAAATCCTATGACCAGATTTCAGAGGTAGATAGGCACACAAAAAAAGGACTAAGGATAAGCAAAGGAGTCACATCAGTGATACACGGGTTTGTATGAATTAGCAATCTTGGAGTGTAACTAATATTAAATTGTAGAGATTAGCAGAACTATGAAATAACACCTATTAGCAGAAAATAAATATGGATAAGGACTTATATTGCCACAGAGAGCTTCCTAAGCATAGCAAAGAGGACAAAGACCAAGATCACTACGGGAAAAAGAAGGTGATTTGAACTGACAGCCAAGTACACTGTAAATACAGCTATGACTCCAGAGTTAAGACAGGCACATAGACCTTTATATGGGTATTTGGTGGATAAAAGGCAAAAAGATTGGCTTTGGAAGGAAGATAAAGTGGGAACAGCAAAAGGACACAGAAGCAGATTAAAAAGGTCAGAACAACGGGACAAGAAAATGAACCTCTCAGCAGGTTCTTGCGTGCAGATGACACAGCCAAGGTCGCCAGCACAAGGCACCAAGCAAAGGTTCCTGCAATCGAGTCACAAGAGGACAGATGTCTGGACAAGCGTTTTGACAAGACCTGCACCATGGACCTTCTCAAGACTAAACAGCCTGTTTGAGTAAGAAAAAGAAAAACCAGAAAGAAACAAAGAAAAAAGCAGGGGAGGTAGACAAAGGCAGGATCCATTTAAGGGATCCAGCCAGCAATGAGGCCTGTGGTAGGGACTAGAGGATAGAGGAAACCGAGGAAACGAATGACCTGCAGCAAGACTAGTAACTTATTCAACAAAATATAAGGCAACAGCTGGACACCTGGACAGATGTCATAAGGACTGCCTGAAATGTACTACTGGACAGCAGAAAATGCATTGATAAAAAGATAATCAACATAAATGTGGTGATTAAAGCCATACTTGTCCATAAAAATGCTAGAAAAAGAGAGGAACAACAACAACAACAAAAGGACAAAGTACAGGATGAAGCCTTTGGGGGGAAAAAAAATTCCTCCCACAAAAACGATGTGCAAGACATTGATGAAACAGAACAGGAGTAAAAGCACAGTAAAAATAAATAACTGAAAGAAATTTAACCTTTTTTAAAGCCCAACTGCTAACCAGAGGTGTAACAAACTATCAAGGTCTCAAGTAGGAAGAGAATGAAGCATCCCACTTCAGAGTTTTAACCTTTAAGAGATTTCACCTTTCAGGGGGATCCTATCTGCCTTGGACAAACGAGGAAGAAGACATTGTCTAAGCTGGCAATATGGAAAAGCACAAAAGCAGGATCAGGTGCACAAGAGCAAAGGGCAAAGTGACCTTAGCAAAGGAACATATGTTTCCAGAAAGATCAAGTGAATCCAAGAGCTAACTGCCCTTAGGAAATACCGCAGAATTATCCTGTTCATTTAAGTGCCAACAAAGCAAAAAAAAAATATTCTCACAACATTCTACCTCTGTTTGCTTCTCCCAATTTTTAGGGGTGAAAAGAAAATAATTTTCAATAACCAAATTAAATAATGTTATCATAGATAGAATGAAAAAAAAATTAGCCATTTGAAGAAGAGATTGGTTCCTGAAATTAAAGCAGGATCTGACTCCAAGAAATTCCACTAAAGTTTGCTATGCAACTTGATTTTTCAAGGAATTAATTCAGATGTTGACACACTTTGGGTAGTAATAGAACACAGGAACCAGCACAAGGTAAACTCAAGGTAATGGCTGGCATGGCATGCTCTCTTACTTGGTAGGATACAGGGCCTGGAGAGATAAAATGAAGTTGTACGTTTTTTTCATTTTTTTTTAAGTAACGGAAGAGTGACAACCCCAACCCATGTTTCGATCAAAACGAACCCGAGACGAGGAAGAAACTAAAGGAAAGAACAAACCAGGCAGCAAAGCAGAACTAAGGGAGATGATAATGAAGGAAAGGAGAGGGTGATACAAGAAGTGTTCAGGCACCAGAACAACAGCCAAGAAGCGTCAGCCTCGCCAACAAGAAGCAGGAAGATGACAAACACATACAGATATTCCAGGCTAATGCATGTATTCAAGTAAGATGCTACTGGCAACAAAACTCCCAGGGCAGAAAAGGCAGACTTTCCTGGCATCCAAATAAGTAATGGAAATGAGTTCTGCTATATTCATTCCAGTATAAATTAAAAATTTCCCAGGCTTAAGAGCCCTGCATGCTGCTTTCACATGAAGGCCAGCTAGACGTGGAATAAGCAAATTCACATAACTATTTTTGCCCTTCTTCTTGATACTAAAGGAAGAGCACTGGTGTGCAAATGCCAAGCGAAACTTTAGATAAGGCAAAATCATCCCATCTGCCACCCTCCCAACTTGCTTCTGGTTCTGCTCAGACACAGCCATCACAATCCAGACCACCTTGACAAATCCACATGTCCACAACAAAACCACTGCTACCACCTGCACACCCGCTCTCTGCGACCCCTGAACAGCCACCAATCTCGCCCAGCCTGCTCCTGTACACTGGCACCACATCACCTCTTCACAGCTCTCACCAACACAGAAAGCCACCTCAAAGTCCATAGCCATGCCAGTCCCACCACATCCAGGAGCTAAAGGACACGCAAGAGACTTCACATCTGGAGTAAGCCTGAACCATGGAAACAGCTCAGTAGTCTGGCATAAGCCCCACAGGTTTCTATGATCTCTGTACAAGAGCCCCTACCTGATGTCTTCAAAAAGGTGTCACAGGAGGTGTCAGAATCCTCAAGAAAGAAGCACTTGGGACTATCAGCATCCAAACAATATTGCATTCCTTGGGGCTCTTTAACAGCCTTATTTCTGTTAAATGTGTATCAATGCTAGAAATCCAAATGTTATAAATGGTGACTGCTCTCAGACACTAGAGTCATGTAAAGAACGTTTCCAATGGCAGCAAAACAGGGTGAGCATTTCCCCTTAAATGGAGATCGAAGACCTGATTCTTAAACAAAAGCTGGAACATTTTTAAAGACCTGAAGGATTGCTTTAATTAAGCATGGCACCCTGAAATTCTCTCGTGGGTGAGTTTCCATTGACTGTTACAGATCTGCACAGCTAATCTCTTCAAGCCCCTGAAAGTCACCTGTTAAGTAGCCAGAGGATACATACGAGCCAAGACTGGAGACAAGAACCAGAGGCAGCACCCCAAGGCTTCATCAGGCTCTCATCAGAACTGTTTTTCAAAACACAAGTTTGATTACAGAACAAAGTGTTCTACAAGCCCATTTGGGTTAGATCCAGCGCAGATTCTGCACCATGATCAGGCTGAAAAGCATGCTATTCACCATTCATGGAGAATCACAGCAAAAAGCACAGCACACATCCCCCCAGACACAAGCCTGTATTATCAATGAATCAGTGCATAGGCTGGGGGCTCCACAGACCCCGGTGTTCCCCTGGTGAGGCAGCTACCAGCGCCCCAGGAGCACACTGCAGGAGCCGATACAGCCCAGCACAGAACCTCCAGTTTCCACTCATCCCTCTATTCAGAGCCAGCCAGCTCACTAACTTTCCCGACTCACCACCCCATGGACCAGAAACTCAAAAAGTTTGCTTTTCGTAGCTTTGCGAGCCCCTCCTGTAACTTCATCTGTAGCCATCAGGGTCTGCTCAGCCTCTCTCACTCTCTCTCTTCCTCTTTCTTTCCCTTTTCTGCCTTTTTCTCCAACTCTCCCCTCTGAGTCCTGCTGGGCTCTCACACTTCTAATAGCGCGGAGTGGGGAGGGGGCCCCTTCAGGGCCTTCCTGACGGCCCACTCGAGCTCAGCCTCAGCTGCTGCATTCCTCCACTGATAAGCCAGAAATAGTTTGTGCTGCCGGGCTCTGTCTGTTTACTCTGCAGGGACAGAAAATCCAGCTTTTTAAACCTCTCTGTCCAAACAGCAGAGATAAGCAGGAGGCAAATTGAAAAACACGTCTCGGTTTTCCGTGGTGGTGCTGCAGCCTCTCCTTCTCTGCGTCAGGGATAGGCAATTCTGGGGCAAGGGGAAGGGGGAGGGGGCAACTTAAGCAGTGACACAGAGCTCAGCACCTCACAGAGATGTTTTCCCATTAGAAAATGCAGCAGGCGAGCAGTGGTTTTCCCTTGCTCCCACTGCTCCTCCCGCACTGCATTTCCAGGCCCTTTCCCCAGGGACCTGGCAGGCAGCACACAGAAACATTCGCTGGCAGCATTTCCAGCATGAGAGACGAGAACTAACCCCTCTGGACAAGACAGAGAAGCAGCGGGAGGCCGGAGCTGGGAACAGGGAAGGACAACATGTGGAAGCGAGGGGAAAGAAAGAGTGTGAGATCAGCAGAGGAAGGGGGTGGGGGGCAGCATGGCGGCACAGCTTCCACAGCTTGTTTCCAATACTCCCACTGCCTCTCCCCAGTGACCACTCCAGGGATGCTGGTACCACTGTGATGGATCCACTAGAGACCCCAGGTGACTGACAGATGCAGACAAATTATTAACACCACAGCTGCTGCAAGACATCAGCAGCTCACTGCTTGTCACATAAAGCCCTGCACGACAGAGTGTGAGATCCCAGGACACTGCTGGGAACCTGAAGCCCACGGGGGAAGGAGAAGAGAGCAGCAGACCGCCCCCTCCGTGGCCCTGGGGCGAGCGTGGCGCTGGCAGCACGGCGGCCATTCCACAAGCAGAGTGTGGCTCCTCCGTGATGGCCGAGCCCGCAGTGATGGCCTGGGGCACTGATCTGCTTTCCGACAGTTCCGTGTGCCCGCGGCTCACAGGCGCCGATGTTCCCTGGTCTCCCTTAACACAGCAATAGGCGAGATGTTGCCAGGTTACAAGAGGGGTTTATTCTACTCCTCTGCTTGAAATTCTTGTCTAGGGGCTGTGAATTTTCTGGCAAGACTGCAAACAAGACAGAATCAGATCAGAAACAAAAAATATTCTACCCTCATCCAACATTAAAAACAAGCACAGAAAAGACACTGCATTGACTAGCAATGAAGGGCAAGCCATGAAGATCCCATGGCCTTCTGAACATGGAGATGAAGACAGTGACCTCCACTGATTTTTAGGGTCACCCCAATCTAAGAGCTAGTGTGTGGCAATAGCCCTAGGAATCACAGAAACTTAGGGAGGATGACCATTGTTATCAATTCCCCCTCTCAGCGCCTCAAAAGGAATATGCCAAGCAAATCAACATAGCCATGCCTCGTTCTGTGCTGGAACAATTCATCAGGTTCTAGCTGAACTAAAGGCACGTATAATCTGGAACCAACTGCTGCGTGTCTGGTGGACATGGCAATGTCAGGTTAACTTGATCGGGAGGGGTTTTTCCAACCTAAACGACTCTAAATTCTACATGCCAGCATGATTGGCAAGGCAGCATCCAGCTGGTACCTGCCATGATTTTAGACCCCGGACTCACACAGAAATGTTGGCTCCCATCATGTGAGCCCCTTCCCTGCTCCCGGCAGACACCGTTCATTTTCCTCACAGTCTGCACTAGCTGTTGGGGCCGCACTGGCCGGCGGTCCCAGCAGTCCCAGCCCGTGCGGCTGTTTCCCCCCCACCTCGCGGGAAGCCGTGCGGGCCCTCACCGCGTGAAACGGCACTAAGGACGGGCCGCAGCGGCTCCTCTAGCAGCCGTCGTGACGGGCCCGGCGCACCCCACGGCCCTGCCCGCCCGCTCGGCGCGGGAAGGGGCGGCGGCTCCGGGCTGCGGCGCGGCGCGCGGTCCCCCCTCGCGTCCCCCCGCGCTCCGTCGCCAGCACCATCGGCACCGAATGGCAACGGCGCGCCCGGCACGGGCAGGGCGTGCGCCTGCCACGGTCCCGGCCGCGCCGCGGGCGGGGACCGGCCCGGCCCGATCCGCCTGCCCGGGGCCGGGCCGGGCCCGGCGGGGCCGGGCCGGGCGAGCAGAACCTCGGCGGGCGGAGCGCGGCCCCGCGGGCCCGGGCGCAGCGCGCGCATGCTCGGCGCGGCCGCGTGAAGGTCAGCGCGGGCCGGCGGGGACGCGCGGGGGGAGCGCTTTAACCCCTCCCGCGCCTCAACGGCACCGCCCGCGGACGGACGGGGGGGCGGCTCCCGGGGCTGCGGCGGCGAAGCACAGAGCGGGGTCGTGCTGTTGTCGGGACGGGCGGGAGCGCTTCGCCCCGGCCCTTTGTCCCGCCGCCGGAGCATGCGCTCGGCTGCGGATTTCAGGGTTTTCTTATTTTCCCCTTAGCTGCAGATACAGCATGGAGCCGCAGCTGCCCCGATCTCCATCGATAGCCACTGATCACCTTCCGGAGCAGGAGGACGTCTGCTATGAAGTGCTACTAATTTAAGCTGCAGACCATACAATATATACTGTAATCTACCTGGATGTTCTTAACAGACATCCAAATTAGATTTCCTTGAACATCAAATTCCAGGGCCAGCCACTTGAAAATTACGGAATGGCACACTAGCTTCAGCTGTCAACTGAGTTTAAAAAAAAAGTTTAAAAATCCCTGTAATAATAAAAACTCAGTTCTTACTTAGTATGATTGTAGTTCTCCAAGCACTTCAGAAAATAAATCAGTAGAAACAGCTCTTACATTTTGCAAATGGAAAATAAGGTACAAATGGATGGAAATGACTTGCCCAACATCACCTAGCTGAGAATGAAACCCATTTCCTGTGATTCTTCAACCCTTTACAATAGTGTCCAGGAAAACTACTGTGTGAGGCATTTGCACAAAAGGGTGAAGGTTACCATGCAAGATTTTCATTTCCCATATTAAGAGAAACAGCATATAATTTAATTTTAAATGGTTTGGTTTTCTATTTTCCCAACTTTTTTTTTTTCCCATAAAAGTATAGAAAATAGTTGTCAGTGCTCTTTTAAAAAGTGACTGATTCAACCTAAGTCGTCCCCAACTGCTTCAAGTATCCTAGCAGCTCCCAGCCATCTCTGGCCTGGAAGTTCTCTGTGCCATAGGGCTCTCTGCAAGTCTTGTGTTCCTCCACGGTTTCTTGAAGGCTGAGCACACACTGGAGCCTCATTCATACTCACTTTCAGCTCGCTTCATGTCACATTCCCAGACCATTTCATTTCAGAGAAAGGCTGACCTCCTTCCCTGGTACTTCCTGGGGCTCTGGGAGCCCACCTGGTCTCTGTGTGTGTGGTTTGGTTTAATTTCTGTGCTGTTATTCAGGCTTTTCAGGCTGTTAAACTGATGGTCTGATTAGAAAAGAGATGAACCACGTTGTTGTTTTAGGGAGACATGTTTGCTGCTACTTGCAATTTTTTGATCTGTAGGTAGTTACAGAAGTACGTGAAGGTGCTGATTGCCTTAAGCAGGTGTAGTTTCCCTCATCCAAGTTTCACTAAAGTCAGCATCGTGCTTTTCACTGAAATTTAAAGTATTTGCAGCAGTTTTGGAATTGATGCAGTGTGGCATAGAAGACATGCTGGAACCAGACAATATCCCAAGACTGAGGCTCTGCTTAATCTAAAGAAATGTCCACTTGTTCCTGAGTTCAGAATTATTCAGTAGTCTCATTAAAAATATGGATAATAGACAACATGCTTATTCAATTTCCTAGCAACATACGGTTTGGAGAGATTACAAGTTTGCTACAAGAAATTATTAAAATTAAAATCCAGAGGAACTGGAGACATGTCCTGTTTTTTCCAAACCACAATTCAATCAGAAACAGTGCACAGTTCCACATCAGCATAGATACCAACGACTATCTAAACAGAAGATTGGGAACAACTGGCTGAAGAGTTTTTTTCAGAAAAAAATATCTGGGGATATGATAGATCATAAGCTGAATGTGAGTTAACAGTACTACACTGACACAAAATAAAGAGATAAAACCCCCAGAAGATCAGGAACTGCAGGAATGCTGCCCCACTGCTCTCATCCCCTTGGTGGCAGCATAGGCACTGACAACAATACTCTAGATTAATCTTTTCTCCTCATTTTCGTCTCTCCTCCTTCCCCCCAGCCCCTGAGCTCTCCAGGGCACAAGTGTTCCAGCTCAACATCTCCTTAAGGTTGCAAAATTAAAGTTTGCCAGAATTGCTGAAGAACTCTTCCAAAGCAATTCTGTTGTGGTATGAATCGTCAGTGTCTCATGCAGACCAACCTTTGCAGTCAGGGGCTCTGTGCATCAGAGGAAACGTGGGAGAAATCAGGAAACCAGGATGGTTCAGGAAAGGACAGTAAGTGTAACAAGAACTGTACGGCCCAAACAAGATAAAGAGAAAACAACAGTTGTCAGGTATCCAAAAGGCTGCTGCAAATACAGGGAAGAGCTGCTCCCCATACACAGAATACAGGAAATAATGGATTGAATTTCTCCCAGGAAGATTTATGTTAGCTATTAAGAAGCACAGCAGTGACAGTGGAGATGTTCTGGGATAGTTTGTCCAGCAAGGATGGGAATCCCAATTGCCAAGGGTCTTTCAAGAACACGTTAGACAAGCATCTATCCAGAGTGATGCAGGTGGTGTAGACTCTGACTTGGGGCAGGACAAAGGACCACCTGATTTCCAGAGGTTCTTTTTGCCTTATTTCCCTACAGAAACTGTATGAAATTTTGTAACACAAAGGTTAAGGTGTCTTTTTTTTTCATCCAGAGTAGTTTCCCCTGACAGATTTCACATATCTCATGCAAGGAAATTTAAACCAAACAAAAAGAGTTCCTTAAATTTTTTATTGCACGAGAAAGTAGACATCTGATTGTTATGACAATGTACGAATGAGGAATCTGCATATGCCAAGTGCTACCAGTCAGTCTTTGGGGCTTCCCAAGGATCATACGGCTTTTATATTGTAGCTTTTTGCTCTCTATTTGACTCCTGTATCTTCAGCCACAATCTTGTATCACTGTCCCACAGGCTCTCCTTTCTCTGTTAGGCCTTTCCACTAATTGTTTCTAAAGTCTATCTGCAACGAAGAAGTATGGGAAGGCATGGGAAGGGAAGGGGAAAAAATTAAGGCAAAGAAAAGTGCTTGTCTCTGTTTCTGAAGGTTCCAAACATTATTGTGCAGAGGTAGAGAGAGAAACTTGTTCCCTGATTATTTAAAATGTAATCAAAGGCAACAGCAGAGATGCTAAAAGATGGAGAAATATATAAAATATGTATGTAATATTATAGGATACAAAATAATGAGTCATCAGAATTATCATGTCATCAACCATACTAACATTTTAGCCAATTCTGCACAATTCTGCACAATTCTGTTTGACCTCATGGTAAGCTGTCTAGTTCTACTGTGCCTTTATCTCCACTTTTCCATCCTCACCAACCCTCTTTATATTGAGTGTGCAGCAACAGCTGTGCACGGCTTCAAACATCTGAGCAAATAACCAGAGCACTGCAAACAGCAGCCACAATCATCACACTCTAGCCAAGGGCCAGAGCAGAGCTGCAAAGTGTGAGAGGTTACTAGTAAGACCTTGGTCCTGGAAGAACAGTTGGGAATGCAGATTTGAATTTTTCAAAATTGAAGGAAATAGAGGAATTATTGGTGGGTAATCATGAGGGAGCAGAGAAAAAGACCTATCAACAACTACCCTCAAACCAACTGGCCCCTAGTCCAAAAGGTGTAAGTATCTTCATAATATTTGGTGGTTAGAATGATGGCTTTGGGGTGCATTTGGTAAAGGCATCCTAAAGATTCACCTGCTGTCACTCACTGACAGAACACAGCTGAGGGAACCACTGGGTCAGCAACTGGGAACCACTGGTTCTTCCCAATGAGGGTAGTGAGACACTGGTACACGTTGCCTAGAGAAGCTGTGGCTGCCCCATCCCTAAAAGTATTCAGGCCGGGCTGGACAGGGCTTGGAGCAACCGGGTCTACTGGCTGGACTGGGAAGTCCCTTCCGACTCAAACCATTCTACAATTCTCTGATTCTATGTATAATCAACAGCAACCATGTCACATATAATAACCCTTTCAGATATAAGTTTATTTCACAGCACTTTAAATCTTGGTATTCCTAGGGGACAGCTGCTAACGCTTACCAACACTGTCCTTGATGGTCCTTTGTGTCTAATGTTTATGCTTTGAAGCATTTCCACATAGCAGTCACATCCACATTCACTTCTCCTTTTGTCAGACTAAACAAGTGAAAACTGTTATTTGCATTCCTAAAACTCTGTGCCTATTTCTTATCATTCCATCTTTTTCCTGTCAGTCCCAGTTAACCTGGCTAGAATAAGGGCAGACAGAACTGTACCTCCAGTGTCCAGGCCACATCCTCGTGTGCCATTATGACTTTTCTCACGAGCAGAAATCCATCAAACCTCGCTAGGCTCACAGCTGCCTTCCACAACATCCTGACAGTGACAGCTCCACATTATCTTGAAGGTGCACTGATGTACTGGGCTGTTTCTCCTTCTTAAGCACTGTCATTAGATCAGCTTCTGGCTCCAGTGTCCAGGCCACATCCTCGTGTGCCATTATGACTTTTCTCACGAGCAGAAATCCATCAAACCTCGCTAGGCTCACAGCTGCCTTCCACAACATCCTGACAGTGACAGCTCCACATTATCTTGAAGGTGCACTGATGTACTGGGCTGTTTCTCCTTCTTAAGCACTGTCATTAGATCAGCTTCTGGCATACAGTGCCTACTCCTGTGACAAGGTCCCAAGTGCATGGCTGTGCACTGTACTGTCACCAGATACCAGCTGATTTCTGTTTGTGTAGTTCACAGTCAAGCAGTTCTTCCCATAGAACCTGTTCTCTTCTGCTTCAACGATACCTATTTTGTATCACTAGCAAATTTAATTATACATTGCCTATTTTTGTGCCATGGGCATTAGTGAAAATATTAAATGACACCAGTGCCAAGACAAATCCTGAAGAAACTGCAATGTCTTTTGTCTTCTTTACTAAGCTCCTTACCTACTTTGCAGTTCTGCTATTACCTGTCTTCTGAGTCCCAGCCAAATTTTCAGATCACACTGTATCAAAGGCTTCACTCAAGTCTAGACAAGAAAGACATTGATTCCTTTGTGTAGAAAATTACTTATCTGAGAAAGAGTAGATTAGTAAACTTAGGCTGCTTTTTCACACCATGCATATCCTTCTCATGCTCAGTTATTTTCTCTTTCAAAAATCATTCTTGAGCCTTGCATGGACTTAGGATGAAGCCAGTGCATCTGCCTAGAGTACTCTTGCCCTTCTGTATTGTCAGAAAACCTATAGGATTTCCTGTTTGTTTGTCCGGAAAAACAAATTTAAAGTCCATTCTGATTAATACCAGCAATGTTAAGAATTATGTCCTATTCTCACTGAAAATCATTTGAAAAGTATCTATAGTTTAAGCAAATCAATAGCCAGTAAATATGGACTGAAGGATGTATTAATATGCACAGCTGCCTAAGAATTCAGCACTAGGAGGCTGGAGAAAGGACAGAACCAAAGAAGGAAAACAGAGCAATCTCGGCACGGACTGTCTCATAAATCCAGCTCTCACTTCAACTGGACTGGAAAGGACAACTTACAGGGGAATACAATCACATTGGCCTTAGAACATGATGGAACTGAGAGCAAGTAATAGTGGTGATCATAAAAAAACTGTGTTGCCAGACAAGGCCAAATGTCTTTTAAAATTATTTTATTTGGCAGAATAATTACAACAATTACAGATTACCCCAAAAAAGTCAAAGTTAATCTCAAATGGTACATCATTACAGCAAACAATGGCTTTGGAAAAAAATACAATGGCAGCCAGTGGGAAATGGCAAATATGACTTAGAGGCAATGTAGTAAAACATTATCATATGCCTGAAATTCTTAAAAGGAACATAATTTGTATGCTATTTGTATGTAACATTACTGAAAAGTTACAAATGAGTAATAAAAACAGGTGGAAGGAAAGTGACTATTATGGACTCCAAGGTTGGTTGTTACATACAGATTTTTTTAACCTCCTTCAAAGATCTAAAAGAGGGAAGCAAAATATATGTAGATTAAATCCTCACACAAGAAGATTTTGGAAAAATTTCACAGCCAGTCAGGGGAGAGGATAAAAAACTCAACTTGGCCTAAAACATTAGACAGGAGATTTAAGCAGGAAAAAATCAAGCTGGTGGAGATATATCCTGAGGTGGAAGAACTGTGCCATGTCTGTGCAGCAGGTAGGATGGTTTGCTAATCCTTTCAGCATCAATCCACCCATTACATAAATACATGTATGAAATCATAGGACAGTGAGCACAGCAGCTCGTGGCACAGAGACACGATTACAGCACTTGGGCTCCAACTGGACAATGGGCCTTCGACTAAGACTCATTCTGAGCAACCAAGTATTGCAGAAATGGAAACTGTCTGGCTTCAGCACAACACAGTGGTTTGTCTGCTCCTCTCCCTCACCAGAGCACACGCACAGCAGGCTGGCAGCTCCCAGCTCAGAGGCACAACCTGCCTTCGGCAACGGGGTCACCCAGCACACAGCGTGCACAGCACCGCACCGCATGTGATCCCAGGAAAAAGCACGTCTGAATGACAAGGCACACAAGTGGTGGCACAAGTTACTTGTTAAATCATCTTCAAAACGTGCAGAAGAAACACAGGCAGAACAAACTTAAGTTGAATCATTATGGCATTCAGTGCTTTTCAAAACAAACAGAGTTTACATTGGAGAACTCCAAGGAGAGAGGCGTGTTTGTGCATGGCCATGCACTGTCAGAGGGAGAAGAGCTGTGTGTTGTACTTTGTGTCAGTCACATTCTCTGCCACATGTCACAATCCTTCCCATTCTTGGGACTCAGTAGTTTCTGGTGCCTGAGAGTATGAGGAAGTACAGCTAAGAACAATGTAGTCTCTGACCTTGACAGTTTACAGATGAAGTTAAGAGATGGAAATAGAAGGAGCGCAGTGGAATAGAGAACACCAGTCATCCTGACAGGCATGCCAGCTGTCTGGCTGCACTTGCTCGGAATAGCCACCAAATCCCTACCCTGTGCACCCCATCCTTGGCACCTGTTTTCTGGTCAATTTATACCCAGCCTGAAACTTGAAACCATAGAAACAATGAACTTGTAGGGGATTTTGACTACCTTATTGTCTCTTGGGAAATAACTATGCTTCCTTCTTCAAAGAGATTCCCTAGTGTTCTGATGCTAAAGCCAAGCTGGTATATATACATATGATACAGCAACACCAAATACTAATTATAAATATGATGCCAGATAATAATACATAAATTTCTGCTAAGGTTATAGAGAGAAAGGCTTTCTAAATCGTTAGTTGTAAGTCTGAGATACCATAACAATTAAAACAGTATTTTTAAATCCTTTTAGTTAAGATCTTGGATATTAATCTCCAGTAGGGTATTCACCTAATCTAAACAAGAATAAAACAAACCTAAAAAATTTGTGGAAAGTTTATGTAATGGAAAGTTAATCACTAATACTCCAATAATAAGAAATACAGGGAGCCAAGAAATATTCCAACACGAAAAAAGCTTGTCGTATTTCTGTTCTTCAGAAAATCTTCTTTTGTCTATCACATAACTTAATCCTTTCCTGCTGCATTTGATCTTTAGCAACTCTTACACTTGGCTGACTTTGTTTTGACAGTTACTCTTCTTTTTCATTTTCTGTTTCTCCATCTCCTTCTATTCGAGTCAATCCTTCCTCTCCCCAGTTCAAGCTCCTGCTGTTGCACATCACAAAACTGCAATTCTGTCTCTTCTGAACTTGGCAAATACTTTTTTTTCACTCTGATTAAATCCTCTTGGAATGCCACAGGCTAAAATTTGTTCTGAAACTGTCTATATGCAGTATAGATACTGCATATAGATAAGGGCCCAATTCTACATCCCTCTGCATCCCATCAGCCTTATGCATTTGCTGATTTTACCCTGCCCTGCATCCACTTTGCCATGCAGCTCCAGGATGCCTTGTCTCTTCCACAGTGCTGCAAGGCATCAATAATCACAGTTCCTCATGATAAATTATTTAATAAAAAATCAGTTGCAAACCTACATCCCTCTCCTGTTACGGCGTTATTTTAAGGATTAGCATTGATCTTCCCTTATACTTCAACTCCATTTGTCTCTCAAAAGACCAGTGCTGTGAACCCTCTTGCCTGCCTGCAGAAACAATAGGCCTCTGACCTATTTCAAACCAGACAAAACCCTGAAGAACACCCTCAGAAAATTACTGTTCTGTCTGGCAGCTGGTAAAGAATGAACCACATATAACTCCAATAGTTAATATTTCAGTTCCTGATCTTGTTGCAGTCTCCCTGCAGCAAAGCATCTGAGAGAGCAGGAACATGTGAAATGCTTTTTCTGCCATTTGCCTATGGTTGGAGGACAGAAGGCCCTCAGTCACTCTCTTCAAACCGATGAAGCTGTGACATATTCTCCTGATTCCTATTGCAACGGTGCTGTATCTGCTCCCAGACTGACAGCCCACCTCTCCCTCCTCACAGAAAACCTCCGAACATCCATGCTGTTAGTGACGCTGTCTCTGGTCCCTTTTCACCCTGAACATGCACTGAATTCCAAAGTAACCGACAACCCACAGGACAGGAGTGCTGTGATGGCTGGAGACAGACTCTTTAGGAAGGGCAGGCTGGGGGATGAGGAGGAGGAACTGCCCTTCAGCCAAGCGTGTGGCTGGAGCACACAGAGCTCCATCTTGGGAGGGACAGAGAATCAACTGAGCGCTCACAGACCAGAGGTGGGAACAGAGTTATCAGGCAGACCAACGTGTAGCGCTGTGGTAGGTGTCGGCTGCAGACCACCTGCTGAGGAAGAAGTAGTGAGACCACAGACAGCAGCAAAAGTCCTCATGTCCACAGTCTCTGGTCCTCATGGAAGATTTCAACCACCCCAGTATCTGCTGAGGGGATAAGAAAGCAGGGCACAAGCAATCCATGAGGCTTCTGGGTCACACTGAAGATAAACTCCTAACACGGGCATCTGAGGAGCAGACAAGGAGAGGTGCTCTCGACGTGGAAGAACTGGTCAGGAATGTGAAGGTCAGAGCAGCCTCAGCTAGACCATGAGATGATATTTCAGGAATATGAGAGGATGGATCAGGGTAGAAAACAGAATCACAGCCCTAGAGTTCAAAACAGCAGTCTTTGGCCTGTTCAGGGATCTTCTTGGAAGATTTCTATGAATTACAGCCTTGAAAAGAAGAGAGTTACAGGAGATCTGGTTGATTTTCAAAGATTACCTCCTCCAAATTCAAGACTGGTACATCCCACAGGCAGGAAATGAATCAAAAGCAGCAGGAGGCCTGCATGCATGAACAAGGAGCTCCTGACTGAGCTGAAGCATTACAAGAGGCAGAAGCAGGGACAGGTGACCCAGAAGGAATACAGAGACAGTGTCCAAGCATGCAGGGATGCAATTAGGATAACAAAAGCCCACCTGGAATTGAATCTTGTGAGGAACATGACGGGCAGACAGAAAGTTTTTTACAAATATCTCAGCAGTAAAAGACAGACATGGGAGAATGTGGGCTTACTGGGGAGGGGATTTGCTGAGAATGAAGTACTGAATGCCTTCTTTACATCTTTCTCTACTGGCAAGATTGGCTGTCAGGAATTCCAGGCTCCTAAGACCACTAAGATGTCTGAAGCGAGGAAGACTTGCCCCCAGTGAAGAAGGACAAGGTCAGGGAATGTTTGAACCAGATGCACATACACAACAGGTGAATGGGTTTTTACTTAGAAAAGGTTGCCCAAAGAGCAAGTTCACTCTACCACTGCAGATACTCAGAAGTTCACTGAACTTGGTACTCAGCAAATTGCTCAAGCTGACCCAGCTCTGAGATGGGAGGTTGGAACACACGATCTCGAGAGGTCCCTTTTAACCTCAGCCATTCTATGATATTATGATTCTACTCAGGAAAGACTTAAGCATGACAAGTAACTCAATCAACTTGCCCAATCAACATGCTGTGAATTCATATGAGAAACCACAGCCTGGAGACTGGAGCAGAAACAAGGCAAGGACAAAACACCTGGAGTGCCTTTACCTGAAAGCACATATGCCAGTCTAGAAGCAGCGATTGAAAGTGCTTTTTGCCTTAGAAGGTATGTATTAGGGGGCAAAACAGTATGATAATGAAGGTAAGTAATGGATTTCTATTTTGCTATCCTTTAATGCAGGACTAGGAAGAAGCTACTAGAATGAAAAGCAGCCTGTTGATGAAAAAAATTAAAACAAACACTGCTTAGTAATACCTACACACAATACATAGAAATGCATTCAAAATGCTGCTTCTAAAATAATTTTACCAGTTCATCACTTTGAAATGATCACTGTTCCATCAGTGCTTCTGCATCCCACGCCTCGTATTTAAAAAGGATAAAAACATCAAACCATGCTTAGATCCTACTTCTGGTGCGAAATACGAGTTGGCTCCCTTAGAAGAGTATCACAGTGGGTTTAGAAGAAGTGGTGCCTATTATACATAATTTGCTTACTTTATTAGCAGTTCCTGTGTGGTGGACCTAGTACAGGTAGGCCTGTCAGTGCCTCTGCACAATTTCTCCTTTTAGACACCAGGAAAGGGCTGAGATGCAGACTCCTTGCATATACACTGTTTCCTGTTTTTCAGATTTGTCTGTCCGCTCTTTTGAAAGAATCAACATCAAACACTCTCTGATGCCTCTCTGGATAGCAAAAATCCTGCTTTCCTTATGGGGAGCTTCAAAGAAGTCTTTAATGCTGGCAATTAGGGACTGAGGAAGGAACTCCCCAGATGAAACAACACTGCACAATTAATCTGTTTTACACAGGGAGCAGGAACAGTACCACACTATTCCAGTTCACTCCTCCTTGTCAGCTGCAGGATCAGAGCACCTGAATGTGCCCACAGCCTCTGCTCCAGGGAGGAGCAACGAAGAGCTGGGAGCCTGCGCTGATGAGCTCTGCACAAGCCCTCCTTGAGCACCCCTCTAGTCCATTGCCATGGCAACAGATAGATGCATTCCTGTTGCCAAGGAGACAGCCACTGCTTTTGGACACTGTGCCCAAAGCATTTCAGCATCTTTAAGATCATAAGGAGTTTTATACAGTCATAATCACCTCCCCCACTTAAGCACGTCAATCATTCTCCTTTCAGAATATGTTTTAAGCATTTTGCTATAATATGTCAGATTATCCCTAATAACTGGTTTTGATATCAACATTTAAAATGACATTGCCAACCTACAAACCTCTGTATGCCTGTCTTTTCTCCTGTTGTCCTGTTGCTCTTTCAATTCACTCTCACTGATCTAATGTGCAATAAACTGATTCCTTCCTCTCCATGGGCTTCCTGTGGTCGAGACCTGCACTTCCAGAAGAGCTGGTTGGCAAAAGGCAGTGTCCATCTCTCGTCTGCCTTCACCACTAGTTTTAACCAGAACATGTCTGTAAAATCAGCAGGCTCTGTACACTGGAGGCCTCAGGGCAGCAGCGCCGGCCCGCAGCACATGGCAGATTCCTGCTGTGTTCCCGAGCTGCTCTGTCGGTGCGGGAGCAGCTCCGCACAGGCAGGGTCAGCAGGGACACTGTCCTGGCAGTTCCGTACTGCCCCTCTGCGGCCGCCTTGGCCACTTCACCAGGGAGAGGTCCTGCAGCACTGGGACCTTAGCGGAGGTGGGATCTGCACTGCAGGACCATGCAGGAGCATCAAGTAGCCCCTGGGCTGCAGGATGCAGTCAGTGCCCACTGCACTGCTGGTGCCGCCCAATCCCGTTTCACATTCTCTCTCCTCCCTCGCGCAAGCCTTTTCCTCACCCTTCTGAAAAGACTGCACTGATACTTAAGATTTGCAATTTGGGGAGGGATTGTCAACTGAAACAGGGGCCTGCTGCTCCATATACCTGATGTGGGAAAGCAGAGACAGCTAGAGACTGGGCTCAAAGGATCAGTGGATAGCATGCCTCATAATAGGGAGCCTGGAGGCTTCTGGCAGCAGAGGGACCCCTTCTCCACCCTTATACCTCAATTTACAGAGTGAATGCAGTGCAGTGCCCTAAGAGTGAAGGGGAACACGGTCCACTTACTAATCACAGAACAGAATTACAGAATCATTTAGGTTGGAAAAGACTTTCAAGATCATCATATCCAATGTAAGTCCAGCACTGCCAAGTCCACCACTAAGCCGTGTCCCCAAATGTCATGTCTACGTGTCTTTTCAATCCCTCCAGGAATGGTGACCCTTCTACTTCCTTGAGAAACCTGTGCTGGGGCTTCACAACCCTTTCAGTAAAGAAATATTTCCCAACAACTTGAGGCCATTTCCTCTCCTCCTGTCCCTGTTCCCTGGGAGCAGAGCCCGACCCCCCCGCCTGTCCCCTCCTGTCAGGGAGTTGTGCAGAGCCACAAGGTTCCCCCTGAGCCTCCTTTTCTCCAGGCTGAGCCCCTTTCCCAGCTCCCTCAGCTTCTCCTGGGGTTCCAGCCCCTTCCCCAGCTCCGTTGCCTTCTCTGGACATGCTCCAGCCTTGTCATGAGGGGCCCAGAACTACCCCCAGGACAGGAGGTGGCTCGGCGGTGCCAGCACAGGGACAGGCACTGCCCTGGGGGTTGTGCCCACACCAGTGCTGGTACAAGTCAGGTGCCATTGGCCTCCTGCTTACCTGGGCACATCTGGGCTTACGTTCAGCTGAAAAAAAAAAAAACCAACACCCACAATATTTTGTGCTAGTTTTAAGCCTGTTGCCTCATAATTTCATCACATGCCTGTATCTTCTACAAATCCTAAGTCCATTTGTGCTTTGCCTTTCCTCAGTGGTGGCTGATGATCTCTACCACTTTTACCTTCGTATATCATTTCTCTAAAGAATTCTCACAGGCCTCCTCTGATGGAAATCCCTCCACCTCTCACTATCCTTATCACTTTTTCTAGAATTCCTCTAGTTCTACTAGTCACGGCATCTTAAGGGATACAGAACTCCATCCTCTCTTCAGAACATAGGAGAGCCATGGATTTATACAATATTACAACAGTAACTTCGGCTTTGCTAATTCATTTCCTGTAATACCTAACATCAAATTTTCCATTTTAATCACTACTGTTAAGCTCGTGTTTGCAGAGAACTCTCTATAAAGATGCCAAGATTTCTTTCCTGAGCTGAAAGAAATAATTTTAGCAACAATGTGGCTACATTGGCAGGTTTATTTTCTTTATGCACTTTACATATAAATTCATCAACCTGGAATTTATTCTGCCATATTATCATCCAGTTTTGAAACACACTTCCCCAATCCTAAGACAGCTTTAGGTTCTACTGCGTCAAATAATGTCACATTATAATCTAATTTTGTTGTTTCGTTATTTAGATCTTTGGAACTCATTCATCCTACACTGAGCACCAATGGGGAACCAAAAAGGCACAGAAACTCAGTATTTATTCGTCCTTCTACAGCCACCACCTTCAGCAACTCCAGGTCCCAGGGATTGCACTAATTCAGCTTAGACCTCTTGAAAGCTATGCCTGTAGTTTCCTAAAGGCTCATCAGTCAGTGGAAGTCTGCTCTTGGGCTTTGTCACCATTATCCCTTGACTCACAGCCTTGTGTCTCTCTTTTTCTGTAGCACTTTCCCCATTTACTTATTATCCCCTTTGCATGGAGAACCTCCTTGACTGCCTGACCTTAATGAAGAAGAGGTGTGCTCTCGCCTTGCGTGTACCCTTACATTTCCTGGCAAAAATTCACCAGGAAGTGCAAATTCCTGCCCCTGGGGAAGAAAAACCCCAGGCATCAGAATGTGCTGGCAGCCACTCAGCCAGAGAGCAGTTTGTCAGACAAAGACCCCAAGTGGAACACGAGGCAGCAGCAAGGGTGGGGTACCTGGGCACAGTGACATCCAGGAGGGGATCCTTCCCCTCAGTGCAGCATGATGAGGCCACAGCTGGAGTGCTTTGCCCAGTGCAAGAGAGACATGTACATACTGAGGAGTGCAGAGAAGAGCCATGAAGATGACAAAGGGACTGGAGCATCTCTCCAGTGAGGAAAGGCCAGGAGTGCTGGTACTGCTCAGTCTGGAGAAGAGAAGGCTCAGAGGGGAGCTCGTTAATGTATAAAAATACCTGATGGGAGCATGCAAAGAGGATGGATCCAGGCTCTTTTCAGTGGTGCCCAGTGACAGGACCTGATGCCAGGGTCACAGACTGAAACACAAGAAGTTCCCTTGGCACATCAACAAATGGTATTTTACAGTGAGGCTGACAGGTTGCCCAGACAGGTTGTGGAGTCTCCCACCTTGGAGATACTGAAAGGCTGTCTGGACACGGTCCTGGGCAACCAGTTCTGCTTGATGACCTCCAGAGGTCCCTTCCAACCTCAACCATTGTATGAGTCACTGCTTTTTCTTACTGCTTACAAGGAGTTTTCTTTATTGACTATTTCCCTTATCAGCTTTTATATTCTTTAGAAACCTTGCTGAGAGCCATTTTCAAAACACTGAAGTGCAATATGCTGACAAACCCACTTTGATTTACATGAGCCATCGAAGAATTCTAATCCTAATAAAACAGGGACACAACTGAGAATAGAATAGGAACATAACAGACCCATGGGGCACTGTTTATCTCTACAGAAGACACGCTGACTCCTTACCTGCAATGGCACACTTACACACCTCCTCTTCAAACAAAAAACAGGACTCCACGAATTACAACTTTGTGTGCAATTTATATTGTTAAAGATATTAACAGATGAGGATGGCTGCAACACTTGACAGAAGCATTCACTCAGAAAATAAAATCTGAAGGAGTAATGAAGAGTCTGATAGAAGACACTACAGAACATGCTATCAGTCAGTACAGTTTTTTTATCACACTGCAGCCAGTGCTGGTCACATCTCTGAAAGCATACAGCAGAATTATAACCATACAGATATAGAAAGACTAGGTACAAAATAATCCTCTTATGGAGAGGAACTGAAGCAGAGTGCATGTTTATGTTGCAGAGGAGGGGGGAAATATAAAGAATGAAAATTGTCACTGTGATGAAAGGAGCACATTGTCGTGTAACAGAAGAACTTGAGGACCACCAACAAAAATGGAGGACTAAGTTCAAAATGAATGAAACCTTTTTCATGCAAAATAGCCAGCCTGGGACACCAACGGACATAGGACTTGCCAAGAGACACTGAAGATGCAAAAAGCAGTAACTAGATAAGGAGCATCCAGTTTTCTTGGACTTGTAAACCACTTGGCAAAATCTGTATGTGTTAAATGTCCACAAGACACACACCACCATTCACTTCAGAGGATGGTGGAGACTAAAAGTACCAGACAGTCCATAGCAAAGTAGTGACAGCAGATGTTTCTCAGGTGCCCTGTCTCAGGGCACACTGCCTTGGTCCCTAGCTGGTCTGTGCACATCCCAGGGAGATCCAGAGATGCTGTTCTTAGCAGTCCAAACTGGTTCACTTCCTTACTAAGATAGGTCTGGACTACCAAGCCCAAAACTAGCACAACAATTACTTATAAACCACATACAGATACTGTTGCACTAGACACTTTCATTCATACAAGAATGACAAGTATTAAGAGAACAAGCAGAGGGGCTGGCATGGCCTTTAGAGCTTCAAATACTTCCTTTCCCCAAGTCAGCCTTGATCTGCCAAAACCCTTCTTAACAAGTATTTGTCCAAGTTCTTAAACCCTCCACTGATAGAAGGTCTACAAGCAGTATATCGCATTGAAATTTCCAATGGTTAACCAGCTTGTCTTTGTGAAAGGTATAAGGCTCACAGTAAGGACCTACGGAAATCAATTAGTGCTCAGTAAAATATGGGTGTCACATGATCCAAAAGTTTCTTTTAGCCATAAGATCCATTAATGTGTAAACAACCATGATCAGTGCAGATCAACACCTGGCTTCATGGCTGGTGTTGATGCCAGGGCTTCAGCTTCTCCAGTCATGGGATGTTCTTTGATGAATACAGATTACTAAGGAGAGACAGGATTCACCATCAGCCAGTTCCCTGAGGACCCTGGCACGTGTTTAATCAGGTCCTATGGACTTGAGTATGTCCATGTTCCTCAGATGGTCTAGGTCCTGATCTACTCCTACAGTGGGCAGGACTTCATTCCCCCTGTCCCTGCCTTGAGATTCAGAGAGTCCAGTGATTTGGGAAGAGCAATTACAAGTGAAAACTGAGCAGGAAAAAAAGTTGTTGAATACCTCAGCCTTCTCCATTTTGGTCGTCACTAATTCTCCATCTCATTTATTGGGGAATACAGTTTCTTTTGCCTTCCTTGTCTAACCAGCATACCTGTGCAAGGAAGCCCTTATTCTTCACATCCCTTGCTAAACTTAGTTCCAGCTGTGCCTTAGCTTTCCTGATCCCATCCCTACACTCCTAGGCAGTATCCTTATGTTCTTCCCAGGATGTGTGTTCCTGCTTCCACTGTCTCTGCATTTCCCTGCTGTGTTTCAGTTTCAGGAAGGAGGTCCTTACTCAGCCATGCTGGTTTCCCACATTTCTCAGCTGAGTTTTTGAACATTGGAATCAATAGTTCTTGGGCTCTAAGTAAAATGTCTTTCAATAGATGTCAGCTCAACATCCAAATGGAAATCAGGATCCAGTGGTGTCTCTTGGGGCTCCATACTGGGACCAGTACTGGTTAATATCTTTATTAATGACACAGACAGTAGCACTGAGTGCACCCTTGTGTGTGTGCAGGTGACACCAAGCCAAGGGTGCAGGTGACAAGCTGGAGGGCAGGGATGGCATCCAGAGGGAGGGACCCTGAGAGAGTGGGCCCATGGGACCCTCATAAAGTGCAGCAAGGCCAAGTGCAAGGCCCTGCACCTTTGGGGCAATTGTCTCACCTATCCCAGTACAGACCTGGGGATGAGTTGACTGAGAGCAGCTTTGTGGAGAAGGACTTTGGAGGTGCTGGTGGATGAAAAATAGAACAGATCCTGGTCACGTGCGCTGCCAGCCCAGAAACAATCAGTCCTGGGCTGATCCCGCAGCATGGACAGCATGTGAGGGGGGGGATTATTCCTGTTTGCTCTTGTCAGACCTCACCTTGCTCCACAGTACAAGACAAACATGGATCTGCTGGAGCAAGCCCAGAGGAGGCCATGGAGATGCTCTGAGGGCTGAAGCCCTCTGCTCTGGAGATGGGCTGAGAGAGCCAAGGGTGTTCAACCCAGAGAAGAGAAGGCTTCAGGGAGATTTTCTTGAAGCCTTTCAGTATTTAAAGGGGGCTTGTAAGAAAGACAGAGACTTTTTACCAAGGCCTCTAAGACAAAACAAGGGACAACACTTTTAAAGTGCCATTTTAAAGAGGGTGGTTTTAGATTAGAAGGAAGGCATTTTTAGTAAGGAAGACATTTTTTACAATGAGGGAGGTGAAACACTGGAACATGACTAGGTGATCTGTAAAAGATCCCTTCCAACCAATACATTCTATGCCTCTGTGAACCACAGTGAATGAGCTTTGTACCTTCTCCTGCAACTACGCAGATTGGCCCCTGTCCACACAGAGTGTGATCAGCCTGCCAGCCCATTCAGTTACTATGTGGTTATCCCCATGATCTCAAAGAACAAACAAGAATAAAAACGCTTAAGTAACCTTCCACTATGTCCTCTTTCTACCATGAAACTGGAAAGCATAAAAATCTGCAAGTAACATTTTAAAATCATTCCTCACAGGTCTCACAGCTGCAAACACAGCTCTTGCTTTCCATCTAGACACCACCTCTTAACTCTAAATTCTGCTGTTGCCATGAATCATAGATATTTTATCAGAGGAAAATGACTGGTTTAAATCTTTAAAAATAATAAATTTATAAATTTTCAATATCATTCTTTGTTGGGCCTTGCAATTTCACCAAGTGAAGTCAAATTTCTTTCACATCATAGACTCATAAAATGTTAAGGGATTGGAATGGACTTAAAGATCATCTAGTCCCATCCCCTCTGCCATGGGCAGGGACACCTCCCACTAGACCAGATCACTCAAGGCCTTATCCAACCCGGCTCTGAGCACTGTCAGGGTCGAGGCACCCACAACCTCCCTAGGCAACCTGTTCCAGTGTCTAACCACCTTCATAGTAAAAAATGTCTTCCTAATATCTAACCTAAATTTCCCCCTCTTTCAATTTGTACCCATTACTCCTTTTCTTATTACTGCAGTTACTAACAAATAATCCCTCTTCAGCTTCCTTGTAGCCCCTTCAGACACTTCCACACAACCTTCTCTTCTCCAGACTGAATAGTCCCAACTTTCTCAGCCTGTCTCCATAGGGGAGGTGCTCATCAAAAGCACATTTACAAATCAAAGGCCACATGCTGAAAAGTTAAGTTTACATGATTTCGCACTTCAATGCAATAGCTGTGCCTGTAAAAATAAAAATATATAACTGGTAAATTGTGTTTTCTTCCCTGCAGTTTAGGATCTCGAAAGGAATTGAACTACCTTTAAACAAATAATTTTTTTAATTTATTCACAGGCAGAGAGTAAGTGTGCCAAATTTGGGGGTAAAGGGTACGATATTGAATAGAATCTTACACTGACATTCTTGGAGTAGGCAAATTCTTCAGTCTAGCTAAGGCCTTCAATTAAGCCATGGTGCTAGTTCTGTTCAGAGAGAAATGCTTCTGTCCCTTGCTTTGGGCACTGATCACAGACAGACACAGACACCATCTCTGTGCCAGTACAGAAAACAGAGAAGGCTGCAGGACTGTAAGAGGCCAGAAGGGAAAGGATAGGAGGTTTGTCTCTCAAACACTGGAACCTATGAATGCAGAGTTTTTCAAGAAATGGAAGGAAGACCGAAAGAGCTTTCCATAAAATTCATGGGGTCCTTGTGCAGCATGGAGCTTCCAGTGCTCGCAAATACATCCAGGTACAGAAATGACAGTATCTTTGTCACTTCCATGTTTACTCAGTGAATATTGAAAACATTTGACAAGGGCATCTCAGGCTGTCAATTCACAAAAATTAAACACACCTCACTTGATGACCTCTGAGGAACCTTCCATGAACAAGACCAATTAGCCAGCGTCTGCATTATGAAAGCACTATGGAGAACACAGCGCAGCCTTGTGAGCTAGATGGAAAGGCACATAAGTTGTAGGTATCTGCTTATTTCCATGCACCCAGGACATTTCTATAAAAATGCAAAACCTGGATAACTCTCCTGGTATAACACCTGAACTCTCAATATTTTACAGTTTCAATTAAGAACCATTCAATTCCTTCAGCTGCATCTTTCCAGAAAAGATAAGTTCCTGGAACGCTGTTCAATTTAAGGAGAGACCACCAAATTCCAGGTGTTAGCCCAAGCACTCTGCTTGGAAACCACTGTATCAACACTGCACTGGATGAGGAGAGAGCGCCGAGTGATAAAGAGAACTGAAGGTTAGCATTAGCATCTTCATCAAAAAACTGAAGGAGTTTTCATACATAAGCTCTTCCAGTTAAAGTGAGAATTGTTATAACCTAGGCTATTTATTTCCAAAGCAAAATAGTATGCATTTCTTCTACCACACAGTTTACACTACCAGTGAGGTGACCTGTGCAGGCTGTGAAAGGTGAGAAGTCACCAATCCAGGTGTGGCAAAAACAAAAGTCCCTTATAGGCACACTGTGTACTGGCTGGGAAAACAGACAGGTGGATATTCACAGTGGAAGCAAAAAGTAGAATGTAACTAATGTTAGAAAATGAAAATCTGAGTGGCAGATTTGAGCACCGTATCATGGAGATGACCAATGCCCATCCAGCAACAGCAGATAGTGAAGAAGTCTTCCTAGCTGGGAAGAGCTAATTTAAACCTGCACTGAGAAGCATGGGAACCCCACAGATCAATAACCACCTGACAAGAACTAATTATATTTACCTGTGGCAAATGGAGTAATGAATTACCACAAAGAATACCTGCTGCTACTACTACTCCTCTTAGCAACTGCATCCTCCAACGTCACTTCCACTCTGCCAGATCAGCATCTTCCTGCCAGCACTAGTGCAAACTCTCACAGAAGTAATTGGCTATTCAAAGGACCCGTTTAGGTCAGCAGCAGCAAGCTGGCATCTTAGGATTTATTTCACAACATAGTATTTCCCATATGCCCAAAGGTAAACATTTTCCATCCCCAATACAAAGCACAGACACATCCTTCCTGACTAAAACAGGTCACCTTTCAAAGAGCTAAAACCTACCTGTACCAGACAAGGCAGCTGAACACCTGGAGTCACATCTGTGTAGACCAAGAAGAAGGAATAAACTTATCCTGTGGATGGAGCAGGAGACCAGATATTATGTCATGATGAATTAGCAGGAGATGCTCTCATTGACCTTAAGCAGGAACAGCTCTAAGACAGCAGGCTGAGGATGCATTTGGATCCAGCTCTGAAAAGAGAAAGTACGTACTGGGTGAGAGGGAAGTAATGTACAATAAAAACAACATTTCCTAGAACTGCACCAACCCATGTGACACTTCATAAGAAGCACAACATGGGGAAAAAAAGAGGGGGAGAAGAGCAAGAAAGGGAAGATGAGACTGACATAGTGGTTTGGGACTTCTCTGGAGACTTTGTACACAGGTGCATGTCCAGGCTGCCAGGACAGCAGTTTTGCCCAGGCACTGGCCCATCCATGTGGGCTCTTCAATTTCCCCACAGGACCCAGCTTGTATTTGTGGAATCTAGAAAGAACATGAAGGTCACTGCTTGCCTATAACCTGTCAACATACTGAGCAGGCTCTGATAAGAACCACAGGGTGGGTAGGATTAGAGTGGATCCCTGGAATTTGCCTGTCCCAAGAAACAAAGGTATCTTCTCAGACAGATGTTCTCAACCTTGGGAAGGCAGGCCAGCTTAGGAACATTGTCCAAGTCAGCTTGCTTTCATCCTTAAAAAAATCAACTCCTTAAAGAACTCAAAATCAACTCCTACCAGAACACTCCAGCATTTTAGCAGGCACTGTTAGCTGCCCCAGTAGAATAGGGAGAGTGCGGCAGACTGGAGTAACTAATGATCCCACAGATTTAGGGCATAGTCAGGCAGCTTCAGTGTCTGCATGCTATGATAAGTCCCAAAGAAGACGAACCAGGCTAAGAAGGAAAAGGGACCTGTTCCTTGGGAAGAGCTGAGCCAGCTGCACCTGCAAGTACAAAGCCCTGCTGCTCCTGACAGCTCTGTACTGTAGCTGATGAAGAAAAGCAGCATTACAGCAGAACAGGTGTGAGCACCAGCACACACAGCACTCTCAAGCATAAGCTCGCACCTAGACATGCAGATAGAAACAACTGTTCAAAGAATGGATAGGCAAGAAAGGGAAGTATGAACATTGCAGTGCCAGCCTGGGCAGTGCCAGGCGGCATGAATAGAGTGGGTAACTCCACCAGGGACAGGACCAAGGCTCTGGATCCAGTGGGGTCAGAAAAAGGGAAGAAAAAAGGACAGAAAGAAGATCATGGTGAATTCTGCTGAAACAGAGCTGTATTCAAGGAAGGACAGATCCCAGGCAAGCAGGGGCTGAGGCAAACACTGCAGTGGAGGCAGCGCAAATGAGAAGGGAGAGTGCATGAGGTACAGGAAGGAACACTACCGCAGCACTGAGGAAAAGGAGGAGAGCAAAGACTGAGTGTCCTCACCCTGCCTTAGGGGCAAGACCAAGCTGCAAGTTCCTCCTCACAGAGAGGTCAGGGCATTCAGCAAGGGAAGACAGGCTGGCTTCACTGGTCGTGTCCCCATGGAAAACAGCAGATCGTTGATTGCTCCTGAGACAGCACCAAGGAAGTGGTTATTTTCAGAAGCTGCAGGACTTCCTCGGATGGGCAGTAGGATGAAGTCAGTCTCTCCAAGAAGGGAAGTGCTGACAGTACCAGGCAAGGATAATGCACACGTTCCCAGATCATGCTGACTGGTGAATGACCTTGTTTGCTCCTCAGTCCCCCATTTTAATTCTACCTCAGTTTTTCCCAGCAGCAGCTCACACACAGGGATCCTCCACAGGCCACAGTGATGGAGGAAACGGAGAAGAGTTCAGGCCTCAGGGAACAGGAGGGAGGGAAGGAGCAGCAGTCTCCAGCAGCAGACTCCTGGTGCCAAAGTGAGATGGTTTACATGTTCAGGAAGTCAGAAGATCTTCCAGAAGGACACGCAGAGCATCAGTCTCCCACAGGCACTGATCTGTTAGTCCTGAGAGAGTATCTGGGACCATGTATCTCCCTCTGAAGACGGAACTGAGGGGCATCTTAGAGGCAGCAAGTCAAATACTCTCTCTCAAAAGCTGCCATCTCCTGTGTGAAGGCTGGTTGTTGCTGGAGCACCAGAGACAGCAGTCAGTTAGATGCAGGGCAGCGCTGGGGTGTCTCCAGGAACAGGGTGTTAAGAAGAGGACACTCCTCTCCAGAGAATGCATGGACCATGTCAGGGCAGGATGGGCAATTCCAGACGAGTGATGGTGTCTCCCTCGGTAAAGTCAGTCCCTGCTAAAGGAGACCCTCCCGAGGGGGCCTGCAGCCCACATTCGGGAGAGGTAAATGAGCACTGGGCTCCCCCTTTCTGCCTGCCTCTCCGAGCGAGCCGAGTTCCTGCAAGGCAGCAAAGCCGCCGGGGCTCGGAGGAGGACGCGGGGCCCGCGCTGGGACACCCGGCGGGGGCCAGGCAGGCGCCGTACCGCGTAAAGCCGAGTCCGGGGGAAAGATCAGAGAGCGCGGCGCGGCAGCCACCAGGGCGCTCCAGCCGCGGCTCCGCGGGAGAACAGCGGCGGCGGCGGCTGAGGAGGGAGGCACCGCCGGGCGGTACCGGCGGCGCGGGGTCCGCCCGGACTCCACCAATCTCCCGGGCGGGCGAGCCCGGCGGGCAGCGCCCGGGCGGGAGCAGCAGCGGTGCTGCCCGGGGTCCGTGCCCGGCCCAGGGGTACCGCCGGCGTGGGCGTCTCGCAGATGCCCGGGGCAGGGCCGAGCCGGAGGGCGGCCGGGGCGGGGGGGCCGCGCGGCGCTCACCGTCCCGTCCATGCTCCGCTCCCGCCGGGGCCGTCTGCGCGCGGGGCGCCTGCGCGGCGCTGCGGAGAGCGGCCAGGGACCGTCTGTAAAGTGCGGCTCGCCCGCCGCGCCAGGGCAGAAGGTCCCGCGCCGGGAGCGCCCGGCCCCGGCCGCGCTGCTGCGGCGGGACGGCGGTGCAGCCGCGGCCCCTGCCCCGCTCCCAGCCCCGCGGGGGCGGCGCGGCGCGGAGCTCCTCCCGGGGACAGGCGGGTGCGGCGCCCACACCCTCCCAGCCCCACGGGCCGCTCCGGCGCTGCTGCCTCGACAGAGCTCGAGAGAGGGACGGACTGGCTTTGGGTCCGCCGCCGCCACGGTCCCCAGCCCCGCCGCCCCTGCTTCCGCCGCCACAGCCACCCCCTTCTCTCCCCACCAGCGCCCCGCACCACCGCCAGAGCCCCCTTACTATCGCAGTCCCCCAGCCCCGCCGCCCCCGCCCCGCACTCACCCCCGCACTCACCGCCGCCCCCTGCCGCCCTCGCCGCCGCAGCCCCGCTGCTCCAGCAGCGCTCCCGACCCGCCGCCGCAGCCTCCGCGCGCTCCACAGCGCCGCCCGCCGTCCCCGCTCCGCATCACCCCCCCGGGCCGCCGGGCCCGACGCAGAGCCCCCGCCCAGCCCGGTGCCAACGCGGCCCGCGCTGCCCGTACCTGGCTGGGGACGAGCACCGCCCGCTCGCAGCAGGGTCGGGAGCGCTTCCGACCGGTACCGAGCGGGGCTCGCACCGACGGTGACGGGGCCGGGGTTCACCGGGAGGCAATGAGAATTCCAGTGGCGATGGGTACGGTACTAACAGGATGAGAGAGCAAACAGGCCAAGGGAGCTCTGAGGCACGTCCAATCCTTCAAATTCAGAACAGGCCCCGAGCTGCGATCCACTGTCCGCACGCTTTTCCTTGTGTTTAAGGAGCTGGTGACTCCCGGGAGGGTGAGGATGAAGGTACTGGGCCTGGCGGGTTAAGGGTCTTTGGTGCAGTGTCAATTCTAACAGGAAAAGGAAAATTGCTTCTTAAACACGCAGTGGGAGATGTCTATGATGTGCACTTGGACAGAGTAATTAGAAGGAACCTTCAGTGCGACTTGCCAAAGCCCTGCAGTCCACGGGGACGAGGAGGGAAGTTTGGACAGAATGAGCACTGACAGTGAATACCTTGGGGTGATGCTCCAAGCAGCTGTGAGGAAGCAGTGAAAGGACTGAGCTCCATCTGCAAAAAGCCAAGAAAACCTGCCAGCTTCATGGGCTCAAAACCAGTGTATGTCTAAAAGATGAAGTAAAATATTGTAAAGATGACGAGGTGGATTTAAGTCTCACTGGGTGTTTTTAAGGAGAGACTATACACATGCTTTTGGCTTTTTCACTGCGTTTTTGCGTCACATTTTCAAGCTTTTCCCTACAGTTATTTGTACCACCAAAATACTGTTGCAAATGGAAAATGAGTTTGTGTGGTACCTGTCACCAGAAAATTGCCCCCTTTGAGAATCCATGAGCAATGGTTCAGCATGCATGCTGAGAAGACAAGGTAAGTGCTTAGTACATCCAGGAAAGGGTTTGGAATGGGAATAGGAGAGGGTGACTGCCTTGGCTGAAGTACAGGTCTAGGGAGTGGTGAGCCCTTGGGACAGTGGGGCATGAAAGCATCTGGTGCAGTGGTTCAGGCCACGACTTCCAGCTTGAGACCAAGCTGGCAGCCTGCACCTGCACACGCTCTGCAGTGCTGTATGGAATATTTCACAATGGATGCGTGACAAGGCAATGCTCAAAGCCAAAGAGAAGACAGCAAGCTCTTATGAAAAGAACTCTTTGTGCTGGAATTAAGAATGGAGGAGTCTGCTGAGCAAGAATACATTGCTGTAGCTGGGGGAGTGTGCACCTGTTACTGAGAGCATCCTATCCTCTATCTGCTCATCTCATCTGACCAACAGCAACTCCAGACCTTCTGTGGAACAGCTTTAGTACCATCTGCAAGTGCCTGGGTTGCACTCTCCAGTGTGCTGGGAATTGGCCTTGCAGCACTTTGGGGTGAAGCAGGTTGTGAGCTGCGACTGAGTGGAGGACCTGCCCAGACAGACCTGAACTGCTCCAGGGAGGAGGGGGGAGACCACCCTGGGCAGATCCCCTGAGGGAGATGGGCTACTCGTCCAGGTCGCATGGCAGAGGCACATCATTTATATTCCAGTCTTGGAGAAGACTGATGGACACCATGATCAGACAACATTTCTGAGTTCACAACATCTGGGTTTGGGGTTTAAGTATACTTGTTAATTTGGGATAGAGTAGCTATCTGTCACAGATGAAAAGGTGGAGAGTCTATTTTCACCTGTTACTTGAAATTAAAAATGCAGCTGGGACAGAAGCTTCCTGTGTTTGTAACATATACTGTACATCCTTCTCTAGGATCAACAGATTATTCCAACAGGGTATGTCAGCCAGTCTAAAACATGCAATGGAGGAAATTACCTTCACAACTAAAGACAAGGAAGAAAAATATCCATTGCTGTGGACCCCAAAGAAAGTGAAGTATACACAAAAGTAAACATACCTGGTGCATGTTGGGGTAAGCAGAAACACCACATAAGGGTGTGCATTTCTTCAGGGCTACAAGTCAAACATGACAATCACGGTAATTTGTCTTCCTGGCCAGTTCATGACCCCACTGTAGTACACAAACTCAGTATCATGATCCTCACATAGTTCATCATTTCTGGCTGAAATAAAGTGCATCTTTGAAAAAGATCTAGTATTTTTTAGCACAAGACACAAAAATGGTGGCACAGAGTCAAATCATAAGCACACCTGACTCATTTACCCTCTCCCCGACAGTGGCCAACACTGTCTGCCTACAAAAATCATAAAAATAGGGTAGACCGAGGAATGCTCCCTCTCTGGCAGCTCTCCTAGGTCTTTACAGATTTGTAATTCAGAGACCTGCTGTGCCAGAGGTTTTGGCTTTAACAGCCTTTGATAGAATTTCTCTTTTGCAAATTTCATCCACCATATAGTGGCAGTCACAAAATTTAAGGCCATGAAGGACTTACTCTACACCCCCTAACATTTGACAAGGACATATTCTGCTCACCTACATTTGACAAGTAATTTCACACTTGCCTCCAATGATCTCTGTTACATAAACCAATTCAATTGTAGCACACCAGAAGAGTTACTGCTGTAATTTCACTAGCTACTCACTTTCAGCACTGAAAGCATGTGCCTGTTTTCCTCTGGAATTAATCTATTGCAGTTTAAAGCTGTTCGTCTTGGTGTAGCTGTTGTGGCTTACCCCTGGATAACTAAAAACTGCTTTAGTATCCAGTGTTTTCACTTAGTACATGTACTCACACACCCTAATCAGATCACTCACAACCTTTCTAAGAACTCATAGAATCATAGAAAAATTTGGGTTAGGAAGGACCTTTTAAAGGTCATCCAGTCCCACCCCGCCATGGCAGGGACATCTCCCACCCATAATAAGGTCAATAAGGTCACTCCAAGTCCCATTCAACCTGGCCTTGGAGACTTCCATGGATGAGGTTCTTTGGGCAACCTGTGCAGTGCTTTACCAGCCTCACTTTAAAAATGGTCCCTCTTGCATCTAGTCCTGCATCTACCCTCTTTTTAGTTTAAAAACCATTAAACCCAGTTTAAAAGCCATTACCCCTTGTCTTACAAGAGTTCTGGCATCTCACATTGTAAAAATACTTCTTACAATCTTCAGGTAAGTTTTGTGAACCTCGAACATCCTTTGTATTTTCTGTTCCCTAGAAGCCTTAAAAAATAGGCTGTGTGCTATGCCACCAGGGCCCTTCTTGCTGTCTCACATCAACAACATCTGTTTCCCCCAGATCTTCTACCTGTACAGATCTGTTATATCATGTCTTAAACTGATATTTTACAAGGCTGGGACAGCACCTGGATTTTAATGTCTAAAATAGTGGGTCCAAGAAAAATGAAGCTGCTTGCACTTTAATACAGTCAATTTCTTTACAGACTTACCTTTTTTAACACACAGTCCTCTCTGGAGGAGTGATACACTGTCTTCCCCAAGCCGGTAAGTTTGCATTTGACTGTTCTAAGACAAAAATCTATGTGAAGAGCCTTGCTCTGCTACACACTTCTCCACCATTATCTTCTCTTCATGACTTTTTTCACATTTTTTAACATAATGTGCCGATTTTATTTGTAGAGATCTTATATTTGCTTCCAAATAATCAATTTCAAGTGTCAAACAACACTGGCTGGAGAACTGTTCCTCAGGTAAAAACCAGAATCCCCAGCTTATGGATTGGGCAGTCTGCTAGCAGTATTTCCTGCCTTTC
This sequence comes from Corvus moneduloides, assembly GCF_009650955.1. Lineage (NCBI taxonomy): Eukaryota > Metazoa > Chordata > Aves > Passeriformes > Corvidae > Corvus > Corvus moneduloides. The sequence goes on from NC_045476.1 coordinate 122,981, forward strand.
CTTTCCCACAGAACTGGATTTTTAAAAATAGAAGAATCAGCTTCCAGCTTCCCTCAGCTTTCTCCCAAGACACTTTCAAGAATTTTAAGTTCTGTGTAGTGTTGCATCATCATCTGACATGCCCTGACACAGGCAAGGACTTTCCACCAACAAGTTGGCAACAACATTTCTGGCTTTTGGGTTACATCCATCAAATCTCACTATCCTGTTTCCCATGATTCTCTTCCTTCTCTAATGAGGACTCACTAATGATTCTTGCTTGCCCTATGTCATTTCAAACCCTTTTCTTTAGCAGCTTGTTTTACATCCAGATATCCCCACCTGTTGCATCCCCTACAGCTCTCAGTCACAGCAATTCCTGACAGCCAATTCCTGCATCTCTCCCAGGTTAATGCTCAGCTTGGTGGCATGACACCCACTGTGTCCCGGTGCAGTAGATCTGCTGCTTGCTTAGTTTCTTACAGGACCCAGTGTCTACTGCCAGTGCTTCCAGATGTGTTACGTAGAACAGTGATCCAAGGAATTCTCCTTGGATATTACACCGTACTGAAACCTGCAATTACAAGCGCTGCATCCTCTCTGACTCCCTGCACCAGAATCTCTTCTGCATTCAAGATGAGCACACCATCCCCAAGGCAAGCATCAGGGTTTTCACTCTGTCCATCTCTGCCATGGCACATGATCGCACCTGGCAGTCGCTACATCCCAAGGAGATGTTAACCTGAGCACGCACAGGCCTGTGCTGCTCACAGGGTAACAGTCAGGCCTCGGTTTGCTGCACAAATCCCTTGCCCACCAGACAGTCTCAGCCAGCTCCTCATACAGAAATGCCTGTGGGCAGCTCTAGGTCATGTGCAGCCGTTCTGCCACTCATGTGGCCTGGCCTTTGTTCGTCATTCCTGCTGTCAGACAGAAAGGATGTTTGCATGAGAATTTCTTGCCTCACTATTAGACCGAGTTGTTTTCTTGCACTCTTATAATGGCTCTAATGGCAAAAAAGGGAGAACCAGCACTGCAGATGGGCTCTGCAGGGCATGCTGGGTGGAGAGCAGAGGTCCACTTGGAGTTCCCCACATCTCAAGAATATGAGATGATGTACACTATTCTATTGTGTTAGCTCTAACACATCATATCTTAAATAGCACCCTACAGAGTCTGAGTCTCTTTCCTACTTGGATCATAATGGATCAGGACCTCCCCATGCAGAACAACCATCATAATAATAAAAGGTTTCCCAGGTAGCTGCCCTTGTCCTCATTCTGCGAACATGTGCTTAGCAACAAACACATCCCCATAAGGCACTGCAGAGATCTGTCTTCTTCCCATGTAAATGAGGCATGCCTTACTTGTTAAATAAGCAAATCTGACATTTCTATCCAATTTGAACTGATGTTCCTGATTCTGAATACTTCTTTTAAGCTTTTCTGATTTTTCAGCATCTCTTTTGATGCCAACACCAGACCTTCACCTCGCTCACCTCATGAGACGAGTGTAGCAAATACAAGCTCTCTCCTTCAGCAGTGACCCTGCAGCGATGAACAGTCAGTCACACTTGCCAACTTATCACATAAACTCACAAGTTCACTTCAGGATTTTGGGCTTTGATTTCTGGGATGTTGGCTAGAAAGATGATGCTGGAAAGCTGAAAAAAGATTAGTGGAGTCCTAATGGATACCAAGCTAAACATAAGCCAGCAGCATTCCCGCAGAGCAAAAGTGGTCAACAGCATCCTGGGCTGAGGCAGCAGGACTGTGGCCAGCAGGTCAAGGACAATGACCTGTCTCCTCAGCACACGTGAGACATGCCAGGAGTGCTGTGTGCAGTCTGGGCCTCCCAGTAAGACAGACATGGACACACTGGAGTTAGTCCAGCAAAGGGATGTGGAAATGTTAAGTAATGGGAGTGTTTGTCCTGACAGTGAGGCTGCAAAAGCTGGGACTGTTCCATCTGGAGAACAGGCTCAGGGCAGTCTCATCCGTGCGTGTGTCAGTAATGGGGAGAGTGTAAGGAAGACGCAAACAGCTGCTGCTCAGTGGTGTCCAGTGATGCTAAGAGAAGCAATGGGCACAAATCGAAATGCAAGAAATTTCATTTAAACAGGAGAAAGAAGTTTTCAACTGTAAAAGTTACTATGCACCAGATCATACTGCTGGGAGGGACTATGGAGTCTCCAGCCCCAAGACACTTAAGCTGGAACCACTCTGCAGCTCTGAAAGAGCCAAAACCAGCAAAGTGAAAGTGGTTGAATAGCTTTTTCCAGCTAAACCAGAACCAGTCAAGGTAACTTTGTCCAAGTACACAGCTCATACTCACTCTCTGCCTGCACTGCTCAGCAGAATGACATAGCTTTAAGTAAGGTCAACTCTACAGCTTGTTTACCTCCCTCATCCAGAGACTGCAAAGTTTACAAGTGACCACATTACTCTGCCTGGAAAGAACATTAAATTTATTTAAAAAAAAACCCCAAAACCAAACCCCCTCCACTGAAACAGCCTCACTCCATAGCCCAAGTGCGTCAGAGTGGGTCTGGGAAAGTCTTCCTCCTCCCTTGACCTCACATACCCTTCACCCATGGCAAGGCTGGGAAGGGGATGGAAAGTGCCAAGTGTTAAGGTGCTGAGAAGCTCTCGCTGTTTCTCATCTCTCAAGTGCTGTTGGCCTGTTCCTGCTCAAAGAGGGCCATGGCTAAATGTGAGCGGGACGCGAGTCCTTCCAAGTTACTGAGCACACAGCGGTGGTACAGGTCCTCACTGAGCCGGGCATTGCAGCTTCTCAGTGTGTATTTCTGCACTAGCCCTGGCTCCACAGCCCTGAACAAGTGCAGGCCAGAATAGTGGAGGAAGACATCAAATACCTCCATGCTCTCCAGCACCTCATCTCGGTCCAGGATATCAGCTGCAAGCTTGGTACGTGCTGTCATATAGTCAGAATTATAAAAGCAGGCCTCAGCAAAGGAATGTCTGTCAAAATGCCCATCTCTCAGGAAGTCAGTGTTGGAGGATGCTGTCTGCTCACCACGGTACACCAGTGCGGGGTTGAACTCCTGGAAATGCACAGGGAAAAAGACCTGCCAATTGCTGATGGTATTCATGCGGCAGCGGTTCAGAAACTCCATGTTGATTTCTGTCCAGACGCTGGCCAAGAAGAACAGTGTATCCACGGGATGCTTCTTTGAGACTATATCCATGAGCTTCACTTGCGATGGCACCTCTGTTTTAACACTAATCCATGGGATTTTAACTTCTGCATAGCGTTTCTCTAGCTCTCCTACCATGGCTTTGACTCCAGCAAAAACATCCACCTGACCAACTCTCTGGGCATCGTAGGGATGGTAGATAAAAAGCAAAGTCAGCAGGGCATTATCATGTGTGTCCAGTGTGTTCATAGCAAACATATCCAGGAAGTTTGCTACAAAATCCAGGTCTTGCACTGTCAAGGGAAGCACCAGTTGCACCCGTGTGGCCTCTGTCACATATGGCATGGGAATAATTTCCACCTTACTTAAGGGTCGCACCAGGCTCACTCGCTTGGCCAGAACATGACTGTGACCCTTCTGGGTGGCGGCCTCCAGGAGCAGGTCCAGCGTGTATTCCATGCCCCGCGTGGGGTCGAAGCGCCGGTAGCCGTTCAGCAGCTGCCGCTTGCTGAAGCGGAGCAGGGGCTGATAGCGACGGTTCAGCTGCTCGACCGCAGACTCAATGATTTCGCTGACATCTGCTTTACTGGCTCCAGAGAGCTCACACTTTGGGGAGCCGTCAGGACAGGAGAAGAGGTGCTGTTCTGTGAAGTAGTCCCAGCTGATCACCTCAAAACGAGACTTTGGAAGGAATGGGGCGTTAATGCCCACAGGCCAGGTCACACCTGCCTCACCTGCAGGGGTCAGGGCTGTCAGGTTCCTGATCTGCATCTGTGCAAACAGAGAGCACAAACTGATCCCCACATGTTCTCAAAGAGGTTCAGGTCAGCTCCTCCCCAGGCCCACCTCATCACCTACAACTGTACATGGGTAGTGTCACACCAGCAGTTTTGGGTAACATGGTGTCAGAAGTGCTGCTTCTGAGACAAGGGACTGTAGCGTGTGTCTGACTAACAGTTGCCCACAAACAGAAGCAATCATCTTCCTCCAGTGTGCTGAAAATGAAGGCAATCTGTTTGGTCAAGGAGTTTTTGCAGATATCCCTCACCACATACCTGGAGGTCCTGGATCTCCTGATAGACTCTGTCCAGCTGGATCCTGCTGAACTGCTTGTGCAGCCGGTACATCAGGGTCATGTCAGAAACAGGGTGCACCGCAAGAGCTGCTTGAAACTCCTCTTCTTCCTCCTTCTCCAATTCAGTATTCTTGGCCAGTTCATAAGTGTGATAATGCTGGCCCTAAAGCAGACAAAAGCCAGAAAGACTGGCATGGAACTCAAGTTCGCAGAGCAGCTTTTCCTCACCCCAGACACACACCTGTCCCTCTTTCCATACTGACTGTAGTACCCAGAAAAAAAAAAAAAGGGGTAAGTTGTCCCTCCCACCCTGCACTGCATTCCCACTTGTTTCTCAGTACCAACATACCCTTTTTATCCTGCCTTCAAAAACATGTGAATCAGCCCTGCTAGTAGGTTGAAAATTAAATCCTATGTATGCTCTCTCTCCCTCAACATCCCAGCTGTGATTCTGGGCCCTCCGCAATGCTGCCATAGCACACAGCCCTTCTTTCCTCTGCAACTCACAAAAAGCCGCTTGGCTATGCGGCAGAGAACAAGTAAGATTTTGGGCTCTGTCAGGCTCAGCTAACACAAGACCCGAGCAGGGAGGTAATACCTGGAGCTGGGAAACACAAGTGATGCCAAGGAAATCAATGATGCAACGACCCAGCCACTCATCTGGGCGCACACTGAGGATCTCATTGCGACAGCTGTCCAGGTGTGGATGGAGCTTAAGCAACAGGCTACGGGACAGCAGGTAGCCAAAGCCCCCATGGCAGTAACGGGCCTGCTCATCTCCCCCGATGAACTCCTCTGCTCGCCCCAGGTACACATCTTGGTTAATACTCAGGTGTGTCACCAGAGCCTTGACCTGTTCAGCTTGGGCATAGGTGTCATCCTGCATGATGTAGAACCAGTCATAGTCAGAACCAAAATGTTGATGGATATAGTTCATGGTCTCATACATGAGCCAAATGGGCCTCTCATCGCCGTGGGCCACCAGCACCATGCCATGGGGCACCTTGGCACTGCGCAGCCCGGTGAAGTACAGCAGGCGAGGGAAGTGGTGGGCCACTGTCTTGTTCACTGCCACTGCCAATGTGTTCAGTGTGGCCTTGGAGGTCAGGACAGCCACAAATAGTCTCTCATGGAATCCCAATTCTGTCTGGATGTAGCGAGTTCTGTAAAGGAAGTACATACCTACATGACAAACAGCTGGAGGAGAAAAAAAATCAAAGAATTATGGTAACTTGGGATAAGTCTTTAACTGCTGGAATCTACCCAGGGTGAAAAAGTCAAGCTTAGTCATAGAGCTTTAAGAGAAGACTCACTAGTGAAAAGCCCATTTTGTAAAAACACTTGCTTCCTTCAAGGCAGCTACAATCTCACGTTATCTGTCTGAGCTAGAAAACTGTACCAGTGCAATTAAAATCAAAATACCACAGAGCTAACCACCTGGAACTTAGTACATGGTGCAGCTTAGCAGGTATGTGCAATAAAAACACAGGACTGATTGTTGAGGAGTCTCTAGTGCTGGTGGCTGGGGTGCACCAGCTGCACATGGCACCCTGGGTGCTGGGAGATCACTGAACCCCCAGGCCATGAGCCAGCAATGGGTGGTGGTCTTTGGCCTCACAAACAGCACAAAGCCCTGCAGGACCCAGTGAACAATGAGAAGACTCCAGACCAAAAACCACCAGAGAGTACACAGAGCCTGTGAGGGTACAAACGTCCAGGGGTCCCTTTGTTCAGGGTCCCTCTACACAGGTACCATCCTGAGCTGTTATGATGCTGCTGCACCACAAGTGAAATACTTAAAGAAACCAAAGGGACTCCTACAGGAAACCTGAGGCCAAGGAAACTTGTCTGACAGTATGAGTGTGGTGTGTGGAAGGAGCTGAGCAAGGCACCTGTTGGGTCACCAGAGCTGTAGCTGCAAAGGAGCCTCGGTCCCAGCAGTGACAGCCTAGGGCAGTGCCAGTGCAATGCCCAGTGGCTCCTGGATGGTCAGGCAGGAAAATTTCCTTAACACATATACTACTGTTAATTGATCAAAATTTTCCTACTGAGCAGACCAGTTAAGACAAGTTTTGAAGAATAACTTAACATGTTCTATTAAACGTGAGTAACAAAAGAATCACAGAATCCCTGAATGTTTTGAGGCAGAAGGGACCTTTAATATCTAGTTCCAACATCCTGCCACAGGCAGAGACATCTTCCACTATCCCAGGTTGCTCCAAGCCCCGTCTATCCTGGCCTTGGACACTGGTAGGGATGGGGCAGCCACAGCTTCTGTGGGTAACCTGTGCTAGTGCCTTGCCATCCTCACAGGAAAGAATTTCTTCCTGATATCTAATTTAAACCTACTCCCTTTCAGTTTGAAGTCATTCCCCCTTGTCCCGTCACTCCACATCCTTGTTAAATGGTCTCTCTCTCCATCTTTCTTGGCTGCTCCCTTTCTGGTACTGTAAGGCTGCAACTAGATCACTGTGAGGCTTCTTTTCTCCAGACTGAACAACTCAAGTTCTCTCAGCCTTTCCTCCATCCCTCTAATCATCTTGGTGGCCTCCTCTGGACTCGCTCCAACAAGCTGATGTCATTGCTAGATGCAGCATTGCAGGTGGGGTCTCACCTGAGCAGGGCAGAATCACCCTCCCTATATTGAGAAGAAATATTCTCACTCCTCTTGGGCAATTTTGCTGCCTTTTTTCCCCTCATGTTAATTTCCCGAACACATCTCTTGCACCCCTTAAGGTAACAATCTCGGCCGTTGCCTTGGTGCACCACGCTCTTACTACACAAGTTATTTCAAACAGCAAATTCCACCTTGAACCTGTTTGCTCACACAAAAATTTAGAACTTCACACGAGAATATTTTGCTTGGAGGAAATCCAGGCCAGAAAAACCGTAACTTACCTGAGTACTTTTTTGTAAGGCTTGTTAGGGTCTCTGTAATACGGCACAATCCGGGGCCTGAAGTCCTCGTGGCCCGGGCCGGGCCTCCCCTCCCCTGCCTCGGGCGGAGCTCCACGGGCGGGCGGCGCGGGCGGCCCCGGTGCCAGACAGCGTTCCTCAGCCGCGCTGTGGCTCCAGGAGGCGCGCAGGAGGCTCAGGCTGCAGCCCAGGGACAGCCCGAGCAGGAGAGGCAGCGCGGGCCGCAGCGCGCTCAGGAACGCGCCCAGGCGCATCGCGGCAGCTACGGCCAGGCCGAGCTCACAGGGCGGCCGCAGGACATGGCGGGCGCGGGGCGCTCGGGCGGCAGCGGCCCTACGGGACGGCGGCCCCGGGACTCTGTTACCCGCAGGCCGGTGACAGGACAGAGGGCGGGCCGGGGTTCCGGGACGGGGCCGTGGGGAGTGGCGACGGCTTCAGCCCGGCCGCTCTCCGCCGCTGCCACCTCACCTGTCGCATCGCCCCGCGCGCTTCCGCTTCCGCTCTACTCTCGATGGTGCCTGGCGGCCGCTCTGGCCAGCAACGCCGGCGCCTCTATGGTACGTGCGGGGGTGGAGCCGAGCGGGCGCGCAGCATGCCGGGAGGCGCGGCGGACTGTGCGGACGGCGCTCCCCGGGGCCGCGCGCCGCCCGGCGCAGGTGACGGCGAGCGCTGCCATTGGCCGGGGCGCCGAGGGGGCGGGGCGCGCGCACGCGGTCGCGGCGGGGCTGTTGCGACAGAAGGAAAGCGCGAGCGGCCGGTGCGGGCGGGCCTGGGGAGCCCAGAGCGGGGAGCTGGGGGCAGGGCCGGGGCGGGCGGCGCGGCGCGGGCAGCCCAGCGAGCGGGAGAGCACCCTCGGGAGGAGCCGGCGGCGCCGTGTGCTCCGGGCCGGGGTGGACGGCCCGCGGGGCCGCCGGGGCGGGGGAACAGAGGCGGGGCGACCCGGGCCGGGCAGGGTCAGCGCGGCCTAACGGCGCCTGTCGCCCCCTCTGGCGTAGCTCCCACCCGCGCCATGCCCTCCGACCTGGCCAAGAAGAAGGCGGCCAAGAAGAAGGAGGCGGCCAAGGCCCGGCAGCGGCCGCGCCGGGTCCCGGACGAGAACGGTGATGCCGGGACGGAGCCGCAGGAAGTCCGGCCACCGGAGGCCAACGGGACGGTGCTGCCAGGTGAGAGGGTGGCCAGTCCGGTGTCTGCCCCGCGTGTCCCAGGGCGGGGGGCCTGGCTGGCGTCGTTCCCGGCCGGATTCTGTACGCTCGGCAGTGTCCCGGGGTGGGTGAATTGCGACGTTGATGTTCTGCTGGTGAAACGCCTCGGGCATGGGTTGCGCGGAACCGGGCGGCTCCAGTAGATGCCGTCGGGACCACTCTGCCCTGAGGCAGCAGGACACCCGCAGCCCCGGGGGCTCCGCGTGGGCCATGTGTGTAAAGGATGCCCGTGGCCTTTGCTTGAGGCATGGCAGTGTGAAGATGGAGGGGGCTGATGGTGTCTTCCCCCTCTCAGATAGACACTGCCTCGATCTTCTGGTGCTTGATGCCCAGACCTGTTTGGAGTTTTCTTTCCTGCTGCAGAAACCACTGTAGCGTCGGAATTAATTCTCTTCCTACTGCTATTGCTCTGACTCTCTGCTCACCTGTTTTTCTGAGACATACCTGGTTTGCAGAAACTAAGAGCCTGCCTCTAAAAGAGGTTTTGTGCCTGTTAAAGAGAGAGGCTTTGCCACAGGGAGCTGTTGGTCTTAAAGGAAATAAGCAGGTAACGCTTACAGAGAGTTTAATTTTGGGCCTTCCTTTAGCTCACCTGGCAGTCCGCAAGCTTCCTGCAGGCTCAGCCCGCGGTGCGCTGTGCCAAGGGGCGGTCGGTGTGCGGCACGGAGCCGCGGAAGGGCCGCTCCTGCCCGCGGGTGCCGAGCGCGCCTCTCCGCGCGCAGGGTCCGGGCTCCGGGCTCCGGCCGGCCCCGGGGCACTCGGAGCCGCCGCGGGGACCCGGTCCGAGCCGGCCAATCGCCGCGCTCTGCCGGGGCTCATTTGCATGCCGCCTCCCTATTGGTGCGGGCTGGGGCGGGGGCGGGCCGGGGCCCGGCTGGGGCTCGGGGAGCCTCGGGACAGCGCTCTCAGGCTCGGGGTGGGGTTGTGCCGGTGTTCTGTGCAGGGCCCGGACTTGGACTCGATGATCCTTGTGGGCCCCTTCCGGCTCAGGAGATCATATGATTCTGTGTGGGTCGATACCGACATATTTCTTACTGAGCTATTTACACATGAGGGATAAAACTCCCTTGCCCATTTTTGCTCACCTGTTTCATTCCTTGTTGTCACTGCTCTGTGGCACTGCCCGAAGGGGTCCTGTATCAGTGCCAGTGACGTTTTTTGCTCCTTGGCTAAAGCATATTTGCCAGGGTGTTAATAGTGATTTTGCTGAGTGAGTGATTTTGCCAGGAGTGCTGGATGCTGACAGCCAGGGTGTCATTCCGTGCTGGCACAATCTGAAATCAGATCTGCCTGCCAAGATCACTAGTGCCGTTGGCTGCTTCAAAGGGCAGCATCTCTCACCGAGTAGTGAAGTTGGCCTGTGACAGAAGGTCAGCATGACAGGAAAGATGGTGGTGAGGCTCTGGTACAGGTGGTCCTGAGAAGCTGTGGCTGCCCCGTTCCTAGAAGTGTCTAAGGCCAGGTTGGACAGGGCCTGGAGCAACCTGGTCTAGTGGAAGGTGTCCCTGACCATGGCAGTGGGTTTGGAATTAGATGCTCTAGAAGATGTAACCCAAACCATTCCAGGATTTTGTGATTCTATTACTTGCTTTTACTGTAGGAGGAAGGGAAGAGGGGAACGTGCAGATGGACATAGTAGCTTCTCAGAAAATTAGTAGGGACTGTTCCAATGCTGCTGCTTCTCTATTCTCAGCTTTCCCTTCATTTATTTGCTATTAAATTAATTTTCTGGTCAAGCCTTTTCTTAAGCTTGCAGGCAGTACTTTGTACATTCTATTCCTAGTCTAGTCCTTCCTGCCAGGGGGGTTAGTCCCATCACATTTAGAAAACTGGCTCACTGTTCTGGCTGCTCACTTAGTTCTGATGGTCCTGTTTTATTTAGATAACATTTAGATATTTAGCTGGTGGAAGTTCCTGCTAGACTGTATATATCTGCCTGCTAAGCTGAAAAGCTGAGTTTCATTGCATCTGGGTCTCCTCAACTCTTCTGCAGAAATGGGAGTTGTTTTTGTGGTCCTGGGCCTTTTGGTACAGAGGCTTATGGCTTCTCTCATGGTTGTAAATCAGTAACACTTCTGGTCTTCTCACATATAGAGGTGGACGCTCTTACAAAGGAGCTGGAGGACTTTGAGTTAAAGAAAGCTGCTGCCCGAGCCGTGACAGGAGTGCTGGCCTCCCACCCCAACAGCACTGATGTGCATATCATCAACCTCTCACTGACCTTTCATGGTCAGGAGCTGCTGAGTGACACCAAACTGGAGCTGAACTCTGGGAGACGCTATGGCCTGATTGGACTCAATGGGATTGGTAAGCTGCGGGGAAAGTGACATGGCTCCCTGGAGCTCGGTAAAGGTGTCATGCTGCTGAGAAGCTGGGCAGGTACATGTGGGAAGTGCTGGAAACCAGAAAGAGGACTGTTAGATGGACCTGGTTGGGACACAGCAGTTTCTGATCTCCCATGTCTCCCGCCAGGAAGGGGAATTACTAGGATTGTTGATAGAAGCCTGAGATTGCATTCTAGATTTGGACTGTGCTTTTGATCTTGTTTCTATGGAGCATTGGCTGAGATGTCTGGGATCTGTTAATCTGCCTGATTCCTGTTTGCCCGATTTGCTTAGTAATGCCAGTAAACCCAATGCTGATGGTGTTGGCCAAAGAACTTGTACTGTATGGAGGAGTAGAACGTGTGTGGTTTGGCCTGACTGGGAAAACAACTGTACAGACCTTGGAGAAAGTGATGCTACATTGAGAGATGCAGAATATGGGTGTGATTGGAGGGGTGCTAGTAAGAGTGACCATCTAGTTTAACTTTCAGGAAAACCCAGGTTGTTTAGGGATGAGTGCATTATTTTCCTCAATGTTAGAAGTCTTTGGAATCTGGGATCCTGATACCAGCTGTCAGACCTGGTTAGACAGCAGAAAGTACAACAGAGATAAAGTTTCCCAGATCTGGGCAAGGGCTGAAATGCAGTGGTTTCCAAAAAGCTTCTTCATGTCCTGTCCCTGGGGTGGTGAGCCTTAGCTAGGAGGGCGGCCTGTCATAGTGAGGCAGTGGCCTCTCCAGTTCTTCTGGCCTCTTGGGAAAAAAATTCTTCAGGATTTTCTGAGGTTGGAAAGCGAAGGAATCACAGTGGGATCTGAGTGTATCTCATTGGTTTCACTGTGATGTTGTATCTCACTGAATCCAGCAATTAATTGTGATTATCTGCACACAGGGAAATCCATGCTTTTGTCGGCTATTGGGAAGCGAGAAGTGCCCATCCCAGAGCACATTGACATCTATCACCTGACCCGAGAGATGCCTCCCAGTGACAAGACCCCTCTGCAGTGCGTGATGGAGGTGGATACAGAGAGGGCCATGCTGGAGCGAGAGGCAGAACGTTTAGCTCATGAAGATGGTAAAGCTTCTCAGAGTCCCAAGGGACATTTTCTCCCGTTTCCTTCCCTACCAAAGAAAATTTGGGTTCCTTAGTGGAGTTTTCACATGTTGTGGTACCTGTTTCCCTCAGCTGCCTGTACTAATGGGCACGGATGACACTTCTTTGGATGAATTATTCCATGCAGCATCTTAAGAAGTGTCTCAAGCTTGGATATGGAGGGGGCTAAATAGGGGTAAAGCAGAGGGACTGTGAGGTTTCCATGCTGTGCAGCAGTGCAGCTGGGAGCCCTTTATAGGCGGAGGTGCTGACCGGCAGGCTCTCTTTCAGCGGAATGTGAGAAACTCTTGGAGTTATATGAACGTCTGGAGGAGCTGGATGCTGATAAGGCAGAAGCACGGGCCTCACGTATCCTTCATGGCTTGGGGTTCACGCCAGCCATGCAGAGGAAGAAGCTGAAGGACTTTAGTGGTGGCTGGAGAATGAGGGTGGCTCTTGCCAGGTGAGTGGAATAGTGCCTCCTGCCTCCTGCGAGAATGCCTGCCTGCTCCTGACTCTGCAGAACCACAGACACAGTTCTAAGAACTCAGAGCAGAGCTGAGAGGCTTTGGGTTACCCTGCACTTACCCTATGCTGTCATCTCCCCTGTCCTTGCAGAGCGCTCTTCATTCGGCCTTTTATGCTGCTGCTCGATGAGCCCACAAACCACCTTGACCTGGATGCCTGTGTGTGGCTGGAGGAAGAGCTGAAAACGTAAGCACAGAGGAGTTTGCTGCTTCTGTGGGTTGTGCTTTTCTGTCAGCATGTGAGCATGAACATCTTGCCAGCATGTAAGCAAGTTCTGCAGGAGTAACTGTATAGTTCTTGTGGGTGCATAACTGTGTTGCAGTATCAGTGACACCTGCTTTCTGCTATGTGACATGCTTGATGCAAGAGTAAAGAATTCAAAACAATCCCCTATCTCCCTGGCACTGAAGAAATGAGAAATGCTGGTTTGTACTCCCAGGTTAAAGGTGCTTCCTTGAAAGCCAGGAGCAGGCCTTGGCAGCCTGTGTACCAGCATTGTGTACCGTACCAGTAGTGTGAGATTTCCAGATCTGGCTCTCAGCTCATCTTCCTGCCCACCATTTCTCTGTTTTCACTGAACTGTAGTATCTGAGTGTGTTGGTTTCATCTTCTGCTAGTGTGTAAGATGACTGGTTTTCATAGCAAAGGTAGAATGTCAAGGTGTAAGGCAAATACCTTAGGAGTAGTTAGGAAGCTCAGGTTATCTGGGGTATGCATTAAAAGAACTGTATTGTGAGAAGGGCTTTGCCTTTGCAGAGGTTTTTCCATCAGCTCTGTCAGTTGAACCTTTTGTGTCCTTGCTTTAGAAGTCAGGTGCTTTAGAAAAGAACTTTGAACCTCTTTTGGGGAGGCTTTAACCCCTCATTGTACGGATTTGGAGCGCAGCCAGATGCAGTGTGCCTAACGGATGGGAGTCTGTACTGAGAGGAAAGTAAGCAGCAAAGGTTGAAACGTCTTAGAAATGTGATGCCAGTGGAGTCAGCTGCATCAGTGGCACAAGTCACCTGCCACATAGGCAGCCAATTCTGGGCTTTTTGTGATAACAGGCAAAGACTATCTAGTGGTGCAGGGTGTTTTACTACAGTGAAAACTGTTGGCAGGATTTACTCACTGCAGTTGGTTGTAGCTGCTTTACTTCGGGTTTCCCCAGAGCATCTCCCTGGCTGTGACCTTTTTGTTCTTAATCTGATTGTAGGCAAGAGAAATCTGGTGCATATAAAGCCTTTGTCACCATCAGGGCCAACGAACAGGTTTTCTTTTCCTAGTTTAGTCTCTAAGAACTTGCATGGTGCCACAGGTTCAAGCGGATCCTTGTGCTGATATCCCACTCCCAGGACTTCCTGAACGGCGTCTGCACCAACATCATCCACATGCACAACCGCAAACTTAAGTACTACACGGTGAGTAGACAGTGCCCCATGTAACCAGCAGAAACAGGAGCTGTTCTCTGGGCACATCTGATGTTCCATGCTCTCTTTCCAGGGAAATTATGATCAGTATGTAAAGACTCGCTTGGAATTAGAAGAAAATCAAATGAAGCGATTCCACTGGGAGCAAGATCAGATTGCCCATATGAAGGTACCTGCTTAGCTGCATGAGCACCCTCCTACCCTTGTAGTGGGCATCCCTGCCCCTCCTCAACCTTATCACTGTGGCTTTTGGCTAACTCTTTTGTTGCAGAATTACATTGCACGATTTGGTCATGGTAGTGCAAAGCTGGCCAGGCAAGCTCAGAGCAAGGAGAAGACCCTTCAAAAAATGATGGCTTCTGGCTTGACAGAGAGAGTTGTGAATGATAAGGTAGGATCAGACATGGAATTGCATCTAGAGATCTGTGTTTGAAACACAGACTACAGGAGCAGAAGGGTCTTTAGCAGACAGCAAGAATGGCTAACAGAGCTAGTAGCAAGAATGAGATACCCTTCCTGATGCCAAGGATCCCTGTACTCAGCATGGAGTAATGCTGAATAATGAGAAGAGGAGGAGGAATTTTCTAGGGGAGGGAAGTGGAGTTTTCATATCAATAAGACTATTTTGCAGATACAGAAATCAGAAAGGAATGCCTAGGGCTCATAGGAGATGGGAGAGGATGCTCAGTGCAGCTTTTACTTGTGTAAAGAGTACAAACCCACATTTGTTTCAAAGGGAAAGAAATAGGGATTCATTAGCCAGCAGATGAGATTGCAAGCAGCTCATCAGAATAAGTCTGAGTGAGTTGCAGGAGGGGCTTATAAAAAGTCACGATCTGGTGCCTTGGTCTACAGCTGATGTTGGTAGTGAGGCATGGTTACACCAGAATGACTGGGCTTTCTCGTGTTCCGGGGTGTCTCACAGGTGGATATTCTGTGTTAACAGACTTTGTCATTCTACTTTCCACCCTGTGGGAAAATTCCCCCTCCTGTCATCATGGTGCAGAATGTCAGCTTCAGATACACCAAGGATGGGGTGAGTATGGGAGTATGCATACAGAGATCACTTGTATTCCTGCCTTGTTTGGAAGTGGGAGACTTTTGGCTGAGCTTCCTGATGGGGCTGCAGTGTATCACTAATGGAACAAAGTTCTTGGCAGTGCTAATGCTGGGCCTGCTGGGGACAGAGCATTACAGGTGCAGTAGGGCGGTTCTGGAAACTGCTGAAAAGGCATAATATTTCATGGTTTTTGTGGTTTGCAGCCATGGATCTATAATAACCTGGAGTTTGGGATTGACCTGGATACTCGTGTAGCTCTTGTTGGACCCAATGGAGCTGGAAAGTCAACACTGCTGAAACTGCTCACAGGAGAGGTTTGCTCTGTACATTGTCTACCCTGCTCTGGACCTTTACTTTTGGGATAGTCTTCAGCAAAGCTGCACTTATTTGCCAGAGCACCCCCGTCAGGCCTTAGAAATCCTATAGTCTTGTTGCAATATAGGGCTTTTTCTCTCATATTATGTGTTCAGACTGCCTCCCCTGTGCCAGAGTAGAGATGGCTGGATTCTGTATTTCTGGCATACTGCAAGAGGAGAGATTTCCCGGTAAAATGATTTTATCTTCCCCTTCCAGCTGCTGCCCACAGATGGGATGATTCGCAAGCACTCGCATGTGAAGATCGGTAGATACCACCAGGTACTCCCTACAGCAGCCCCCAGGGACAGAGAATGCTGAGAAAAAAGCTGTCAGGGATGAGAAATCTTGCCCCTCTAGTTCTGCTTCTGAGGCTTCTGCCACTGCTGCCTTTCTGTGTCTGGAGATGGGGGAAGGAACTGTTCCATGGAATGGTCTCCAGCTCATGTTCTTACCCTGTAAAGAGTCTGGCTGTGGTCCTTCCTGTTCAGTCTCCCACCTGCTATGGTAGAGCTGATTGCCTTGTTTGTGGTGGTGGACAAGCCTCCTATTCTGAAGCAGCACTCCTCCTGAAATGGAAATTATTCCCTAATAGTTCAGCACAGAGGCTGTCCTGTGGGTGGGATTATTGGCTCTTGTGTTCTGCCGCTCACCTGGTACCAGAGGGGTGTAACGGGGTAGTGCTTAGGGCCATGAAGTAGTTGGCCTGCACAGCCTGAAGGTGACTTTTCTTCTCTGTCAGCACTTGCAAGAGCAGTTGGACTTAGACCTCTCACCCCTGGAGTACATGCTGAAATGCTACCCAGAGATCAAGGAGAAGGAGGAGATGAGGAAAATTATTGGCAGATATGGTCTGACAGGGAAGCAGCAGGTGAGTATGAGCTCTTGAGGTTTGCCTTTTGTTCATTAGGGGAGTAGAGGTTCTGTGTTTTCTGTTGCTCTACTGACACCTGACAGTGTGATACAGTATGCAGCATGGTACACCACAGCATCAAAATGCTTTTTCCATCTCTGCCTTTGAAATTGGAGAAAAAAAACCAACTCGCGGCTCATGGGAACTTTCTTTGGATCACAGCAATTGGGTTGAATCACAGTGTGGGTTGAAGGGGTGACCCCCTCAGACTCCAGGTGAAAAGAAGACAAGTTCTGGTATAGTGCTAGACCTGAGCGTGTTGTAATTGTAACTTGAACTATTTTGCATCTCTCTTATTTCTGAGATGAATACCAGGCAGAAGTGCTAGAAGGTTCTCAGCTGTTTGTGGGGTCCACTTGGTTGAGACAAGAGAGTAGGCTCACCTATGGTGCTCTAAGTCCAAGAATGACATGCTCTTGTACGTGACACATCCTGTGTGTAACAGTTGTCCACATCGCTGCAGTTCAGCTTTGGTTTTTACATTGTTTTTGCCCATTTGTCACTGCAGAAGTTGAGAGTAGTTTGATTGTTGTGTTGGTGAATACCAGTCAGACAAATTAGCTGTCCTTACACACCTTTGGCACAAGCTGGGCCTTGCTGTGTATAGTCCTTCAGAAGCCCCTGGAATTCCCTTCTTCCCTGGCTGGGAGAAGCTTAGTGTAGGTATAAGGCTGACTGAACATTTGTCCTCTTGTGTCATGGAACTACACGGAGGCCAAGGTGGGAGCCAAATGGTTTGGGTCAGGGTGGCATGCTGTCAGGTCACTGCAGAGCAGCAAGCCATGTGTGTGTTGGGCAGGTGAGCCCCATCAGGAACCTCTCTGATGGGCAGAAGTGCCGCGTGTGCTTTGCCTGGCTGGCCTGGCAGAACCCTCACATGCTCTTCCTGGATGAGCCCACCAACCACCTGGACATAGAAACCATAGATGCACTGGCAGATGCTATCAACGAGTTTGAAGGAGGAATGATGCTTGTCAGCCATGACTTCAGACTCATCCAACAGGTAAGGACAGTTGTGAGTTTTGTCAGAGCACCTTTCTAACATTTTAGTAATTAAAACAAGGTCTTTTCAACTGACTGGCCCTTACTCATCCCAAAAAGATGAGTGAGTGAAGGAAAAAAAATCAGTGGACACGATACCTTTACTGTGTGCATATTAAACAATTACTGAGCTAGCCCAGGAAAACATTAGGTACTTAAAATAAAATAAAAACCGCCACAAATGTCAAGTGCTGATCTATCAGCTCTAGCTTTGGCTGCGAGTTCAGGTATGATTTTATTTTTCACTGTGATAGATCCAAGTAGTTCCGGTCAAGAACTACTTTTGTTTCAATTCCCAATTTAGCAAGAAAGGCTTTTCATCTTAGTCCATGAACAAAATCAGAAATACAGAGGGGCCTAGGATTTTCAGTTCTAACATCTTGTATAAATTATGTGGAAAACACCAGGGAAGATGTTTCTCTGTACTTTTCTTGGGTAGTCGAAATGTGGAAGTTATCAAACTTTTCCTGCCAGACTTCAGAGAATAGCTTTTAGTTAACTTTTTAATTTTGGTAAGATTATAAAATTCTGTACTGCAAACCTCTCTCCGCCTCCCCCTCTGCCTCCTCTTCCTCCTTGTTTGTTTGCTCTCAGGTCGCACAGGAGATCTGGGTCTGTGAGAAGCAGACAATCACCAAGTGGCAAGGGGACATCCTTGCCTACAAGGAGCATCTCAAGTCGAAGCTGGTGGATGAGGACCCACAGCTCACCAAACGGACCCACAACGTGTGAGCTGAGGAGCCCCAGCCCGTGTTCTCCGTGGGGCTGGCGGTGGCCATGTAACTCGCCTGCCCGCCGGCAGGAGCGGAACTGCTGCTCCCTCTGGCTGTGTTCTAGGATTGCTGCAATACTGCTTCCCCTCGACTTGCCTTGCACCTCTGTGTCTGGACAGAGCTGTTCTCTCCTGATCTGGCTACGTTTGGGCAACTGTTTCCTTATTTAGACAATGTCCCATCTGAGCCAGGCCTTGGAATCTATTGGCTTGGGGTCACAACAGTGGCCGTCGGGGTGTCCAAGTGGCAGTGATACACAAGTGGAGACCCCAGCCCAGCTTCTGCCTCTTGCCTCCCAATTTCTGCTTCAGTTTAGATACTTCACTTCGAACTCCTCTGGCCTTGGTTTGTTTTTAACTATTATTTAACAGTGTAATTAACAGATCTGCCCGAGAATCCATCAGTCAATAAAGAGAGAAGAACAATGTTGTCTTGTTTTGTGAGCCATGGTAGCTGGGGTGTGCTGGGGTGAGTCAGCAAGTGCTAAGCTTTGAGTGAGGATCAGCCCTTCCTGCTTAATGTTCAGTTCCTCAGTACAACCAAAGCTGTGGCCAGAACTTGAGACACGTGAAGTGGTGAGTACTGAGCTGTGGAAGCAGTGAGCAGTGAGCAGGGTCCTCAGACTTGGGGCACCTCTGCTCAGACAGTGAACACTGGGTTTCCGGTGAGTCACAGAACAAGCCATGGATACTTCTGTTGTAGACGGTGACAGACACAACTTGAAAGTGTTCTGAAGATCAATTTTAGAGAGAGAACATAGATCTGTGCAACACCAGTGTGTGTTCTCACCAACACAGTGGCTCAGGTGTGTCTTTTTGCTTCACTTTGAATTGTCTAATAATGAGACTCAATAATGTAGGAATTTTGGACTACAAATTCGTTCCTTGTTCCTTGCAGGTTTAACTAAAGACTAATCAAGCGAAGCTGAACTTTTATTTTTGTTCTCAGTAACAGATTTTTGGAAAAGTTGGTGTTCAAACCTCACCCTGAGCCACAGAACCTTGAATAAAACACATTTATAATTTATTATTAAAACAAAGGGTACTGAAGAGAAAGGTAGCAAATCAAACCTAATAACTTTTTTTGATCATGAGTCATCATTTTAATTACTACTGGCACATGAGAGTGGCAACACTGGTCACGGGAAAGGTTCATGTAGCCCAGCAGCCTGT
Source organism: Corvus moneduloides (assembly GCF_009650955.1). NCBI lineage: Eukaryota > Metazoa > Chordata > Aves > Passeriformes > Corvidae > Corvus > Corvus moneduloides. Next base: position 141,976 of record NC_045476.1, read on the forward strand.
CCAGCAGCACATGTTGCTGGGTGAATGGAAGGACAGGACAAACGAAGGAGTTGTGCTCCCATGCAGTGCATTCTTTGGTGCCAACTGACTGGCTTTGACTTTCAGTAGAGTATTTCCTTATTTTTCTTTCCCAAAGCACCCATCCAAGTTGTGACTGCTGCTGTATGTCATCCATAGGACAAATGTCACAACGCGAGCTGCTTCCAGTAGATCAAGTGGGACCTTCAGGTTTTTCACTGGTTCTGGCAAAGATCTGAGACAAGAAAAATAATGCTTTCTGGGAAAATAATGCCAATTAGTATAAATGCTTCCAAGTTAGTCTTGCAGAAAGGTGTAGATGGCAGTAAATGTCACTTGGATGAATATCTTACAGTGGAGGATTTGGAAGTTACCGGGTAGAGCGAGGGAGTAAAACTCACAGGGAAGTGATTACTCAAAAGACTGATGGGTCACAAAAGTTAAACAGTAATAGATTAATGCATGTGTGTTCTACTCTCTAGGTTGTAGGAAGTGTTGATGAGTTGGAAAAGGTTGTGAAGTAGCTCTGAGAATGGTGAGGTCAAAGAGTCCCGACTGAGGCTAGAGCTGTTTGTCATGTGCTTCTTTCCCTAACCAAAGATTTGGCAACAATTCGTTTCACTACATTTCAGATCTGGTGGTAATAAATGCAGGATACAGTCTTACGCTGAGTTCTTTGGGAATGGTAAATCCTGAGAATGGCCTGGGGACACTGGGATGACGGCCAGCATGATGGGCAGCAGTTGGAGCATTGTAGCTCACGGAGCCAAGATGAGTGCTGTTACTGTCTGCTGCTGCAAAGAGAGAGGAACTTCTGGGGTGCAGACACGTCTCTGATGTATAAACAAGGACCACAGATACATGTTTAAAGCAAAAGCAGCTGTAGCTGCACTAGAGGTCACAGTAGGCTAGGACTTGTAAAATGGAATGTATAAACATGCTTTATCAGCCTTGATTTAACCTCACTTTGTCCCATGGTGATAGTTTTTTGGGCGGCGCTGAAGCAGCTGTGGCAGACAAATGTCCTGGAGCACTGATTTCAGGGACAGCCACAAGCTGGGGCAGTGGCACTTCGAGCTGTTTCAGCTGGGAATTTTCTGGTTTTGCAGAAAAGGAAAACTATAGATAAATTACAAGAATTGCCCCTTAGTTGCTAGGATGGTCATTTCTGTAAAAGAAGTGACCCAGTGCCTGCACAGTCACTCTTGCCTGTTACCCAAAAGTAAGGTTGGCTCTAACACAGCCACAGGCAGAAGTGGCAGGTGCAGGCTTGTGGGATTCCCTTGTGTATGTGCTGCAAGTAGATCCATACACCAAAAAACCAAAAACCTAGTGCAAAGCCAGCACTAGGATGAGTCAAGCCCAGCACACAGCACCGTGTACAGCCTCTAGCACATCCAGTCTAAGGAAGCAGATGGTAATTCTCCAAACCTGAGAGTTCAAATCTGATGGTACTGCTCAGTGGATGAGCCTCCATCCTTGGTGTGTAAAGGCTCCTTGTGCCTAATGCTGAGTGACCAGTCGCTGCTCCTCCTGCCAACGGGCTCCCTTCCAACTAAATGGGTTTTTTTCAGAAAAAAACAGCTGTGTGTTTATCACTGTGTAACACTGTATCACAAGCACGGTGGCAGCTGGGGAGGGATACAACAGCCCCCAGCTCCTTCAGCCCAAGAGTCCCCTTGTGCTGTGACCTGAAACCGAGGTAACACGGCTCCTATTACAAGGAGGGTGGTGGAATGTCCCTCTGAGGGGGGAGACCCGTACTGTCCCTTGACAACACATGGCCCCTTACAAAGCACAAGTGCTGATGTCCCCTGGTCCTCCCTCCCAGTATTAGTCACTCCTGTTTCGAGAGGATCCCACTAACACATATCTTCACAAGCCCATTCTCCTTCACAAATGCACTGACATGATCATTCCAGCCTGTCCTGCCTGATCACTAATGTTTCAGTTTCTGGGAGCAAGACCTCACTGTGGCACTGACCCCCCTTGTCACTGTGACAGGTATTTGCACTAGGGGAGGGTGATCAGGTGCCTCCCCATGAGGACAGGCTGAGAATAAAACAATTCAGTGAAACACTGTGGGCTGCACAAGCAGTAGCAGAATCACTGACTGAGGAGTAGGTCTCCCAAGCTCACTCTTTGGAAGATGTAATTTGCTCAGGATGTGCCAGTACGATGTGTATACCTGAGCAACAGACTCTACTTGGCAGCACAAAGACCCCGGTGTGTTCCCCCACCAAACAAGCATCCTGGCATCACCCTTCTATGAAATGGCTGTAGTGGTGTCTGCTGAAAGGTTTCCTTTTCTCCCCAAAGCGCAGAAAACTCTGTTTTGTTCATGTCTCTGCTGTGTTGCTGCACGTTTTTCCTGGCTAAGTCTAACTCCTGTGTCACATTTACCCTCATTAGTGTAATCTTGGTTTCTGTCCATACTTGGGGTGTCAGCCCTCCACTGCCCCCCATCCTGGCATTCCAGGCCCTGTTGTGTGCAGCAGGTGGGATCCCAAGAGCAGGCTAGGTAGCAGGGGAAATATGGCTGGTAGGGTGTTTACGATGCCATCATTTCATCTCAGGCCCAATGCTTCCTGCAGTTACTGAGTTTCCCCTGATGGCATTACCTGTTCCGTAGCATAGACGTGATCCCATTTGATTCTGGAGTACCTTGAGTACTCCAATTCACACCCTTGCACCAAAGCAAGATCCCTCCTTTCACCAAACCCCTTTTGGACCTGGGAATGGCTCTTCTCTGGTAATTCTGTCTCCTGTAAATTGGATGCTTCTGCCCTTGCCCCTCTTTGCCCAGGTTACACTCAAACTTCTCAGGTCTGAAAGTTTAGTTGAATCTGTCACTTCCAAGCTCCTCTCAGGCCAGCTGCTCTTCATTTAGTGGAAAGTGGTATCATCAGCCACAAGTGTGTAGTTGTCCTGCTCCTTGGGGGCTGCACCTGAGGCAAGTTAGGTTCTGCTGCCCGTGCTATATAACCAGCCCCACGGCACTTGCTCGTTGGTCTGTTGGAGGTTAAGATGAGCTCAGAACCTTTGAAGAAAGAGGGTCATGCTGCTACCTCTGGGGACAAAAGATCTAAGAGGAAGCCTAAGAGAAAGGAAGCTTTTTCAGTGTATATCTATAAAGTACTGAAGCAGGTGAGTAAATGTTTCTTTTCTGCTAGAAACTGCTTTGTGCATAAAGTAATTTCTGCCCCTTGCATGTTAACACTATAAAGATTAAGGGAGAAAAATCTGGGTTTCTAGAGAGATGGGGAAAGAAAAAAAGTGTAAGTGGGTACAGGAGAGCCCCAGCTGAAGCTTAGAAGTTGAGGAGGTGGATTCTAGGGGTAGTAGAGGTAGATCTAGAGCAGAAAGTGTTTCCTAGAGAAAATGAGCTCTGGTGCACAGCTCTGCCTGAAGAAGTAATTGCACTGAAGTCAGTATGGCAGAAACAGCTGCTTCTGGCCCTGTGAGTAGGTGTCTGGTGATTTTTGATGGGGAGATGAGAGTGTTTTTGGAAGTGACCATGAGTTTTCTAGGCTACAGTTGTCAGCATGAGTCTGTAGACAGGACTTGGAGACTGGAGTATTTCCACCCCTCACAGCCATGTTTTCCATGGGGATTGTGAGGAGACTTCTGCCAGTGTAATCCCAAAGCTTGTGTGGCATTATGGGAGCCTATACTGAGTTTAAAGTGGCCCATGACTTGGAAACCCTTAGGGCGGCAACTACAGGTGTTTTTGGGGTTAGAGTGCCCTGTCTGGAATGGGGCTCCCACTCCTTCCAGGGTGATGGGTGTGTGAGATGGTGTTTGGTTACCATCTTGTAGGTGCACCCAGACCTTGCCATCTCCTCCAAGGCCATGAGCATCATGAACTCCTTTGTCAACGATATGCTTGAGCAACTGGCCTCGGAGGCCTCACGCCTGGCCCAGTACAGCCACCGTGCCACCCTCACCAGCCGTGAGGTGCAGGCAGCTGTCAGGCTCCTGGTGCCCGGCGAGCTGGCCAAGCACGCAGTCTCTGAGGGCACCAAGGCTGTCACCAAGTACACCAGCGGCAAGTGACCAACTGGACCCCAGTGAAACCAGCCTGAGCCTTGCTGCTTCTCTTACAGGAGTTGGTATTTGGTCTTACTCAACTGAAAAAGCAAAAAGTCTGCCTTTAAATAAAGAAATGCATAGAAGCCCAGATCATGTGTTTAATCTTTGTGTCACAAACTGTGAGGCAGTTTAAACTATGGCCATGGGGATTGTTTGGTAGGGCTGGAAGAATAGCTGCTGTTTGAAAGCCACCACATACAACTAGGAGCAGGGACCACAGGGTGTGCCTGGGGAAAGCTGGGTCATTATGGGAAGCATAGTGGTTCTCTGAAGTTCTCCAAACTCCTTACTATAGCTTTCAGATTCCTGACTGCTTAAAAACTTCTGTTGCCTCTGACTCTTCTGCTGTCCTTCAACTGCTTCCTAATTTTGGTGGGTCTTTCTGCCCAAGTTATCAGTTTATGCTGGTTAGAGTAAATGCTAAATCTCTCTGGGTCAGTAGAATGAAGTTAGCAGTGGGTAAAGGGTTTTTCTAATGTTTGTAAGCTATTTTCAAAGCTGTTGTTCTTTGTTTGGTTTTCTTTGTTTTTCTGGTGGGCTGTGGGAATGAGTGTGAGTTTTTCCTTGTTAGCTGTTTTTGTGGTTTGTTCTTGCTGTTGTTTGGTTTGGGTTTTGTTGTTTTTGTTTAGTTTTTTTTCTTCTGGTGAAAACTTTCTCCTTTTCTGGGAGAGGCAGAACCAAAGCAAAATGAGCTTCACTAACAAGAAAAACAAACTCTTTTCTTTCTAGACATGTGGCCATCATCTCTACTTGCTTTCAGTGGTTTTAAAGAGAACTTTATCTTGCAGGGCTCTCAACTGGGCTAGGACTGAGTATCCTGTGTTCTGCCTTGGACCATTGTGTTAATGACTGGCCCTTGCTGCCTTTCCTTGTATCCCCAGGTGCTCACTACAGGAGGGATCCAGGGCTCTGAAGGGAGCATGAGCACATTCTGTCTGTCCACATGGACCCTGGGCAACCCACAGGGCTTAGTCTTGTGTCCAGGCACGACCCTGTGATGGATGGCTTGGCTGCCCTGTAAGCACAGCACCTTCTTGGTATGTGTGGGGCTGTCCTGGGCTCCTACACAGAGGTGCTGCCTCAGGGTCTGTGGTGGAGTGAAGAAAAGATGTGGCTCATGTTCTGGGTTGAGAAGTGGTGGAGATCACAGAATAGTTTCAGTTGGAAGGGACCTTAAAGCCCATCCAGTTCCACTTCCCTGCCATGGGCAGGGATACCTTCCACTAGACCAGGTTGCTCCAAGCCTTGTCCGACCTGGCCTTGAATGCTTGGGACATCCATAACTTCTCTGGACAACCTGCTCCAATGCCTTTTGCCAGCTTCATGCTGAGACTGGATGCCTGGTTCTAATGTCTTATCTTCACAGTATCAAGGTAGGAGTACCAGGAGGAACCAGAGCTGTGTTAAGGTCCAAGGTGACAGTAAGTGGGGCAGTCCTGGATTTCACAAGCTTGTGAGGTGCTGCTGAGTCTCATGAGCTATGGAGCTGTGACAGATGCTGATCTCTGATGGGGGTCAGCCTGGCTCGGTAGAGTATGGGCCAGACAAGGCATATGTGATGCTTCTAGGGAGAATACAGGAGACAGCAGCACTGAGCGTCTTGCCTTCAGCTCCATCCCTGCTGCTATAGAGTGGGGCTGGCTGAGGGAGGGAAGAGGCTGAACTGGGTGTCCTGTTTCCTTTTGGCTGTAGGACAGCATTGAAGAGCAATCTCTTCATTGTGTCTGGCCTGCAAGCCAGAACTGGACTTGAGCAGAGGTGTGGGTTGCAATTCTTTTCCTCTCTCTAACCTGTGTGGTGGCTGTGCTGTGGGAAGAGGCTGTGTGGCTGGTGCTAGAGGCAGAGTGGCTGCGGGGATGCTCAGCTGCATGCATGGATTGAAGGCAGGAGAGTCCAGCCAAGGAGTGAGATGCTGAGCAGGCTCCATTTGCATCAAGCAGGTGAGCAGCTCATCTCCTTGCTGAATCTGTTCTATTGCTTGCTAGGCCATGTCTGCACTTGTGTTCTGATCTGCTTAAGGTGAAGAGAGGCAAGTTTTGCCTTGATCCATAATTGTGGAAAGGAGTTATGTTCTAAACATACCTGAAAGTGAGATTAAAACATAAATGAGATTAGATGTTGGGATACAAAGCGATAATTCAACTTTTTTTTCATAAAGGAAATAGAAAAGAAGGAAAATGCCAAGAATAATTATGAAAAGCACAGGAAAGGGGCTACCACCAGCACGGGTCCAGAGATGGCTTGTAGAGTGCAATGGGGGAGATCTGTGTTGGGTGCGATGGGGCTTTCCCAGGTGAAGTCCCTCTGAGAGCTGACAAGCAAGCCAGAGAGGCAGCAGAGCCATGGCAGCCAGGCCAGCAGAATGGGGCATGAAAGGCCTCGAAGTAGCAGCCAGGACAGTGAAGGACAGCAAAGGCAAAGACTTCAACACTTTGTAGATTTTGCAGCCCCTGTGGCAAGTTAGGCACTTGCTTATAGAGGGTGTTGAAAGCGGCAATATCACATGCACCTCGTAGCAACAGCAGATCTGCGGAGAACTTCATCTTTGCTCGCTTAATTTTCATTGGCTGCTTGTTGGTATCTGGCGAAGTTTGCCTGATGTATCAGAAGTTTATTACTTCGTTGCCTGATCTATCAAATACAAGCTCTTTTAATGACCTTCCAAGAGCGTGCCTCATTTTCTAAAATCAAGCAGTCTCTGGTTTTTGTTGGATGCAGTTCAAAACTTTAACTTTCAAACATTTATGTTTGAGGAGGCAATGGAGAAACATTCCTTGCTTTTTACTCGTTCACTACAGCTTACTCCCCTTTCCAGCAGCTCTCCCAGCTGTGGGATGTGCAGCCATGCTCTCTGAGGGATGGGGAATGCTGAGGAGCAGCCTGGAGTTGCAGTTCTCCTCCTGCCCTGGAGATGGGTCTCTCTGACTACCTGATCTCGGATCCATTTCTGCTGCATGGGCAGGAGCCCCGCGCTACCCAGCTCGGAGCAGGCTGCCTGGGGGCCTGGAACTTTCTTCTCCAGTACCCTGGCTCTCTTGGCAGATACGTGGCTGGCTGCGTGGGTAAGGTGCTGATTTATGGTGAAGCGAGTGGCTGTCTCCTGGAGATGCCTGATAGAGCATCGAGCACCGGGTGAGCCCCAGAGGAGTGAGGATTCAATGGGGTAGGTGCTTGATTCTCCAGTACTCCACTTCTGCATCCTGCTTCATGTCACACCCCCTTTTTCACCCTCATCCCCAACAAAGACTTGAAGAATGGAGTTGGAGATTGGCCTCACATTCTTCTTACTAGATCCTTGCACTTCCTTAGAGCTGTGACAGGTAGTGCAGATGCACTAAGGCTGAAGGAGGGAGGCTGCTCTTGGAATGAGGGAGTTCTTCACTGAACCTGCCCACATTTCCCATGTGGGGGTGGGTTAATCTCTTGCTGTGCAGGGATTCTGCTGCTTGTTTCCCCAAAGTAAGTTCCCATGGAGCTGCCCTGGGATGCCTGCACGGGATGTCATAGGTGGTTGTCTTTTCCTGGGGTTCACCCTGTATTTAGTTGATTAGCTTTGGTGAGCACCATGCCTCAGCTCAGCTGCTTTCCGGCTGGGCTTGTGGCTCCATGCCCTTGTTGTAGTGGATCCAGTGAGATCTAGGGGAAGTTGCTTTTAGGTTCTGCCACCCAGTGGGGATTCACAGGCCACTGGCCACTGTGAGAACAACTCAGAAGTACTCAGGTTACACTAAAAGCAAGACTTGGAGCCTGTGCAGGCTCTCTTCCAACGTGTCTTGGGGCTGCCTTGTTCCATGTGAGTCTGTCCAGGTCTGCCTGTGTCTTTGCAAGTCTCACAGCAAGTTTTTAGTACTGCAGCACTGTCATGTTACATGTCCCTGGCCCCACAGCTATGTTCTTACTAAGCTATGCATGTCTGTGGGCTAGAAGCAACTAATTTTTTTTTTTTTGCCCATTATTCAACCTCTCAAAAATAGCACTGTAGTGCTGAATGAGCATTCATGAAAATATCGTCAATGGCTGTGTTCTGCTTTCCTTTCTGTAAGGGAGCAATGGCTTAAGAGCATGTGCTCTTTCTCTCAAGGTGGAGGATCATGAGGCAGAGCATCCATGTGGTCTGAGTGGAGCAGGTTTGAGCGGAGGGAGGTTTTTGGGCAGTGGAGGCTGGCAGCAGCGTGCAGACCTGTGTGTATTCTTCTTCCAGTGTTGCGGCCCCTGGCAGCAGTGTTGCCAGGTGGCTGCTCCGGTGCATCATTAGACACTGTTCCAAACAGCAGAGGCAGGAATGGTTCAGCACTCAGAGGAAAATGAGCTGGTGATGGATAGCCCTGGTGATGCCAAAGCTGTTAAAATATAAACTTCTGATGTGCAGCTGGAGTTCCAGCAATGGACTCTTCTCCTCTCTGTGCTCAACTGCTAGTGTGTGGGGATGGTGCTGGTCTGTGTCACCTCCCTTCTCTGTTCAGTCTGAGGTAGGCTGTTGTCTCTGAGCACTGGTAGCTTGTGGCGGCCTTAGAATCCCTGCCTGGAGGAAAGGAGAGGGCTGATGATCAAAGGTCAGGCAGGCACTCCCCCATCAGCAGATACACTGTTGTCTGAAGCTCTGTCATCCCTAATGCTGCCACTGCTGTAATGGGACCAAGTGTCCACTGCATCCTTGCAGCTGTCTCAGTGTTCTCCCCAGCAAGGGTTGCTACAAACAGTTTGTTTCCTTGGGTTCTTTCCCTCTTTTCATGCTCTGTGTGCTCTGGATTCTTGGATGTAGCCAACAATAATGCTGCTTTCTTCATCTCCCCTGGTTGGGATTGTGCTTGGGGGTGTGGGAGGTATTCAGACTAAGTGAAAAAGTAAGTCTTAGGTTGTAACTATAACTTCCAGAGCCATACACAGGGGGTCAGGAGGCATCCTTGTTCTCATGTCCTCTCCCTGTGTAGCCCAGTATTACTTGCTGCCAAACTGGGGAGAGACAGAAAGACATGCTGTCTGGTGAGGTGCTCCCTGACATGGAGCCCTGGGGCTGACTTGCAGTGCCCCTGGTGCCTGGGGACTGCTCTGGGGCTGGAGGTCTCTGGGGTGGGGACAAAAGATGTGTTCTCATATAAGCAATGTGCGTCGGCCTGGGCTCAAGGCAGGTACCAGTGGTGTCCTGTTTGGCATCCAAGGAAGAGGAGGAGGATGCTTCCATGTGGCCCCATGCAGGGTGTGGGGCTGGAGAAGAGGATGACATGGGCAGAGTGGCCCCATGAGGAATGGCTGCTGCAGGCCACACGCCGTTTTCCCATTAGTGAGTGTTTAGTTCAGCGTTTTAAATAATTGTGTCCTCGGAATGATATTTAAAATCCATTTGGGAGGCAATGAGGCGGGAAAGTGCCTGTGCCATTGTGATGACGCTGCGCAGGCCGTGCCACACATGCATATTACAAACTCGTTACAGGCTCGTTTCCACGCATGCTGCTCCCTCCCCACACAACCTCATTCTGAGGCTTGGAATGCATCTCCCCCACCATGGCTGCAGTGCTTGGCCCTATGGAGACATTTATTTGACAAAACAGACATGGTGTCCTCTGGGACGAGAGATAAGGCACAGCCAGGTCATGGCAGTTGGTTACAGTCTGAGAGAATAGAGGTGAGTGGGGCGTGCCTGGTGATGGGACTGTTGTTCAGGTGTCCTGGCCTTCACCTGTGCTCACTTTCTGACCAGCCCTTGGACTTGTGTCACTGCAGATTCCAGACCCTGAAGCCCCAAGGTTTTTCAGCTGCTGGGCTCTGGGCACTGTTGGAGGAGTTATGTCAGCTATCCTAGGCTGGCTCTGAAGCTGAGGACAAGCCTGAGCTCTTGGATGTCCATGGGAGATGCATGAGCCAGAGGGACCAGGTGTGAGGGAGCCAATGAAGCAGCAGCAGTGTCAGCAGTGGTTCTGTGGCAGCTGGTTAGTGGCTGGTTGGGAGAGCAGCCTTGCTGCTCTTTCTGTTCCTCTCTGGCTGCTGTGTGGGCACCCTCTGCTGTCCTCTCAAACCATGCAAGATTGAAATCCTGTGTGGGAGGACAAGGCTCTTAGTACCACTTTATCCTTGTCCTGTTGGCCTTGGTGGCATGAGCAGTATTTAGTCTTTATCCTCTTCTTCCTGATCATGTTCAGGCCCTCCTAGCCAGGGTCCCAGCTGTGGTTTTTCTCTGTGCTACCTTGTGACCAAACATTAGTGGGGTGAGGGTGAAAGCCCCAGGTGTACTTAAGGACATATTGGGTTCTGTTGCTTCTGTCTCTTTGCTCAGTGACCTGGCTGGCTGCTTTTCTGGATGGGAAATGGATAGCTATGACATCTTTTTCTCTGCCTGCAGCTGAGGGCCCTCAGTGTCCTCAATGTCTCTGTGGACTTTCCTACTTGGCAACTGTGGGTGCTGGGCTTGGAGGTGCTGAAGGTGGCTGATTGTGTTTTGTGGGTTTGGGGGGTTTGTTTTGTTTTGTTTTGGGTTTTTTTGTCTTTTTTTTTTTTTTTGGGTGGGTTTTTGTTTGTAACTTTGGGTTGGTTGGCTTGCCTAAAGTGGTTTGAGGGATTTTTTTTTTTTTTTTTTTTTTTTGCTGTTAGCCATGGGCGTGGGAGAAAATGTCCAAGGGTAGCTGGTGCAGTCAGGAACATGGAGCCCCAGGTCTGTGAAATGCTGAGTGTGAAGATGTTGCCTGCCCTTGGCCAGCAGTGGGTCATGGGCTGAGGCACAGCTGCAGTCAGGGCATTCCTCCCAGGGGCCTTTCCTGGTCTTGGGTGCACGAATAGTGCTGAGCATGAGGGGTTAGTTAGGCATTCTATTCCCATGATAGCATTGGTTTCAGTGGTAGGAACAGCAGAAGTTTTAAAGACAGGTTGGAGAGGAACTAGGAGTTCTTAGTTTCTCCTTTTCCTCATGTCTTAGGGAATCCAGACTTCCTGTACTCAAAGTTCCCCAAGTCAGGGCTATTGCACTGAGCCCCTCACCAGGCTGGAGGAGACTCTGTGAAGCTTGAATGTGGATTCCATGGAGGAGCTGGAGGTACAGGCACTGCATCCTTCAGGAAAGCAATGTGCTCCCAGTCCAGCACCAGTGGGATGCTGCAGGTGCTCACTGGCACAGAACAGCTGTGCTGTGGCAATGGGAATGTTTGGCATCATCCCAGTCTGGTTCATGGGACCCTCTTCAGCTTCAAGGTTCTTACATAATTGTTTTCTCTGCTCTGGAAACAGCTGTCAAAAGGAACACAAGCAGAGTCTGGCTCCCTGTTTGACCAGCACCTCCAGCCACACCACAAAGAACTTGATCAAAATTTGGGACCAGTGTGACAGGATAATCTGTGTTGTACAAGCTGCTTTTCTCAGGGCTACCTCTCTGCCCTTCTGTATCCTGCCCAGCCCTGTGGGCAGCCAACCTTGCTGCCCCAGGGAAGGGGCTGATTCCCAGAGCAGTGTGTGGTACTTGTGAGGGTCTTTTGGTCCCTGTGGAGTTGCCTGTGGGGAACTGGAAGTGCCCTGTCCTTAGTCTCTTATGACTTCAGACACTGAGTCTGATCCAGGCCTTTCCCAAGCTCCCCCTCACCCACCTGCCTCCCTGCCATGGTTGACCCCACCTTGCTCTGCCTCTTTCTCAGTGGGAGCGCCCTGTGGAGCAGGAGCTCTCTGCAGAGCAAACAAGCACAAGGAGAGGGTTCCAGGCTGCCTGCCACTCCTCTCCTTTGCCTAGTCTGTGCTGGTGATTGCACCTAGCAGCTGAAAATAAGCTCTTGGAAGAAGGGGAGGTGGTGATGAGGAGCTGCCAAGCCAGGCTATTTATACTGGGTGATTCAGGCCTGTGCCCGAGTCCAGCCAGATGCAGGGGAGCTGGAACCCAGGAGCAACCTGCAAAGGACAAACCCTTGAACGAGAGGCTCTTTGCTGCGATAGCTCGTTCACTGTGCAGCTCAGATTTCTCAGGTTAGTTACCTGTGATGGACTGCACCTTCCCTCCCCGCTCTGCCACGCGTTTGCTGCAGCCGGACCAGCGGAAGTATTCTCACAACGTGAGGTCCCAAGACCACCACGGTGAGCACAGCCAGAGCACAGAGAGCTGGGGGTACCAGCACAGCCGCCTGGAGCCACTGGAGTGCCGAGATCTGCTGGTCCAGAACGCACTCTTCACTGGAGACCTGGACATGGTGCAGAAGTACTTCACCAAGAGCGCAGCCATCAATCTCATCATTGAGACCAGGGGCGATGTGCTGCGCTGGACTAGCACTAAACGTGGTGGGTATGCAAGACTGGGACGTGGGGGGGATAGTATGTGCCCAGGATGGGGCCCAAAGATAGGGCTCAGGCACCCAAGAAAAATGTTGAAAGGAATGTCTGGTGGTGGAAGAAGGACTTGGGAAGAACAGCTTTTGTGTGAGGAAGGAGGTTTCCAAGGCTGTAGAACAAATAGTAGCAGGCTTGTTGAAGGTGGCATGAGGCAGGTCTACTGGAAAATAATGAGAATAGAGCCCTTGGAAGAGTTGCTGGAGAAACACATTCTCAGGACTGTCCTGTTAGAGATTGCTGGGGTGGATGTGAAATATGTGGGAGGTGGGGAGAGTGCATGGGTGAAAAGGCATCAGAATGCTGTTCTGTTCCATGGGATGGATTTGACAAGGGGGGCAGAAATCCAGTCTACCAGAAAGATGGTGGAAGTAAACTTTCCTGAGTGACAGGAGGTAGGAGCTGATCATCCTTGGTGTTTCCTTCCATCTGTACATCTCACTGTACCTTGTCCAGGCACATCCTGGGGCTACCACACATGCTTCCACACTCTCTGGTCCCTTTTACTTGCCTTCTTGTCAATGTCACCTGTGAGCTTCTCAGTAGACACTGCAGCTGGTGTGTTCAAGGGAGAGGTGTGCTGAGCAGCCTGGATGTGCCCTTGTTCTTGCTGCTGTCAGTTAGTGATGTGGTGCAGGCAGACTCCCAGAATTTAAGAGTGTCAGGTGTGGAAGGGCTTTAACTGTACCACCCTCCTCTACAGAAGGCTGGTGGCAAAAGCCACCCATACCAGAATGGAAGAGCTGTTGATGAGACTGCTTTCCCAGAGGAGCAGGCTGATTGTCCCGGTGCTTAGTCAGATGACAGTGTTTTGTGGGGATCCACTCCAGCAAGAGACAAATAGGGTGTGTGGGCTTGCAGATGCATGTGCTGCTACTTGTGAGTGGTGAAGATTATTTACTGAATTGCAAGCTTTGTACAACCCGGGTTTTGAACTGTTACAGTCTACTTAGGAATGAAATCACTAAAAGTATTGCCCTTTGTGTAACTGAGACCATTTGTCAGTAAAATATGAACTGGGTGTTGTAACTCCTGTCTTATGCTAGGCTGGCAGACACTGGAACAGCCAGTCTCTCTGCTTGTAAAGGTTTGTGCCCCAGAGAAAATGGAACAGACAGTGTAAAACAACCTCATGCAGAAATTTCTCTTATCAACAAAGTTTCAAGACATGAAAACCCCAACTGAACAAGATCATTCATCAAACACAGAGCAAAAATGTGCTGCCAAATTTATCAGATAAGGGTACAGAACAAAAACCAAAACAAACCTTCATGCTCCACGAGGCTTGCCTCTGTATCTCACTGATCGTGCAGGGACAGGTTCTTAGAACTGACTCAGTGACCTTAACAGTAGGTTCTAGTGACCTTGTCTTTCCCAAATCACCCCTCTTGGTATTTTAAGGTGCCCAGAAGAAGTGTAAACTGTCTGGTGTCACTGACACTTACTCACACAGCTTTCTGCCTCCCTGGTGTGTGACTGGGAACCTCAAGCTCTCATGGGACACCTGCTTATATCCTTGGGGAAATAGAGGGTCCCATCAGGTGAGAACATCTGCCAGGGGCTTCCCTTTCTTTACCCTTTTGCAGGCTTTTGCTTTGTCATTTTAGCTAGACAAGGTGAAGTCTGCACAGACAGAGCAAACCAGATACTGTCAGCATAGAACTTGCTCATTTATTTTCATTACTGAGTAGAGTTCCCTGTCTTACACTCTGCTCTGGTCCCCTGGTAATTGTTGCTTGGTGGTCTGTTGGGGTCACTTAACTGGTGTTTAGCTGCAGGATCTGAGTAGTTCCATGACACAAAATTACACTGAACACTACTAGCCTTCCACACAGTTTGACACCTTCTCTGGATCGTGTGGTGTGAACAATATGTACACAGTGCTAATGCCATGTGAGCAACACATGCTCTTCTGTGACCAAGGTGGGTGGGTTGGCTGTATGCAGCCAAGTGGTGCCAGAGGAAAACACCATCTCAGGTGACAGGACTGCAGTGAGCAACTCTGAGTCAGGGGAGAGTGTCTGAGGACTGAAAGAAAACACTAAAGCTATGCAGGGGCTCTGTGCAAGGCTGGATATCAAGAAAAAGGAGGAAGCAGGGAGGGTCTAAAGGACAATTACCTCTAGTTTTCCCCATCCTTGTGCCTATTTCTACCACTCCTTAGGCTTTGATTAAAAAGAGATGTCCTGTAGCTTGTTTAAAAACCTCCCTAGTGCTAATGGCTCAGGTGCAACTGGTAAGTGGGTGTGCAGTGCTGGAGACGTGTGGAGCCAAGAGGTGAGCAAAGGCATGGGAGATGTGTGTGGAGCTGCTGGGGTCATGCTGTTGTGGTCTGGACAGCACTGGGCAACAAAGTGCTGAGTAGGCATGAAACAATTTCCCATTCTGTTGTTTTAGTGATGTCCCATCCCTGTTTCTACCCTTCAAGCTCCCCTGCCCTGCCTGAGGATTTTCCCTTCACAGCGGGGCACTGCAGAGGTACTGCTGCCTGAGCAGGGAGCCTTTATTGGCCTCTTGGCCCCAGCATTTGATCACAAGGTTTCCCAGAATAGAACAGCTGAGACATGAGCCATGCCCAGCCTGGGCCAAAGAGAGGGGTGTGATGTGTTCCCCCTCCCTGTGGAACACCCTGGGCTGGCAGGCAGAGTCTCAGCCCAAACACAGGCTGCTGGTGGGGCTGTGCCTCAGAGCCTGGCTGGGGTGCACAGCAGGTCCTGTCCTGGTCTCTGAGAAGGGTCTGGTTGTTTGTTATGGGCAGCATCACAGGTGGAAGAGATGAGAGCCAGGAGCCCATCCGCACACAGCAGGCGGTTGGCCCTGCCCAGGTGTTCTGGCAGGCCCTGCTGGCTGGGGATCGGGAGACTGTAGCCGAGATCCTCACAGCACCTCAGAACAACCTGAGCCCCAGTGCTGTGTTTGACACCAGCGACCCGGAAGAATGGAAGAACTACCGCTTCAACCCCCGCCGGCTGAGTATGTGGGAGCAGTGGGGCTTGGCTGTGGTGTGTGCTGTGGGGCATAGCTGTTGCTGGGGTTAGGTGTTATGGGTGCTCCTTGGGTTACAGAAGAGTGGGAATGGGAGCCGAGAGCATGGGGATGTGGTCAGGTTTTCCTGTGATCCTTGTGGAAGAGGGTTCATGTTTCTGAGAGCACAGGGTGCATCCAGGAAACCTGGCCCCTCTCACAGGTATTGTCTTAGGTGCTTGAGAACTGCTCTCTGTGCAGCCTGCACTGGGCTGCCAGGTCCCACTGCAGGTTGTGCCAGATTGTCACAACATGAGCTAGGTCTTTGAGATGGTTTAGTTTGAACCTGGCCCTGGAAAACACAGATGACCACATACTGCTTCTGCAAGAAAGAGCTGAGAGGGTGTAGTGTGGAACATGCCATGCAGTCTGGGATGTCCTCCAGCTCAGTCTGGGTAGGCAGCAAGAAGCACAGTTTAAGGAGCTTTTTTCCTGTAGCATCTGCAGGCTGTTAGCCAGCAGACTGCACCAGCTCAGCGATGGTTTGTGCTGGGTCAGCATCTTTGAGAGCTGGCACATTTCAGTCCCTTGCTCTCTCCTAGGCCCTAGATGTCCATCTCTGCTGTAGCTTGTTGTCTGCACCCTGCTCAGGGCTTGTTTGCGTCCCCTGTGTGTATGGCAGCTGGCTCTGATGCTTCTCTTACTGCCCAGTTCCTTATGTTTGGGGTGCTTCACACATGGTGTTTAGCCCAACCACCTCACTGCTATTAGCCCTGCTGGTGCCCCAGACCCTTCGCTTGCTGCACTCCTGACAACAGAAACCCCATGTATGTACCTGAGCCACAGGTGAAGGGCACACTGCACAGAACAGCCTCTGCCGTGGGCTCCTGCTCCCTGGAGCTCCCTGTCTGCACTGCTGTGTGGCCTGAGAGCCTTCCATGGATCTCTGCCTTTGGTAGGCCAGTCCAAACACAGGGACCTTGCAGGGAAGGGACTTGAAGTCCCTGGAGGGGAAACACAAGTGTCTCAGGCGGGATGTACATCAGGTGCTTCAAGGAAAAGGGCAATTCTTTGTGCACTGTGGCTGGATGTGGCTCCCTGACCCCTCTTCCCCCGCAGGACTGTGGTCGCTGAGCTATGAGCAGGAGCTCACCACGCCGCTGCACATCACGGCCAGCCGGGGCTACACGGACTGCCTGCGGCTCCTGCTGCTCCGCGGCGCTGCTGTCAACTTTGCTCCGGGGGGCAAGACAGCCCTGCATGAGGCTTGTGCCTGCGCCAGCACCGACTGTGTGCGCCTGCTGCTCGGCTCCGGAGCTGATCCTGAGGCTGTCTCTGAGGATGGCTACAGGCCCCTGCACCTCTGCAAGAGCTCAGACTCCATCGAGTGAGTTCTGTTCGGGGGAGTGCAGCCAGCCTCCCTCTCCCTCAAGCCTAATCCCCTGTCGGAGGGGTCCCTGAAGATGGTTTGATGGGTGCAGAATGGGGGTGGCCTTGGTGCCTGTTCCTGGGCCAGGATCACCTCTGAGGTCAAACAGATGACTGCAAGCTCGTGTCCTTAGCAGATGCAGCTGAGCCAGGTGCTGCTGTCTGGTCTGCCCACCAGCAACATGGAGCCAGTGGTCACACTGCAATGTTCAGGGCATTCCTGAGCAGATCCACTGCATATGTGAGCAGGCATCAGGTGTGACAACACTTCAAGAGATCTGTGTGTGGAGTTAGCTGAAATTAGGGTGACAATATCTCTAATCACTAGTCATCCTGGCTTAAAACCACTGCTCCAGGGCATGAGGAGCAGGGATTTTTGGACTCTGGGGAAAAGCTGTGGGATGGTACAGATGTGGGGGCTGGGAGGTAGGATGGGAGGTGGAGATGAGAAATGGTCACCAAGTCACCTTGGTCCACTCAGGTGTGTCCGGCAGCTGCTGCAGCATGGTGCCAGTGCAAACAGTCAGACGGAGGAGGAGAATGACACAGCACTGCACGTGGCATCACGGCACGGCCTGGCAGAGCATGTCCAGCTGCTTCTGCGCCACGGGGCTGAACTGGAGGTAAAGAACAAGGAGGGGCAAACGCCCCTGAATGCTGCCTGTGCTCAGCACCACCAGCCCCAGGACATGGACCGCTACTACCGGGTCTGTCAGCTGCTGGTGGAGAGCGGTGCCAGCATCAACGCTGCGGATCGGGACCAGCAGCACCCACTTCACCTGGCCTGCAAGAATGCCAATGCTCAAATTGCAGAGTTACTGCTGGCCCGGGGTGCCAATGTCAATGTCATGAACTATGGTGGCAACACGGCCCTGCACAACATCCTGCAAGTAGCTGCCTACAAGCTGGAGCATCGCCCGGAGCTCGTGGTGCGAGCACTGCTCAACCATGGAGCCGTCCGCATCTGGCCAGGCTCCCTCCTCAAGGTGCGGGTCTCCAGCGGAGCTGGGAGTGTGGTGGGAGAGGAAGGTTGTGAACAACATCAGGGCCCCAGTGAGCCCTCCTGTCACAGCAAGGCTTGTTCCATGGCAGCCTGTTTGCTGTCCTGCCCTGCTCTGCCCAGGGCCTGGGAAGGGAGAGCTGGCATTATGGGAGAACTGGTATGGGATGGTATCCCTGATGTTTTCTCCTGGTGTGTTTTCCTGTAGGACTCTCCTTCGTCTGTCTGCTAAGCTATGTGGACAGTACTCACCCAGTTTCCATAATCACTCGCTCTGAAAAGTGGTTGGTCCTTTTTCTTTGGAGACAGTTTCTTCTCGGGGCACACCCTCCAGCTCCTGCTGTCTCTGCAAGACACCAGCAGACAAAGGGTTAATTTCCTGTCTTAATTCCTGAGCAGTGCAATAATTACCCAGCCCGGAGATCAGCAGATTGCTCTCCCCTTTGGGAAAATACAGGAAAATCAACAATTAACACTAATTAATCTCCTATTAACGCCAGATAATGAGGATCACTGGTACAGCCAGAATAGACTCTGACAGCTACTGCTGGCCTGGGCCATGGGGAGTGGCAGCCTGAAGCCGGGGAAATCTGCCTATGTGTGGCTTTGCTTGAGTAGGGTGTGCTCCAAAGGCTGCACTGTTGCTAGCTACGTGGCATTGGTGTGTCACCTGCACCTATGCGAATGTGGGATGCACCAGACATGTACAACTATGTGTGAAGTCTTCTGGGGCTTTGTGCAGCCCTTGACATGGGCACAGCATGGACATGGACACAGGTACAGATGTCTCTGCAGCCCTGCACCGAACAGGCACAATCCTGCACCCCTGAGACCCTGGTGCATCCCTCAACAGAGGTAGAATGTGCTGTGCTCTGGCTGATCACAGAATGAGTGCCAGTCCCTGCCCCGAATGGCTCATGGTCTAACTACCAAAATGTGAAGTAAGGAACCTGGTGTAAAGCAGAGTGTTGGTGTTCATGAGCTACTTGCAGCAGTGAAGCCAATGGAGATCATCATCACAGCCATGTATGATGGTCCCTGTGTCTGAGGAGAAGCTGTGGGGACCCGGTTGTGCTGAAGGCAGCCATGCCATGCAGGTTGGGTGATGGCTCAGTCACCCTCTTTGCAAGGAGGGATGCTCTGGTGCTTCATACCTGCAGTGGTTTTTCTCTCGTGGGGCAGCATGCGGGACAGACAGGAATTCACCAGATTTACCATATCTGGGTTTGAGCAGTATTTTACTCACCTCAGAGTGGGGCTTGCAGGACCTTGTCCAATGATGGTGATCACCTGCTCTTTCCCTGGCCAGGTGCTGCGGTACTGCCACACCTGCCCCCGTGTCATCGAGGCCCTGGTGAACAGCTACACCCATGTGTGCGTCTCTGAGGACTGGGTGGAAGCAGTTCCAGTAGAGGTTGTACAGGTGAGGGAACAAATGCCTACAGCTGGCTGAAGAGCACAAGTCCACGTTCTGATGGGTTGCCGGGGGCATCTGGGCCTGGAGGGGGTTGGGCAGTGTGGGGTTGCCAGACACAGGGAGGGTGCTGTTGGGGACAGGGAGGATGCTCCATAGTGAGGCAAATGGATGTCTGGTTCTACGTCTGGTCCCAGGATGATATCTTCAGCTTTGTGTGCCTCTGGTCCTTTCTTCTCTCTGTAGAAATACCCATGTTTCTACCAGTCACTTTTCTCCCTGGGGCACAGACCTCGCTCCTTGCAGCACCTGGCTCGCTGCACTCTCAGGACCATCCTGGAGGGCCGGCTGCTTCTGGTCCTGTCCCAGCTACACCTGCCAAGTGCCCTGCACCAGTTCCTGCTGCTCGGCTTTGAGGACATTCTCTACTAGGGGTTGTGGTTCCAGTCCTGCTGTGTCTTTCAGTGTAGATGTTCCATCCCTGCCAATGCAGTCTGTGCTTTGCCCTCACCCCCTTCCCCTCAGCCCACTCCTACCTGGCCACATTAGCCCCCTGTGCCAAGCCTGTTGTTGTGTCCCAGTCCCAGCCAGCCTTGTGCTCTGCCTCATGCACCTGTTTTGGAGCATTCTGTTTGTCCATACTAATCAGCACGGACTCCAGACTAAGAAAAGGAGGCATGGGGATTAGGGCATTTTGTGGTACAAGGAGCAAAGACACTGTATGGATCACAGGCTTAGTAGTAGCATAGAAACATAGATGTTTCCCTATCCCAAATCCAAATACTCTAGCCTGTACTAGGCAACTCTGGTACCCTAAATGTTTGGTGTAATCCTGTCTTTAGTCAAGTTGTTTACGGTCTGTACTGAAAGGTATTTGGAATAAATCCTGGTCTTTATACCTACCTGAGCATGACTTCTACATTTCCTTGAAGACTGTCCTGATAGAGCTCACCTGACATGTCATGGGTGGTGGCATATGCACTCAGACCTGTGCACCCACCTGCTTCTCAGAGGGAAATGTGTGGTAGGTGTTCCAATCAAATCCCTTTCATGAAGGTACAATGTCTGGGTTACCTGGCTCAGGAGCTTGGGGCAGGATGGCAGTGCCTGTGCAACACTGGGGATGTCACTGCTGGGTGAGCAGGAATGTGCCCTGAAAATGCTGCTCCCCTGGGCAGAGAGCAGCCAGCACCTGCAGAGCACTGTGTGGGTTCACACTGTGGCCTGGGCTGTAACATGCTCTCGACAAGGTAAAGGGAAAAGTTTGGTCCTGTGACTTCAAGACACAGTTGTAAAGAAGGGAAGCGCTATCCATCCTTTAAAGATCTGCTGTAAGCAAACTCCATTGCTACTTCTGGCTCAGGGAATACCTTGAGCACCACAGCTGTGGCTGGCACAGGTACCCAGGGCAGCATACTGTGGGTCCCTGCTCTTGCTGCACTCGTTCTGCCTGGCCTCTCTTCATGGCCACACCAACAGTAGGACTCTGCAACATGCAGCTCTGAAGACAAAGCTGTTTGACAGACCCAGTGGTGCTGTCTGTTCCTGCCTCTCTGGCCACATGGGCTGTGGCTCTGTGCCCTCAGTTACTGTCACCTTATACTGCCAGGCCCTGCTGCTCTGAGGGGGAGAACCCAAAATCACACTGTGAGGTTGATTGTGCTGTTCCTAATGTGCCTGTACTGCTGATGTGCCACAGCAGGAATGCTAACAGGGTACAAGAGGCATGTGTTTATGTGGTACAGGTGCACACAAGGTGCCTGGAAAGCACTTGTGGCTGCCTTTGTGTAGGTACTATTGCAGTATAGAGATAGTATATCTCAGGAACATTTAACTATGTGTTTTATGACATCCAGGGCAGAGAGGTGAGGTGCTGGCTTGAGGTGACCACAATGATCTGCAAAACAGGGATGAAGTGTACAGGGGAGCCAAAGTTTTTAAAATACACCCATAATGGCCTGCCCTCTCACCATGGACCACCAGGTAGGAATTGGGTCTGAAGCTCCCTTCTTCCTGCTAGCTGAACTGGCTTGTCTGCTCAGGTGATCTGTTTATGGGATCAGGGCCAGTGGTCTTGTTCCCAAAGTCTAATCACGACTTTAGAGAGTTCATTTTTAGCCAGGTGATGTCTGTGAGTGAAAGAGGAAGAGAAACAGGAAGGTTTGTTGTTTTTGGTGGCAGTACAGTCTGGGAGTGCCTTAGCCTGAGCTGGTGTCCTGGTCTGAAGGCAGCCTGCAGAGCAGCACACCTGGGCAGGTGTACCATCCTTCTCTCCAACATTGTCCCCATGCCCGCAGTAACTGGTGCTCAGTAATGCATGCTCAGCCACTCAAATAATATCTCCTTAAGAACAGGGAAGGGTTGAATTTAATGGTTTGCTTTATTTCGTTGTTGTTACTTGCAACTGTTAGGCTTATAGCTGTTTCCTGGGTCTTGCTGGTTGCTTTTGCTAGTTCTAAGGCAGCTCTGCGCTGGGTGATGAGGGCAGCTCCAGCTCTTCTGGTGGGAAGAGGTGAATCCACAGGGTCTGGTTTCTTCAAATGCAGGAGCAGATGGAGCTCTGGCACATCCCAGTCCTTCCTGGACAAAGGTGTTGTGGCCCAGATGGGCACCTGCTGCAATGAAGGATCCATGGTGGGGCTGCAGGTACATTTCCAGTGCTCCTCTCAGAGCCACCAGATTTACAGACAGAGCATCCTAGTGTGCACCAGCCCATCAGGGAGGGCTGAGGTCAGGTGGGTGGCCAAGAGGGACAGGCCATCCCTGGCCACACATCTTCAGAAACTGAATTTTGTCTGTGCTCCCACCAAAATTGAAAGGGCAGGAGTTCCTTATGCATAAGGATACCACTGGGTAACAGTCTTCAAGGAATGTGAGGCTGGAAGGAAAAGGGAAGAACCTTTTACAGAGTGACCAAGGCAACTGGTGGGGAAAAAACGAAACCAAATCAAACCAAGCCACCAGAAAACCTTCTGGGAACTCCAGCCCTTCGGCAAACGGAAACAATCAGAAAGGTTCAAGCTAAGATGCAGGCTGAGTGCAAATGCTCTGAGTTCAACTCAGTTATGCTAATTGATTAGCAATTGATTTTCAAAAACATTTACAAGAACAGATTTTAAAAGGTTTAATGTTCCAAAGCATGTTCTGGCAATTTAATAAGCTTTGCTATTTTCTCAGGTTTCTGAAGGGGAAATTCCTAATGCAGCATTGGATCTACTTGCTGGGACAATTTTGCCAGGGAAATTTAACCATCTCGAGTGGGAGGGCTGTGGTCTCCACTGAGAACACCAAGCATCGGGTGATGTTAGCACAGGGGCACAGGGTTCTGGTGTGTTTTTACCAGCTGCTGCAGGCACAAGCAGCTGCTGGTCACTTCTGTGTCCTAGGTTTGCTCGGCATGTCTTTTGGGCACAGGCTGCTGTTCCTGTTTCAGCATCCACCTGGGTTTGTCAGCAGAGCAGTCATGGCAAGAGGAACCCTTAGGAGTGGCTGGAGAAATGTGAGTCTACCACTGCATTCTCAGTGCAGCCATTTGAGTGTCATGCTCTGGGCAAAAGTCATCTCAGTTCTAGGCAGAAGTTTCCATCCCAGCTGCAGCCACTGGATCCTGCTTTGACCCTCCCTGTGCAGCCAAAGCCCTGCCCATCCCTGGTATCCCCTTTCGACAGACAACCAGCACTCTCTGCAGGCTTCCCAGCCTCAAGCAGCTGCTTGACTCTCACTCGAATTTTCCTGTTCCTCAGTAAAGAGCATGAGGCCATAATGGGGGTTAACAGTAATGGTACTTACAGCCACAAAGCAAGTAGAGAAAAGTTCTTCCCCAGCATATCTGTCCCCACCCTGAGTTGTACCCTGCTTCTTAGATAGTTTTGAGTCAAAAAGGCATCTTTGTATTTTTTGGTTGTGGAGAGACCTTTTTTTTTCTGCCATAAATTTGACTAGTCACTTTCTGGACCTGTGTATATTTGAGCATTCTGATGCCCTTGTGGCAAAGAGAGAAGAATTGCACAGTGTATTGATCACCTCCCTCTATTAATCTTTCTGCTGTCACTGTCATGTTTCATTTGATGCCATGTAAGTATATATGGGCAATGATTGTCTTTCTCTTAATCATATTATTTAAAACTATACAGATCTCTGCTATTTCTCTCCTTATTTGGGCTGGAATTCTGTTCAGCTGTGCTGTTCCTGTGTGGAAGCTGTCACCCAGCCCTTATGCCACACACAGGGTTTCCCTGGGCCTTTACTGGTTGCAGTGCATCCCTCGGAGATGGAGGGAGGACATCTGTGCACAGCGCTTGAAACGGGGTTGTGCTGTGGTTGTGTAAGGGTTGTTCTGTTGTGGATTTGAGACCCACACAAATGCTCAGGAACCTTGGATTCATATTTGACATGATTTGACCAGTTGCACAGCCCAGGAGGAGGCCTGAGCAGTGATGCCCTCCAGTCAGTGTGGTCTGTGCTCTGATGTTGGATGTTGCAACCTCTAATGTTTTTCAGGCTTGTTACTATCCATGATGCTGTCCCTGATTTAAAGTGAAGCCCATTCTTCTTACTTATATGTTGCACCCTATACTTCACTGTAACAACCCAGGCTGTTCATGAACCTGGTGTTTCCAGCAACCCACATCAGGTTGTCTTGAGCAAGTGCCACCTATTACTTTTACCATCCCAACAATTAATTTTTATCCATTCCAATAATTTTATCGGCAATTTTTTTTTATTTCTCTCTGATTGCTAATAGCATATAGCACTGGTGTGTGAAGAGACTAGAGCTAGAAACATGCCTGTCAAATGGCTGTGTAGGATAAGTCTCCTCAGTCACCAAGTTCTTTTGGATCTGTTAATACTGAGCACACTAACTGCAGCACACAGCTGATTTTTTCTTATTAGAATGCCATGCAGAACTTAGTCAAATGACTTACAGGATTCTAAGCTTGGCCCATTTCTCTCAGCTCTATCAAACTTGTAGGCTTATAAAAAAGGTACATAAAATAATTTGAAAGTACTTCTTTCAAATTACATTAAATTGGGTTCTAGTTTTTACTAACTTGCCCAGGACATCCTTTGACTGCTTGTCTGTGATTGCTTGGGAGGTATGTTGAACTAACTGCTCTGTAGTTTCTTGGATATCCATGTGAACACATTTAAATACTGACAAGACATTGGTATTTTTCCCCCTAGTAATCTTAAGTTCCCCAGTGTGCCATGATTTGTTATAAAGAAAAAAAATAAATGGTTCAGTGAACTCATTAGCCAATTAAATACTCTTGGCTGTAAGCTCTTCTCTTGCACATTATAAAAATTGTTACTTACATAGTTTAGCATCTTCCTTAATTACTGATGAAATAGAAAGTATTTCATTACCACTGTAAAATATGAATATTGCACATAGTTGTTCCAAATGCAGAGCAGAAATATTTAGTGAGTTATTGGTTTTCATTATGCAGAATGTGTGTTGCACACAGACACCTGGGGCAGGTGCCCAGTGCCTACAGGTCTCTGGGTTCTCTGCTGCAGGGGCATCCTGCTCTAGGGTCGATGTTTCAGAAAGTTTGAGAAATCAGAGGGGTTCAGAGTAGCACCATGAGTGGGTGATGGGCTGCAGTGGCTCCTGGCTGTGGGAGCTGTGGAGAGGGGGGCTTGGACACACCAAGCTTGCTCCTCAGAGTCCCATGTGGAGGTGTGGGTGCCTGTTCTCCAGTTTCGGGTTCACAGGGCAGGAGGGGCTGAGAGCCCACTCCCAAAGAGCACCAAGGGCCCCTTCATTGTCCCCTGACACCCACTGCTGGACCCTGCTGTGCCTTCTTGCTCAACCTCCCTGCAGGGTTCATTCAGCACTGTCAGGCCTTCTGAGTGGCACTTGGAGGTAAAACTAGATCTGGTGTCTGGAAGTTGAAGCTGGGCAAACACGTATTAGAAATGAGACATTTTTAATAGCAAGAGCAATTAATCTTCTAGTTAATTGCATCTTAGAACAGGTTATCATGGTGGATGTAGATTTCTTATCTCAGGGGTTATTTTAAAATCACATGGGGATCTGCCCTAGCCCAGACCAGGGATCATCTGCATGGTGCTCGGCCCAGCCCCAAGGAGATCAGGCTGATTAATTACAGATCTATGAACCACTCCCCTGCACTGGGCTGCCACAAGCTGCTGTCTGTGTCACACCACTGAGACTGTGTGTGGCCCCATGATAATAAGTTCCAGTTTCCCTTCCCAGCACTGCTAACTCCATTGACACCTCAGTGACAGCTCAGACTTGACCTGAGTTTCCTTCATTTTGACCCCACTGGTTTGTACGGATTCTATCACCTTCCTTGCTCTGAATGTGCTGCCTGCAGCAGTTTCTGAGAAAAACATTCTGAAATAAATGGTGATGCTGCTTTTATTAAGTTATTTAAATATTTGCTCTTACACCATTTCTCTCACAAGCTTTAGCTTTGACATCCCAGCTGTTTGGCAGCACCATACATATTTCACTTGAGCAGGATGGACAGCAGTCAGGAGTTCCAAAGGACCCCAGGGCTGGATGTGACCCACAACGGCAAACCCCATCCTTTCCCCAGCACATGAGCACCTCAAGGGCTGCCTGACAACCCTGGCTGTGATTTCTCCCTGACGAGGGACTGCACGGTGCCCTGACTCAGGGTAGTAGGAACCTCAGTGTCCACCCCAAGCTGTGACCCCCCCTCACAGCAACACAGCCCCCCTGAGGACTCATGCTGGGGTCTTGCTTGGCCTGACAGCAGCTCTCCCACTGCCGAGGGCTTCTGGTCTTTCTTTGTGAGGAGCATGACTCCAAATACTTCCTGCACTTCTGTTTCCATCCAGACGTGTTGCAGCAGATGCTGATGCTCCTGAGGTGCCATGCTCCACAGATGCATCCCAGGGGAGCAGACCCCTTTTGCACACTGGTGCTCTTTGAGCTGTCAGCCCCACTCTGGCTCACTGCCACATGTCAGCAGTGTCACCTGCAGCTGCTTACCAGGGATGGGTGGTTCAGGTCACTAAAGGAATCACCAGCAAAGGTATCAATAAAAGCAGGTTTGGTATAACTGTGCAGTGGTAGCAGAAGACATCAAGAAGGATCAGAAGACAAGGAAATGGCCAAAAAAAGTTGCCTCAGGGACCTGGAGAAACCTGAGCAGTGACAAAATAACAATATATTAACATGGAAAAGTTACCTGAGCACATCTCCTGTGAGGAAAGGCTGAGGGAGCTGGAACTGTTCAGCCTGGAGAAGAGAAGGCTCGAGGGGATGTCAGTGTGGATAAATACCTGAAGGGAGGACACTAAGACGATGGAGTCAGGCTGTTTTCAGTGGTGCCTTTGACTGCACTGTGCTCCCAGCTGAAGAAACGATATTCATGTCCCAGACTGTACTGTGGATAGTGCTGCATAACCCATTTTGCTCTGAATCCTGCATCCTGCACTCTGAGAACACCAGCTTTGCTTATAGGCTCCTGGGTTCTGTCACAGAGCCATGAGATGTATGTCTATATAGTGCCCTGCAGATGATGGATGTCTTCCGAATGAAAGGTTCTAGAGTGCCATGCTCCCATAACTGCTGGGGCAGAGCAGTGCACTTGGAGAGAGCTGCTTCCAGGCTAAACATGCAAGAGGTACCAGCCCTGTATCTTAGAAGCCCCATAAATTATATAAAGAATTTGGCTAGCATTGCTCTCCCTGAGCAGGATCCAAACACAGGAGTGAGGGAGGGCTTGGCTCTCCTAAGCAGAACAATCCTCAAAGAAATATGTGAACCTTGGCCAGGAGTACGGAAACAAAAATTTCTGGTCTGAGATATTGTGAACAGCAAACCCATGCAGCTGGGAATGCTCTTGCTACTGTTAATGAGGATCCTGGATTCTTATTGCTCTAGCTATGGCTCTGCCGGGTCTCTAGATCTGAAATATGTTCCTCAGGCATGAACAGGCATTTCCTCAGCTGCTGCAGACAGGTTTTGCTGTCAGAAGCTGAAGACAGAAGTACATGGGGCAGCTCTGCAGTCAGGGAAAGCCTGTGGGACCTCCAGGGAAAGCTGGGACCTCCTGGGTGCCCCTTGCACATGAGCCCTTGCCTACCTCAGGCAGTGTGTGGCTGCAGAGCCTGATGGATCATGCCATGGGCACATCCAGTAGCAGAATCTGTGCCTGGCGGGAGCCCAGCTTTGGTCAAACAACATCATGGCCACAGCCAGCCTGTTATCTAGACTTCCCAAACTTTGAGTAAATAATTTTACAACATTACTCTTGCTTTCAATATGTTTAGCAGCTATATTGCAGGAATGCCTAGAGGCTGTGACTAGATTTAGTCCTGTTGTGCTAGATTCCGTGCAGAGATAGTAAGTGGAGCAGGTAGAGGCATAAAGTTAAGACTGCATAGCAGTTTCCATTAGGAAGACCTGCTTTCATTTCCCAGTCAGTCATTACATTTTAACTGTTGCACTTGTGGTTGCTGTGCTTTGTGCCTGTCTCAAAACTCTACCCATTACAGATACAGCAAAAATTAATTGGCCTGTATTTGGCCAACAGCTGGTGCATCAGGAATACACTCCAGACTCTCCACCTCAGAGAGGAGTGCTGGCCCGGATGGTTCTTTTTCTGCCCAGCAGCACGGGATCAAATTTTCCTTAATTAACAGCCTCTGAGGATCCCACTTTGCATGTTCCAAACAAGGACACTTTTAGACGCTGATCCTCCTAGGATCCTCCGTGCTGACCAGACAGGCCATGTACCATCTTCAGGACAGACACTGTGTCCAAAGTGTCAAGTGTTGAGCAGGACACTTTCCAGTCTTTCCTACAGACTCCAGAAAAGCAGGCAAATGGACTTGTCCATGTTCACATGTCCAAAGCAAGGAATGGAGAAGAGGAGGAGAAGAAGCTTGAGCATTTCTAATGCAGAAAACAGAGAAGAGAGGTGGGAAGCAAAGGCAGACTGAGCATGGAGGGCCAGCTTAGGCAGTGGCGTGATGGAGGAGATGGGCCAGGCTGGTCTGTGATTGCTGAAGGTGCTGCTTGCAGAGACTGGACTTGAATTCAGCACTCGGGGCCCAGCTTGGTGAGACTCAGGATCACATGCTGAGATTGAAAAACACGAGCCATGACCCAGTGACCCCAAATCAGGAGAGAGCAGGCACACACAATCAGTATTTCTGCTGTACCTGGCATGTTGGACAGCTTATCTTCAGGTATGTTAAGGGAACACACTGGATCTTTGAGAGGGAGGGATGAAGCCCTTTAAACTGGAATTGAGGGGCATTCTGCAGAGAAGGTGTGTGGAGAGGGAAAGATGCCCAGGGAGCATCTGAGCAGCAGAGATCTGAGCCTCAAGTGGAAGCCATGGAAACTGCATTTCACTAGGCAGTAAGAGGCTGTGGAAGATTAGACAGGGGTTACACAGTTGAAATTGGGAAAACCCATGGAAGTCCAATGGGTGGATGTGCAACCTGGTCCCTCATTCTAAGTTGGCTTACCCTGTGAGGATTGTGGATGTGGGAGCTCTGTCCCATTTGATGTACACACCAGACTACAGCAGCACAATCTTTGCTTTATTATCCTTACAACCTTTTTTCTTTTCTGCAGTCCTTCAACATATCTCTCTCTGAATCTTTGCTTTACTATTTGCACGTGAGTTTCTACCTCTACCACGAAGTCTCATGAGACAAAGTAAACCAGAGTGGAGTGAGTTGTTGGTGCCTTGAGTACATTCCCCCCTCCTGGAGGTTTGGCCCTCCAGGGTCAGGGCCAACTCATATGATGCAGCCATCTGTCATCAGATCTGCTCTGCTAATCTTACTCAGGTCCTGTGGGAATGCACCCTGGTCAATGAAGCCCCTGCCTTGCTACAGCCCTTCCTGCTGGCTTCCCACCTCTCTGGAAGCAGCCTTTCCTTGCTGCTCCTAGCATGGAACCTGAGACTCAATGTTTGAAGGGAGATGGGGGCTGCAGGTAATGCAAGTGTACGATCAGGTAAGCAGAACCTTAATCTACATTAGTAGGGACTTACAGGGTGCAAGCTGCTGCTGTACAGAGGTCAGTACTGAGCTTGCACTGTTGTCTTCAGGCAGGACCTGCTGCTGTGGGCACAGGCTGCCATCCTTCCTCGTGGGAGCTGCAGCTCACCCCCAGCTCGCTCAGTTACCCAACAAGGTCACTAAAGAGAGCAGTTTCCTGTTGCTCTCAAATATCTTGCTAACCTCTCTGTAGGTGTGAGGTGTGGGTTGGTTACATAGAAAAGATTCATTGAAAAATTGATCAAATTGCATTTGCTCAGGAGCCAGGAAGCTGCTTGCACAGCCTGGATCTGGGCCCTTTTGAGTGCAGTCTTGAGATCCAGTAACACATGGCTATGCTTTCACTTTCTCCATGGTCTAAGGTGCCTTCATAGCAGGGAATGGACCCAAACTATGTGCACGAAGGTGACTCCAACCTGAAGGTTCCTTCACCTCAGACATGTGGTGGATGAGACAGGAGAGCTGGGGCAAGGACAGACAGAATGTGAGCGCTGACCAGCAGATCTGGAGCCATGTCCCTTATTGTGTCAGAACTGGTCTCTGTGGTGCGATTCATCCAAATGCTTGTCACTGCCATGCTCCTTCCCAGCATGGAATCTGGCCCCTAGTCCTGGACTAGGGGCCACAACCAGTCAACGACCTGCAAAGACAGGCATCTCTCACTCTCTCAGGGGTGGGAGGTGTCTGCATCAGACTAGTGACAGGGACCCCCTATGCCAGGCCTCAGTTTTATGGTTCAATATTTGAGCCTGGATGATTATCTTATCACTGACTTCTCCACACCCATTTCTCTGGCTTGGGGCAGGACCATTCTTGCTGTGGAGGGATAATTCTTTGGGACCACAAGGATGTGCCACAGAGAAAGGCACAAAAGACATGAAAGAAAGAGGAGGCTCTGTGATGTCATATCTGGGCCCTGGGGATTCAGATTGTGCCTGTTTAGTGGAGGAAGGCTGAATACCCCACTTTCAGTACAGTGGGCCCACTTTGCCTCACTTACATGCTCCACACAGGACCCATGAATCCAACTCCATGGCTGGGCTGTCACGTCCCACAGAAAACAAACACTTCAAAGTGGTGTTCCAGACCTCCTCAGGGACAGAGCAGAAGGTGATGGTGGAGAAATCCATGTGTTTACACAGATATTGATGCCACCAGGGAGCCTGGGTAGCTAAGCAGCCAGAGGTACTGCCTCCCTGGTCAATGGGGGAATGCAAGCAGGAACACACAGGGGACTTGAGAAGAGGAATACCCCTAGGTGAGAGCTAGAGGTCTGGCATGTCACTGTGCCACTGAAACTACAGTTGGAGGGAGTGTAGACACGACCTCAGCTCTAGCACTTCTTGACTTCCAAGCACTTTACACGGAAATCCTGATACTCTTCTGAAGCAGGGCTTCGGCGTGCCTATTGCAGGTCTGGTGAGCAGCTCTCTATAGACAGAGGACAGCCCAAATGCCGAGCTGGGGCCAGAAAGTCCTTTGTTTTAGCGTTGGAACTCCCCACAAGGAGCAGGCGATGTTTTCCCGGACACAGAGAGCACAGCGGAGCCGTGCAGTTCTCGCCGCAGCTCGGGAGCTTTCACTCGCACGGGTGTCGCTTGCTCTGCAGATGGAGCGATGCGCACCAGAGCCGCTGCCCGTCACCGGGGGACGAGTCTGACACGCGGAGTGCGGGGGGGGCCGAGCAGTGTCGGGGCCGGGGGAGCAGCAAGAGGGGGCGTTTCAGGACACCCCCCCCTTCCCCCGCTCCCAGACCCGGTGCGTCTGCGGGAGCCCCCGCGGTCCTCCCGGCCCCGCGGCGCCCGAGCCCGCCGGTCTCACGGAGACCCCGCTCCGAGCTGACAAGGCTCCAGGGCCGGGAAAGGGGCAGTCCCGACCCTGCCCGGTGGTTGCTCCCTCCGCTCCCTGTTCGGCGGCGGGCGGTCTCCAGACACGGCACAGGCACGGCACGGCGCAGTCCCGGCATGGGGCGGCTAGTGCCTGGCCAGGGCCGGTCCGTCGGGGCGCTGGAGCCCTCCCTTCGCCGCCGTCCCCGGGCCACTCCCCGCGGGCTCGGCCGTCAGGAGCTGCCGAGAAGGCCGGCTCGGGTCCGGCTACGGGAGCCGGTGGTGCCGAGGCGGAGCAGAGCCGGCTCGCCCCGTCCGTGGGCCCGGCCCGGGCCCGGAGAGGGCTGTACCGAGTGGCGCGGTCCCGTCCCGTCCCCACAAAAGCACCCTTGTCCTGGCCCCGTAATTGCTAATCATCAATCACCATTAATAACAGCTGATGAGGCGGGAGGGGGAGGTGCCTTCCCAGGGGCCGGCCGTGCCGGGAGAGCGGGGCGCCTTGCCCCGCCGGAGCGGGGGCTGAAGGAGGAACTCGACCGTGATGTGCAGAAGATGGATGAGAGCAGAGGGCGACACCCCCGCCCGCCTCCCCTCCCCTCCTCCCCCTCCCCCTCCCCTCGGCGGCCCGGCCCGGCCCCCCCGCAGCGGGGCGGGCGGGCGGCTCCGAGCGCGCCTCCACTCCGCCGCGCCGAGCCAGCGAGCGGGCGGGCGGGCGGCAGCTCTCGCCGGGCGCCGGAGCCCACGGGAGGCGGAGGGCGCGGGCCGGGGCCGGGGCCGGGGCCGCGGCAGCGGCGGGGCCCGGCGGCGGCGGGATCGCGGCGAGTTGGCGGCGGCCCGAGCTCGCCGGAAAGTTGGTGCCGGCTGAGCCGGAGGCGCCCGCTCGCCATGCAGAGACCCGGCGGCCAGGGGACCGCCTTCTCCATCGACTCGCTCATTGGGACGCCGCCGCCGCGCTCCGGGCACCTGCTCTACACCGGGTACCCCATGTTCATGCCGTACCGGCCGCTGGTGCTACCGCAGGCGCTGTCCCACGCCCCGCTGCAGTCGGGGCTGCCGCCGCTGGCCCCGCTCGCTTCCTTCGCCGGCCGCCTCACCAACACCTTCTGCGCCAGCCTGGGCCAGGCCGTGCCCTCCATGGTGGCGCTCACCACCGCCCTGCCCAGTTTCTCCGAGCCCCCCGACGGCTTCTATCCGCCGCAGGAGCTGCCCCCGCCGCGCGCCACCCCCGACGCCGGCTGCCGGCGAGGCGCCGACGGCCTGGAGGCGGAGGAGCTGCCCCCGGGCCGCGACAAGGGGCCGGCCGAGCCGCCGCTGCACTTCCCGGACCCCTTCCCCGGCCTTGCAGGTAAGAGCGGCGCGGGCCCGTCCTGCCGGGCGGAGAGCAGCCGCCCCGCCTCACCCGGATCCCCGCAGTCCCGGGGAGACCTGCCCGGGTTCTCTCCACCGTCCAAGCGGCACCTGGGGAAAGGCGGTCTTGCGGCCCGGAGCCCGCCAGGACGGGAGCCGCGGAGCGGAGGTGCTGGGGGCCGGGGCGCGGCGGGTAGGACGGCGGGGTCGCCACGGGTCGCGGCGGCGGGACCTGCCCTCAGCTGCACTTGGGCCGAGCCGGGAGGACCGAACCGAATCCCCTCCGTCCCAGGCCTGGTCCGCAGCGCCCACAGCTTTCGCGGATGGGAGTCAAACTTCGCTTGCCTCGGCCGGGCCGCGGGGCAGGAGGGGCGGGAGAGCGGCCGGTCCTGGGGGACGCCACGGTGGGACTGGAGCGCCGCGGCCCGGAGCCCCGGCCGGACCAGCTGCATGGAGCTCTCCGAGGTCCTGGCACTCGGCCCGGGGCGAGTGAGGTGGAAGGTGGCGGCGAGTCCCACGGCTCGGTCCGCAGCCCTCCCCGCCCGCACCGATCTTGGTCCCGGTCCCCGTCCCGGTCCCGTTTGGTGCGGCGCGGGGCTGCGCCTTGTCCCCAGCATGATGCCGCGTCCCGGGCGGGTGCCTCCCGGCGTCGCCGTGCTGCGACTACCGTCTTTTCAAAGTTTTCTTTCTAAAGCAGGGGCGACGGTGGAGCAGGTCCCGCTCCGAGGCGGCCGCCCGCAGCCCCGCTCTCCTCCGCGCTGGCCGCCACGCCCGCCGTCTCGGCACCGGCTCAGCCCGACGGCGCGGGCAGGCGGCAGCGCCCCTCCTGGGACCCTCGGTGCGGCCGGGAACGGCTCCCGTCGGGGTCCTCGCCTTTGTGCGCTGCGGCCGCTCCCCGAGTACAGCACCAGCCTCAGAGACTTGTTGCTCCGTATTTCTCAGCCAGGTCCAGCACTCGCCTTCTTTTCCCTCGGGTCCTGCAGCACGGGGCGTGAGGGGTGCCTGCAGCAAGACCCAGACGAGCCAGCTGCTGCTTCTCTGGCGTGGCCTCTCTTGAGCTGTCTCCCCTGGCCACTCCTGAAATCCACCTTTGTCTCACAGGCTTCTTGGCATGGGTGTGTGCTGAGAATCACTGCTGCTTCTTGCAGTGCTTGGCTGTTTGTTCTCCATCCTCTCTTTAGTCTCTCCTGGGTAAGCCCAGATGTCTTCTTTGCCCTGCCTTGTTCATCCCTCAGAAGAGCATTTCACTCACTCAAGTACCCCTTAGAACTCGCACCCCAAGTAGGACAATCGGGGCATTCTACCTCCCCCTTGCCTTTATGGGTTACTGGGGTATTGGGTGCTCCTCCAGTGCTCACCAGCCTCTGTGCTGAATCAAAAGCCCTGTGCGATCTTACTTTTTTTGTGAAAGTCTTCTCGAGAGCAGCTCTGCCCTGGCCAAAACCAGGTCTATACAACCTTGTCTTTCCAGTCTGTGGGCAGATGAACTCCATTGTGCTTGATCTCCCTCTGTGGCTCCTCCATAACTGAGCCCAATATGTTCCCTCCTCCCAGGGGACTCAGATGAACTGTCTCAGACCGTGGCCACTTCTGAATCCAAGAAATTCTACCTCTAAGACTTTTCCTGTTGCAACTGGATCATATGATGGAAGGGAAGATGTCTTGCTACTGCTGTTCATCCCCTGCTGCCTCTGAGCACTGGGCTTGCTCTGGAGCCATGAAGGATGCTTGTCCCCCTGCACAGGCCCATGTGGACCCAGTTCTGTGGGATTTGTCAGGCCAAATGCGCCCACCTTCTCCTTTACCTATTGTTTGTCCTGGCTGTACCAGACAAAACTGGAGATGGACAGTGGGGTTTGTTTTACAACCATCTTAGAGGAAACTCAGGAAGGCTGCTGTGAGCTTTTTCCCAGTATTAAGGAATAGAAAGATGATTCATGTCAAAAGGAGTCATCAAAAACTATCTGTAATGCAGTTTGCACTCACATCCAGTCCGTGGCCCCGGCCAAAAGCAATTGTCCAGGGAGGAGCAAGAGAGCACAACCTGTGCAATGCTCAGTTCTAAAATGATACTTTCCTCACATCCAACCATCTGCACATTAGGGACTTCCTGTACCAAGTGTTGTTTCTGTTTATTTAGTAAACTTCGACCAGTTTGTTTTCTGTGGCCTTATCTAATCTCCCCTGGAGTCCACCAGAAAGGAGGGATAACCTTGACATCAGCCACATCAAGATGGTAAGATGTTCCACAGATTGTTTACCTGCAGAAGAAACTTGTGAAGAATAAATGCCTCCTTTTGATTGTTTCACTGACATTAAGTGACTTACACTCTGGAGCGACTGCCTCTGTCCCTAGGCTCTGTTAGTATCTCCATCATGCAGGTGTCTATGGACACAGGATCAGTTGCTCCCTGGATCAGCAAAAGGGATCAATGCACTATTTTGGGGCTTCTCTCTGCATCCACTGGGTTTGAAACTTGCTTCCAGCTGTTGCCACCCCTCTTGAGCAGGGAGAAGCATGTAGGGAAACTGGTGGTGAGAAGCAGCAAAGCTTGAAGTCTGGCTTATTTCTACAGCTGCCACAAAGACATGAACCCTGGGGTAAGGGTACTTAACATCCCTAGCTCTCCACACCTCTTGTGAGAGCAGGTTTGTTCCTGAGCTGTACAGATCTCCTCTGAGATTCAGGCAGTAGTCTGAGACTCTTTCTTGGTTTGATGTAGTGATTGCACATTCAGCTGGGGACAGGGTGAAGTTTCTGTTGTTGCTGTGTGTGCTTACCAACACAGGGCTCATTACAACACCCATTCCTGATCCAGGTCTTCCTGATCCTGCTTGAATAGCTTTGTCACCTGTGAGACCTAAGTCTCCTCACCATGCTTTCCACAACCACAGTGATAGAATCACAGAATGGTTTGGCTTGGCAAGGACCTTTAAAGGCCACCTAGTCCAAACCCCCTGCCCCTGTGGGCTGGGACATCTTCAACTAGATCAGGTTGCTCAGGGCCCTGTCTGACCCGGCTTTGGGTGTTGCTGGGGATGTGGCATCCACTGCTTATCTCGGCAACTTGTGCCAGTGTTTCACCACATTCATTGTGAATAATTCTTTCTTATATCTAATCTAAATGGACTCTCTTTTAGTTTAAAACCATCACCCCTTGTCCTATCACAAGAGGCCCTGTTAAAAGTCTGTCTTTCTTATAAGCCCTCCTTAAGTACTGAAAGGTTGCAATAAGGTTTCCCTGGAGCCTTCTTTTCCCCAGACTGAACAACTCCAACTCTCTCAGCCTGTCCTCACAGCAGAGGTGCTCCAGCCCTCAGAGCATTTTTGTGACCCGCTTTGGATTCTCTTCAATGTCTTTGACAAGATCAATGAACAGCTGTGACTTTGTGAAAAGCCAACCAGTGAGTAAGGCCTATTCTTCATCTACTACTTCTCGTTGATTTTTCAATCATGATGCTTTGCTTCGTGACAGCTTCACTTCATGTTCAAAGGCCTTGAAAGTCTCAGTATAGCCCCAACACACAGGTGGGATCCCTGCCTTCATTCCTTCCTTGCTGGGGACATAGTAGGTGACTAACAGACCAATATACCAATTTCCTTTGTGAAAACATCTGATTTAGATTCTGTTATCAAACAGTTCCAAGTTCCTTACTGCAAACCCAGCTCTTTTATAAGACACAAATGGAAGAGTGCTAGAGACTATTTAAAATTTGGAGTCTGGTTCAGAAGAGAGTATTCAGAGATAGCACCTGTTTTACAAACCATCATGTTGCTCAGCCTTCTTCCAGTCTCCTGGGGCACAGCCTGGGCTAACAGGAGCAAACTGTCCTACCAGCACTCTTTGCTGGTGTGGCTGCTGGGATGCCATCTGCCATCCCTGGGGAATTGCAGTGCCAGGGCAGGACCTAAAGAGCCCTTGGGGAAGACACTGAATTCCTCGTAAGAGCTCTCTTACCTTGTCAGGCCCCGTGCTCCACCAGAGAGAGATGGTACACAGAAGCTAAAAGCTCTTCTTTTCTTCAGCAAAGTGCTTGCATGAGCCTGTGCAATGGCAGCCAAAGTGCTCCCTGCCACCTGCTGCTAATCCTCAGCCCCATAAGCATAAATTCTCTGGGTCTTTACCCTCTATGCACATGGGAAATCTCTTCCCCTGCTCCCTACCCTCAGGAAGAAAGAAATCACTCTGCAGCAGGATAGAGATGATGTTCTTTCCCACTGTAGGAAGCAGGAGGAGCGGGGAGAAGATTCCAGATCTCCAAAGCCACCCACCTGCTCTCAGGAAGCCATAGGCTTGCTGCAGGACTAACAAGGGATGCGGGATCTCCACAGTCACCAGACTACCAGGAATGTCTTCTGGGTTCAAGTAGTCTCTTGCAGTTCTGTTTATGTATTTAAACCCTGCACTATCAGGCTTCTGAGGGCTGTTCTGCCTTTCCCACTGAGATGATCCAGTGGCCCAGGTTGCATGTGCCAGTACCTGGACGCTGCTTAGAAGTTTGGAGAGCTGCTGCTTCTCCTTCTGCATGGTGGGTTATATAGAGTGGCAGTGCTTCAGGACAACTCCTTCCAGCAGTGATTACTGCTCTTGGGTCAGACGAAGAATTTTCTGGTCTCTCTAGTCTCAGCATGACAGAAAAGCTTCTTCACCTGCTTGTGCATAGCTCTGGGCCCTCCCTTCATGACCTCTGTCTGTGGCCAAGAACATCTTCTCACTTTGTTTGAGTCCTTCTACTATGAAAGTGACTGTCTTGCAGACCTCTTTCCCCCCCTCTATCTCCACCATGTCTTCCCTTGCTCCATGGCTGTTTAATCGTTCAGGCAGCAGTTTGGGACACAAGAAGCTTGCAAGGAAGAGATTCATACCCCGGTACCCTATCAATATCCTCACAGGCAGCTGAACAGAGGTGTCTGTGGTGATCCAAGCACTGCATTCTGTCTGGTGGCCTGGGATGAGATGCTGTCTGTTGTGTGGTGTTGACAGGCTCTGTCTTGCCCCTCTGCCCACTGCTGGGCATAGCTGAGCCCTGAGCATCAGCTGCCTCAGCACCTTGTTCGCTGGCCACACAGTCTGCTGTGGTGTGTCCTTGGATTAGGGAGGGAGAGCCAGAACTGGTCCACCCCATGTCCTGTAGAGCCCTGCAGAGAGGTTTGCTGGGCTGGAGCTGGCTCTGGATGCTGTTTCCAGGACAGTTCTGCAGCTCTTGGCTGGCTATTTTCTGAACGGCATCGATGGTTTGGTGCACTGGGAAGGGACAGGGAGGGCTGAGCTGAGAGACGAGGTATGGGCGTTCTTTCCAATGCGAAGGTCCAGACCTGGAAGTGTTGTGATGTTCTCCGCTAGACTGCTACGGCTGGGCCATGGGATGGGGCAACTGCTGGGGGGATCAGACCCCGGGGTGGCCGCCGGGTCTGTCGGTGCTGACCCTTGCCGCCGGGCAGGCTGCGGGGAGCAGGGCGCTGGGGTCCGCGAGTGGAGCGGCTGGCGCTGCCCGCAGCAGGACCTGGTGCAGGGCTGCTGCTGCTGGGGCCGGAGCCGCTGCTTCGCCTGCTCCGGGGCTGCGGGACGCGGTAGTGACGGGGTCCAAGACTGCGGGAGGAGCTGCAGCCTCCCGCCGAGGGTGCGGGGGAGAGCTTCCCCCGCGGCTGCGGGGGCTCTGGGAGCCGAGGGACCCCGGGCGGGACGGGGTGCGGGCGGCGGGGCGGGGCGGGGTGGGGTGGGGTGGGGCGGCGGGACGCGCCGGCGGACACTGACGCTGTGTGCCCCGCAGACGGGAAGGCGTACAGCTCAGACGAGGAGAAGCTGGAGGTGAAGTCGGCGGCGACGCCGTGCAGCGAGCGGGAGGAGGAGAGCTCGGCGGGCGAGAGCGAGGAAGAACCCTTCCTGGACGGGGCAGCTGCCGGCACCGCGCTGGGAGCCAAGGGCAAGGGCAAGGGCGGCCCCGCCGCCGAGCAGCCCCCGCCGGGCTCCGGGGCCGGGAAGAGCCGCCGGCGCCGCACGGCTTTCACCAGCGAGCAGCTGCTGGAGCTGGAGAAGGAGTTCCACTGCAAGAAGTACCTGAGCCTGACGGAGCGCTCGCAGATCGCACATGCCCTGAAGCTGAGCGAGGTGCAGGTGAAGATCTGGTTCCAGAACCGCCGCGCCAAATGGAAACGCATCAAGGCTGGCAATGTCAGCAACCGCTCGGGAGAGCCTGTCCGCAACCCCAAGATCGTGGTGCCCATCCCGGTGCACGTCAATCGTTTCGCTGTGCGTAGCCAGCACCAGCAGATCGAGCAGGGCGCTCGGCCCTGAGCCCGGCGGAGCTCCCGGACCCTGGGGCGGGTGGCGGCGGCGGGGAGGGGGACCGGGCGCCCGCTCCCACTCCTGTGTACATGTCCCTTATTTATTCCGTGTAAACTCTGTACATACGGCAGCGTGTCCTTCTGCCCGTGCCACGGGGGGTGCGGCCGCCTGGCCCTCGGGCCCTGGCCGCCCGCCGGGCCGGGCTGAGCCGGGCCGGGCCGGGCCGGGCCCGCGCTGCCGCTGGCGCCCGCCCATGTATAGCTGTGATTTCAATAAATTATTTTCTATGGAGCAAGACCACGTTCTTCCTCGCTGCAGGGACGGGGGTCCCGGGGCCCTGGCCTGGCGCGGGCAGAGAAGGAGAACAAGGTAGGGAGAGGGGTGGGAACAGGGACAGCGAGAGGGACAGGGATACGGGCAGGGGCAGCGGGCGGCGGCGCCCACCCCAAGGGGCGACCGCGGAGGTCGGGGAGGGCGAGCGGACGGGGAGAAGGGGAGGCTCCGGGGCTCACCCGCCCCTAGGCCGGTGCCGGTACCGGGGCCCGCGGAGCCAGAGGCTGTGCGAGCAGCAGCGGTGGCCTTGCGGGCTCCATTGCACCCGCTGCTGTGCCGGTGCCGAGACGCGGGAGGGAGAAGAGGAGGGGCCGGGAAGCGCCCGGGAGCTTCCCCAGGTCGGCCTTCCCGCCGGCGGAGCCGGGGCCAGGACTGGTTCGGGACTGCCTCCGCAGCTCATCCCGGGGTGGGGGAATGTGGGGGCTGCTGCAGACTCCCAGCACGGCTGCAGCCCCTGCCCTGGCCCGGCACAGGCGGTTCCCTGGTGCTGAAGCCCTGGGACAGGAACAACAACCACAGGGGCTCGCACATCCAGGCCAGCCATTCTCTGCTCTTGAGAGCTTCCACAGCCAGCCATCTCAGATACTGAGCCCAACCCCAGAACCCCACGAAGATCCAGTTTTGCACAGGGCACAGCTGCAATCCCAGTCAACAGCACAAGGGCTATGTGGTTCCCTGGGTGTCCAGCCTTGGGAACCTCTGCTCTGGTTTGACAGTGAGTCCGTGGGGCAAGGGAGCTCCTATGCCTGTGCTGTGGTAGCAACACCCATGGCAAAGCCACCAGAGGTTCCTGGAGAGCGGGAAGGCTCTCTCCAAGGTTTTGCTGGGGCATCAATTGCTCAGAGGCTTGATAGGGAGTTTGGGTCACAAAGGGTCCAACCAGCCGTTGGCACCTTCCCTGGGAGACACAGCTTGGGAGAGCAGGAAATATCCCTGACAGCCAGAGCTGACTCCACCTTCCTGGGTGCCCTCCCTGATGCCGTAGCAAGGGCTGGGCCTCTGTGCTGCCTGGGGAGCAGTGCTCCCTCCCCATGTCCCTTCCCTCTTTGGCAGGTACACTCTGTTCACCTGGAGTGTGGGGTCCATGCTCAGCCTGTACAGCTGAGTCCTCCTGCGGTGCCCTGGAGCTTCAGAGCACTGGGGGGTGGCTGTTCCTGCCCCATGGTTGTTGGCTCCAGTTGGCTTATGTGGCCAACAGACACAGACACAGCTCAGATCAGAGCAACCATTTGGACAAAGGTGTGCTTCTAGCTGTTCTTGGTGGGTGCCTCTTTCCACAGAAATATTTGCTGCAGGTCCCAAGACAGTTCTGCGGGATCCTTTCAGGATTTGGTTTCTCAGCACAGCTGGCTTCCACTGCAGGACACCTGCCTCTGTCCCTGCACCACTGACCTGGAAACAAAAAAGTATCCTCAGGAACTGCCTGGCCTGGTGTTGCTCACAGCATCCCCAGCATGGATTTGTCCTGTTCAGGTAGCAACACCTGCTGGCATTCCCTCTGGATCAGGGGAGTAAATGTCCTTTGGCAGCAGCCCCCAGTGCCCTGCTCTGAGGAAAACT
Organism: Corvus moneduloides; assembly: GCF_009650955.1. NCBI lineage: Eukaryota > Metazoa > Chordata > Aves > Passeriformes > Corvidae > Corvus > Corvus moneduloides. The sequence continues at coordinate 182,560 of NC_045476.1, forward strand.
GTCAGCTCCCTTTTCAACAGGCCAGGTTAGAGCTGCCTGCACCTGCACCTCTTCTCCCTCCTCAGGTGGGTGTTGGTCTGAGACAGGGACTGAGCTGTGTTACGTGGCAGCAAAGGGGACACAGCTGTTTGCAGCGACTGCAGTGGCTCTTGCACATGAACTGTACTCATGTCTCTGTGTGGGAGGGCAGGAGGCAGGGTAAAGCCATTTTGCAGCTACAAGCAGGGCTCTGCCACTACAAATGTGTCCACATGAGGGGTCTGTGCCACTGCAGCCGATCACAGCACAGCAGTGCACGTTAACCACAACACTCCAGAAAGTGTCCACAGATCTAGGGTTGGGGCAGTGATATTGAAAGGAGACAAGTTTTGTTTTAAGGTCCAAGAAGTCCCTTATTCCCACTGGGCATTTCTAACTGACACTGGCTTGATATGTCCTGCCCCAGTGGCAGCACTGGTTTATTGTGTCTTTAACCCACCTCCCCCACTGTACAGGCCACTGCCCACCCGAAATGCGTGTGCAGAGTACTCCCGCTCCATTGCATGCTCATCCACCGACTGCTGCTGAGGTGGATACAACACCTACAGTTTTCAGCTGCATGGAAGATTTTTTTGTTGTTGTTTTTGTATTAGACCAGTCCCAGAGCCTGTACGCACTGCAGCCCTACAAACAGCCATGTTAAAATCCCCACAAATGCTGCAGAGGTGCAGCTCTGTGTACTGCTGCTGGAGGTGACAGACTCATGCTGTCACCAGCGCTGCTGGAGAGAGCTGCAGAGCAGCAGAGTGTTCCTGGTACCGAGCAGAGCGGAGCAGAGCTCCCTGTGAACCCTGAGCATTGTGACAGCTCTGGTGCCTCCTGCACAGCGGAGAGCAAAGCACTGCACAGCGAGCACGGTGCATGGCACTGCCCACACTGCACAAAGCAGCTGTGGTCTGTCCCCAGAGGGGAGAGCTGTGGGGGCCCCCATGAGCTGGAGCTCTGGGTGCTGTGTCAGACTGGGGTTGGTGGGAAGACAGCCGCAATGAAAAACTGGGCAGTAAAGACAGACCTGGGGCAATTGAGCCGTGAAGCTGGATGGGGCCTTGGGAGGTCTCTGCTCCAACACCTGCACAAAGCCTGTCCCATTCAAGATGCTGAAGAACTTGCCCATCTGACTTCCAGTATCTCCAAGGGCGGGCAACCCCTCCTCTTCGGGCCCCTGTACCACTGTCCAGCCACCTTCTTAATATGTTTTTTTCCTTGCATCTGTTTGGAATTTCCCATCTACCAGCTTCTGGCTGTTATCCTGTGTGCTGGGGAAGGAATGCAAACACACAGGCTGGTACACATGCACACGGGCACACACGTGTGCACACACACAGACACAGGTGCAGACACACAGAGAAATACATATGGTGTGTATGCATTTATGGACATGTGTTTGTTTATATAAATATGTTTATATACATATACATGCATTATACACATATATACATGCAGTCATATGAAATTGCCTAAGGACGGTAATTTCAGCATTTACAAGGGAATTCTCCCTACCCAAACCTGTACACTTGTTTAGCTGTATGGTGGTTCTTAAAGAACTGGGAAAGGAGCAGGGATTGCATCCACAGAGTGTTTATTCACTCAGCACAACAAAGCTGGTTGTCAGCATTCCCTGACAAGGTGCTTGTATGAAGATGTGATGGCCCACAATATGGTGCTGGTGTTATTCATTAGCCAGTGGCTACAGGGATAGCTCAGGTGCAGGAGAGAAACAATGGGCAGGAGAGAAACAATTTCCCAATGGCTGGCACCTGGGAAGGGTCATGATCTCCCTCTGACCACTCCCCAACTCCTTTGCACCCTGTCCCCACCAGCCAGGCTGGAACTGCCCCCAGGGCTTTGGGAGTCCCTGTGCTGTGGGCATCTGCACCCGCCCGGAGGCCCGACAGCCATGAATGGGCACAGACAGGGTGCAGGTGTTGTAGTGGAGTGTGTTGGTTGGTGCTGCACCTTACTGAGCACAGGCCAAGGGAGCTCGGAGCTGTCACACCTGTGCCTTTTCTCCCAGAGACAAAGCTGACTGGACACATGATGGGACAGCCCTGTGGCAGGATCTCTGCTCTGGCCATCTCTCCTGAAGGCACCTCTGCACGTGCTCAGCATGTGATTCCAGCAGCCTCAGGGCTGGGCGGTGCTGCCCCATGCCCTGCTGCTGACCACCTACAGATCCCCAGGAGGCTGTGCCTGCTCAGCTGGAGCTCCAAGAAGGCCTGTGGGGCTTCTGTTGTAAGTTGTACCCTGTGGGCCTTTTTCTGGCTGTGCCCAGGCTCTCTGGGAAGTGCTGCAAACCTGTGGTCTGGCTGGTTCCCAGCCTGAGGCTGCATATCGTGGATTTACTCATGGCACGAGTCTGCATCCCTGGCTCCTGTCCTGTGGCACCCACCTCCCTCCCCCTTGCTCCAGCCTCAGCTCGATGGTGTGAGTGCTGCTGGCTGCCTGGGGTGGGGTCCTCATGGTGCTGCCACGGAGCTGCAGTGGTCACTGCTGCTGCTCGGGCCATGTAACACAGGGACAGTCCCACTGTGCTGCTGCCCTGGCACGGTCCTCTGGTGTACAGCAGAGCAGAGGGTTGGCCTGTGTCCTCCCTGGCATCAGCCTGAACACAGACACCGGACTCCTGCTCCCAAAACCAGACACAGTGCCCCTAAACACAGAGACAGAGCTCCTGCCCCTAAGCACGGACACAGCTCCTGCCCCTGAGCACAGACACAGCTCCTGCCCCTAAACACAGACACAGAGCTCCTGCCCCTAAGCATGGACACAGCTCCTGCCCCTAAACATGGACACACACCTCTTACCCTGAACACGGACATGGAGCTTCTGCTTCAGCCCGTCCTGGCCTGGGGCCATGTGAAGCCACATTGGTCACCTTGGCACCCAGATGTGCTCCAGCATTGGGGTAATGCTGGGCTGGGGCAAGGCAGGACAGGGCACAAGTGGTGCTGCTGGTGGGGTCTGGCCCACTGCGGGGTGGAGGCTCCTTGGGATGGTGTCAGAGCCTGCGGGGATCTGGTGGAATTCCCTGCCCCAGGGTGCCAGCAAAGGGGCATCACTGGGATCCCCAGCGCCTGTTTGCAATATGCAGGCAGCAGCAGGGCACAGGGCCTGTTTTCACAGGGCTGTGTGCCCACAGCAGTGTCACTGCCAGCAGGACCTGGCCAGGGGTCTGGGTGCCTTGAGGGGACTGCACCCCCCGCAAGTACTGCATGGACCGTGGGGAGCTGCTCCGGGCTGTGTGGCCCCAGACCCTGGATGTTGATGATCTCCGTGGGCTCCTTCCAGCTCAGGGTATTCATGGTTTTGATTCCAGAGCTGTCTCCGCATGGCTCCTGGTGGCCTGGTCATCGCTTACAGCCCCGACTCCAGCCTCAATGCCGCAGGCAGAGTGTGGGGGCAGGCGAGGGGTCTTCTGGGGTCAGAGCTGGGTCCAGGCAGGGTACCCGGGGGCTTGGGGCAGGGCTGGGATGGGAAGGGAGGCGCCAGGGCTGGGTAGGGCGGGATCCCGCGCGGGAGATGATGTATGGGCAGATGTATCAGATCGCACAAGATAAACAAGCAGTGAATTTCATCAGGGCCCATCATGGCTTTAATTTGGCTGCCTAATGAGTCAGATCCAGCCGCGCAGATAAAAGTTGTCAGAGCCGCAGCCCTAATGAATTTCTTGCCACTTGTAATCAAGGCAGCTTGTCTGAGGGGGATGATTAATGGGCCCCAGAGGAGCTGCCGTCCCTCGGCTTCCATTCCCGCTAATGCAGTCGCCAGGAAATTAACCAAACCCAGCACTGGGCTGGGGCCAGGGCCGGTGTGGGGGCACCCATGGGCACCACGAGGGGACGGGAATGAGGGGTGACATGGGTGCAGGGCCCGGACTGGAAGTGGGACCAGGATCAGGACCAGAGCCAGGACCAGGATGAGGATGATGACATGGGCACACGCAGCCGGAACACACCAATGAGTGGAGGGGCTGGTGGAGGGGCTGGGGCCACTGTCTGCAGACCCCAGCGAGATAGCCTCTGCCACAGGAGAGGCACAAGGAGGAGGCAACAGGGGTTTGGCAGGGATAGCTGGGGTAGCTGTGGCAGGTGGGGGTGTCCTGGCACCTCCCTTCCTTGCAGACTGCCACACAGGCTTGGGGCCCAAGGCCTGTGCCCAGTCCCAGTGCAGCAGAGCCTGGACCCCAGCACAGCACAGAGACACCGGAACCCCGAACTGCAGTTTGTGGTGTGGCCTGGGGTGCACCCTGGAACTGCCAGCACTGGGGCTCTGCTCTGCCCACAGCTATGAGAAGCATGCAAAGTTAGGGCTGGCAGAGCAGACACACGGCTCCCTTCACTGCTCAGGGGGTCTGCCTGTGCCTTGGGACGCAATGACACCCAGTATTCTGTAGCCATAGCAGACTCCTCACTTGCCCTGGCAGCCCATCATTCCCTGCCCATCTCTGCCTTGCCCCATCCCAGCTTCACACTCGCTGTCCTGTGCACAGGGACCAGCTGGCCCAGCATTCCTGCCCTGCATGTTCCCTCTCCAGCACACCCCTCTGCTGTGCCCATCTCCCATCCCACCAGAGCTGTGCATTCCTCTGGGGCCATGTTCTGGCATTGTCCCTCAGTGCCCAGGGTTGGCACATCTCCCCTCCACCCCTCAGCACTCTGCAATGTTCCAGGGGCCCAGTTTGGCACAGGACTGCTGTTATCAGAGCCTGAGCCGGAGGAGAAGAGGCTGAACGCTTGTCAGTGTGGGATGGAGAGTCACCAGACCCAGGTGCAAACCAGGGCTGCACCGGAGGCCCCAAAGGCAGCACACTGAGACGCTGGCCTGGCAGGAGGGGGGTTGCTTTATTGGCCTTTATCTCCTTGGCTGCAGATAACACACACAGGGCAACTCATGGAAAAGAAACCATATATACAGAGTGTCCATATAAATATTTCCAATGTACATTTTATACACAAGTGACAGAGACATTCCATAGCAGTGTCCAAAGCCTTGGAGTTCCAGCATTCAGCTAGAGGCTTGACCCCAATGCAAAGAGAGACGCTCCTCTCCTCTCCTCTTGCTCAGCTGGAGACCAGCCCCACCTGGGCAGCAGCGGGAGCCAGCGGGAGGCTCTGATGGAGACACTGTGTATGGCTTGGAGCTTGGAGCTTTAACCTGGAAGGACAGTGACTCTACAGACAGACAGACAGACAGAGCTGGGGATTCCGAGGTGACCATCCTCTTCACGCTCCAGGTCACCAGGGAGGCTGGGGAGGCCTTTGTCCAGGGGCTGCACTGGGGAGATGCCACCCTTGCATCAGCGCACGGGGAGCGGTATCGGTGCGTGCATCCCTCCTGCACCGGCCAGAAGCAGAGGAGCGTGGGGGTACAATGGAGAAATACGCACCTCCTGCTGCTCCCCACCTCACCACTGCACTGGGGAGCGTGGCGAGGCCAACACGGATGGAGAGCTGGAAGGAAGTGCCCAAACTGACCTGCCTGAGGGAGTGGGTGCAGCCATCAGCCTCCCTGGTACTGCTGTGCAGGGGGGGGCTACACACCTGAACTGTCCCCAGCCCCTGCTTTATCTACAGATGTGTGTGATGGGGGGGGGCAGGAGAAACTGCCCCCCCATCCATGTACCGGTCACAAGAATGGGGTGCACTGGAGCCACCCCAGGGATTATGCAGGAGCCCCTCCACAAGCTGACAGCACTGGGTCTGCACAGCTGCACAGTGAGAGGTGGCTGGAACCAGTGCAGAGGAGCAGGATGCTGGCTCCTGGCTGGCTCCCAGCCTCCTCTTGGCTGGAACAGGGGTTCTGGTGGGGGCAAGCACCGCGGGGGCCTGTCTGTGCTGCTCTCAGACCCATTCCTGCGGCCCTGGTCCCCGGCAGGGCTGGAGGGCAGCTGTGCGGCAACCGGAGGGCCCGTGCAGGGCTAGACCGTGCTGGGGCTGGCGCTGAACTCAACCGGTGCCGTGGCGCAGGCGTTGTTGTTGGCATTGGTGTTGCGGCGGGGCAGGCTGGGGGTCAGCGTGGCAGCGCTGTCGCTGGGGCAACCATGCTGCAGCAGGATGTCGATGCACTCCTGGCTGCCGGCTCGCCGGGCATAGGCCAGTGGGGTCAGGCCCCGAGCGTCCCGGCTCTTCACATCCACTCCGTACTGCACAGGAGAGAAGCAGCTGGTCAGTGGTACCTGGGTACCGTGTGCCCATGGGCATGGAAGTGGCAAGGAGCAGAGGGTCTCTGGGGTAGGCAGGAAGAGGGAGCTGGGAGGGTGGCCAGGGACAGGGAGCCAAGAGGGTGGGCAGGTCAGCACGAGTGGGCATGTGGGAGAACCCACGGAAGCAGGATGGATAAAGGGTGCCTTGTGCCCTGGTAGCACGGAGGTGGGGAAGCACTAGGATAGCACCAGAAGCCCTGCGGTAGGGGCTGCAGGTTCTGTCTTACCCAGATGAGCAGCTGCGTGAAGACTACATTGGCCATTGCGCAAGAGAGATGCAGTGCTGTGCGCCCATCTCCATCTCCGTAGGTCTCATTCACTTCCTCCTTGGTGCCATGGGCCAGGAGTGTCACCACGAGGCGCAGGTCATCCTCCACCACGGCCCGCAGCAGCTGCTGCCCCAGCGGGATGTCAGACTGGGGCAGTGGGGCCAGAAAGAGCTTCTGCTCATACTTAGCCCGGATCCAGCGCTCCTTCTCCTCCCTGCCAGACAGGACATTGTCACTGTCACAGTTGAGACAACTTGCCTGGGCCCCGTGCACAAAAGGATATGATTATCAGCACTGCCACGTGAACATACTTGTGTGAGCAGTGAACATCTGTCACACCCAGGTATGTTCTGCATAGCCCCTGCCGTGCCTCTGTGCCCACAGCTGCCACTGGGGTTCTGTCACCCCACTCTGGACACCTGCCTGTCACCTGCTTGACCTCCTTACAGCTCCCTATGGACACTGTATGCTTACGCCTATGCCTATACAGCAGCAGCATCTTGCACCCAGACCCCACACCTGTCCCTGTGCACCTCCCTGCTGGAGCCCCTCGCACCCCAATGCTGTGTGCCTGTGCCGGGGCAGCACAGGGACCGTCCCTATCCCGTGCCTGTGTGGGGCCATGGCCAGTGGCAGGAGAAGGTTAGTGCTGCACACGCCAGCCCAGTGCCACGGGAGGCACCTTATCGCTGCCGCGTCTCGCCTGGTGCAAACAAAGGCGGTGTCCGCGTCCGTCCCGGCGGGGCCGCGGGGCCGGCGGATCGATGTGCGCCGTCCCGCCGCTATCTGCTGCCTTTCTATCCATCTGCATCTGGCGGGCGGCCATCAATGCCCCGCGCCGAGCATGCTCACTGCCGCCGCCCCCTGACCCGCGCTCCGCCGCTGATAAGCCACAGAATGGGCTCTCGTTGGGATGAGTGACAGGAGAGTGGCTCCGATAGGGACAGACAAGGGCCTGAAAGGGACAGACCCTGGAGACCTGCACGACGCTGCCAAGCCATCTCTGTTAACCCCTTCGGCTTTGCAGCCAGCCTCAGCTCTCACAGTCACCGCACGGCTGTGGCCGCCATGGAGCCCCACTGCCCCACCAGGATGGCAGGAGAGGGTGGCCAGTGCCTCGCAGGCGGGCAGGACCCCCAACACTGGAGCATCTTGAGGAATCCTGCCTGCCTCAATGGCTGCTCCCAACCCCCTGTAGCATCCCCCAGCCCTCCTGGTGTGGTTCCCAAGAAGCATCTCTGGGGTTCACCACCTCCCTTACCGACTGCTCTCAGGCGTGGGCTTGGGGTACCCCTCCACCATTCCCTCCCAGACAGCGTTTGCAAGTGCGTTGCCGATGGCCGTCATGACCATAAGAAGCTCGCTAGGCCAGTCATCCAGGTCCAGGGAGCGCACACGGGACAGGTGGGTGCCCAGGTTGCGATGGATCCCGGAGCACTCGATGCACATGAGAGCGCCCAGGTTCAGACTGGCCCAGTCCGGATCTGAGGGCAGCAGGATCAGTGGGGGAGAGTTAATACCTGCCAAGACTCACCAGCCCGTCTCCTGTGGTTCAGACTCGTATTTGCAGGCACCTGCCCACCAAACCCTTCCCAGTTCAGTGTCCCTGGGAGGGGTGGGCACGGAGAGGCCATGACCTCAGGCTGGCCAGTGAGGGGTCATGGGCCAGTGTGGCAGGTGGGTCTGTACCCCAACCCTGAGGAGAAGGTCCACTGCAGGAGAGGACAGGACAGACACACAGAGCAGGTCTCTATGGGCTGAGAGAAGGGGTGACTGGGGTGGCTGGAGCCCCCTCCCCTCCTGGGTGAGCCCCCTGCCCACTGTAGCATCTCTTACTCGGTGCATCGCAGTCCACGCAGAAGCTGTTCCCACGTGCGGTGCGGACGGCCTGCATGGCCTGTGCGTCGCCCTGGCTGCCCAGCCGAGCCTGCAAAGAACCCCACGAGACCCCCTTCACTGCAGGCCAGCCACCCTACCATGCGTCCTGCACCCCTCCTAGTGTGCCACACCACACTCCATGAGGCTGGCCAGCATGGGGGCTCTGACAACAGGGTCTGGAGTGGCTAGGTGTGCACCAGAGAAGCAGGGAACAGTGGGTCAGAGTGGGGAGAAAGGGCAGAGATGTCCAGAGAGGGAATGAACCATGTAGGATCCAGCCACACAGGATGCAGAGTACTCCATGGGGCCAGAGCCAGGTGGGCCAGAGGGGACAAGAAACCTGGGGGCAACTGCGTAGTCCCAGGGACGGGACTGAACTCTCCCTGGGAGCAGAGGGACAAACAGGCAAGTGTGGGACATGGAAGAATGTGACAAAGCAGATGCCAGAGAAGATAGAACAGAAGTTGGCCAAGGCCTCTTACCTTGTTTTTGCTGCTCTCACAGCCCTGCAGGCTGGCCAGGATCTGGCTCTCAATGGCCTGCACCCAGAGCTCCCGCTCCTCTGATGTTGAGGCTTCAAAGAGCCACGTCTGGCCCGTCAGCGACACGATAATGAACTCAAATGGCTCATCTGGTTCTGGAAGAGAAAGGTGTGCCATGACACAGGGCTGGGAAGGATGGGATCTGCCATGGGACAGATCCCTGCAGGCCACTGCCATCCCCAAATGGCCAAGCTGAGGCAGCAGCAGAGCCCAGGAGGCTGGGACAGGCAAGTGCCTGCAGAGAAGAATCAGAGCTCTGTGCCAAACCTCCCTCCCTCTGCCCCACACAGCTCCACTGGCTTGTGCCCTGTGTCCCACCCTCAGAGAAAGCTGCCAACCTCTGGAGCAGTGAAATCGGCTCCTCCACTGAGCTGGTGCCTGCAGACAGCCCCAGCACCAGGGCTCAGTGCCCACCCACGAGTGGCTTTGGAGCATGGGCCCTGCACACGGAGTGAGGTGGTGCAAGAAGGGCTGTGCAGTGGGTTCAGAGGCAGCTCTTCACCACGGCTTCAAAGGTGGTCTGCCCTGCTAACACCTGCCAGCCTGGCTCTGCCTCACACAGCCCCCCACGGGCACAGTTCACGGGGTGTCGTGTCTCAGCCTCACACCCAGCACCAGCATTTACCTTTTATTGCCAACTTCAGTAGTTAGTGCAGTAAATGACTTAACTAAGCGGGGCCTGAATGGAATGACTAATAAACGTTATGTCACAGCACACGCTTCAGCTCATAGCAAAATGATTTGTAATTACCTAATTAGCGTTATGCAAATAACACCCTCATCTCCATAATGTGCCTTCCCAGCTCTCTATTAAAAGCAGGGAGTCAACTGCTCAGCTCCAGAGACAGCACGGAGGCCGAGGGGCCTCCGGTCCACATCAAGGCAGAGCTGTGCTGGCCTCAAGCCTGGCAGGGTCTGTGCACACTGGGCATGACGTGGGGAGGTGAGCAGGGGAGTCTGGAGGGGTTTGAGGGAGGTCTGCTCCTCTCCCTGACTTCTCTGCAGCACAGAAGTCCCTCACTGCAGAGGGAAGTGGCAGAAAGGCAGGGACTGAGGAGCTGCTGCAGCCCCAGTGAATGGCTGCAGAGACCCCTGGCTAGGTCCCACCAAGGCCATGGCCACCCTCGGCTACTGCAGGGCTGCCTGCGCCCATCTGAGCCAGGCTGTGTCCACGAATGTCCCCAGAACACAGTGCAGCCTTGGGAAGTCTCCTTAGGAAAGCCAGGTCCCTTGGGCACGGTGGCAGAGCACAGCCCTTCGTCCCAGGCTGGCGGTCAGCACCTGCACTGACAAGTCCCAGGCTTGGAGAACACCAGTGCTCGTGAACTGCTGTGGGAACACAAGGCCGGCTCTCCACACCATCAGAGCCTGGGGAGGATGGAATGACTCCAGCATGAGGCCTTGTCCTGGCTTGCCCTTCCCAGATAGGAAGGCAAGGCTCTTTTACTCATTTCAGCCTAAATCAGCCTGGGACTCCTCTGGGGAAAGGTGCCTGCAACTGCCTCTCTCCTGCTGGAATGAGAGCCTCTGAGCCCTCAGGAGGATGACAGACTGCGGGGAGCAGGCAGTTAGCCACGCTGCTGGGCTCTCCCCTCTCTGTGATGCACGGGTGTAACTGGGACATCCCACTCGTCCAGCACTTTGCCCTTTCCTCCACCTCTCAGCTGCAGGAGGGACCCCACAGTTACCAAGTCCCAGCTCAAGAACAAGATTCTTGGAAAATACACAGCTGCTAACTTGTGAATACTGGGAGAAGAAATAACCAGCCAACAGCCAGGCTAACAGGCATTGCCTCCTTGGCTTGCTGGCACCAGCCTCTGTGCGTGCTGCCAGACCCAGGCATGGGCAGGGAGCCTCCAGACTGCAGGGGAGCCAGGACCATCCCCCCACAGCCACAGGACTGGTGGCTGCCTGGGGCCAAGTGCTGCCAGCCAGGAAGGAGTGAGCAGCAGCGCCCTGGGGCACAGGCTGCCCAGGTGCTGGACGGAGCGTCTGCAGACAGTGCTCCTGGAGGACCCTGACACACCAGAACAGGCCCTGTTCTGCTCAAACCTCATCCTTCCATGGTCTGAGCCACCTGTGGCTGCTGCCACTGTGTTGCAGAGCCCAAGCCAGCTGCCTGGACTTGGGAAACACTGGATGCACTTAAAGTCCTTCCTGCTGCTGAGCCCCTTCTGCACAGCAGGAAGCAGGACATCATGGTCAGCAGGACACAGCGAGGAATTCCTGCTGTGGGCTCACGTGGCTGCATCCTCCTTGTTCCTGTCTCCTGTTTGCTGAGCACCTCCCCACCAAACAGACAGACAGGAATCCCAGCCCCAGCCTTCCTGCACATGTATGCTTCCCAGGGAAGCAAATGCCTGCTCTGCCTGCCCAGGGCTCTGGCGTGGGGCTCACTGTTGCTCCTTGAGGCACCATGCTGGGGCTGGGGGGCTCCATGTGGCTCCCAGCACTCTGCTCAGGACATTCATATTAGGGCAAGAGGCTCCCTCCTTCTGGGAGAGAAATTTCTGGGGCTCCAACCTGACTCGGATGGACTTTCCCACTATCACAGCTGAGGGACATTCCACAGCTCTGGGGCTGCCCAGTCCCAGCTGTGGGAGCAGTCCTAGTCCAACCAAAGCCCTGGCGCCAGCTCTGCAAGACACAGGACCTCCGTTCCCTTCCTTCTTTGTGCCTCCTGGATTCCAGCTTCAGGCCGAACAAAGGGCCTGTTGCTCTCGGAGCCCGGGAAGAGCTAACAAAGGACCACAGCTTTTCTGCTGCACTAAGGCAAACTCCCCACCTCATAGTGCAGGATGGCACTATGGGGCTGGATCCCTTTGGAGGCCTCAGCATAGCAGGACTACAACAGGAAAGTGTGACACTGTGGGATCACACCCCTGGATTCACACGTGAGGATCAGCAGAGTTGGGAAGGGAATCAAGGACTTGCAGCAGCATTGAATACTGTTGAGACCCACCTTCTGGGACAGCCTGGGACCAGTTCCTGAGCTCCCCAGGGCACCCATACAAGTTGGATCAGACTCAAGTCGTTGTTTTAGGGAAAGTAGTGGGCATTCGCAGCTTCTTCTGAGGAGAGGTACAGGTTCCCAATGTAGCAGGGCCATTTCTGGCCGGACGAAAGGGTAGCACCAAGCAGATGACATAAGCAGAACAGTTTAGACTGACTGCCTCTGCTGAAGCAGAGCTGGCAGAGCTCCCTCCCCTGCCGCACACTTGGGCACAGGCTCCTTCTCAGAGAAGTCCCAGGGCTTGTCAGCTCCAACTTGACAGGGCTCAGACCTCAGAGAAAGCCACTCTTACAGGAGCAGGGAGCCCTTCCCAGCTGCCTCCAAGTGAGCAGCTACCTGGGGGCCAGACGGCAGAGCCCGGCCCCCCAGCTGCCCCCAGCACACTGGTGGGAGCCCATTACACCAGCTCCATTAGAATTAGTGGGCAGTGGAAATCAGTGCGCTGCCTCTCTCTCTCTCTTGATGATTTTTTGATGATGTTTTAAAGACTGAGCTCCGTGAAGAGTTGCTGAGCAGAGTTTGGTGTGAGCCGGCTCTGCTAATGGGTGTTAACCCCATGACCCCCCTTCCAACACCGCCCAGGAACAAGGGCTCTGAACAGGAGCAGGATTAGGGAGGGCAGGGCCAGGAGAGCAGGGCCACATGCCACCCAGACCCCACCAGCAGCCAAGACGACTCAGGCAGGGACTGCAGTGAGATGAGCAGCCCCAGGGCAGTCACCCTCCCTCTGCCAACACTGCAGCCTTGGGGGGAAGCATCCTCTGGACAGCAGAGCAGCACCACGGGGCTGCCAAGAATGAGGGAATGGACATCCTGTCTGCCCAGCTGGGAGCCAGACCAAAGGGACAGCAGGAGGGAAGGGAAGTGCCCACCAAGATGCAAGGGAGCTTGCATCTGCTGCTCAAAGCAGTCCTGGCAGTGAGGTGCCCAGTGCAACCGTGTGTCCCAGTGACACCTGTGGGATGCCAGAGAGGAAAGGGAAGGGGAGCAGCAGTGACACGGAGTGTTGCTCTCACAGCTCGTGCCAAGTCCCCTCTCTATGCTCTGAGTCGGGGGGAAGCACAGCTCTGAGCAGATGGGGTTGGGGGCTAAAAATGCCTCAGCTTCAATACAGGGCTGGGGCAGAGCTTGGTCCTGCTCTGCAAAGGGCTCTGGCTACACCCTGCATTGGTGCCCAGCCCAGAGACCCTCCTGTGGGGACCATGACGCGGAGCCACAGCAGCAGTACTTCCCACCTCCTTTTCCACGGACACCCTGCTTCTCCATGGAGTGCAGCAGGTCACCCCAGGCAGCATGTTCCCCCCGGGAGCTGCAGTGGGGCAGGCTGGCCCCATCCCTCACCCCTACCTGAGGTGCCCCCACACAGGTTGGGACAGCACTCTCAGAGCACAAGCAGCAATACAGGGGGGCTGCTCCCCTTCTCCCAGAAGCTGGGATACAAAGCAGCTCTGTGAGGACAGAGGATGGAACAATGTCCCTCTGGTCCCCACCCAGTGCGGCAGGACCGTGCTCCGAGCACTTGGACACGGCACAGCAATTCCCTCTCTACACAGGGCACTGGACAGAGCTCCCCCACGCCAGCCCAAAGGCCCAGGGCAGCACTTTCTTCCCCCGTGGGAAGGGGGAGTTCAGCACAGGGAATGGCAGGAGCATCTCCATGCCAGCACACCAGGCTCAAAGAGCCCTCCATGCCAGACAGCTCCCCAGCCGGCTCCTTCCTGAGCAGATGGGTGCAGGATAGTGTAGGACACCTTCCCTGCATCCCAGCAGGTCCAGCAGAGAGGAGCAGGATTCCACTCAACATTAGCAAAACAGGAAGCAGAGCTGGCACTGAGCCCCACTCTTGAAGTCTCCTCTGTCACCTCTGCTCTTCACCATTTCCCAGCCACATCCAGCCTCTCCCTGCATGCTGTCTTCCCACTCCCAGCCCTTCTCCCACTTTTTGCTGGCATAGTAGAAGTGCCTCCAGAGGCCCTGGAGAGTGGGTAGTCACATAGGGAGGAGGTGGGGGACGCCTCCAGCATGTGGGGCACATGGCAGGAACCAGGGGCAGGTCCTGTCAGACCTGGCCCACATCTCCGCTCTCCAGCTGCGAAGCCTGTGAGGAGGGTCCTGGAGCAGGGCAGCCAGCAGCCCCTGGCCTCGGGATGCTTGTTTGCAAGCTGTGACTGTACCACATCATTATGAGGTGTTTGGGATATCAACAAATTAGCAGGCGTCTGGGAAGAGAAGGATGCAGCACCATTCGTAAATGTCAGCTCGCTACCTCCTCATTTTGCAGATCATTAAACCCAATATTCCCAACCTGTATTAGTGCGACGGGGACAGGCCCCTCCGCGGGGACAGCCGCCAGGAGAGCGCAGCAGAAACAGCGCTATGGAGACCCCCCAGCGTCTGCTGTCCCAACGCCCCCAGATCCCGGAGTGCCCCAGGCTGAGCTGGCACATCCCCACCAGGGACTGCATGGGGGACGGGGGCGGCAGCAGCGGGGGCTCAAGCGTGGATGGGCACACTGAGCTGTACAACAGAGGGCATACAGTGGGGTCCCAACATGTGTTGCCCATGTGGGGAAGGACACTGTGCCAGAAGGAGCAGGTGCTCCCAAGGGACACCACAGGTACACAGGGGTGTGCAGGGGGGTCATGTAAGGGTCAAAGAGTGTCATTTCTGTGTACCTGGTGGGGAGGATGCAATGTGGGGTGCAGCATGTGCACAGCGGGGGCGGGCCTGGGAGGTGGCAGACGGGCCAGCAGGCATCAGGGCAGGGGTCACAGGAGGGAGGGCATGGATGGTGTGAGCTTCATGGTGTGAGCAGTGGCCTGTGGCAGGGTCAGGGGTGTGCACATGAGGGTCTCTCAGAGGGGTAACATGGAGCTGTATAAGGTCCCTCAGGAACCACAGACTGAGGGGGTGGGAGCTGCTGGAGACGGGGAACTGGCTGAACCACAGAGATGCCCAGCACAGGCTGCCTCCCTCCCGCCAGGATGGAGCAGGGAGCTCCAGGGTCTGTAATGAGCTGGAGTGACTTGTTAGCACTGAATTAAGAGGCTTGGTGGAAGGACGCGTGCGGGTGACACAAGCTGTGTGGGGCAGGCGGGAGCTGAGCGATAGCAGCTGGAATCCCCAGCAATCTGGTGAGCACGGCTCAGCCTCACACTCCTGGCTTGCCACGATCGGCCTCGACAGCCCCTGACAGTTGGCATTAATCACGCACATCGCCCCAACACAACTCTTTACTGGCCATCAATTTCCTGTGGGTTTTAAAACTAAAAAACAAAGACAAAACCGCGTCGTTTGGCCGCCACTGAGAAGCACATTAAGGGGCTGTCAGCTTCTCGCCATGCACCCTGCATCACTCTTTAAGCACATGAGAAGTTCATTATCCCTGGAGCTCTGGCAGCCATGGGGAGACTGGAGCAGGGAGCGTCGCAAAGGTGCTGTTGCCCTCAGTTGTGTCTGGTGGCTCTTTGGCCCGCCTGGCAGCCTGGACAGGGGCCGAGGGTCCAGGCAAAGGGGAGTGCGGCTGCAGGGGGGCTGTGGGCTGCTCCGTGGCAGGATAGGGCACTTCTGGCCACAGAGCTTTGCTGGGTTCTCATGAGAGCAGACTTTCCTGATGGTCCTTGCAGGCTGACACTGCAACTCCACCATGGGAATGAGCATCTTCGTCCCCTGACACCCTGATACACGTTTGCCAGCCTGTGGGTGCTCCCTGACAGCCTGTGCAGCACTCCCCAGTTTGGTGACATCTCCGGCAGCCCAATCCCACGCCTGCCATAGTTTGCGGATGCTCCCTGGCAGCCTGACACTGAGCTCTCTTTAACATGAGCCCATGTAAAAAAGCAACAGCTCGTTTGATTTATGATACTTCAGAACAACTAAGATTCAATTGCTCTGCACGTCCCTGGCTCTGATTACCTCCTAAATGAGATAAACTGATGGCAATTTATCCCCAGACCTCACCAACTTTCCCAGGATGCTAACCTGAACTGCTCGTGCCTAGCTCACGGGCATGGGGCGGGTGCAGGCAGGTGCAGGCAGCCTGGGCACAGCCCAAACCTGCTCCCTCACATACCCCCCGGGCTGCTCCTGCCCACAGGGATGCTGTGACAGAGGCTGAGCCTGGCAACCTGCCTGGCCCCATGCAGCTCCTGGTGGGCAAGAAGTTTTGGTGGGGGGGTCCCTCCACAGTGCTCCCCACACCGGCACAGCTACACTAACACGAGCTAGTGGGAAGCACGGCTCCTTACTGGGCTGTCCCCATGCTCCTGCCAGGACAGTGAACAGAGGGATGAGCACCGTGAGGGGACAGCAGCTCGGCCACAAGGGATGGCAGCTCTGCCACAGGACCTGGCAGCCCCACTCCTGGCACAGGGATTTCACACTTTCACCGTGTTGACTGTGCGAAAGCAAAAAACTCAAATCACCCTGCTCTGAAAACAACTGCTGTAACAGTTCAAAAGCAGCTAAAAAAGATTCAAGGGGGAGTCAATCATACTTATGGACACCAGTCCGTGACACAAATTGGCCATGCCCATGGTGAGGGGCAATGCTCAGCCCAGGATTCACAGTTGGACCATTCAGACACTGGGATGGGACCTCAAGCAGAGGCTCAGCACCTCCTTGTACTTGTTGCCAGTCTCCGCTTCTCATGCAGGGCAGTGACCCATCATGGGTGGCCACCTGAACACCAGTCCCAGAGTCACTTGCTCCTCTGTCTCTGCCTCTGCCCTGGCCTGCTGGTCCTGGTGATGAGCTGTCACAGTGTCCAGAGCTGCATCAGTTCTTGGAGCAGTCCCAGAGCTAGGAGCAGGAGAGAGACCAACCAAGTCACTCACAAAGGTACCACAGGCAGGAGCCGTGCAGCAGGCCCATGGCAGGCGGGGGATCATCTGCATGAAAAGGAGTGTGTGACCCAGCTCCGTAATTCACGCTGAGCACAGGGATGCACACGGTCCTCTCCTGATCAGGATGTCCCCCTCATGCCAAAATGGGGCATACAGCTCATTGCTGCTGGAACTGGCTGCAACAGGTCCAAGCTGAGAAGCTCTAAGTGCAGCAACAGTGGCCTCTGCCATGGACTCGGAGCACGGTTCTGCTGGCAGAAACGCTGTCCACAGCAACAGGTCCTGTTGATGCAGGGCAGGCTGGGAGCATGACAGAACTGACCCAGCCTCTGGAACTCAAATTTTGCAATTGGATCAATTTTCTAATATACTAGATTACTTAAAAAAATAAATGCAAGGTCAGTTTGTCAATACCTGACCAAAAGCCAGAAACCCACCATGCAGCAGCCCATGGCACCACTGCGCCCCAGCACAGGTCTGGGAGCAGCTGGTTCTATCACCTCTGCCTGACCACAGCGCTGAGCTGGCAGGTGTTGCACCCATTCACCCACTGCAGAAGGACACAGGGGCTTGGAAAGTCTGGGTTCACACTGGAGACACGGGGGATGGGCTGCCCGTGTGACTGCGGGTCACGGATGCCCCCTCTGCTGTGCCATGCTCTCCTCATCCCTCCCATGGTGCTCACACTGCTCCTTCCCACTGCAACACTGGAGCAGCTCAGCCACCTGCTGCCATGCACTTGGGGCACCAGCAGCACTGCAGATCACAGAGCAGGGATTCCTCCTGCTCCTGCTACTAGTGCCAGAGGCTCTGGCAGGAGAATCCACGGCGCACAAAGTCTGTGCAGTGACAGATGAAGTTTGGTAACTGACACTTCGCTGGCAAATGAAGTTCTGTGTTGATAAATGCCAAGGAATTCACACTGTAGGAAAAGTTACATTGCCCCAGCACCTGATAGGGCTTTAAATGAACCATATCAACCTGAGACAAGACACAGGTACCACTTCAGGTAAGACAGACCTCTGCCCAGCTGACTAGCATGGCCAAGGACCAGTGCAGGAATCAACAAAAATACTCTGATGCCCTCATGCTTGCCACATGGCTCCACCCCCATCACTCCATCTTCCAGGGATGCTGCCAAACCAGGAAGGACAAAAAGAGTGAGCATGTGTCTGAAAAAACCTCCCTGCGAAATCATGGAAATACTGGGATTGCTCAAAGACTCCTGTCCTGGGCATACAAGGAGGAGGTCCTCCAGTCTGTGCGTCTGGGAGCAGAGGGCTGGGAATTCTGCCAAGCACACATGTGTTGTTGAAAAGGAACTAATCAAATTTTAAGACTTCAAGCAGTGGTTAGTCCATATTACTGCTTCATAAAAGTGTTTCCACATTTCAATTACCTTTTCCACTACGAAATTGCATTACATTCTGTGTAACATGAGGTCCCAGCATCTGCACCTCTCACACTCCGTCAGCTGCACTGAGCAGCCACAGGACCAGACTTCCTCTGCAAGCACTGACACATCAGTCCTGTGCTTTTCAGTGTTCATCATGGTCAGCTGAGAGCCCTCATGTCCATCCACATAATAAACCCAATCATCACACCAAGGTCAGCTTTGGGACCTCCTTTACAACTCTTTCTTAACATTTTATTTACAGGACTTCAGCACATGCTTTCTCAGTTTTACATGTGGGGATGCAAAATCATTCCCTCCTTCACTATCCCACTATTCACACAAAGAATGAGCCTCTCCTTTTCCCAAGCACTGGGCTGAGAACTGCAAACCAATCTGGAAAGGGCAACAATGGCTGAGGAGATAACATACACGCAGAGCTAAGAAAAAAGTGCAACTACAGGCAACACCTCTTGCTATCCAGGAGACACCAGTGGGTATGACAGCCTCAAACAATGCTCAAGGTTCCTCAATCAACCACCATAGAGGGGAAGCCTGCCTGAGACTCGTGCATTTCAGATGCAGACAACTACAACAGCTAAAAAGGAACAACAGAGCTGCCCAACTCTGCACACCTTCAATGCAATCATTCCAAGAACAAGAACTTGAGAAGAGCTGTTCTGCTATAGGACACCGGGGCAGCTGGACTGCAGGCAGACATGTGATTTGGAGCAAGGTGCCACGACAGCTGCAGCACTTTCAGGTACAGACTAATATTTTCTGGTTTGTTTTGCAGCAACTGTTAGCTTCAAACACTTGTACTGAATCCTCCTCCCCTCTGAATTACATCTTTACTTTGGTTCACTACAGAAGCTTATTGAGTGCTGTGGGACAGGATGACCAAGAATAAAGTCAAATCTCACTTTTTCCAGCAGCTAAGCACAGATGCGGGCTTTGGAGAATGTGGCTGCCAGGCTCATCTCTACCTGATTTGGTAGAGATTTGGTGTCTTTTCCCAGCAGAACGTTCCCCTATGCCTTGCAGCCTCCACGTCAAGCTTTTGGTCCCTCTCCAGCAACCACAGACACCAGAATTTCTCAACACAAAAACCATCAGTACTCTGAGCACTGGGAAAGCAACGCACACGCGTTCAGCTGGTCCCCTGAAGCAGACAAGCTTTTCCAAAATACCCTCAGCCTGAGGCAGATGCCCAGCACAGGTCTTTTAAATTATGAAAGCTTGGCCAATTTACAAGTCAACAGAAATAGGTCCTTGTGGTGGAAAGTGTCTGAGAGCACACCTTAACCATACGGTGTGCTCTCAGGTCTGCTACTGCAGTTAGTAATTTTAACTACCAGTGACTGTCTGCAGGCGCAGGCATGACAGTGGTTCTGCACGGCATGTGGGACATGGAGGAAAAGGCAGATCAGAGAGGCTGGTTGCTCCTTCCTGCCTCAGCACAAGCTGCTTGGACAATGAGTGCTCCGAGCCCCAGGTCACCATTGAGCCCTGCATAAGAAGCACTCCAAGCCCCAGGCACCCACCGAGCACCACAGGACCCCTGGGTGCCTGGCACTCTGAGCCAGCAGAGCTGCTCCCCAGGCAGACCCTTCCTACCTTCTGTTGCCGTGCTGGGGCCATCAAGCCGAGTTGTCCCTGTGCTCTTTTTCCTGCGATGCTTTTTCCTGTTGGCATGTGGTGACGGAGGCGGCTCCAGCTTCGGGCTGGCAGCACTGGAAATGTTTGGGCTGGAGCTGAGTGAGTCGGCTGTACCATTAGCTGGGGACAAAGATAAGGCAAGTCATGTACAGTGGGACAGTGACAGTCTCCTCTTTCCAGAGACACCGAAGTGTTCTGGAGCCAGCCCCAGCACTTGCCTGGCTCGACCCACACTACCCCATGAGACAGGGCAGGACCTGCTCAGCTCCATGGCACAGGGCCGCTGCAACACCCGCTCCAGCTCAGGGCTGGCAGCTCCTTGGGCACTCAGGCTGGACCTGCTCCACACTGGGATCCATGCAGAACGATCACACAGGGACATCCATGCAGCCGGGACACGCACAGCAGCACCTCTGGAGCAGCTGGATGTCCCACTCCCAAACGCATGTTCCTGGGGAAGCAGTTCCCTCACAGGGCAGTGTCCTCACAGGGCTACACAAGCATTTTGGGAAGGGACAGGCCCAGAGGGTGATCTTGGCCTCACTGGGGCAGATCCAGGCCCCAGGATCTGCAGAACCTCTGCAGAAGCACTGCCCTCCCAGCACCGCTCTGCCAGACGAGGTGACTGGGGTTGCCACACTCAGGAACCTGAGCATGATGGGCTCAATAGGCTTCCGATACGGAGCTGAAGAAGCTGCATCCCCAGCAGCAACGCACCAAATTTATCCTCAATCATACTGTTCCTTACAATTAATAGCAGAATTAGAAACAATCAGGGAGCTGCCTAATTACTGTCAATTAGAGTGCGCTAATCAAGCTCCGATCACACACACACACGCTGCCGCTGCACTCACCATTAAATGTCAAATTTCATTAGAGACCAGCAACAAAATCAAAAGCCTGACATTCAATTTCAGCAGCACACACAGCGCAGGCTTCCAATCAGCATAAAAATGCAGACTCCGGGGAAGGCAACGAGGCGCAGGAGCCCTCGCTGCACTGTTAACCCTCTCCTAAATCCACTCCTGCCTCTCCAGTGTCCACCCACCCCCAGGGCATAGATGGCAGCTCCATGCCCAGGACCTCTGCCCTGGGCAGCTTGCTGTCCTCTCTGCTACAGTCCAGTGTCTCCCATCAAGTCCTCACTTCCCATTTCCATGTTCTGTGGCAACTGGAATTAAGAAAGGAATCACAGCATTGCACAAGGGCAGCAGCTCCAGCAGTGGGACAGCAGGGACCTGCCAAGCCTTTCTCCCACCCCAGCCCGTCCTCTGCTCCCCTGGTTCATCCTGGTTTGGTTGGACTGGCTCCCTGGGGCTTGGTCTGTCTCGACAAACACCAACAGTGGGGTGGAGAGGGACACAGAGGGCCACAGGCCAGGAGATGCCCCAGGCAGGGATCGAGGTGCAGCCGGTGTGCCCCTCACACAGCTGAGAGAGGTTGCAGCATTGGAAATCTCCCAACTCTGGTTTCTCCTGCACTGACACACACTAGTAGGGTGTTTCTGCTGCTATTTATCCATGGGGAAATAGCTCACTCTTGACAATTAAGAGAGATAAATCTAATAAAATCAGACTCGGGTTTTATAAATATAAATTACTGATCCTGCTACAGGACCGTGCTTAGAGCAGGTGTGAAGCACCTTCAGCTCCCAGCTGTATGTCACAGGGGACCTGAACTTTCATGTCAGTGGCTACGTGTGGTGCCTCCATCCTCCCTCTGCTGCCCACCTGCTCACCAAGATGCTCCCTGGGCCAAATCCCACGCCTCTGGCACCCTGCCCCACTCCAGGCTCAGCAAGAGGGGTCACACACTGCTGCACTCCACTCCTGTGGCCTGCCATGAGCCCAGCAACTCCCGAGGGGTTATCATCCACACCCCTGCTCTTACTGCCCAGCCGCCCACACCAGAGCTGGGGACTTCCAGTGCCCCCGTGGGATGGAGACAGGATAGCAATGGGGTGGGGGCAGCACATGGAACACACTCCCTCTGCTAGGTCAGGCACTGCTTACTCTCTCTCCTTCCCCAGTAGGACAACTGAACCCCTCTGACCCATCCAAGGACTTCTAGAGCTCTGTCTCACCAAGGGAACCCTTCACAGGCACATCTGGGACCTCCTGGGCCCCTCTCCAAACCAGCCAGCCTTACAGGGGACCCTGGGACCCCACAGGTGGGCTGCAGAGCTCCTGCACAAGGGATAGATACAGAGTGTGCTGGAGCACATTTATATGACTGTACGGCCCCATCCCATTGCTCTTCCATGTACTCTCCAGGGCACAGCCAGAGCAGACAGCCTGTCCCTGGGAGCTGGGATGGCAGCCTACAGCCTTGGCACGTGGCCAAAATCAGCTCTGAGCAGAGGAATATTCCTCACCTGCCCTGCCATGCAGAACTGGAAACAGCAGAGAGCCTGGTTCGGGCGTGGTGCAGGACAGCCTCGCTCAGCTCAGCCCCTTGATGGAGGGGTGGTTGTGCTGCTCAGCCCAGCACGCCCTGCCATGTGGAAAGCGCTGCCCACCCACCAAATGCCACCTCCCTCATGACACTGAGCATGCACTCCTGTCAGCTGTGGCTGTGGGGGACACAGACAGGGATGCAGCCCTGAGAACTGCCTGGGACCCCCAGGCTGGTGGCCCATGGTGTGCTGCAGGCCCTCCAGAACAGCTGGCCCAGTGACAAGTCGTGGAGCACTAACACAGGGCTTGGGGTCCAGCACAGTGTGGTGGGACCTGAGAGTGGATGAATAGCCACCAGCATACAGGACACACAGTGAGCACTGAGCTGGTGTCTCACCCCTCCACATCACTGGGAGGAGCAGCAGCCGAGAATCACAGAATGGTTTGGGTTGGAAGGGACCAATGCTCATCCAGTTCCACCCCCTGCCATGGGCAGGGACACGTCCACTATCCCAGGGTGCTCCCAGCCCTGACCCACCTGGCCTTGGATACTTTCAGGGATGGGGCAACCACAGCTTCTCTGGGACCCTGTTGCCTCACCACCCTCTCAATAAAACATCTCTTCCTTATATCTAGTCTAAACCCACCCACTTTTAGATTAAAAACATTATTCCTTTTCCTGCTACAACAGACCCTGCAGATCAACTCTCATTTGACAGTGTTCAGCTACTGTGCATAAAAGAGGCAGATTGGTCCAGGTGCTGTGAGCATGGACAGCTCCTCCATGGACAGGAACAGAAGGACACAGAGCAAAGGGATGGAGAGTAGTAGCACAAGAGGCAGAGCAACAGAGGGCAGAGGGATGGGGAGCATGGGCCGGGCTGGCTTGCTCTCCTGACAGCCAGGCAAGGGCAGGGCAGAGTGAAGCCACAGCATGGCCTCACCAGCTCCCAGCTCCGCTGAGGGGCTGCTGGGAGGAAGGATGACAGGCACGACAGCTCCTGGGGCAGGAGGGCACCGGGGCAAGGGGCTGCTCTGCAGAGGGATCATGCCCCAAAACCGATCTGTGCCACGGTACCACACGTGCGCCGTGCAGAGCTGCACGAGGGCATCAGACCTGCTGCTGTGCCCACCGGGGCACGGGGGCTCCTGCTGCCTGTGCTCACGGCTCCCGCGGGCCAGGCAAGGTTCCACCTGCGGTGGGGACCCTCTCCCGGCACGGGGACAAGCAGACACGCCCGTGCCCAGTCCCCACTCGCAATGTGCTTCCTCCGGCGCGGGCTGCCTCGCTGCCCCCGCGTCCAAGGCGAGAGGGCTGCTGGCACATCCCTGCTCAGCGCTGCGCCCTTCCGCTCCCCTCGCCCGCGCTGCCCCATCAGCAGTAACAGTCTGATTAATTCGCTTCCAGCAGGGAGCTGATGGGGCCAATGATGGAGCCGCTGCATCAGGCGCGCTGAAATTGATAGTTTTTCACAGTTACAAATGAGGAGCCTCCTCAGCTGCAAATGGCGCCCGCACAGTCGGACTCCGGTAATGATCATAAAGAGGCTCCTTTAAACTGCGAAAGCCCCTGGGAGCGGGCGGGGGGGCGGCTGCCGCGCTAATGAGAACTACAAGGGGCGAGCAGGCATGGAAATGGCTCCTCCACTCTTGATGTGCATTTAACTGCTTTTTTAGTGCGGCGGCAGAGCCAGGAACGAAGGAGTGATGAATGCAGCACAAAAGCATTTATTTTCCAATTCGGCAAAGTGGCTACGTTGGGAAATGTATGAATTATTTTAATTCACTCAACTGTCCTGAAACATCACTGAGAGCGAGTGAGCGTGGGGGGAGGGGGCGGGCCGTGCTCAGTGTGCGCTCCAGAGACAGGAATCACTCCTATTCCTTCAACTGCCCCGAAATCTCGGAGATGGGGGTGCCCACAAGGTGCAGTGATGGGGGAAAGCAGTGGTACCCCAGCATGGTGAGCTCAGAGCAAGATCAGAGCACAGGGCTTGGAGCCATCCTGCTGCAGAGCAGTGTCCCTTGGCTGGAGCTTCTCCATGCCTTGCAGGACAGCTTCTTCCCCGGCTGGGACACTGCCAGCTGACCCTTACCCTTACTGGACAGCCCCAACGAGGCCCAGAGGCTGTGTCTGACATGCATGAGCAAAGTCTGGGCTCACAATCACAGGGCAGAGCTCAGAACTGCCCCATTGCCGAAATGATCCCCCCTACCTGCCGCGGTTGAGGGGAGAAGGGCCAGAAGGGCTACTCACAGGGGTTGGGGCAGCTGCCGGGGATCGCCACGGCCTCGTTCCACTGGTCTGCGCTGGAGACAGAGTAGGAGCGCTGGTGCATCCCGTCCGGCTTGGAGCTGAAGCCCACGAGGTTGATGCCACTGATGGAGCGCTCCGAGTGCAGGGAGGTGCTGCTGGTCGAGTGGGGAGCACCTGCAAGAGAGAGGAACTCAGCACGGACTGACTGCTGCCTGGAGGCACGGTGGGAGAAGGCAAAGCTGTCCCGTACCTGATGCCACATTCCCTGGGTGGCTCCACATGAGGACAAGCTCTCTCTGGCTCTCCTCTCCCAAGGCATGCTGGTGCATCACCCCAAAGGTGCTAACAGAAGAGCCCAGCACACCCCACTTCCCAGAGGAACCCCCAGCTTAGTGGGTTTCAGTGTAGCACCCCGGGAGGCACAGCTGGGGATTCTGGCACGCAGCTTCCCCACAGCTGGAGTTCACAGTCATGATTTTCACTACAGCCTCTGGCACCTGGGCAAACCCAAACCCACCCCACAACCAGCATACCCACCCTCATCTCTCAATTTCACTTTCTTGTGTGTCCCTGGCAGGAAATCCAGCCATGCTGGGGGCACTGGGAGAGCGTGAGATCACATGGAGGGTGTCAAAGGAACAAGCAGAGGAACAGATGTCAGTAAGGTAGGGATGGCAGGTGGGAGTTCCTTTTCCCACTAGCTCAAAACTGCTGCGGCTGAGCCCAGGAACCTGAACCCCCAGGAGAGGAGTGCTTTTGGGACTAGAGGCTGTCACAGAGGACAAGATCACTCAGTGATGCAAAATGGGTGAAGTGTTTTTGGATTACAGGAAACCCAAAATGTCCAGAATAGCGAACAAAATGGTTCTGACAGGGAGCACACACCCTCCTGTTCAGTCTGCAGGCAATCTGCCATGAAGGAGGACACTGGCCCGAGGGATGCCACTGCACCTGCCCGCCACCAGCCCTCTCTCATGCTCCCCTCAGGCCATTTGGCTCCAGCCACTGCAGAGCAAGTGCTCTGGGAGCTCAGGGGTGAGAGAAAGGGCCCCATCCCTGCTCCAAAGCTACGTCTCCTCCTTCCCTGCCTGGAGGCACAGACACTGAGCTGCAACTCTCACTGCAGCCCACCTGGCCATGGCCCAGGGCAGGACCACAGAACAGCTCCAGATGCCACACACCCACAGCTCCAGCCCCGCTGAACAGACCCCTCTGCAGGCATCACAAAGCTGGGCTGCAAGGAACCGAGCCGTGGGTCCGACAGGACTGGTACAAGTGGGAGCCTTCCACAGCAGCAAATGGACACCTGTGGAAGCAGGTCCCCAGCGGGAGCCAGGACAGCTCACCTGTGTCTTCCTGTGTGAAACCAGATTCACTCAGCTCTCCTGGATTCCAGCATGGCCGAGGTGGAAGGAAGCTCTGGCATCACCCTGTACAGCCCCGGCTCAAGCAGGGCCCCCCAGAGCCAGTGGCCCTGGTCTGTTTCTGTTGAGTTTGGAGTATCTCTAAGGAGGGTGATGACACAACCTCCCTGGGCAACCTATCCCTGTGCTGGGCCACACTCTACAAAGAGCAGAGCCCCACAAAATCCCACGTGAAGCCCCAGAGTTTGTACGTAAGTGTATGTTTCTGTCCCTGCTGTTTGCATGAAAACCCAAGGGATGCTATTCAGATGTGCCCAAGCATAGCCAGGGGCCAGGGCTGCTGAGTGCCTGACGGGACAGCTCAAGAGCCCAAATACCCCCTCCAAAGGCAAGTGCTGAACAGAGGGGTGATGTGGCCACCAGACCTGCACCAGGCATGCCTGCCACCCACCATTGCCACCACCCCTTCAGGGCCAGCATGGCAGGTACCTCCCACCCTCCTCTTCCCTATACTCATCCTGGACCAAAAATCCCCTTTCCCTGCAGTGTTGTGCAGGGATCGCCTGCGAGCCTCGCCTGCAGATCCCGCCTGCCAGCAGTGCCGATGGAGGGCTTGCTGGGACACAGTGCCCTGCACCCCGAGCTGCCAGGACCCTGGTGCCCTGCATCCCAAACTGCCAGGACCCTGCACCCCAAACTGCCAGGACCCTGGTGCCTGCACCCTGTGCTGCCAGGACCCTGACCCCATGTTGCCCGGACCTTGCACAGCCCCCCACGTTGCCTGCCTCCAGCCTGCCTGCTGCATGTTCCCCCTCCCTCCCCTTGTTCAGCGCCACAGAAACACGTGTAAAACCATGACACTGACTTTGCCTCTAATTAGCCCTTAATTTACAAGACACACTCGGAAGGGTAATTAGCTGGCGCTCTGCTCCTGACTGCTGCATCCATCTCCTCTCTGCCTCCTCGTGGGAGGGAGCCTGCTGCTGCTGGAGCAGGGACAACGCTGCTCTCCTGGGGCCGGAATGAGCTTGGTCCTGGGAATGGTGCTGCTGGGCTGGGATGGGATGGGATGGGATGCTCAGAGCTCAGTGTCTGCCAGCCCCAAGCCCCAAGCCCCCAGCCCTGGCTATGGCTACAGCCACGGAGCAGAGGAAGGTGAGGAAGGGAGAGCAGAAACAGATGGCCTGAGAGAAGCTTCTCCTGCAGAGGGGAAAGTCCTGCAGGGCCCTAGGGAGCACAGATCTGCCCCCTGCACCCCCACCCAGCCACACCAGGAGCCCCAGCCTGCCAGGACATGCCTTTCATCACACCTCCGAAGAGCAGCACAGGCTGCCACAAATGCCCAATGTTTCATTCTGAAAGAAGGAACAGCTTCCATCGGCCTCTGCAGCCCTTCCAAGCTCCCTGCACCTCACTCCAGCTGCCTGGAGGCACCCAGCTGTGGGGGAATGCCCTCACAGCCCAGCCACTTGCTCGCTCACAAGACCTCGTGCTGTGCAACTCGGGTTTGTCTGAGGGAGCTCCTGGGTGGCCCCAGCAAGGCCAGAGCTCTCAGGAATTGCATCCCTTTGAAAGTGACACTGTGGCAGCTGCTGGATATGTTCCCTGTAAATTGGGCAAGTGACAGGTGACATGTAAATACTACCTGCCTCTGAGCCAACACCTGCAGGAACTAAACCCCCAAACCGCTGACAGTTCCCCAAGTCCCTCTCCCAGTCACTGCTTCCTCAACTCCCTCAAAAGAGACTCACATGGCTCCGTGATGCCTTTTCAGTACAGCCCAACTGATGAGGTGCACTGGATGGAAAATGACCTAAAACCAAAATGGCCTTTTCCCAGGCATGACATGTGGCAGCCCCGATGCTTCGGTGAAACACCTGGATCAGAGCAAACTGGGAATTCTTCATTAAGGTGGTGCTGCCCAGGGAACAGGATAAAGGTGAGTTAGCCAAAAGGGCACCACTGGTCAGGAAGGAGATAATTTGCAGAATCACTTGAGGATCTTTTTAGCATCTCTTTAATATTTTCAAGAGCAATTTGGCAAAATAATACACAATGTCTGGTGAAACTTCCTGGCGACATTATGCTGGATGCTGCTACCAGGCCCTTACAGTGTGAAGGAAACCAGCTTTGGCAGAGGGAATGGGCCATGCTGACTTTTAAAGAGGCACCAGCTGGAGAGCAGTTTTGGGATCCCCCGGGATTATGGCCAAGTACAGGACAGGTCTTTCCTCTGGAGTGCCAGGCCCTGCTCCTTCACAGGCAGAGGGATGCTGCTGTTGCAGCACGGTGCAGAGGGACTGTCAGTGTGGCTCAAGATGGTGATGGAGGTACTCCAGGATGGGTGAGGACACCCTGCCATGGAGCAAACCCTGTTTTCTCTGGTAGTGCAGAGGCCAACAGCACGGTGCAGGTTAATGCTATCCACTGTCTGTCAAACAGTGTCCCAAGGAGTCATCATCACTCTGCCCCTCAACCACTTGTTGCCAACACATCATCATTTATTCCAAATAAAAACCAGGATTTTTGTGAGTCACCTTAGTGTACTGGCTCCCCAGTGCCTGGCTGAAGCCCGCAGCTGAACATGTCTCAAAGCCTCCCCAAAATCTGTGGCTACTCAGGACCCTGAGCTGGACTGGAACGCAGCTCCAGCTAGTGGGAAACTTCTCTACTCCCAGAAACCAACTGGTTCTTGAAGGGAGGTGAGAGCCAAGGAGCCTGGTGGAGCTGCCTGCCTGTGAAAACCCTGCTGGGGAGGACATAACTCCCCCCCGCCCCGTCAGTGGCCTGGCAGCTGCCGTGGCAGGAAGGCAGTCATCCCGGGATGACCCTGTGGCTGCTGTTCCCAGACCCAGCTGTGCCCCAGAGCCAGTCCAGAGTCGAGAGTCTCTCAGGTTGGGTCTCTAAATGAAGCACTGCATGCTGTTACCTGGACATTGTTGGGTCCTTCCTCCTGAACAATTCCCATGAGTCCAGAACGTACGGGCTGGCTCCCACCAACCAGGAGCCCCAGGATGGAGAGGTGAACCTGTGCGTTCTCCTTGGGAGCTGGCCACCATGCTGAGCAGCCATACCGTTCCCAGGCACGGTGGGGCACGTTCTGGAGTGACAGATGGACAGGTGTTCTTCCCAGCTCTGCCAACAGTGAACGTCTGCACGGAATCACTGATCCGAACTGTGGGCGACCGAGGCTTCCCAGCCCAGCTCTGTAGCAGGGCCATTAGGATCTGCCAGCTTGCACACAGCAGGAGCCATTGCCTTGCACTGGGCCTCGCAGATGCTCTGACACAGGGAATCTCCCTCCTTTCTCAGCGCTGCCCTTGCAGAGCATGGTTTTGGACATGTGCACATGCTAAGTAACTACGTGACACCCCAGCTCCTACCAAAGCTGACCTGCGTGGGTTACGAACCATCAGAACAAAAAACTCCGCATGGTGCCAGTGTCTCTGGGACGACCGAGAGCCTGGGCTGGCTGTGGCAGCAGGATGGGGAGGGCTGGCCATGACACTTCCCATTCCCCAGCCAAAGCTCCAGTACACACAAGATGAGCCAGTGCTTCTCCAGCCAACAAACCAGCTCACCTCTGGTTTAGAGGGCGACCGACCCCACGTACAGCATCACAGGACCCTACAGACTGGAGAAGCGTGGGAATGGGTACCTCAGGGACGCTGCCCCCAAAATCCTGCACTGAGCACACATCACCAGCCCAGGAACTGCAGGCAGCTGCAGCCACTCTGTCTGTCTCCACCCTGAGCTCTGCCTGCTCCAAGTCCCCACACAGAGCAGAGCCCACGGTGCTGGCTGAGGCACCCCATGTCCACCTACCGAGCAGCTCCATGGCCAAGGAAAGCCATGCAATGAAGAGGCAGATTCGTGGAAGAGCAATGGCAGACCTGGAGCCAGGGAGTGGCCAAAGGAGCCCTTGGACTGCCCAAGCTTTGCTGCTCAGCACAAAGTTACATCACAGGTCTGCCCCTATGTCACTCCTGCCTGAACAATGATGGAACTGTCAGAAAATCTGATCCTGACTTGAATATTGCTGGTGCCAGAGAGATCACAGTGACGCAGGCTAAGTGGTTCCAGTGGTTAATTGCCTTCACTGCTGAAATCTGGGCCTTACTTCTGGCCTGAGTTGTCTTCCTTCTGCCACTGTCACTGGATCCTGGTACATTTTACCTGATAAAGAGCTCTCTCACCAAATTTCTGTTCCTATACAGGTATTTACAGATGGTGTTGAAATTACCTCTTAACCTTTTCTCCAATAAGCTAAATATATTGAGCTCATCAGATCTTCCTAGAAGGTGATTCTGAGAGCACTTCCTGGTTTTTACAGTCTTTCCTGTCCATCATTTTTCCTCTCCTGTGAACACATGAATCTATTAATCTGAGCCCTGTGCAAGTCCTCTCCACCCCAAAACTGACTGTTGCCACCCATACATGAAAAAGACCTTGACCACATCTTCTACAACTCCTGTAAATAATTCAGCCTTGCTGATTCCAACATGTCCACATCTCCTACCTGCTGTTTAATTCGCTGCCTAATTACAGCTGGAATATGAAGAATTCATCATTCTGTGCTGAGATACATCATCTTGCCTCTTCCCAAGCACCAATACAAGTGTTCACTGAACACTTCGCTTTTTTTCCTTATTAACTGTTCTATTATTCCCATACAGTAATGAAGGAATGCCAGGGTTAGGATTCATTAGTTCCTAATAAACTTGAAAAAAACCCTTTCACTGTCTGTAACTCCACTGGTTCCTGTTCTGCATCCCCTCGTGCAGCCATGGCAGTGCAGGCTCCTGTGCCAGCCAAGGTGGAAGGTGAGCTGGGAAATGAGCGCCCAGTACCAGATCCATCACTTTTATTTGTATGTTATGTGGAAACCCCGTGGAATATGTAAAAAGTTGAGGATTAGGGACTTGGTGAGATACATGAGCAGTGACTGATCTCATGACTCACAGGCTGAACAACTGTCACGGGGTGAAGCAGCTGCCCAAGCAGCCGCTCACCCAGCACTGGGCAAAGATGAGTCCTTGGCATGGAATAGTGGTGAAGGAGACCACACTGCACATCCACACCAGGCTGCAGAGACCAAGACAGAGAGAGCACCAGGGAGGACACGGGAGCTGCCCTGTGCTCAGCACCTGGAGCAGGAACTGAGACACAGGAGTTGAGTTTTTGCCAAGTAAAGCACTTGTGAGAGCGATGAAAGAGAGGTTTTCCTCTGGGAGAAGGGAACAGAGGTGAAGTGACAGATTTGGGTAGATGTCCCCAAAATGGGAAGCTCTCCATGGGGCGGGTGTCTCTGTCAGCTGGGACACCCCTGTCCCCACAGAGAAGGAGATGGGAGGTCCTCCCCAGCAGCTATGCTGTCCTGGTGCTCTTACTTCATCAGTGACTTTGTTCCTAAACTCCTCACCACCATTGTTTCTCAAATGTTATTCAACTTCCTCCCTACACCTGGCAGCCATGGAGCACGATCCGGGGCAGCCTAAGGAGCCCGCAGCCCAGAGCAAATGGAGACACAACCCTTTGTGTGGCTGCAGCCACAGTGAGTCTGGGAACACAAGGAGCTGGAATCCTTCCCATAAAGCCAGGAGGGTCACTTTGAAGGCTGCTCACAATTAATCACTCGTGGCGGATGTTGGGCCAGGAGCGCTGGCACGGCTCTGAACGGCAGCGGGGCCCTCCACCGCGGCTCCAGCTGGCTGTGCCGGGCCACACCAGTGCCACCAGCCTCCAACTGGCTGCGGCTTCCAGCTCCTGCTCAGCACTTACCCATTACTTTATCATGTTGCCGTTTATTTTATCACTTTTTATACACACACAGATACAGCTGCACAAACCACAGCAGCACCATGCAGCCAGCTCCCTCCACCTGGCCCTGCCCCTTCTCACTATCGGGACAGAGAGTGAGCAGTTCACGTCTCCTCTCCACCGAGACTGACATACTTTTAAGCAGTACAACCTTCCTTTTAATTTTCTGGTATCCAGTAAAATATTCTTTAAAAACTCCTAATTACGCTTCACTTTTTTTTCCCTGTTTAAGTTCCTTCTCCCAAAAGATCTGGCACGTAATTGCTTCCAGCTTGGTGAAATTGGCTTGGATACATTTTTGTATGCATGTGTCGGTGCATGTGTGTGTTTAATACTCCATTTCTGATCTGAATTTTGTTCTGCCTGAACACCAGCACAACACAACCAGGTTACTTTTATGCAAGACACTACTGAACTTAGTCTGGTGATTGGCTGAAGTGGGGGTAACAGCGGCATTCTCCTTGGGAGCTGCTCTGCTGTTTGGAACCAGAATTCAGAAAGTCCACAGGAGCTTTACTGCAACTTGATAAAGTCCTTCAGGGACTTTACTACATTAATGTAATTTACTGTCCAACATGTTACAAAGGATTACCTCAGAAAACCAAGGTGCTGGGAATGAGCGGCAGGAGCGGATGAAGGCAGCATGGTCTGTGCTCCAGATCCCTCTCTTGGTCTGTTACTGTGAATAGAGGTGTCACTTACGGTCCCTGCAGAAACCTGGAATCACAAGCTGCAGAAAACGTGCAAGTAACGCTGTCTAAAACACAACCCAGAACAGATGCTGTGCAGCAGCCCCCCTGAGATCCCTGTGGTGGCAGTGGGAGATGGACACTCATGACAGGCAGCACCGACATGGATCCCCGTTTGCATGCACAGGTGGAGCAGGAACCTGGGTCTGAGACAGAACTGCAGGAGGGAAGGAAGCAGAGCCAGAACTTTCTGGGTTTGCTGAGGAGTGTGGACCTGGACCAGCACTGCAGTGACTGATGGAGAACAGCTCCTGCTTCCAGATCCCAAGTGCAACTGGGAAAGGGCCATTTGGGGGATGCTGGAATTGTTGCATTTTTCTACATAACTGTGGTTTCTAAAGCCATTCACTCATACCAGGCTTTATCCACCCCTGCCTGCTTTGTCCACAGAGGCTGCTTGGTGTGCAGCAGCACAACTTCCTGGGGTGCACAAATCCAAGGGGATGGAACAAGCCCTGCTCTGTTTGGAGAACAGGATGGCCCTGTCCCTTGCCTGCTAGTGATGAGCTTTTCCATGTTCCTCTGGGACACCTTCCTGCCCAGCAGCAGAATGCAGACCCCAGGCAAAGGCCTTGTGTGCTGATGGCAGAGGAAGGTCCAGACGGACTCACCACTGGAGCCACTGCCTGCGGTCAGGGATGAGATGGGGCTGTGTGACAGCAAAGAGTAGGACTTTGTGGCCTGTAACAACTCGCTCCCTGGCCCCTCTCCCTCCTGCAGCACAAGCCTGGGTTGTATGGATGAGAAAGCTTGGTGTGCTGGAGAAGGCTCTCAGTCCACCTTGGAGAACACCAGCCACCCCTCCAGCCCAGCCCTCCCTGGCAGCACCAGCAAGTTACTTACACTGAGATTTTCACAGGTGGCCACTAATTACACCCTTGTAGCTTATCCAGGTGCCCCATGCAAGGCACCCTGAGCAAAATGTTCCAGGATGCTGAAAGCTACAGCTGCAGCCCCCGAGGCCTGGCTATCTGGCCCATGCCCACCTGGCTGCCCTGTGCCCACCTGGCTGCCCTGGACACCTTGGCCAGCCCTGGGCAGGACTCTGATCATCATGGCACTGCTGCCTTGTGGTTCTTCCTCCCTGCTTCTCTACTCCTCCCTTTCTCCAAGGCCTTTTCCCTGCTCAGTCCTGCACTGCATGGCTCCTTAGTGATCTGGTAAGGAATAAGTGTATCGGCTCTCAGTAATTATCTCTAATTAGGGTTAGTGGTTATACTGTTGGGTTGGAGAAAATCAGTCTCTGTTTTCCACCGGGGAGGACAGGGAGAGCTGGGGTGTGGAGGGAGGAAGCACCAGCAGCTCCCTATGTGCTCCAATCCCTTCCATGAACCTTTCCCTGCCTGCACAGCTCTGGAGCTGCCTGTTTCATGAGCAGGAGCCATGTAGGAGCTGTGTCTGTGAGGTGGCTGTCAGAACATGGCCTCACTCTGTCACCAGTCTGGACAAGGTGGGGACAGCCCACCCTGGCAGGAGAGCAGAGTCAGGGCTGGTGGCACAGCATGGCCAGACACTCCGGGCAATTTTGTACGCATGTGTCCGGGCACTTCCACAGGACAGGGCTGCAGGGGCTCATGGCCTGTGTGGAGGCACAATGCAGTGCTGGAGCTGCAGAGGCTCCCCAAAACAGCAGCACAGAGCAGAGCCCTGAGAACATCCTACATCTCCTCTGGGCATAGGGTTCACCCAGCAATGGGGCAGGGACTCCTTCCACTAGCCCAGGCTTCTCCAAGCCCCATCCAACCAGGCCTTGGACACTTCCAGGATAGGGCAGCCACAGCTCACGAGTGTCAGCAACTGAAAGGGCCTCAGAGCCGAGTATTTCCTTTGGGGACATGGGATCCAACCCACACACCGCTGCAAAAACCCCAGAACTACCATTCAAGTGACTTACACCAACCCTTGCCCAAACCAGCCTCTAACAATGTGCTCCTGTTCCGTGTGCCTGGGGCAGACTGAGCTCTGAATGACAGGAATGGTGAAAAGGCCTAAAAACCAGCCAAATTATTGAGAGAGAAAAAGCAATTCTTGGGCTCCAAACTGGGGGAACACAGTTAGCAGGTGCTTCCAACACTTTTGGCTTCACCTTCTCTTTGCCTCAGTATTCCTTCTTTAGAAAGAAATAACAGCTGAGATAATCAGGTTACAATGCCTGGAAATACGAAATTCATCCTCACTCTAGCATATCCTAGCAAATAAAACCTTGAGCTGATCCAGCAGAATCTCGGCCCTCCAGCCTTGTGTCCATCACTAGAACCAGGCACCAAGGATTGCTGGTCCTGTCCTGCCTTGTGTCATCCCACCTGGCTGGCACCACACTCCTCCTCTTCCCATGGAATCCTGACAATTTCTAGCTTCCACGCAATGCAAAACTTTAAACCTCAAGCCTCACATTTGGATTCATCCTCCACCTTCAGACATGCAGATAAACATTCGTAAGAGGTTACTGTATGACTGTAATGGTGAATGTATAATATTTATAATATAAATATGAATTTGCAGTATTTTATACATGATTCATGATGCAAAATATTAATTACAGATAAATTTTAGTAAATCTCTCATCTCAGCTTCATCTTCAGACTACAAACAACCCTTTAACATATTATTGGGAAGGGCAGAAGTCTCACATAGAGGAATAGACAGACCCTCACCCTCTTCCTTTCAGCTCGGCAATCCCATGTCCAAGTTACAGAATCCCAGACTGGCTTGGGTCAGAAGCGACCTCGAAGATCTTCCAGCCCCTGCCCTGGCCCTTGGCTGAACAGCAGTGACTAACATTGGACTTTTACAGTCAGACTCAACAGAAAGCCAAGTGAGCGAGCCGAAATCACAGCTGGAGGGAGGGAGGGCGCATCCCCACAGCTGGCACCGACCCAGCTGCGCATGGGCACTGCCCCCACCCCGGTGCCAAGGAGTCCTGCAGGCTGAGGGGGAGGCACTGGCGGCCCTGCTCTGGCTTTCATTCTGCTGCCCAGCTCACAGGGACCACGATAAAGAGCACAGTGGACAGGATCCTGCCTCCGAGCAGAACACACCGAAATGACACGTGGCAGCCATGGATTTAAGAGCAGGAGCCACACACTGTGCATGGAACAGAGCAGCCATGGGACTACAGGCAAATCCCAGGGACAACAAAATCCATCCAGCTAACCTGCAAAGTGTGGAGCACAGGTGTAACTTGGGATGTTCCTGGACACATGCCAGGGCAGGGTGATCGGAGCTGCTGGGCAGGGGGGAAGCAAAAGCAACTTCGTTTCAGAAGTGGGAGCTGACCTTTCCCTCCTGAGTCCCCAAATTTCCCTTCTTTCCTAGGAGATTAATGACCCTGCTCTGACCTGAAGAATCTGTTGTGCAGCCACAACCAGGAGAAAGGCAAGAGATGATCCACCAGCCTCCTGTCTGCCATGACCTGCACCACCCTGCTCTCACTGCTCTTCTTCCCTCAATGTCATTGTCCCCCACGGCGAGCAGCGGTGTGCCAGGGAAACAGGTTTTCCCTTTTCTTTGTTAATTCTTCCCTCATTACATTTGAAATTCCACAATCAGTGTGCACTGTAATTGTCGAATTTGATGCTAATGATTAATGAATTAAACATGGATCCATCAATTAGTCCTCAGAGAATAATTCTGCATAAAGCAGCGGATAATGTAATTACAGTAACAAAGATAATGAGATGTTAACATCGACGGAGCCCGACGTGACATGATCACAGCAGGCTCAGCAACCCCGGCCTGGGGGAGCCAATCCCTCACTCTGCAGAGGCAGAGCATCGGGGGGCATGGGCCTGGCGGGGGGGGACCCTGCCACTGCGGTGCTCGCCCAGCACCGGCACCGGCACCACGCTCTCCATCCGCCTGCCTTGTGCAAATGCTCCCGGCCATCGGCTCCAGAAGCCACAACAGAGCTGTCAGGCGTCACCATGAACCCAGCAAAGATCCCGAGCTGCCTGAAGACCCAGCACCATCCCCTGCCATCCCGACGTTTGGAGGGGCTGAGGCCAGCACAGGCTCCCTCCCACCACCCCGCCCGGCACAGAAACCCCGGGACAGGTGCGCTGCCACACTCAGTGCACCGAGGGCTCCCCAGCCTGTGCTGCGGAGCCAAGAGTTGGTGCCAGCACACAGAACTCGGCCCAGGGACAGCTGGACCCTCGTCACTTCAGAGCAAACAGGAGCATCAACCAAGCCCTGCATGCCAAGCAGTGCCTCCCACCAACACACACTCTGGAAAATGCTTTCCCTGGAGGAGATGCAGGGGTGATGCTGCAGAAGCAGGAGGACTCACACTGGCACTGGCCCCGACACACGTGCCAGACCATGCAGACTGTTCCTCGGGCTGAAAGGAACTGACCAGCGGCAGCCCCCACCTAAAACCCTCCAGAGCTCGAGCTCACACCTCCGTGCCAAGTCCAACTGGCCCGGCCCGCTCAGCGTCGCCTGCGCTGAGGACGTGGCTGCCATCCGCTCGGCAGCACACCCCATGGAAGACTCATGGTCCTCAGCAAGCTGGAGAATCCCCCATGAGCCCCCTAGAGTGGAGCAGAACTTTCCCCTTTAGCCTGCTCCCTTCACTCTGTGCTCTGGCTCCCCCACGTTTGTTTCCTTCAGTCCCATCTCTGTCTGCTGCTGGAAACACCTCCAATCGCTGCCTGCAACCACAACCATCTCCGCACTGCTGCAGCCTCTTCCTTCACTTCACTTCCCACTCCAAGGCAGGCTTCCTAGTGTTCAGCTCTCCTCAGCATCCTCTGACACCACTGAGCTGCGATGCAGTGCCAGCTCGTGTGCTCCGCGCATGGCTGTGGTATGTGCCATGTACGAACCTGCAAAGGTGTCACGGTTCCAGTACCTCCCTGCCCATCTCCCCTTTGCTAACACTTTGGAGCAGGTCCCTACAAACCTCTGTGAAGCAAGAACCCAGGGCTCAGCTGGGCTGAGGTTAGGCTCTTGTGCTGACTGTGTCTGTTGTGTCACCATCTGTCCTCCCACTGAAGTCCCTTTCCATCCCATCTGCACTTTGATACGAGCTGCCTTCGTTCCTCGAGCCAGAAACATGCGATGCAGCACAGCACAAGGGTAGGTGAGCCTGATGAACCATAGCAAGGATGCACCTGGGGGACTGTGAGGAAGAGGGCAAGAGAAGTAACATTCCAGCGGGAAGAGGAACAGCAGGGATTTGAAGGAGACACCTGACCCAGCAGTGCCACACCTCTAGTGAACACCTGCCTTCAGGCCATAGCACCTGTGAGCTCTGGCTCATCCCCTTCCTGCCCTCTCCAGCCCAACCACTGCAGCTCCATCTCCTCATGGGCAGGGACACCATCCAGCAGACCAGGTTGCTCCAGCCAGTGTCTTGTCTGAACTGGCCTAGGACACTTCCAGCAATGGGGCAGCCACAGCTTCTCGGGCCACCCTGTGCCAGGGCCTCACCACCCTCACAGGGAAGAACTTCCTAATATCCAATATAAACCTCCCCTCCTTCAGTATAACATCATTCCCCCTTGTCCCATCACTCCAGGCCCTTGTCCAAAGTCCCTCTCCAGCTTCAAGCACTGGAAGGGCTCCAAGGCCTTCCCCAGAGCCTTCTCTTCTCCAGGTTAACACCTCCAGCTCTCTCAGCCTATCTCCACAGGAGAGGGGCTCCAGCCCTTGGAGCATCTCCATGGCCTCCTCTGGACAACAGGAACTCATCCAACCTAAAATAAACCCAAGTTTAACTACAGTAAAGTTGCCTTCTTGAATGGTTTAAATACTGGCACAATCATGACTGAGCTCAGAGCCCCCACTGGTTTCACAAACACAAGTCCCTACCTCATTCCTACTGTATTTAGCTTGAAGCTGTCTATACCTGGAGTTATTTTGAATCCTCACCAGAGCACCACATCCAAGTATTTCATCCACATACAGGGCAAGGTGAGACTTCTTTTTTTTTCTTCTCCCCTCTGTCCCTGGTCTTTCCTCACCCCAGGTAAGGACTGTGTGTGCGGTGGACATCAGCCAGCACACTCACCTTTGCAGAACTCAGGTCACAGAGGAACCACAGACACTTGCTCTGAACTCTAATCACCGGCCACCTGGTTTTGCCCAGAGACTCCTGGGGCAAGACAGCAAATCCCCTATGTCTCCACACTTTGTGTCCTCTGAAGATTAACTTGTGACTGGCAAAGAAGTGCAGACTTTGAAGTGCTTCCTCTCCAGTCCCCAAAACACGTGTCAGATGAGAGATACCCAGTGGATCCAGTAACAGTCTCACCCACAGCCCCAAAGGCGGCAAAACTGTGAGGTCGCTGCTAATTTGAAGCCAGGCATATTCTCCATCAGCCCCAAATCCAGCCCTGGGCATTGCTCAGGAATAAGAGCACATCACCTCAGAGGGTTTGTGTCCCATCAGTGCATTTTGTGACTGCATCTACTGCTATTGGGCTTGGAGGCATCAGAGCGAGATGAAAAAATTCCTAAGAAAAGCCTTTACTGATTGTGTACCAGGAGGAAAACCTTTCTGACACTGCAGACACAGCCTGAACCAAGACAAGACACACAACATGTGCTTAAAGCTGTTGTCCTAGTGCTGAGCCCTGCATGGACACACACACAGCACTGCTCTGCTCAAGGGCCCAAGGGCAGACAGCCAGCAGGGGATCCCAAATCCACAGACCCTACATGGGAACGACCATCGTAGCATAAGGTCCCACCCCCTGCACACACACACACAGCAACACCCACAAGCTGGACCAGAGCACGTCTTGTGAAAAGAAAACTGGTCTCATTCTAAAGGTTTCAGGCAGCACTAAGTCCAACTGCTCTCCAGATAAACTTTTCCAACATTCATTTCCCCCCTGCTGGGACACTGCATCTCCTCTCCCGTGTAAACTGCTCCAAGTCCAGCCCCCACGCACTGTGTCTGCTCCAGCTCTGTCGCCCCGACTGAAAGGTCTCCTGCCGTACTCACTCCTTGGCACTGGTTTTCCAGCAGGAGTCATCAGTAATCCAGGCACATCCCAACCCGCTCCTGCGAGCCCAACAGCACTGAGAGGACTGCTGAAGTAGGATATGGGGTTACGTGAGCAGTTGGTTTGACATCAGCATAAGCTCCTCTGTGGTTTGAATCCTTCCCGCAGCTCTGATATCTCTGCTAAGTCAGAACTCAGACAAGGCACCTCTGACATGCAGGCAGAGAAGTGTCCCTGTCCAGAATCAGGAACTGTCCCCACGCTGGGGCACACTGAGTGTGGGTGGTGGTGAAAGAGTGTCAGTGTACAGGGGAGAGCCATGGCAAGGAACAGGCAGAGCTCGCAGCCCTGGTCAGAACAGACGGTTTATCCACAGACGACGTCTGACTTGACAGGAACAGCAGTTTGGGTTTGGGAGGGCTCATTATGTCCTCCTTGGCACCATGTGAGCAGAGATGTTACTGTGCCTCATTCCCCGTGTGTGTGTGTGTGATGCCAAGGACTGCACACTCACCCCAGCTGCATCCCACCTCCCCTCAGCCCCGGGACACTCTGAAGCGCGGTGCTGACAGCACCCCGACCACGGGACAGAGCAGGAACGAACAAGATGGGGATGTGCCAGCCCAAGCTCACTCTCAGTGGCAGTACTGGATTTGGAAGGATTTCTGTGATCAGCAGCACCACCAGCACTCCCTCAGCATCCCAAACAGAGTGTTTTCCATAACCTGTGCACCAGACTGTGCCAACCGCTAGCTGGGAAGAAGGCAGGTGGAAACTGCCCACCCTGGCCAAGGACACCAGCCCCAAGGACACAGTGAAGGCCCTGGGAAATGTGGGCAGGAAGGCCCCAAGTTCAACAGTTTCCCCAGGCAGGGTGAGAACCTCCTCTGGCAGCTGCAGCAAGGAGGAGCATGGCAGGAACTCTGAGAGAGGCTGGGGGGCAGCCAGCCTCGCCTCACCACACTCTGGGGCAACTGCCCCTCTTCAGTGTGCAGAGAGAGTGATGATCCCAAACCAGATCTTCACCATTTCTCCAGGGGAAAGTGAGGAGGAAATAGGGTGCCAAAACCAGAAAGAAACAGTCAGGAACCAAGAGCCACCCTAGTTGGGATTTCCTTTGATTTATGGAGCAGCAGCTTCCACCATGAGTAGCAGCTCACCAGCCTCAACACTTTCCTTGGGGTGAGGAAATTCCTCAGGGATTCACACTGCCAGTTAAACCCTTTGACATTCTTCTGTCCTGGACACTAATCAGCACAAAATCCTACCAGCAGCTTACCTGGGACCTGCACAGAAATGCTAAGGGCCACCAAGGGGACTCCCCGAGGGTGGTAAAAGCAGGACATGTCAGAAGGGGTTCTGTTCTCAGCTCAGCAAAGCCCAGGGCTGCAGACGCACTGCAGGAGGGACGGCCTCTGCCTCTGTGCCACCCACACCAGCTCTTACCTGTGCCTCCTGCCAGCTGGGAGCTGCTCCGCTCCTTGGCCAGCCCGTTGGCTTTGGGGCTGGCGCTGGGCGCTGCTGCCGTCGTGGCCCTGGGGAGCCGCTTGCCCGGGACCTTCACCGTAGTTCTCAGCAGATCAATCTCCTTCCCATGGACGTTCTGCATGTAGTCCTGGAGCAGAGAGGTACAAGGGCGGAGATCAGCCCTGCCCCAGCCACACACGCTCAGCTCCCCCATGCTCAGGATCAGCACTAAGCCCTGTCAGATGCCAGGACAAGCCCATTTGGGAAAGCATGGCTGGGGATCAGAGATCAGATGGAGCCAAAGGGCACGCAGGTGGCCAGCAGTTCCTTCTCCCTATCATCCCTTGTTTAATCTCAGCACTCAGCTGCAACAGCTAATAATATAATAAATATCATATCATATCAGTATAAGCAATGGGACACCTAGAAATTCCCTCTCAGGTCTCAGCTGGGATAAGAAAAACCCAAACCAACAGAACTCAGGTAAC
The DNA here is from genome assembly GCF_009650955.1 of Corvus moneduloides. Taxonomy (NCBI): domain Eukaryota; kingdom Metazoa; phylum Chordata; class Aves; order Passeriformes; family Corvidae; genus Corvus; species Corvus moneduloides. Next base: position 223,893 of record NC_045476.1, read on the forward strand.
TCCCTTGCTCATTCACTTGCAGAACTTCCTATTATTCAAAACTTGGTGCTTCCACCATTTCCTCTGGTACACAATTTATTATACAACCAAAACCCCATGTGCAGACTGTAACTATCACTCTGCCCTGTCTCCCAAGAGCATCTCAGCTTTCAGTCAGAATGAGGATGCAGACTTCCAATCTCTTCCGAGCATTGTGTCCCTTCCTGTGCCTCCCATCCCTCCCTGCTCCATGGGACACCATGGTTCTTCCCCAGCCCTCTCTGTTGAGGCCAACTCCTCCTCAGGCTTGTGCCCTCAGAAGGGGAAGACCCAATCAGCGTTAGAGAGGGGAACTGCTGGTCAGATCCTGAGGGAGCAGGGACCAACACCGGAGCTCAAGGCTCTGGGAGAACAGGGAGGTGGGGACACCATCCCTGTGCTGCCATCAGGAGAGGAGCCAGAGCTGTCCAGGGCGAGCTTGTGGCTGCTGCAGGGAGCTTGGGTTTACTCCAGTTCATAAGGAGGTCACCAAAAAGATTAACTCAGAGATGGTCCCTGTCTGCTTCCATATCCAAGAAGATAAAGGCATGAACAAGCTCAGTTCAGGAGCAACAATCCTCTCATCCTGGACCCAAAACCAGGTGAGAGGGCCTGCACAGGCCATGCTCTGTGCTCTCAGGTGACTATTTGCAAGGGTCATAGTCTCCCAACGGCACCTTCATGCCCTGGTCTGAACTCCTTTCTCTCCACTGACCCTCATGCAGGCATCCTGTCCTCACAGCACACCCTCCTATGCTCCCAGGGGCCAGGCAGCCTGGCCTCAGCCCTTGGCACTCACCATCCAGTGCCCTGGGTGACTCTGAGACCACCAACCTAAGCAAACACCACACCAACTTGCTCCCAGCTGGGTGCAGACCTGGTGACAGCCCTGGGCAGGGACCCTCAGAGGGGCTGGAGGATTTTCCCTCACTCAGCACAACTGCCGCGGTCGCCGGCTGCCTGCCGGAGCGAGCGGTCACTGGCGCTCGGCTTTTATTACCCACCATAAAACAGCAATTTCTTCCCAAGCCTCCTCGCTAATTACCCAGCCAGTTCTCTCATTTCATTTTATTACTGGAATTAACAACGAGTTCAAAGCGTGGAAAGCTATTAAGATGTGTGATTAAGCCACATTCAATTAGTTTCTACAAACAATTTAATTGATGTTGCAGATAGAATTAACAGAAGGTGATTGTGTGAATGGCTCCACTGGCTGCAAAATGGGAGCTGCTTCCCTGGTTCTGTGCAGTGAGGCCGGCGAGCCTGGGCTCAGCCACGCACCTTCCCGCAGCAGAATTCTCTCCAAGGCTTTGGGGAAGTGATGGGAAACTGCACCAGGCTCTTCACACAACTTGCTCTTTTCCTGTCACTGAACACACTCACAGAAAGGTAAAAATATAGATGAAACAAGGAAAGCCCTGCTGAATCCAGGGATCAGGCCCCCAGCACTCCTGCCTCCAGTTCCAGGCATCCCGCTTGTCCCTGAAACCACCAACGGCTCTGGTGCAGAGGCAGAGGTGGCACCTCAGGGCAGGAACCCACCGACTGCCCCACGTTCCCAAGCATGAGTCTGGGCTGGTGGTCAAGACAGATTTGTTTCCATCAGGAAAGCAATTCCAGGGCCAGGGCCAGCTCACCAGCACACGCTTCACCAGCCTGTGACTGCAAACCTGGAGTTTACGTGTGACTCCTGCTGAGGAAACTTTCAAGTCGGGCTGGAGGTGCCACGATCCAGACCCAGAAATAGGCTTGAGTGATGAACTCCCAAAAACAGATGAAGAGCTCCACCAGGAAGCTTTGCTTGGTAAAATCAGCACTGCCAGAGCCAGGCCCTGACCTCCATCCAATGGGGCATAGACACATCCTGGCTAGATGCGCACTGGAGGAGAAAGAAATTAGGGCTGTTGACCTCTGGGGTCCTGACACCCATCCCAGGAGGGACAGGGAGAGAATGCAACAGAGGTGGAAGAGAAGACAAGCCAGGAACTGCCCTGACTCATGCCAAGGAACAGCCACTGGGACAGAGAAAGAGCACAAAAATGCCCTGGGGCATTGAACATCCTGATGGACAGGGAAGACTCTCTCTCTGCAAGGCTCAGCCTGCCCCCAGGGACCCCTTTGCTGCACCCAGAATTCTGCCATCCCCCAGATACATGGCAGCACACACAGGGAAGAAGCTGGGTCTTCCCATAGCAAGAACTGGATGCTGCACGTCCCCTTGGCTGACACTCTGTGGTTTGTTCCAGCCCACAGCTCCCCTCACCAGCCAGCCTGGGCTCTGCTGCCATGCTGAAGTGGTAGCAGAGTATCCGCCCATCCTCGGGAGCACAGGTTTGTTCCAACCCTAACGTGCTCTGCTTGTGTCATCCTGTGAAAGGACATGGGAGCTTTGCCTTGCCCACAGGGCCCAAATCCACCACAGCACCTCCTGATTCACTCTGGAAGGTGGGGAGGAGCAGATACAACAGGACATCCTCCTCTGGACTACCTCCTCCTCCTGCTTGTCCCTGCATCTATCCCTTCCAAGCAGGTCGTACACCAGGCACCGGGGGGGAAGGGAGGCAGAGAGGCTTTTCTGATCCCACCAGCATGCTGCCAAAACTGCAGTACACAATGGGGCACGCTGGCGGGTGCCAGGGTCCGTTCCCCAGTTCTTAGGCAGGCAATGCCACGGGGAGCACGCAGAACCCCAGCCTTGCAGCAGACAGGCTGGGCAGCCCCACGCTCTGTGCCCACGTGTAATCCACCCTCGCTGTAGGTAAACACATCAGGCGATACAGCTGCTATCTCAGGTGCAAGGTCCAGAGCTCCCCGTAGAAACTGGGCAGGAGAGGCCCAGCGCATACCACCCTCAGCAACGGGCTGTGGATCACCAGTGGCACCAGCTGGAAGCAAACCAGATTTTTCTCAGGGCAACGCAGTAATGAAATGAAACACTGACGTGCAGGAAGGAAAGGGAGTGGCATCAATCTCAATCACCCTCTGAGGAAGGAATGGTGAAAAAAGGAGAGAAACCTGGTGTGTGGCAGCAACAGCGTCTGAGAGTGGCTAAACAGCCCAGAAATTGCTTTGCCTCTACAGCTGATGGTAACAACAGTCCATGGTGGAAATATGATAAAGCCATATGCACAGGTGAGCACACATGCAGAGATGGCAGCAGCAGCCGCCACTCCTCGTTTGGGGCTCCAAAAAAACGGGGGTTACAAAGTCAGAGAACTGCAGACCACAGCATAGTATCGGGATTGAGGACTACAAGAAAAAGCTCCAACAAATTAGAGAAAGGAAATGCAATGGCTGGGTCTCCAGTTCAAGGACAGGAGGGTCCAGGGGCTCCAGAGCTGGATAACTCAGCATGGCAAACCCTGGAGTGAGGGTGCAGAGTTAGCAATGAGGAGAAAGACTCTGAGGCTCAGGGCACTCCAATACCACACATCTGAGGAGATTGGGGACAGACTGAGGGCCTGGGAATACTCACAAGAGCTGCAGCAACTTGTTCTTCTCCTTGCAGCTCCCTCAACCACCCTGTGCCCCCCAGCCACTGCCTGTCTGTCTGTCCTGTGGCAGTACATCCTAGGCAGAGGTGCTGGGCCTGTGTCACAGGTGTGTCTGTCCGTGGCTGCTGCCGCAGCAGCAAACTGTGCTCAAGAGGGAATAGGGAAGAAGCCATTAGCCCCACAGTGGGGAGGCGACAGAGATGGATGGGGCAGCAGCTGCATGCCTGAGCCAAGCAGCGAGAAGTATCAGAGCTGCACCACCGGCAGCTCAGCTTGGCAGGCTCCGCACAGGCACCTCATCTCCATTACCCAACACCTAGCAGCCAGGAAAATTATTCCACACCCAAATGGCACCATCAGATATAGCTGCAAAGAGCTCTCTGCCTGCTCCTCATCCAGCTGCAGCGTAGGCCCCACTTTAATGGACTGAGCAGGTAAACAGGAGAGAACTGTAGCTCCCCAGTGTAATCCTGCATAGAGCGTGTTTCCACCAGCCTAGCACTGAACAAACAGCCTGCAGGAGAGAGAGTCTCCTCCAGACCCTGGTAAAAACCAGGTTTGCTGAAAATGCTGCCTTGGAGGTGGCCAACACTGAACTCCTGCACAGGGCAGAGCCCAGAACTTCCATCTGCTACCAAACTCCTCCCCAGCCCCTCTCTGCCATGATGGCTGCTGCAAGAGCACCTGTAGCAGCAGCCACAGCATGAAGGACACTGCTCTGTCCCACCCTGCTCCTCCACTCAGCCCAGTACTCACGTGCAGGCTGGGGTGGTAGGTGAGGACCCCATTGTCACACAGCGTCACGTACTTCTTCTTCCACTCCTTATTGAGGGACTTGCCGCTGCGTTTGAGGAGAATGCCCTAAAAGAGAGGAGTCAAGAGTCTCAGATGGTGTTTGGTCCAGGCACCTCACACTCTGCTCCAGCACTGCCCCTTGGAGACTGGTCTTTGAGAAGAAACGATGAGCAGACTCAAGAAAACATCTTCTAGGTCTGCTTTCCCACAGCATTTCCCTGGGCTGCACCCTTTCCTCACCAACCCCTCAGTCCCCACAGACAGCCCCCTCCCTTTCAGGGATAAGGATCTCCACAAGTCAATGCCAATGTCCAGGTCCTCTGAGGGACCCATCACATCCCCTGGTGTCCCAAACCACTCCCTCTGAGAAATGCCGAAGGGCAGTGCCCACACAGGGCAGGGGCCAACCTCACTACCACGGACACAGATTGCTCCCAGACCTTCTCCCACCACCCAAAGCACAGAGGCATAGTCAAGGCAGGGAAAACTGAGGACAAGCAGGGGCCGATTGAGAAACCACACTCCAAATACAGGTCTCCCAAGGGATGCACATTGTCTCGCCTGCTTGTGATCCTGAGAGCTGTCAAACACAGTAGGGACACATCGCAGGAAGGAGTGCAGGTCCTGGGCAGTTGAGTTAGGGTGATCCCCTTTTCTCATCAGGATTTTACATGAGACCTACCCTGTTGTCTCTGGCACAACACGCTCCCAGGGTCAGGAAATGATTGCACTCGCATGTGCTGCACTCCCTCTTCCCAGAGTAACCCAGAACTAACTCCATTGATCTGAACCAAGGCTCAGAGCACGGACCTTCCTCATCCTCTCCCCATCCATTTCTGCCTCCTCAGGAAATCTGCCTCCAGCAGCAACTCATCATGTACCAGGTAAGGACAGAAGTGGAGAGGGAGAAGGAAGCTGGGGCAAGACACCAGGTGCAAGGGCTCTGGAGCAGGGAGAGGACATCAAGCATTCTGTCGGCAGGGAGGGAAGGACAGCATGGGGGGACAAAAGTAGGAATGAGTCTGGGAAAAAGCTGGATCTACCAACTGTCGGGCCTGGGCCCTCCGAAAGTGCTGTCTGGACAGACACCCAGACTGCCTGTTCCTAATGTGGCAAAAATCTGGGCCCCAGGCCAGCCCCTCCTCAAAAACCTGGGCAGAAAGTCTCAGCCCTGCCAGCCTCGGCATATTTGGGGGCCCCATCCCAGTGCCGGGAGACTGAGCTGCTGTGCCTGCATGGTGCAAAGGCCCAGCACAAAGTGGTGGGGCTTGGCACATGCAGGGGGACAACGCTGCCAGACGTGACCGTGAAATCAGCAAAAAATGGTGCAGAACAGGCAGAAGTGCCCCGTGACCACTCCAGCTCGGTGCTCAGGCAGCACACAGCGGGAAAAGGATTCGCCTCCTGCACGTGCAGGGACGAGGCAGCAAAACAGAGTGGCTAGGGCAAAGCTGTGTGTGGGCAGGATCAGATCCCTCCCTTGTCAGGATCGAATCCCTTGCCAGGATCTGATACCTTGCCCTCAAGAGCTCAAAGGAAATGAGCTGAAGAACTCACTCAGTAGTAGTCAGAAGTTGCTGATGGGAACATGGCACGGAATGTGGCAGCTGACCGACAGCTCCTGCTCTGCCAAGTTCTGCCAGGGGACAAGCAACGACCCTTGGAATCATGGCTGGATGCTTACACCAAGCAAATCTATGGAAAAGCTATGGCAAAGAGTGATCAGCAAAGAACAAGAGGAGAGGAAAGCAGCCAGTGTCAGCCAGTGCAAACAGGACCTTAGAGAGGCCTGGTTCTACCTTGGGTAAAACACAGTATCTGATGGCAGGAGTGACTGTGCTGACAAATGCTTTTAGCTTTCTGTCAGGTCTTTAACTGAGCAGCAATGCCCTTAAACACCAGCTGTACAAAGTCCATAGAGCCAGTAATGGATGGAATGAGAACTAGTCAAGTGCAAGCTCACAAAACATATCCATGTCTGAGAACGAGTGTGGTTATAAATGGCAAACCTGTGTCCAACAGAAGGACTTACAGAGGTCCAGCCAACCTGCATCTGACTCAGACTAGTTCTTCAATGTCTTGCTCAAATAAACTCCAAGAAAACATAAAACCAGAAAACCTAAAAGTAATGTGGCAACTGCGTGGTGTAAATAAGTGCAGTGACTGGTCCTTAACCCCAACTGCCTCCTCACTGGGCAAACTGAGCTGCTGAGGACAGCAGGCACAGTCCTGCTCAGGGGCCAGGTGGCAGGGCCCTGCAGTGGGCTGTCAGGGTTGGTCCTGCACAGGGAGTGGGTGGGAGCAGCACATGTGTGAGCTCTTGGGCTGACGTGCCATCACTGAGCAGTTCCCAAGCTCCCAGTGCTCTGTGGGAAAGGTGCCTCAGTCTGGCAGCGCTTGTGGGGTGAGACAGGGCAGACAGAGTAAACTCCCATCTGTGATACTGTCACAGCAAAGTAGAGCTGGAGGAGTGCTGGGAGGTCACCTCACCCCTCGCTCCCTGGACAGGCTCAGCCCTACCATGTCACTCCAACCTCTTCACAAAACCTGCAGTGATGGACAATGGTCCTCCCCGCTGGAGATGGGATCCTGATGTCCCTGCACCTCCCAGATGAGGTGGCAGCCATGCTGTGCCAGGGGCAGGACATCTGCCTGGTCCTGTGTGCCGTCCTCCCACATGCAGCTAGCAGTTTCCTCAGCACCCTGACTCTGGACCTACCCAAAATTGTCCTCTCTAACACCACAGCTGGGCCACATATTTCCCACACCCTATATGAAAATGATCGTTCCTCCTCCCATACAAAGCCAGTTTAACGTCCACCAGCTCACCCAGGTAACTGGTGAATTCTCTGTAATTTAGAACATCTGCTCGGTATCTCTCAAAACAAATCTGCTCTAGACCACACTGAGGTTACAGATCTAACTCAAAGTAACTGTGTGGAATTCTCTGGCTTCTGAGTGTGACAACTCCTTCTGGACACAATGATTTCTTCTGGGCATGAAGATTCTTCCTGGGCATGTATTGATCCCTCCTGGGCATGATGATCCCTCTTCTGGCTTTAAACCCGGCTCAGTTCCACAGCCTGACCTGCCCACACATCCTGCAGAACAGCTCCTCTCCTCGATGTGTCTTCAACCTGATACACCTTGATGCTATGAAACACCTACTCCAGCACTCCCAGCCTGCCCCAAACACATGCTGCCTGCAGAGATCAGTTCGGTTGCAGTTAGGTCAGCCTCAAACCTGCAACTTGGCAAACTGAAGCACAACCAAACTCCAAGCTGGAAAGGAGGACCCAGAACTACAGCCCCTTTTTGCAGGCCAGAAGGAAAAGGAGTCCAAAAGCGGGAACAACCCATGGCTGAGGCCATGGTCCACCCATGCTCCTGTGCCCGCTCCCCATAAGCCTCCCAGCCAGGCTCCTTGCAGCTCCGAGACCCCTGTGCTGGCGCACACGGGTGCTCCTCAACCTCCCTCTGCACCGTGTGGGAAGACTTACAGGAAATAACTCTTCCACAAGTTTCTTCCCATGTCACACACAAAGGGAAGGAGGTGACAGAGACAAATGGCAGAAGAGCCCGACCCTCTTCCTCTCTCCACTCTTTATCCCCTTCCCGGCATTCCGTGGGCCATGCCCGGCTCTGTGCTGCGCTGGGCTGTGCTGGTGCACAGTAAAAGCAGCAGCAGCAATATGCAGCGTAATGAAGCAGGGAGCAGCGATGGCCCCCAGAGGACTCGTTTACTCCACAAATCTCCCTTCTACTCACTTTTTGCTAAGAATTTTAACACCAAACTTAATTGTGAAGTCGCGTATTGATTGGAAAATGCAAATGGCAATTTAAATGTAATCTAAGCTCCCAGCATGATCCCAGCTCCCAAGGAGGAGGAGTCACCCGCCTTGGGCCCTGCTGGAGTGCACGGCCCAAGCAGAGCCAGGCCAGGGGCCAGGGGACCCCCAGGCTGCCAGCGCGCTCCATGCGGCCTTGCCAGAAAGATCTGGTGGATGTGCAATTAGGAGCTCGTTCCTGGTAACAAACAGCTGAGGAAGCTTCGTCTCCTGGCCTAATTAACCCACTTCTCAGAGACAAGCATCCAGCTATGAGGGAACTCTTCCAGCCTTGCAGGACCGTCATCGAAAGGACACTGTGGGACCCTGAGTCCCTGGCACAGAGCAGCCCTGGCAGAGGCTGGAGGGTGCGTAGGTACCGTCCCAGGTGTGGGGGGCCCCAACACCCACAGTCTCACCTATCCCCTTGGGGAGCTCCATCTTTTCCAGATGTGCATGAGGGAGACAGATCAGGTCACCCAGAGGTGCTGTGCTGGAGAAGGTGGAGACAAGCAACAACCAAGCACCCTGTAGTAGCAACACGCATCACTCCTCAGCCAAGTCTCCTCAATGTTTCTCCTTTCTGCAGCACCCAGCCCAGCCTCCTGCTTCCTGGCTCCATGCAAAGCCCAGGCCTTGCATGCTGAGGAGGGCTGCCAGTGCTTCCCAAAGCTTGTTGTGTCCTCATAGAGACCAGGAAAGGACTGTGGATCACAGTGACTGCAGCCATGGGTGTCATGGGGGAGCCTGCTGCCCCACAGCACTCGCTGCCTTCAGCCGTTGGTTGGCAATCTAAGCACAGACCAGCCTCGTTCTTTCAAGCAGAGGAACCCAAATGCTCCCGAGGCAAGCTGCCAGTAGCCCCAGCACCAAACATGCCAGCCCAGCAGTGCTCATGCCAAGGGAAGCGAACAGTGCAATACTGGCCACTAACCCAGGCAGGAGATCCTGCACATTTGCCACTCACAGCTCCAAACCCACCAGTTTCTCTGCTCTTATGGCTGGGCAGGACCACTGGGCAGTCTAACTAAAGGCCCCACTCTCCCACTGCCCTGCAGAGACAGCAAGCAATGAGACCTCCACCATCTTCCAGAAGGTGCAGGTCCATACCAGAGACCAGAGTGACCGTCCCCTGTCCTGAGTCTTTGTGATACAAAGCTACAAATCCTGGGAGCTCCTCTCCCCATTGGTGGTACCAAGCCATCACTCCTTGTGGCGTAGGGCCATGGCACCAATGTGCCAAACTGCAGCGCTAACCTCACTCTGGACCCCCTGACAACCCCTTCTCCACAAGCCACATGTGGCTATCTGCTGGCATAAGCTAGTGTCCACATGTCCAACACCACTTCCCCCCATGTATGTTCCTGTAAGAACACTGCCAGGATCTCTGTGAAATCACCTCTTGCAACTCTGGCTACAGGAGGCACCAGTCCTGAAGCCAGCATGGATCTGGGTCTCCCATGGAAACTCTTTGCTCCAGGCTCTCCTTGTGAGCTGCTGTGCCATGAACTGGTACTTCCACTTAGTCCTGAACCAGGCAGCAGTTTGTCATCTCCTCCTCCTTGCAAAGCCCAGAAAGGATGTACAGGTTGTGTTTGCAGACCTGGGCCTCCAGTTCTCCCCATTTCACACAGGAACAGCACTGCCCTGCCTACAGCACGGAATGACTTAATCCCACTAAACCAACAGAGCCTCTGGCAGATCAGGCAAGGACGGGCCCTGTCAGCAGCATGGAGACACAGGAGCAGATCATCCTCCCCTGCCGAGTGGAGGGAGATGCTGGAAAAAGGAACCCAAACGTCCAGGTTTCCTGTCAGGGAGGGAAGGGAGGGAGGAAGGGGGGGCAGGGACCCTCCCAGGACCAGCCCTCTGGCAGGCAGCAGCAGGTTCTGGGGAATCGAGTCAGGTCTCACTGAGGGCTCCAGCTGCTCTACTCTCAGCCTCCTCTATCTCACCACAGAACAGCCACCCGCCACCTCCCCTGCTGCCCAGGTTGGGCTGACCCCAAACCAGAGCACATGGGCACTGCCACTGCAAACCAGCGACCCACCACAATCAGCAACCCATCTCAGGCCAATGACCCCCACACACCAACAATGACCCACCACAAACAGCGGCCCACTGCACGCCAACAGGCCCTGTGCTGCAGAGGAGGGCATGGCCCGCACGCAGCTGGGCTGCCTCTTCCTGCTGGGGCTGTGCCAAACTCGGGCACCTCAGGAGCAGAGCCCCCATGTGTGAGATCCCACAGCCCCCACCCTGGCATTGCTTCTCCTGTCACTGCTCCCTCTGGCCCCAGAGCCGATCCTCCCAACGCTGCCTTCCCAGAACCACCCTCCTTTCACAGCACATCCCCCTGCCTGGGGCACCGACGGCCCTGCACAAACCTGCCACAGGATTACTCCATGGGTGGGGAAGGGCAGGAGCTCTGGCAGCTCCAGCAGTGAGCAAGGTCTCTCTCTTCTGACCCACCACTCCACTCCTCAGCTAGCCTGGCCTCACTGAGTCCTTCCCCATGGAATCTCAGCATGGAATGGTACTAGGCAGTCAGAACCTGGTGGGGACGTAGACTCTACTCTCCTGCCTCACATCCCAGCACTCCTGCAATGCAGAGACACAACTGGGTCTGTGCAGCTCAGCCCTGGCAGTGCTGGGGGCACATGGAGCACAGAGAGGCCAGCAGGGACTGTCGGGGGAAAATGGATCCACAACGGGGGCACAACATGCAAGGCAGGAGCACAACCGGGCACTGCCACGCAGCGTATGGATCAGTCTTTCCTGTAATGCAAGGAAATCCTGGTGGAAACACCACCCAGCCAATCCACACAGCTTGGACATCATCAGTCGCTGCTTGCCAGCGACGGACACAAGGGCAGGCAACACTCTGGGTCGACTCCAGGCAGTTCAAGCTTCCCTGGAAGCCAGGAGGCAGGAGCAGAACGCGCTGTTGCTGGAGGAAGCAGTGCCTCCCTTAGATTCCCAACAGTTCACAGCGTGGGCACTGTGCTCACAGCTTTCTGCAGTAGCCCATGAGGAGAGGAACCCCCTTCCTGTCCTGCCAGGAGCAGGAGCAGGAGTGGAAAGGAACAGGAGAGGAGAGAAGCAGGAAAGGAGCAGAGAGAGCCTGCGGCGGGGGCTGCAGCGGGCATGGGGCATGGATGCCATCTGCTGGAACCACTCTGCAGCCGCTGCCGCAGCTCCACAGCAGTGCCCTGCCGCAGCCCCCAGCAGCCCCCGCTGCAGGCCCCCCAGCAGCCCCCCACCCACACACGGCACAGGGTCCACACCAGCACCCCCAGCACCACGCTGGCTGCTGGACCCGGCAGCCCCCCCGGGGCACAGGGGCACCAAGCAGCCCTCAGTGGGCTCGTGCTGCGTGCTGAGCAGAGGTGCCCCAGCCCACACTCCCTGGACCCTGCTCTCGCAGCGGGGCGAAGGGGGAGCATCGAACCTGCTTCATGGGAATGGCCCGCCCGCTGCCAATACTGTCCGCTTTACACTCCAGCACCTTCTTGTCGCGCTCCGGGTCCGCGCCCTTCCGAGACTGGAAGAGAAGAGACACAGGTGCGTTAGAGCTGGGCACGGGAGACCAAACGCACGGTCCCCTGTCCCCAGCAGGCTCCAGACCAGACCACTCTGCTCTCCCCCAGGCCAGCTCTCCCAGCGCACAGAGCAGCTGGGCCCTCACCCAGCCCCTCTAGGGACACTCGGGACACTCCAGCCCAGCCCCCCAGCAAGCTCTCCTCTCCCCCCACTGCAAGCAGAGCTGTCCTCCTCCTGGCAGAGCGGGGCTATGTGGCCCCCCCCTCCCGTGGGGCACACAGGACATGGCGACAGACAGAAATGGCATGGGATGCAGGTGGAGCATGGATGGAAGCAGGAGAGGCTCAGGCAGTGAAGGAACTCACACCTCTACTAATCCAACATATTTATTCTGGTAACACACTTGCACCATACAAAGTAGCACAGGTCACCGGGCAGAGATACCAGCCCCTTACAAAAGAGCATGGACAATAAATATCTACCACATGTCTAGAGCGGCGAGAGCGGGACCCACCAGTGCCCAAGGGCCGCGGGGAGAGCAAACTCTGATAAATACAATATGAAATTTACAGTCTGTTGAGCAGAACTCATTCAAAGTGCTTAGGACAGAGGGAAATACCAAGTCATACATGGCATGGAGCACAACCAATACATTCAGAATCACAACAATGGCAGGAGGCAGCAGCAGCGTCTCTCTGGAGCGTCCTACACACCCCCTCAGTCCAGGAGGGCCCCGTGTGCTTTGGATCAGAAAGGGATACGAGCCCCGCGCGCCTGGGACACCAATTCACCGGCTTTTGGGCCCAGAACCAAACAAAGAGATCAAAAGAGAAGAAAACTAAAGAGACACAGATGGCTGCTCGGCTGCGAGGAGAAGAGGAGAAGGAGCAGGAGTCCATGCAGGCTGCAGAGGTGCAGGAGGGAAGAAGGAGCGGAGCGCTAGCGGCAGGCGCTGCAGCGGCTCCCGTAGGCAGCAGCAAAGCGTCTTTTGGCCCATCCAGCTCCATGCGCGGCTGTCGCCCGGTCCCGGTGGGTCTGCAGGTCTTCCCGTCCCAGGAGGGTCGTCCGCCTGGCATCCCCGAGAAAGGGCAGTGCCTAGACAGCATCCAGCAGGCCCAGAAATGTCCCAGCTTAAAGTGCAGGCGCAGGCCGTCTCAGCGCTTCCTAGACTTTACATTGGGGGGATTTAAAAGGCTCCTGCGTGTCTCCGAGGGGGGGACCCATGCTGGCTGGAGGGCGGGCGAGCCTCTAATCTTAGATCAATCCCAGTGCCCATCCCTTATCCGGCCCTGGAGAGGCAATGAAAAGTGAGAGAATTTGTACAGAGGTGCCGTGTGTAACCACCTGGATCTTCTAATTTGGAAGGAGTTGGAAAGGCCTTTTTGTTGATGAAAAGTTGGAAACAGTGGCACATATCTGCAAATATCGAAAGAATAAAGAGTTTGGCAAGTTATACTCAGAACACGGACATGAGTCTGTCAGTGATGGGCGCCAGCGGACAGCACGGACAGGCCACGGAGTGGGCGCCGGCGGCAGCAGCAGTCGGGGCTGGGGCTGGGGGCCAGGAGTGGGTGAGCGCCTCAAGGCGCGGGTGGGCGCAGAGCTTGTCACCACCTGGAGCTCTGGGGCACGCAGACCCCCTGGGGGGGTGCGATCCAGTAGGGAGTGGGAGGGGAGCAGGAGAGGAGCCAGAGCAGGAGAGAGGAGGAGGAGAGAAGAAGAAGAGAGGAAGAGGAGTAGAAGAGGAGAGGAGGAGGAAGAGAAGGAGAAGGAAGAGGAGGAGGAGAACAGGGGACGAGGAGGAAAGGAGAAGGAGGAGAGGAGAAGAGGAGCAAAGGAGTCAGGCATAGCTCGGGACTGGGGCTGCAGCAGCTCCCAGAGCTGGGCCGAGCACTGCACCTCGGAGAGGCCTGTGCCCACCTGGGGACCCCACAAGGATGAGGGCTGCTGGCTACACCTGCGCTGCCTGCCTGGGAAAAGCTAGTGGCAGAAAACAGCCTGCCCTTTCCTTCCCTTCCCACCCTTCCTGGTCCTGTGCCACTGCGGGAGGTGTCGGGAGCTGCTGCTGCTGCCACGACCAGATGGGTGAAGACGTCAACGTGAGCCATGGATGTGCACCAGCACACGAGCAAGCAGGTGAGGTGAGCCCCAGCCCCGTGGCGAGTGAGCACGCACCGGCTGAGCACAGGTGAGCCCGCGGCACAGAGCAAGCGTGAGCCCAGGATGAGTGAGCATGTGAGAGTCCTACACGCATGATGACGTCCACAGCGAACAAGCGTAAGCCCCGCAGCAAGCCGCCCTCCTCCTCCCCCAAGCGTGTGCCCACCCCAAGTGAGCGAGCATGGGGCTCCAGAGAGCATGAACATGAGCCAGCGGCGAGTCCAGACGCATCGGCGCGCAGCGAGCAGGATGGGTGGTGGCACAGCGCAAGCACCCGCGCCGGGCATGGCAGCAAGCACGAGCGACAGAACGGCGGGGCGGGGGGGCCAGCATCCGCCAGCGCTGCGTGCAGGGCGGGCATGGCCACGGCAACGGGAGAGCTACAGGGCATTCGAGAAGGGCTGAGCACCCGCAGGGGAAGGCAGTGAGGGAGCAACCATGCTTTGGGAGTGGGGACCTGCTGCAAGGGGCAGTGTGTGCTGGCAGGAGGGGGTGGGGAGCACAGGCCACCCACCCACAGCACACAGACAGGGTGAGTGTGGGCCTGAGGCGTGCACAGAGAGCTGGGGGTGCATGAGATGCAACCGGGGGGAAGGCACAGAGTATTCGGGAGGTCAGCGCAGAAGCTTACAGGATGTCAGAAAGCAAGGAGATGGGCACATTCCCAGCACAAGGAGTGGGGAATCTGGGATGCCAATGGTGCAGTGAGAGGAATGGGGCATAGGACACTGAATTTGTGTGGTCTGGGCTCAGAGCTGGTCACAAGGGTGACACGGTGCAACAGGTACGAGGGCTTTGTGGTGGCTGGTTCCACAAACAGCAGACACAGTGTGCTGAGCAATGGCTGGCTGGAAAGCACATTGAGATGGGGAGAGGAGCAAGGCCGGAGCCTGCACACGTACACAGGGAACAGAGGCTATGCCTACACTAGACATGGGACTGGGACACGTGTGTGCTCACAGTGAGGGGACACTCATGGCTGTGCTCAGAGCAAGGCTGAGTGTGAGGGCAGGACTGTGCACACTGCGTGGACGGCGTGTGCATGGTGTGAGAGCGTGCAGAGAGGCAGGCTGCAAGGCAACCAGCACAGCTGAGAGCTGCAAATGTACCCTGCTCCACCTGGGGCCCACAGCTTCGCTGCCTCCCCTCTGTCTTCCCTCCCTCCACACCCACAGCAGCTCCCACGTGCGCTGCTCAAGTCACGCAGAAGCAGGATTCAGGAATGGGAGTGGGGCCCCATGCCAGGTGCTGAGCTCTGCACAGCACCACTGGGCACAGCATCACCGGCACCAAACAGGAGGCCCAGTGACCAGGGGCTCCGTGCCACGCTCGGGGTATGCAGCCCCAAGGAGAAGATGAGCAGAGTCACTGGTGCTGTGCACGCACAGCTGCACTCCCCGTAAGGAGCAGGAGCTCACACGCACTACACACCCACATGAGTGCACCCTTGCACACTCCTACGTGTGCGAGGAATGTCCTGCTCCCAGATGCTCCCCCATGCACGCACACTCTGCCTGAAGCAGCCCACAGCACCACGGTCTCTGCACACACAGAAGGTCCCTCCCACACACACACACACTCCTGCATCCCCGGCCCTCCTGCCAGCACAGCATTGGTTGCTGTGCGGGACAGCCCGTGGGGTCAGGCTGCCATAACCCACTCCCTTCCCCTCTCCTCTGCTGAAAACCCACCCCAAAGTTCCTGGGCTCCCTGTGCCACTTACCGTGAAGATGTTGGAGCGCCGCTTGGACTGCTTGCGGATGGGGGTGGGCGTGTTGGAGGCAGCGATGGTCTCAATCCGCAGCTCCCGCTGGCTGATGCTTGGGGTGGAGGGCACAGAGGAGGAGTAGTCACTGAAGGCTCCTCCACCGTTGGTGGCCTGGAGGAGGCGACAAATGGTCAGAAAGGTCAGAGACAGGCTACCTGGGGGCACGACTGCAGGAGCACCACCTGCCCCACGTGGCCTCATGCCAGGGCAGGGAGTGCTGCACAGGACTGGGATAGGGTGACATCCAAAAAATCACGGAATCGTTTCAGTTGGGAGGGACCTTAAAGACCATTTAGTTCCAACGCCCCACCATGGGCAGGGTCAACTTCCACTAGACCAGATTGTTCCAAGCCCCATTCAACCTGGCCTTGAACACTTCCAGGGATGGAGAGCTCACAACCTCTCAGAGAGACATCCAATGCCAGGCACTGCTCCTGCTCAACAGAGGGGCTTGGGAAGCCTTTCCTCTCTTTCTGCTCTAGTTTTTTCACATGTTCAAGTTCTGAAATCAAAGAGAAGAGCAGCAAATGGCCAGAGAAACCCAGCTGAAGCCCTTCCAAACAGGTGTGGTACAAGGCCTGGGGCAGCGGGGTCCCACATAGCTGTGCCCAGCCGAGGGGCACAGCTAGGGCACCTCCGCCTGCTCCCAGAACACAGGACCAGGGTCACTCTCCTTGGGCAATCATTCCCTTCCTCTCCACTGAGCCCATCAGACATGAGGGTGCGAGGCAGCGCAGAGCCCGCACAGCTCCAAGTCCCACTCATCCATCCATGAGGACAGCCGAGATGCCAGTGTGGATGCGTGTCCCCAGGCCAGCCTTCACCTTTCCCGTGTCCTGAAGCACGGAGTGCCACACCCCAAGCTCAAGCTCTGTGTGAAACCCATCTCTGCTGCTGGTTTGGAGGTCTATCTGAGCAGACCCTGAGGCTGGCACACTCCACAGCCATGGCTGCAGTGGCCTATGCCTGGGAACACAAGGGGCTTCACTAGCACCTCACTGGACTTCATGGCAAGAGGAAGATCCAACTGTGCAGCCATGCACCCACGTCACCAACACATCTGTTCCAGACAAGGCTGCTCACTCCCACCCTGGCCATGCCAGCAATGTGGGCAGCCACTGGACAGGGGCTTAGGGACATGCCAGAAAGAACACCTGCATAGAATCATTTCAGATCTGCAGCCCAGGACATCTCACTACGACACGGCCCGTAGCAGCCCGAGCTCACTGGCAGTTCTGGAACAGGATTTCAGAAACACATGGAGGAGCTGCCCCTAGAAGGGCAGGTGAGCTCCAGCATCCCAGAAGGGGCAGCCCACCTTCTCCCAGCTCTACGCTCGCAGAGTGGTGGCATCAGCAGCCCAGTGACTTCCTCCATCCTGCCCACACTCTGAGCAGGAGTGGAGCCCACATAGGGTGATGATCTGCTGGAGAGGCTCTGCAAGAGACCCCCACCCACCCCCAGTGGGATCAGAACCTTATTCTGAGACAAGCAGTTCAGGAATGTTGGAAGCGTGAAAGGGGCTGCACAGGCAGAGCAGCAACCATTACCCACAGCCCAGTCTCAGAGAGAGGTGCAACCTTCACCTAAGTCATGGATCCCCTCATCTTTGACAAGAGAAATGGGAGAAGACTCACAATGGGAACTTAAAGAGAGGAAAGAGCCACCCAAGCAGCATTTCAGCTTCCTCCTCATGGAGGCAGAGCAAGGACAGGAATTCCATGCTGTGAGCAGGTGGGTGGCTCAGACCATCCCAGCCTGTCTGGAACACGAACGTTGCTGGAGTCCTGAAACACAGAATGAGAGGGAACCTGGTCTGGCTGTGCTTTTCCACAAGTAGAAGAGCCTGGGAACTCTGTCCAGAGAAGGGAATGTCGCCAGGGAGCTCCTCTGCAGGCTGAGGAGCCCTGCACTGGACAAGAAGGTTCTGCTGCTGAGTCCCAGGGAAGAGGGGACCACCAGGGACACAAAGGGGCAAAGCAACATGTCACCTGCCAGTGACTTCTGAGCCTTCAACAGAGAGAGCTCCTGTGAATCCGAGGTCCAACACCCACACAGGAGTTTCACAGGTGCTGTGATGACGGAAGAGCTGCAGGGGAAGAGAGCCAGGGCCACTGAGTGCACACATGGGCAGTCTGTGTTTAACTGATTTATCATGTGTGAACTAGGTCAAAGAAAGTGAAATAGTCCAAGTGTTAGGAAGAGAAGGAGGATGCTGCAGCACAGACAACCTGCCACATGGAGCAGTGAGCTG
Source organism: Corvus moneduloides (assembly GCF_009650955.1). Taxonomy (NCBI): domain Eukaryota; kingdom Metazoa; phylum Chordata; class Aves; order Passeriformes; family Corvidae; genus Corvus; species Corvus moneduloides. The sequence goes on from NC_045476.1 coordinate 241,752, forward strand.
GGCATGGCTGCCCACCTCCCCATGTCCCTCCAAGATCAGCTCCTGGCCATGCTTGGCACGTCTCGGTGACCCTGGCAGCACATTGATGATGCTGTGACTGTCGGGAGGAGCCAGTTCAGAGGAGGCTGCAGAGTCTGAGCTCCTGCCAAAGCAGCTGGAACCTGTGGATGCAGGTGATGGACACTAAAGCTTCAAGGAAGAAATTTTGCTACACCCTGGTTTATATTTTACTTGCTCCCTGCAGTCTTGTGTGTCATTTCTGTCTGGCCAGAATAACTTTCCTTAGCCGGTAAGTCTGCCTGGTGCTGGAGCCAAGGTTACTGTCCTTGAGTGACAATGGACTCTGGCCTTTGAGCCTCCCATGTCTCACAGACAGCCAAACCTCAGGAAGGGCTTTGGGGCTGGAGCATGGTTCACACCAGGCTATGAAGGGAAGCTCCCATGAGTTTGGGGGCAGAGGAGAAAGTCCCTCAAAGATAGAAAGTGGCTCAGACAGGCAATCCTGAGCCGCCTCCACTCCGTTGGAGCAGGGAACTCCAGAACTTCCGTGGGATCCAGGGACACAGGACAAATCTCAGAGATGTGGCAGAACCCTGACAAGATGACAGCTCTGGTCCAGTACCAGATGACAGTTCAGGTCCACCAGCAGGTACTTTGCTGGTGGACCTGAACAACCACCTGTGGTCACCACTGGAATCTGAGAACACAGTGGGAACTGGAAACTTGGTAAAACACTCGTGGGACAAATCCTCCCCATTAGTGTGTAACTGGTGGAAGAGCATCAGCAGTGCCTGGGAAGGGCAGAATGCAGCTGGAGTTCAGGGGCAGCAATTCCTGCTGTAACAAGGCCTGAGACAGAACAAGTAGTTTGGGAAGGGCTCGGAGTGGAAGAGCACACACAAACAGCAAACACCAACCTGGTGTCTGCGGGAAGAGGGGAGAAGCCGGAGGAGCATATGGACCATGGAATGTGGGCACCCTGAGCTGAGCGGGCAACAGGACACGGGCTTCCCCAGGGAAACGCCAACGCCTGCCACTGCAGCTCCTGAACTCTGACAGAACGTGCTGCAGCAGGCCAGTGAGCACTGTTACCAGCTCAGGTGAGCTGCCCTTGGGGCTTCATTTCACTTGCAAACTTTGATTTTCCACCTCTTTCATCTGATCTCCTGCTGAAGTTCTGGATGAAGGCCCTCCCAGTGCCCCCAAAGAGCCCGTGCAGGAAGGCAGACTGAGGCCATCAAGAAAAGCCATGACATTGGGCAGCCCAGAGCATGGCGGGGATGGCAGCAGCCCCCAAGGCCCAGGGGGACACCCAGTTCCCTCCACCAGCCTGCCAGGTGCCAGGTACCTGCATGGGGTACCTGTGGTACCTCCTGCCAGCTGCTGGGAACCAGTTTCCTGGCAGGAAGACAAACTGCCATCCCATAGCAAACACAGCAGTGACTCACCCACAGCCTGGGGAACTCCCAAAGGCATCCCAGAGGCCCTGAAGAAAGACTGAGAATGGGGCAGCAAAAGTGAGGAAATCAGGTAGAACAACTCTGCAGGTGTTGCAAGCACCCACTGGCCCGAGAAACTCCCATCCCCTCCCTGCAGGCAAGGGCCAGGAGCTGCCAGGAGGGAGCAACGTAGGAGTCAGGGTCAAGTGAGGAGTGGGATTCCCAAACCCATCCAACCTGCTCACCCAGCAATAGGTGTGGGCAAGATACAGAAAGGAGAGCCCAAGGCAGCAGGCAAGAGCTTTCCCTGGAGCTGCTGGGTTCTGGGGAATACAAGGTGCCTGCTCCAGGGGGTGCAGACCCACACCCCTCAAGTTGCTGGGAAGGCCAAAGGGACAGATCTGTGTCCCCAAGAGGACTCCAGGGCTGGCCCTGGCTCCTGCCATTGCAAAGAACCAGGTTGAAGCTGAACACAATACCCAGGGTCAGGGACCTGCCGAGCACATCTAGTGACTCGTGAGAGCTCGTGGAAAACCCTGACCAGGGCTGACCTGCTCCTACAGCTCCCTTCCCCTCCCCACGGATGGAGCAACGTCCTCCAGGCTCCGCTGCGGAATAAGAGAAAAAAACCCCAAACTCCCAAAGGCAGAAATGAAACCAGGGCCTTTGGCTGGCTCCCAAGAGGATCATCCACTGTGCAAGGAGACCAGGACACATCCACAGCAGCCCTGTCCCAGGAGAAGGGAATCCTCCAGACAGAGGGGTAACAAAATCACCAGGGTCCTCTGGAGTCCCTCCTCTCCCAGTAACCACACTGGACTGGTCTGACTGACAGACCAGACAAGCAGTGGCCATTTCCAAAAATGTTAGTTTGGCTCAGCCAGTAGTGTCAAGCTACTTCCAGAAGAGCTGTGCCCAGAACAAGAAAAGGGGCAGGGCTGGCTCCCAGCTCCTACCTACCATAAGAAGCCCTTTGTGGGGGACACCTTGTTCCCATTCCAAGAAAAGTGCTTTCTCCACTGGCAGCTCCAGAGGACAGAGCTGCCGCTGCAGACCAGGCCCAGAGCAGTACTGCCAATCCCAATTCCAGGGGCTCCTCCTGCCCCCAAATGCCAGTCTCATTGTTCCAGGGACTCCTCCTGCCCTCCCAGGCAGTACTGGAAGGGAAGGAGATCCTTCTGTCCCGAGTGTGTGTCTCACCTGTGCACACTGATGCCTGCGGCAAAAGGCAAACGAAAACTCCTAATTGTGTTTTTTGTCTGGCTTCTCTCCACCTCATCTCCATGTTAAGTCCTGTGTTCCTAAACTCTTCCTTGAGAGCTTTTTTCCTGTTTTCCCTGTGCCAGTTACTGCTCTTTGACTTGCAAAAGCAAATGAGAAACCCTGGTGAGAGTCCCAGGCCCTCAGGTATGACAGAGCTCAGCTCTGCTCCACCAACACCTTGTCACTCTCCCACTGGTCCTTCCTGGCAGGGCAAGCCTGTCCACCCCCTTCCAGAGCCGTCCCACCACATATCACTGTGCCAGGGGCAGGGGACACCAGGGCACTGCTCCCCAATACCCAGCTGGGCATTGTGCCCTCCCACGTGGGCAGCCTGAGCACACACCCGAGTGTGTGGGCTGCTCTGCCCAGTTCCCTGTCAGACCCATCAGTTACAGGTGAATTTGTTTCCCAAAGCCAGTTGGATTTTCCCTGAGGACAGTGGGGAGCAGTTCCAGAACCTCACTTCCGAGCCCATGCAATAACAGGGAAATACTTCACGGCATTTTAGGATCACTCACCATTGCTTCACTATTTTTAGAAGTGTTCTTAGTAATGGGGGAGAGACGTGCAAACACCAGGGCAAAGATCGCTGCACGGGTCACTGGCACCAAGAGGGTTTGTGGTGGGGCCACATGAGACCCAGGGAACACAAATTGACTTTGATCACCCTTGTGGGGCCCAGGTTTGCTGAGGGCAGGAGGGACATGGCATTGGACAGGCACAGAGCAGGGCTGGGGAGGGGGCACAGGCCATCAAGCCGCAATCCCGGTGAGCTGCACGCTGCGTTACTTCCCTTCACAGCTCTGCTTCCCACCACAGCTCCCTACGTCCCTCCAGCCAAGCCAGGAGCACAGCAAGGTACAGAGAGCAAAGGTCTGTCCCCAAGCAGGCAGCCAGAATTCACCTCTACACAGACCCCGTCTGCAAGCCGTGCTGAGAGGTGCTCTGTGGGAAGGAAAGGAGAGGAGAGGAAAGCAGGGATGGCTCTGAGCAAACACCTCACAAAGCTCATGACATGCAGTTAGAAAATTCTTCCAAAATTTGCTTCCCTGTGGCCAATCCTAAATCCACCCCTTTGGTTCTAGTGCTGCCTTTCCTTAAGGAGCTCTTTCACATCACAGCTGTGTATTTTAGGTCAGGTTTGGTCTATCTCTGCAGTCATTCCTCAGCTAAATCAGTCAGTCACGTGCTTACTTTCCTCCTGTGTTGGGGTCTCGTCCCTCCCACGAATTTTTGCTACTCTGCAGGTTCCATGCACAGTCACATGAGCGACTGGATTCAGACTGGGGGACCTGGGGAGTCTGGCAACTCCATCCCTCGTACAGGGAAAACATTTTCAGCCTCACTGCCCAGCACAGCCAGTGCCAACAGCACATATTTATTGGGACTCTTCCCATACTTTGGACATGGAAGAAAACACCAAACAAGTGTGCAGCTCCCTTGAGAAATGCTGACCCTGGCCATCAGCCTCTTGCTTCCCTTCCAGCACAGGTGGCCTCTCCTTCCCAGCCAGGCTCATACTGTACACAATTTGCTAACAAAACCCTCAAATTACCAGAGACATTCAAATCTGTATTTCCCTGGGACTTTGCTCTCCACCTCGGATGTCTCCCATTGAACCTGTCCCCAGCTTTCTGGACACAAGCATACTCTTGACAGAACCTGGCTTTGCAACCTTCCCCAGCAGCCCATCCACCTGCACACAGACTTCACCTGAACCTGCTGGTGTCCAGGTGACCTGGAGCACCAGGAAGCTGGCACAGGTCTCTGCAAAAACCTGCACCCACCTACTTGCAATCCAGCTTTAGAAGCCTCTACAACCAGGTATAAACTTCACGGGGATATTTGAAAATTCCCCATGTAATGGTCCAGCTGGTGGCTGCAGATATGGCTCAGGTCTGTGCAGGGACAGGCGCCCGTGGTGGGGGACCAGAAGTCCTCCCAGCGCTGGGAGGTTCTGATACATCCAGAGTTTCAAAGGCAATCCCCTTATGGAAAACCCATCAGCTACACATGCTGTCCCTCAGCCACAGGCAGACTTCCTGCAGCCCAGGTCACAGATCCTGTGATTCTGTATGCCAGTTGCTGCAGAGATAGAATCTGCTGGCCTGAGTGCCTTGGGGAGCAATGGAGCCCAGGATCTCTCCTTTCTTCCTCACCAGTCACCCAGCTAGCATTTCTGTGGGCACTGGGAATGTAGCAGTGAGGTGGCTGCCTGAAGGATCTCCTTCCCCAGCCCCTCACCATGGAGCCTGCCCTGCTTTCTGACCTCTCTCTCCTGCCTCAGCTCTGCTCCAAGATCACGGAACAAACACCTACGGCGTCACCATCCTCCCCGCACCAAGCCCTTGGCAACCCTTACCAACAGCACAGAGACCTTCCTCTGGCAGAAGGGAGGGAACCTCCTTCCCTGTTCTGCTCCTTCAGCTCACCACTGAGCTCATCTCTCCACAGGTGCATCCCCTCAGAAGCCCCTCAGAAGCCCTCAGATGTTTGTGCACGTAGACCACCAGCTTCCCGAGTGCAGGGGAGGCAGGACCGTGAGCAGCTGTGCCCGCCCAGCTGGGGCAGCCAGAGCACGACCCTCTCACAGCCGCCTGTGCTGCCCAAGAGCTCCCCACGCACTGCTTACGGCTCTGCTGTGAGTCCACCAAAGCATGACACAGTCTGGGGACCATAAGCCAGGCCCAAAGGTTTAGACATGACACTTGACCTCAGGGCGAGTATCAAACTGTCACAGAATCATAAAATCATGGAGTGCTTTGGGTTGGAAGGGACCTTCAAGTACATCTCATTCCACCCCCCGCCATGGGCAGGGACACCTTCCACTAGAACCAGGTTGCTCCAAGCCCTGTTGCTCCAACCTGGCCTGGGACACTCCCAGGGACAGGGCAGCCACAGCTGCTCTGGGCTATGGAAGAAGCACCAGGGTGACACCACTCTGCTCCTCCAAAGAGCCAGCCCAGGGCAGTGGTACAAGCCTAAGGCTGAACTGTTGGGTACTGAGCTGAGGGGGTAGAGAGCGCAAGAGGTCCCTGGCTTTCCCCATTCCCATTCCCCACCTGGTTGATGTGGACAGAAGGAATGGAGGCTGCGGAGACAGATGAGTGGCTGGGTGAGTTGGGCAGGGACTTGCAGGGGCCAATGGATAGCTGGTGCTTCTTCCGGAGAGCCACCACCTTCTGAGCCACTGCAAAAGGGAGAAAGGACAGGGTCAGAGTCCAGAAAGCAGCTTCCTCCACCCACAGATTTCTGGAGGGCTTCAGGTAGACCCAGGCCCTTCCCCTGACTGATGCCAATACCTGGGGCTCAAACTGTGCCCAGCCCATCCACAGGGAGGATTCAGCAGAACACCCACGTGGCCCAGCCACAGGGCAGGTGCAGGGTAGGCTGCCTGCACTGCTCAGGCCAAGTCCCCAGAGGCCACTGGCCCTCTTGGGCATCACACAGAACAGTGACTTCTTCCTATGAACACCATGGAGACTCTACAAGCCTGGGCTGATGCAGGGGAATCCCTGGGCAGTCAGTCACTTCTCAGTCACCCCTTATGGCAGCCCCAGGGGCCAGGTACTGGACTGAACTGCCTGGGCAATGCCACCTCCATCAGTCTGGGCCCTTGTGACCCTCACAGGCTCTAGGTGTTCAGAAAATTAACCTGAGGAACTACTCTCCCAGTTCCTGTGAACTCCCTGCCTGATGCCAACAGCCCATGATAGCATTTCAGCCTTCCCAATCTCCTGCTTTTTCTGGAAATAAATACCTTGACCAAAAGCGTGACAGCAAATGAGCTGGGCTGCTGGGAATCCAGAACAACACATTGTCACTCCTGGTTTTCTCTTGCACACTGGCCAGGTACCCCCACAATCACAGAAGGAAGAATCTTCCAGATGAATGCAACTGTAGGCACTGGGAACATACTATGCCCACCCCAGCATGCCTCATGCCATGCACCTGTGCAATAATGGAGCTGCCATGTTCCTTTTCCAGGAGAAAAGATGTTGCACCACACCTGTGGTGTGACTGAGCCTGTCTGGAAAGGTCAGATGCCAACGGCAACTGCAGAGTCCCGGCACCTTCGCGGCCACGGTGCCACGTCCTGCTCAGACACAGCCAAAGGTCCATGGGGCCACAGCTGGGTTCTCACAAAGCCGGGAGCCTGTCCCAACTCCCAAGCTAAATGTGAGTTCCAGAAACAGCAAGGAACCCATCCTGCACTCACCAAACAGATCATATTAATCTGCTGCTTTCCTGCTCTCCCCAGCTCCTTCCTCCCCTCCAACCAGATGCATCCAGTGTTCTTTGTGGGAATATCTCCCGTCCCAATGCTGCTGGGGAACACTGTGAGCTCAGGCCCCCCAGGGGCCAGGAAATATCCAGAAAAAAACCTCAGCCACTGCTGCTGTGGGCAGGGATCCCATACCACTACTGCTAATAAAGAATTAACCATGAGGCCAGCGAGACCACACTGGAGGGATAACATCTCCCCAGTCCCGAAATGAGGCACCTTGAGGTGACCTTCACCTTTCTGCATGCTGGGCCCAGGCTCTTCTACTTCCTGAACATCTGTCAGGCTTTTCTGGGATAATTTCTGCCATCCCTGACACCAGTCTTTGGGATTGTTTGCATATTCTGCTTTCTCTGGTTGCCACACACAGCTCTGCTGTACACCCAGTGAGGTGTGCCCTGCCCACAGAGCCTGAGCAGCCCCACTGCCCAATGTCACTGGGAGCACCTGAGCATCACTCAGCGTTTCAAAGCAAACCCAGCACTCCAAGTCTGGACAGAGCAAGAGCATGCAAAGGTCCCCAGGGACCCACCAAGGATTCTGCAGAGAACCCCTCAGGGTGTCACCTTACAGACCCACGAGGCCCTGCGCACCCTTGTGCACAGCTCTTGGCCTCTCTGGTGACGTGGTCCAGCCAAACCCTCCCTCACGTCCATCCCCCACTGTCCCGGAAGACAGCAATCCATGCTGCCCATCACCCTGATGGCCAGGAACAGTGTCACACCTGAGCAGGAGGGACACCTGCTGTCCCACTCAGGCCGCAGAAACCCAACCAAACCCCTGGGCAGGGGATCCAGAACCTCCCACAGAATTCATGCTGGAGCCTGGGCCTGCTTTTGAGGGGGGTGTTTGAGGGGGATGATGGAGAGCAGCAATGCCACCAGCACCTCAGCCACGGGTTCTGGGCCATGGAGCTGCTGGCCGTCTTCTCCTGCCCTCTCCAGCGCCCAGGGCAGAGGAAAGGCAGGACCATGCACTTGAGATCTGCAGCAGAGGTGAAGCTCAAGAAGTCATCCACAGCACGGGGCAGCACAGCTGCTGTCCCTCCTGCACCCTCCAGGACCGGCGCTGCGTCATTCCTCCTCTTCCTCAGGAACATCACTGAGGTGACCATGGCCAAGGGGCTCTTGACAACGTGTTCCCTGATCTTTGCTTGGTACAGAAGCATCCTTAAAGTGAAGCCCAAGAACTGAGCCCCCCCCCCCACTGATGGCTCCTTGCAAACTGTCCTGGCATCTGCTGAACCCCAGATTTCTGCACACAGGAATTGTGAGAGCAATCCTGAGAAGAAGGCTCTTTAACCAGACCTCTTTGGAGCCAAGAGGGCAGAAGGCACATTCCATACCAGCCCCCACCTCAGTGGACCTCTGCAGTGAGGGCACCGACAGCCACCCCTCAGGGCAGGCACACCTCAGGGAGTCCTGAAGCTGACAGGACACGGCAAGACACAAGGCACTGTCCCTGCTTGTGCCAGGGCCACCTCCTGGCAACACCTGGCAATACCAAAATCCCATCCTCTCACAGCAGCAGTCACTGTGACATCTGTGGACTTGGAAGGATGGAGGAGCGCAATTCCCACACAGGGAGCAGCGCCTCCAGGGGGAGTTCTGCCAGGACACAAGAAACCAGCAAGCAGAAAGTGACCCCTGTTCGGCAGCCTGGCTGCCCAGACACAGCCTGGACCACAAAAGCCTCAACCCTGTCAGGTACACACTGCAACGTGCTCAGTGCAGACACGGCACAGCTCAACCACCCACAGCTCCAGGCTACAGACCGGACACCCAGGACCTGCTCTGAGGAATAGGGTCTCTGCTGCTCCTGCCTGAGCTGTGGTGTCACAACAGCCAGGGCCACCCAGTTCTTGGAGACCCCCTGTGCAGCTGGTGAAGATGGGAGATCCCAGTTTCTCCATCTTGGAGCATCCCCCACACTCTGCAGCACCACGTGCGCGTGTGGGAAGAGCTGTCTGTGAACACCAAGGGGCAGGGTGGTCACTCCCTCAAGCTCTCGTGCCAGCACATTGACCTGCTCCCCAAAAAGGTCAGTGGCCACTGGTTGTGACCCAGGACAGTGGCAGGGAAGGGCTCTCTGGGAACAGAGGTGCAGCACAGGCTCCACACAGCACAGGCAAGCAAGCAACCTCGGCACTGAAAGCAGCTCTTCCTGCTCCTGCTATGGGAAGTGGACACCCCTCCCAGCCTGCCCAGGGTGGGTCTGCCAGGATCTGGGGGGGCGACTTGTGTGGAACAAGTCATATAAAGACAAGGTCTGATGGAAACTGAATTACCACGTGAGGCAAGGTCCTCACAGTGCCTGTGACTGCCAGGACTCCACAAGATCCCAAACCAGCTGCACCAGGATCCACCAGATGCCAAACCAGCTGCATCATGACCCACCAGTGCTCACTAGGAAGAATCGCTTACCCACTCCAGAAACACCTCATCCCATCAGCTTCAAGCCATTTCCCCTTGTCCTGTCACTACAGGGAACACACAATTCCCTTTAGGGTAAGGTCACAGTTTATTTAAGCAGACTGCAAACTCCCAGGAGATGGTGCAGGTTCCCTGTGCCCCTCAGCATCACTGTGTTGCAGACCCCCCCTCCAAGCCTAAGCAGGAATGCTCTCCCACACTGTTCCCATGAGTTACAGCTACCCCATCCAGCTGTTTAGGTGCTGCTTTCCTACTCCAGCACCCCCAAGCCCTGCTGTGACTCCTCCTCTCCTCCACGCCAAGGCCACCAAGCCCCTCTCTGCAGCCCCCCAAGTCCTCACAGGCTCACAGACTGCTGTGCTGCCCTGTGGGGGTGCAAGTGTCCCCAGCAGCCTCTCTGCTCTCTGGAACAAGCCCCCACCCACAGGGCAGCCTCTGCAGAGTGGCAGAAGGTGCTTCCAGCCCTGTTCTGTGGCCCCTCATGCACACCCACGCGCCACACACGGGGTCCTTACACCCCCTGTACACAGAGCGTGTGCTGCTCCCCGCACCAGATCTGTGTGTGCAAAGCAGTGGCACCGCACGCGAGTGGGTGCCCGAGGCCCCGGGCCCAGGGCAGCACAAACCCCTCTGTGAGACCTCACTGCAGCCCTGTCCTGCCCGGACACCCTGACACGGCTGCAGTTACCGTCCTGGAAGACCCTCTCCACATTCAGGCCGTAGGTAGCACAGGTCTCGTAGTACGTGCAGCGCTTCAGATCGTTGGAGAGCTTCCGTGCCCGGGAGTCGTCGATGACGCGGGGGTTGGTGGCGCTGATTGCATCTGCAAACCAAAGGGACAGGGGGTTGAAAGGCAAGGACCCTGCCCCACCTATCCACAGGTCCCACGACACTTCTGGCCTCCCTCCCTCTCTCCATACAGAGGAACCACCTCCACAGTACTGCCCCATAAATGCCTGCGATCACGAAGTCCCACGTTTGTAGAAAAATGGATGAATCTTGGTAAATGAACCTGACTCAATTTCCCAAACCACTCAGCCACCGACATTTCAGTAGAGAGAGGCAGAACACCTCTGGGAGGTGTGGGCACCAAGGCCAGGCAGCCCTAGCTGCCAAATAAAATGGATTTGTCAGTCTCCACCATTTTAGGGCTCATGGCCAAGCCCTACATGTTAAAGAATCCAAGGGAGAAATCCTCCTGGTTAAACAAGAAAGTCAACTCTGCTGGGACATCCCCACAACCAAGGCATTGCTGGACAGCTCTAAAATACAGGCTCAATTTGTATCCCAGACACCCACCAAGTGCTTGCCTGTTTTGGAAAAACTTCCTTCCAAAGAGGAATCCAACTCCTTGAAGACAAGCTAGGGACAAGTGGGGGCTGCAAACCAACCCTCTCAGGAGGGGTCAGAGAACTGGGACCTGCACTGTGAGGAAGCCCTCCTCGGGCTCTCCAGACAGTTGTGTGGCTCTACCAAGGCTAGGACCTCACCTAGTTCTGTGTCTGGGACAACAATGGCCACTGACCCTATTACTTGGCCCACTCCTGCACCTCCACAGTACATGCTGCCACCCCATTCCTGAGCCAAGATCACTCAGTCCTAAAATTCATTCCACAATCTTTAATATATCCAAAGTTTCACACCTTTGTTCTGCTTTTAATACAGGGTCTGCAGCAGACCCCCTGTGACTCCCTCCCGCTGCTCCTGCCTGTCTTCCTGGCCTCAGAGCTTCTTCCTGGCCAGGAACAGGTCACACAGTGCTCAGGAACTGTCCTGCCAGGACAGTTTTTCCAAACAGCCATGTCCTGCTCCTGCTCTCTACTGTCACACAGAAAACTCTTCAGCCCCAGGCTCCCTCCTGCCTAGGCTGGCAGAGCTGGGGGAGGCAGCACCAGGGTATTGTGCCATTTCCAAAAGGAAAGTGACTCCATGGAATGAGGCAGCTCTCTCTGGGAATGCTGAGATGGTCTGAGCAGGAAGTCCCGCCTTAGGGCCCTGGGCTGGGGCCTCAGCATCGTCCCTCAACCCCATGCAGGGCTCAGAGAGCAGGATCCCCGATGTGCTCACGGGGCTGGCACCCCGTGCTCTTGGGCCAGCGGGACACGGCACCAGCGCTCCCGCCTGAGGCTGGGGGTGTGGGGGAAGCCCAGGCACCGCTCTCACCCTGTGTGCCCACCAGCACCATCGGCACCTCCGCTGTGTTCCGGTAGCTGCAGAGCCGCAGGTAGTAGTTGTAGACGGTCTGGAAGCTGATCTCATCCTCCAGGCTGAAGACAAACACCACTGCATCGACCCAGGCAGCGAACTGAAGAGACGCGGCAGGATTACAGCGGGGACGAGCAGCTGGGGACCTGGGCCCGGAGCAGCCAGCAAGGGCAGCCACACACCGGGCTCAGCCAGCACACACCTCCCCCCAGTCCCTCCAACAGGACGGGTGGGGAGGGACTACAGGAAGGACAGGTCTCCTACCTGGAGTTCAGGGGGGCCCCCTTCATCTCGAATCAGCAGCAAGTAGCTCTGACCGTCCACCACGATCTCCTTCTTAAACCGGCCACCTTGGGGGAGCAAAGCTGCTGGTCAGTGAGGGAGGTTCAAGCAGGGGACACCCCAAACGAGGGCCAGGGGAGCTGCAGACCCCCACAGCAGTGGTGAAGGAGGTGCAGGGACCGGGATCACCTTCAGCACCACGGAGAGGAGTGAGCACCCAGCCCATCCCCAGGCACCCTGGGAACCAGACCTTACCCTCTGGAGACTCCTCCTGCACGTAGGTGCCGGTCAGGTAGCGGTGCACCAGGGCCGACTTGCCACTGGACAGGTTCCCCACGATGCCCTGGAACAGACACACGTGTCAGCCATGTGCCCAGCATGTGTTCCTGTACACAAGGCCACCCCCGTGAGGTGACACCACCAGTGCCTGGGCACATGCTGATAAGAGGCAGAGGTGTCCCTCAGAGGACACGGGAATGGTGTGACCCAGCCCAGTGCTCGGTGGGAGGCCAGGGGACACTGACTGGGCTCAGTTGGGCAGAGAGCAGCCGAGACTGGGGTGCAGCCACCTGGACAGAGGGCAGTGGGTACTCTCATCCTCAACTGAACAGGCACAGCCCTGCCAGAGCCACATCAGCTCTTCCCACAGCCCTTCTGCTCCTCAGGGAACACCTGCCATCCCAAGTCAACTCAGGAGGAGAAAAACCTCTTCTCCCAGCCCACACATCCCCAGCTTTGGGGTGTTGCAGCTCTGGACAGCAGCTGCCAGTAGAAGGGGAGCAGAGACCAGCTACACGTCGGGTACAGGCCCAGCATGTGCTCATGCCTGAGGCTCCAGCACCACGGCAGCACTACGTGCACCTCCCAGCACGATGGTGCCACCCACACAGGAACACCCAGCACCAGTGTTCAACCAAACTGAAGGACAAAGCTACTGAGCCCTCAATTTAATTGGGCAGAAGCACATCTGACTGCAGCACCCTCAGATTTGCTATGAAATGCAGGTGGGTGTCCCGGGATGGGTTAGTCAGAGAGCCCAGCTCTGCCCATTGTCAGTGTCTTCCTGACCATTTAATGCTGCTTCATTGTGGGACCAGGTCTGTACTGAAGAGTCTGGAGCACAAGTCTGATGAAAATCAGCTGAGGGAGCTGGGAAAGGGGCTCAGCCTGGAGAAAAGGAGGCTCAGGGGGGACCTTGTGGCTCTGCACAAGTCCCTGACAGGAGGGGGCAGCCGGGGGGGTATTGGGCTCTGCTCCCAAGTTACTAATGACAGGACAAGAGGAAACATCCTCAAATTGCATCAGGGGAGGTTTAGGGCGGGTATCAGGTAAATTTTTCCACAAAAAGGGAAGGGGTCACCTTCAGCTGAATCCCTGGAAGTGTTAAAAAAATGTGGATGTGGCACTTGAGGATATAGCTTAGTGGTGAACATGGTGGCAGTGCTGGTTGATGGCTGGACTTGATGATCTTAGAGGGCTTTTCCAGCCTGAATGGTTCTGTGATTCTGTACAGCTGCACTCACATGGCCACACCAGTGCCGAAGACATAGGGTGAGGAGTGGCTACGAACATTAAAGCTGCCTCTGCTGCCACGGAAGTTTACAGCCAAACTTTTCCAGGCACTGGGATGAGCTTGGCAAGTGAGTCACCACCAGGCAGGTTCTCCAGCTCTCCGCCAGGCGCTCAAACACTCCTGCTGCTCTGGGTCCTGCCAAGGGTCCTGCCCTGGGCCATCCACACGCCCCCAGTGAGAAGCAGAGAGGCACCAGCCCTGTGGCCGCCGGCATTCTGGCGTCCTGGTGTCACAGACCATGCTACCGAGCGCAGGACACTGCCCTGTTTGCCAATTCCGCCTGTGCCAGTGGAGCCAGCGTGCGGCAGGAGCAGGGAGCGCCGACCAATGGGCTCCCACCGCTGCCACATCCGTCACCTGCCACAGCAACTACAGATCCCGACAGCGCGTTCAGACAGCTGACAGCACAGAGAACATGGGCTGGGCTGCAACCCACTGGAAGGGGCTCTAAGGTCTCCAGAACCTTCTCTTCTCCAGGCTGAACACCCCCAGCTCTCCCAGCCTGTCTCCAGAGGGGCTCCAGCCCTCAGAGCAGCTCCATGGCCTCCTCTGGACTCACTCCAGGTCAATGTCTTTGTTTTGTTGGGAGCCCCTGACATGGACACAGCACTCCAGGTGGGAGTACTAAAGCAGGCTCCACGGAAGAAACTCTGGAGAGCCCAGCTCTGGGCAGGCAGCTCAGGGGTTCAGTGCCAGGTTGGCCATGGCTCCTGTGCCAATGGAGTGGTTCCCGAGGCTGCCCAGCAGCGAGGGTGCCATGCCACGCCAAAGATAAACACTCCAACGGCATTTAGCTCTAACACTGGGATGGAGGCTGCAGTTACATTTTGTCTGCACATAGTACAAACCCTGACCTGCATCTCACCAAAATCCTGCTGCTCTGCCATGTCCTCGAGCTCACCTGGAGCTTCAAACCAGCCACAGAACTGACAATCCTGAGGAACACAGCCCCTGAGAGACACCAGACTGGAGCCAAACAAGGTGTGTAAGCACTGTGGGAACCTCTGCTCCATGATTTTTGGGAGAATGCGGGAACACAGTCAGCACTGTGCTGGCACTGCCGAGTGCCAGGTGCAGGGGACGAGTCCTGCCAGGAGGCACCGTCAGTGCCCCTCTGCAAGAACTGCTCGGTCACAGCCTCCTCCTGGCCTGCAGCACTGGGAGGGAGCTTTGGGAGAAAACTGAGTGAGAGAAAACTGCTGAACATATCTTCAATACATGAAACTATTCAAAAACCTTGGAGGAAGTATCCTGAATGCTTGGGAACAACCAGGGAGAGCAGCAAGACCCTTAACTCCTGCAGGAGAGACAGAGGACACAGAGCTGCTTGAAAATGGGAAGGGAGTGAAGCCTGGCAATGTTTCTTGCTGGGACAGTGTCAGGCCCCTCACAACAAGAAAGACCTGGAGGGGCTGGAGCATGTCCAGAGAAGAGAACAGAGCTGGGAAGGTGCTGGAGCCCCAGGAGCGGCTGAGGGAGCTGGGAAAGGGGCTCAGCCTGGAGCAAAGGAGGCTCAGGGGGGACCTTGTGGCTCTGCACAACTCCCTGACAGGAGGGGGCAGCCGGGGGGGTCGGGCTCTGCTCCCAGGAACGAAGGACAGAACAAGAGGGAAAGGCCTCAGGCTGGGCCAGGGCAAGGGTCAGGGTGGATATTGGGAACATTCCTTCCTGGAAAGGCCTGTCCTGCCCTGGCACAGGCTGTCCATGGCGGGGGTGGAATCCCTACCCCTGGGGGAATTTAAAAGCTGTGTGGAAGCGGCACCTGGGGACACAGTCAGTGATGGCCTTGGGAGTGCTGGGGAAGCAGCTGGACTCAACGATCTCCAAAGGCTTTTCCAACCCAAATGGCTCTGTCACTCTAAACTAGGACTCCGAAAGGTCTCATGGCTTTTAGAAGAGCTGCTTTGGTTGGATGAAACCCCGGAGCAACAGAGATCCCCAGAGGTCATGCAAAACCTGGGGAAAGGGCTGTGCTACTTGAGGAAGAACTAAAAGCTTTGGGATGGTTTAGCTGGCAGCACAGCTCTGCAGCCTTGCAGAGCCTCAACATCAGGTGGCAACACCCAAACATCTGTGAGAACATTTTTTAAAATGCATTTCACACGTAAACTAACAAATGAATATTCAAAGTTTGGTTTGATTCTCAGGATGGTGCTGGAACGTTTTGCAAGAAGACTTTTGTTCTTTTGTTTCTTGGACTAATACTGAAAAAAGTTAATCTTGCAAAAACTGAAGGGAGAAAGAGCTGAAGGGCACACGCCAGGAGCCTGCAAAGGGCACTGAGGGCTGGCACAGAGAGCGCAGGAAGAGCAGAGGGAGGAATCGATCACTGAAGCACCTGCAGCATCCTGTTCACCCCAACATCACCTCCTGGCCACCCCGGAGCCCGCAACACTGACCCTGTCCCACTTGGAGGGGCTGTGCCAGGGGCAAGGGGGTGGGGGCAGCCCCCTGACCACAGAGACCACACCCCACAGGGAGCTGGGGGAGCCTCGCAATGGCGAGTCCAGGGGAAACCCGCCCTGCGCTGACAGACCCGGGGAGCCCCAGCCCCTCGGTCTGGCAGAACAGAGCTGCTGTCATCCTGCAGCAGCCCTCCAGGGCAAGGACACCTCGGCAGAGGCGGGGGAAGCGCCAGTGCAGAGCTGAGATCAGTGAGCCTCTGACGGAGCAGTGACATGTCCCATGCCAGGATGGCTGCTCTGGGGGTGACCACCAGGGACACGTACCCAAATCACCACCTGGGATCCACACCTGCTTCTGCTGCACCAGCTTGAGCAGCAGCACCCAGACAGGTATCATGGCTCTGCCAGGGCCAGCAGGGAGGCTGAGCGGCTCAAATGGTGCCTTTTCACCTTCACATCCAAGTGCTCTCCCAGATCAACAACCTCTGGCTCACCCCTACCAGGGCAAGCTGCCGAGAAACCCCAGTCCTTCCCTGGTATGGCAGCAGCTCCAGCTCCTCCCTCCCTTCGGAGGCTGAAGTCTCCGTGTGTTTCCACCAGGCCATGTGAAAATGCAGGATTTTCTTGAGGGTTTGGGGAACCAGGGGTATCCCAGGCACAAGCCACGAGTACTCACCACCTTCAGCTCAGGCACCGAGCGACTCAGGGTCCATTCCTGGCTGTTCACAAACGAATCTGTGGACAGAGGGGAGAAACCATCAGGTCACCCTCAAGATCCCAGCAAGGATCCTGCTACACTCTCCCTGCTCCCTCCAGGCAGATTTATGGTTCTTCCCTCCCTTCTACCTCATCCAGAGACACAGGGCTGCATGAGGACCCAACACGCAGCTGGAGCCCCAGGTGGGGAGGAGCAGCCAAGCCAAGGGCAGTATGGCAGCAAAGAGGCCGGGCACTGCTGGCTGGAACCCTCCCTTCTGCCCTGCAGGAGCACAAAAACCCCTTCAGCATCCCCTGCCCTGAGGCACAGAGGACAAGGGAAGCCCTAGGGACCAGATACCCTTTTGGGGAGCACTGGGGCTGCACAAGACCCGGAACTGAGGGCCCATGCCAGCACCCCGAGCCCTGCCCTCAGCATGCCGCAGGCCGTGCAGCGGTGGAGCTGACGGCAGGATATCAGCCACGCTCCTGACTGAACGCAAACACAATTAATTATGGCATATTATGGAATTGGCAGCATGCTGCAATAGGCTTACAGACGCTGTGGCAATCTGGCGTTGCTTGAGGAAACACCCCCATCCTGCCACAGAGCATCTGGAGGAGGAGCAGGAGCCTGGAGGACACCTTGAATACCAGAAGCAGCCAGCAGCCCCTCCTGACAAATCTGAGTCCCTCACTTGCCTTGGCAAGGTCAGACCTTCCATCCAACACCAGCTCCAGGGCAGGACCCATAGGAGCAGGACCTCCTGCATGTTTATCACATACAAACAGAAAGGATTTTTGGAGACCAGAAACCTGTGGGAGCTCTGCATCTTCAGAAGCCTGTAATAAACCTGCCAAATCTGTGGCCACAGACTATTGCAGGAATGGGAATCTCAGATGGGCTCAGAAGGGAAGCTCAAATCCAGACCCAAAAGTGGGCAGCAATCAAACACGATGACCTGGGCAGTGTCACCCAAGGCCACAGGGAGGGTGGCTCCAGACCTGCCCCAGCAGCTCTAACCCCACAACCACAACTCCTAGTGCCTGCTCCAGCAGTCCCCAGACCACCCTCCCAGCCAGGAATTCCTTTCCACTATCCCATCCATCCCTGCCTTCCGGGCGTGGGAAGCCATTCCCTGTGTCCTGTCCCTCCATGCCTTGTCCCCAGCTCTCCTGGAGCCCCTTTAGGCCCTGCAAGGGGCTCTGAGCTCTCCCTGGAGCCTTCTCCAGGTGAACACCCCCAGCTCTCCCAGTCTGGCTCCAGAGCTGAGGGGCTCCAGCACTCAGAGCATCTGTCTTGTTTTGGGGCAGCACTGGGCTCCACAGCCCTGCCAGAGCCCTCCAGCGCCTGCCCTCACTCCAACTCATGTTTGGCCCTCATAACTCCTTAGGGGAGGTTAGACACACAACAGCAGCAGCCCTTCCTCCATCTCCAGGCTGAAGCTTCATCTCACCTCTCTCACCTCACTGGGCAGCCCAAAGCCATGGAGGAGAGCCCTGTCCTCCTCCCATGGCCAGAGGGCTGCCTAAGCTGCTCAGAGAGCACGAGGTGACAAACCATAACCCGGCACTGTGCCCTTGTCCCAGTTTTGTGCAGCCACCAGCACCCACAGGCCACAACACACTCATCCACCATGTTCAAGGAAGGTGAGAACATGGTGCTCCTACCTGGAGTTTACCTTCCATGGCTGATTTAGGAACACTCCTTTTCCAGGAGCTACAGACAAATAATCCCCACGTCTGCTGCAGGAACACCAGGTTATTTATAGCCATCCTGAGGAATTGTTTCTCCGTGGTGTCTTTCACCTGCCCTTTCCTTTTTTAGGCAGAGGTAATTTTTTTATTAAAACAATTCATCAGTCACGAGGAAAATGATACATTCTTGAGCCCTTTCCAAAAGGTAACAGCACACCTGTATTTCCAACCACATCACTGGGTCTAAAAAAAGCTGTCACCTCCACTTGGGACTTCTGCCCCGCTCAGCCTCTTTGGCAGGTAATGCGACAGATAAAGCACCATCCAGGCCTCCTCTGTCCCCAGCATTCCCTGATGGGAGCAGGCAGCACACACTCGTGCTGTTTCACTACACACAGCAGGTTTTTGGCAGGTTCTGAGTGGAGCACAAGACACACACACCCAGTGATCGGCCTTGGGAAGGAGGAGAGGCAGGGAGAGCCCTGGAGAGGGCAGGCTGGGCTCTCTCTGGATCTGCTCAAGGATGACCACGACAAGCTGCCCCAACAGCTGCCTCCTGCACCAACTGTCCCAACAGATCCTTGCTTGGTTTTTAACCCAGGTTCAAGAGTTTGTTTGCAACACTTCAATTTTTGACTTGCTGAGAAGGCCCCTGAGTAAACCTCAACACAAATAAACACTGACACCACAAGGCCAACAGGACTGTGCTCAGCCACACAACTCACCCAGCTCCTCACTCCCACTGAACACCAGGCACAGCCTGCACATCTGTCCGCCTGCTCCAGCACCTGCCAAGCCTGAATGTCAGCCCAGGCCACCGACTGGTCCTGGTTACCCACCCGGCACATGTGGCATCGACAGCCCAGGGGTCCCGGCACGGCCCAAGGGTCCCGGCACGGCCCAGCACACTGCCTGCACCCACACTGTCTCCACTCAGCACCATGCCAGGGTGCAAGCACCACTTTACACAGTGCAGCTGGAATCTCCATTCCTTCACAATCACCTGGAAGTTATTGAGATGCACATCTTGGAGGAGCGTGGTCCCTCTGAGGCCCCTTCTGGAGCCAAGGTCACAGGTGTCAGGAGCAGAAGACCCCTGTGTGCCCCTGCTACCCTGGGCCAGACCTGCACACACCAACCCTTCATCTGAGTACCACCTTGGTGAACAGACACACCTCTTGTTCAGGACCATGACTCTGAACACCTGTCTGGAGCATCACTCATGCACTGCCCCCACCTCTCTCCTGCCTCATCAGCTGAGCAGGAGGCAGCTTCCTCCTGCACAGATAGATTGATTAAGGATGAAGAGGGCAGTGCCTGGGAGGCAAAGAGGCCATTCATGTCCACACTCTGGAGCAGGCACGTGCCCTCTGTCTGCACCCTGAGGCATGCGGTGAAGCTTCCCACCCACCACCTGGACAAGGTACTCTAGGCCATCAAGACATGACAGGACAAGAGGAAATGGCCTCAAGTTGCACCAAGGGAGGTTTAGGTTTGATACTGGGAATATTTTTTCCCTGAATCAGCTGTCCAGTCCTGGCACAGGCTGCCCAGGACAGTGGCAGGGTCACCATTCCTGGAGGGATTTAAAAGCCATGTGGATGTGGCACCTAGGGACATGGGTTGGTGGTGGTCTTGGCACTGCCGGGGGAATGGTTGGACTGGATGGTCTGAGAGGCCTTTTCCAGCCTCAGGGATTCTGTGATTCTGTGACTATCAGCCAGTCTGGGAAGGCCTGAGGGTTTGGAGCACAATCCACTTCCACATGTCAGGCTGGGGTCCCTGCCACAACTGCATAACTTACAGTCTGTCACTTTAAGTGTTCCCTGGTCCTTTTTACACCCCCTGCTCTGCCCCAGAACATGCCAATCACCCTTCTCTCACCACACAAGGGACACACACAACACATACACACCACCCCAACAGGTGGGGGAACCACATATGTGCAGATGAGCCATCCACAAACCCAAAGGTATTTCTCACATCACCTGGGCCCTGTGTCCTGCAGCTGCCTGCACCCATGCTCGCAGGGATGGCTCTATCACCCAGATCTCAGACATCCCCAGCATGGAGCCTTCTCCCACCCCCTCCCCCCGCCCCGATTTCTTGCACTTGCTTCCCTCCTCCGCCATCAGCTCCCGCAGCAGCGTGTGCGGGCGGGCACAGATCACACCCACAGAGCTGCCAAAGGGCACCTCACGAGCAGTTACTCAACCCAAAACAACCACAGACCAAGCAGCTGGCTGCTGAAAACCAGTGACGTGACCCGGATGTCAGCTCTGTCCATACCAGTGTTCATCCTTGGTTGTCAAAATGCAGAACATGGCAAGTCCCTGCACACACGGCTACGAACCCTGTCAGTGTGACATTGTACACCCTGTGTGTTGCTGCAGCTATTACACACCAGAGCAGCAGGAAAGGTCCAAGTCTGCAGTAGCAGACTGATTTGGAGCCCCCTTCAAACAGCACCGTTCCCTCTGGGGCTGCCAGACCTTCCCCACTTCCCTCCGGGCCCCCAGACCCTCCCCACCCACATGCTGAGCCAGGGGGGTGCCCAGTCCGCAGGCACCGCTCCCCACTGAACAGGCACACGATCCCCATTGTCTCCTGGGGGCAGCTGTAACCATGTGGAAGCACACAGCGAGGCACCACCCACAATCCCGGCAGGGAGGTGAGCACTCGGAGCCCCTTCCCACAGCACCTGGGCCCCGCTGCCAGCTCGCTCAGCAGGGATTGCCTCCAGCAGGAGACACCTCCAGGGACTGATCTCATGTAGCATCAGGGAGTCACAATATACTGGATCAGCTTCACTGCTGGACTGGCTGCACAATTCCAGATGAAAATACACCTGCTCACTCTTCCTGCATCTTCTCTTTGTTATTTCATCACACAGAAGTGACCAGGCTGTCCGTGCTGCAGTTCAGTGCCTTCCCCAGGTGTACCTGACCTCCAAAGCAGAAGCAGTGGGCTCAGGGAACCACTGTCACACCAAGAGCTTCAGCACAGCCCAACAGTATCCTTCGCTCCATGACACAACCACACAAGAGGAGATCAGTCCAGACTGGCCTGGGAAAAGGAGATTCAGGCCAATTCTGTTACTCCCCAGAAGCTTCTGTTGATGGAGACTTCCTGGCATAGGCAGCTGTACTGCAGAAGGTGGAAATTTGGGAGAGCTGGCAATTCTGGGGTGGGCAGAGCCTCTGCCATGCAGAGAAGCAGACAGGGACATAAAGGAGGCACTCTGTAGCTGATGTCCCTTGGTCAGCTGGTCATCCTGGCCACCTTCAGGACCTACAGACCAGACCCCAGCTGTGGCACAGCAGTGGCATGCACCGAGGAGGCAGGATCAACACCCTCCATCACAGAGCTCGGACACCGCAGCTCCCTGTGCCCTGAAGACAGCTTGGAGGGGGTTCAGCCACAGACCCACAGCTCTCAGCACCCTCATGCTGCAGGGTAGCTGGGAGGAGAAAGGGGCTGGCCAGCCAAATTCAACTTCTCACCCCAGATGCTCCCTCCACGGGATGATGCGCAGCAGGTTCATCTACCCTGTGCTCCAGAAGCGCCAGTGCCAGACACATGTGGTCTCCCCACACAGCAACTAATAATTAACCAACTCATTATCCAAGCCATGGTGGAACTCCCTTGGACACTGCAACCCTGGACACTAAACCCAGCCTTGAAACCAGGTCAGAGGCTGTGCAAACACAGCAGAGGCCACACAAACCAAGGCCACTCGTGGCCACCGCTGTGGCCACACAAACGGACCCACCTGAGCCCACACACAGATCAAAGGCAGGCAGAGGCAGCGTGCCTGGGCACAGCTACCCTTCCTGGGCACAGCCACCCCTTCCAGGCCAGGCTGATAAAGCCTCTGCCCCAGCAATGCTGGCAGGATGGGGATTTCTCCAGGTCAAGGACCAGCACAGGCATAGCAGCGTTCCAGTCAGCACTGAGCTAGCACAGGAACCCACTGAAGGACATGATCTTGGAAGGATTATCTCAGTAGAGCTTTAAACACTCTGCAGCAACAACCGAAAGACAATTCTGTGTCTCTCTGGGAAAGGGCACGCTTAGGAACTGCCACCATTGCTTCGTCACCACGCCACAGGCAGCAGCAGCTGGTGTCACTGTGCTCTGAGGTCAGTGCAGACTCTGGAAGATCCAGGCAGTTCAACCTCTCGGCACCTGCTGCTCTTCAGCCCCCACCCGAACACTGTCAAAGACCCAGACCAAACCCTGCTGTGATGGTGGGACAGGGTCTGCTGGAAGGGAAAACCCAGCAGAGTGTGACAGAGGGAGACAGGAACTCACAACCTCCCATCACAGCACTCCGTGGGGATCTACCTCGCCAGCACAAACCTGTTCCCAATGTGCCTGACCTCGGCTCCTCGTGCAACCTCACGAGCGCTGGCAGGTGAACACCGAAGGCACAGGGTTCCCTCTCCCTAAGGCTGCCAGTGACTGCAGTCAGCCACCTCTGCACTCACCGCACACCCTCTGGCCTCGTCCTAGGAACTGAGCCTTCCAGAGTATTGTCCCAACAGCTCCCTCCCTGACACCTTCCAGAACTCTCAAGCTTTTCCAAACTGCGGACACCAGACTGGCCTCAGCATCCAAGGCATCTCTAACCCCACCATGACACCTCTGCCTCTCACCAACACTCCCAGCTCAACGAAGGCAAGTACCAACACGAGGTGATATTTATCATGACCTACCCAACTCTCTACACAAACTTCACCCAATCCATGAGAAAACAGCCCCGTCTTCTCTCAGACGCCTTCCCTCACATGCCCTGCACATCAATACTCCACACAGGAGAGTAAAGGGAGGTACCTTAAAGAACCTCAAAAAGCAGGGCATCTCTCTGGGAGAGGGGACACGGCTGTGATCACAGAATCATGGAATATCTTGAGCTGGAAGAGACCCACAAGGATCATTAAGCCCCACCCCTGGCCCTGCAAAGACACCCCAACAATCCCACCCTGTGCCCGAGAGCATTGTCCAAATGCTCCCTGAGCAATGGCAGCCTTGGGGCCGTGACCATTCCCTGGGGAGCCTGCTCAGTGCCCAACCACCCTCTGGGGGAAGCACTTTTTCCTGAAATCCAACCTAAATCTCCCTGACACAGCTCCATGCTGTTCCCTCAGGTGAGGAATGCTTCCTGAGCCATCAGAGATGCTGTACCCATCACACAGACCCTCTATGCACAGGGACAACTCCAATTCAAAAACAGTCCAGTTTTCCCAAGACCATGCCAATTAGAGAGCCTCTTTGGCATGGCACCAGCCAACACCTGGATACCTAGAAACGCTCTGAACCACTGACCACGATCACCTGGGTCAGTCCAAGCTGGCCGCACTCTGTGTCGACTTTGCTCCCTAATCCTAACGGCTGTTGCCCTCCCTTGCCCATTACACAAGGATCAGCTCTTTACATCTTTTTTGGGTAACAAACCCTAAAATCCCCCATCACCTCTCTGCGTGCTCAACCCCAGCCGAACCCCTCCAGGGCTGGGAGCAGCACTTGGGTGCATCCCCCTGGCTCTTGTGGGTATGTCTGGATGAAGAGTGTGGGGCTGGGTGGGTATCACAGCGTGCTGTAAACAAACCACTCCAGGTTCTGGAAACAGAGAGAGTGCTGGCTTGGCTCTCTGCCGGGACTCCTACATCCAGCTATTCCAAGTGCTGATAACCGCAGCTGCAGCTGCACCCCCCAGGAGGGCAAGTTGGGGCTGCACCAGTAGCTTTCCCAGGGCAAGGTGGGCAGCGCCCACACAGAGCATCAAAGTTTGTGGGATGTCAAGAGGGTGTTTGGAACACCATCGGCCTGCAAGACTGGAATGGGAATGGGGCAGAGACCTCCTGAGCAGCCCCATCGGAGCAGCACTAAGGCTGTGCCCCTCCAGCCCTGGCTCAGAGGCCCACAGCTCCCACTGGAGGAAGCCATGGACCAACATTCCAAGCAGAGAGACGATGGGGAGATGGGGCACAAGAGAGGACAAGCAGCAGCTACTTTGCTGTGCAGACTTCACCACTGCCTCACCTTCACACCTCACTGTCCCCAGGAGGACACAGGTTGGTGGGCACAGGGACTGTGCAGGTACCAGGAGGGTAATGAATGATGTTCTCAGTGCGACAAAACCTGGTGTGAGCTCTGCCACACTGCCGATGGCAGCCTGGAGAGGTCATCCCTGAGCCTCTGCCTCCAGCACGAGCCACGGTGGCAAACGCTGATCCATGCAACAAGCAGTGGTCCTGCATGAGCTGGCTGGTCACTCACTGCTGCAGAGGCCCCAAGCCCCCCACACCACTTCCCACAGAAGCCTCAGTAGGGTATCCCAAAGATGGATCCAAAGGGAGCTCCGACCTGTCTCATGGAGGAGCCAGGTGAGAGGCGAGGACGCCAACCAAGTGCTCAACCTCAGCTGCTTCTCTGGGAATGCGGCCGCTGGGCCGGCTGCTGCTGGCGCAGCTCCCACTGGAAGCGGCAAGCAGGAACAGGCCCCCCGCTGCAGGGGCAGGGCCCGGCCCTCCCTGCCCGCATACACCCACATTCCCCAGCCATGAGCGCAGCCTCCCCTCTCCTGGGAACCTCCCGCCACCCAGCCGGCACCGGCACACAGCCCGGGCTGCCCTGCCAGCACCAGAACCCCCGGAGCGCAGCAGCATCCCAGCCTTTGCCTCGTGGTGCACGGGCAGCCCCTGCACCCACCGGAGCCTCCAGAACCCCTCCCTGGAGCACAGTGAACCTGAAAGACAGAGGGGGCTAGAGGATGGAGCCCCCTGAGCAGCGCTGCTCCTGTGCTGATACCTGTGGCCCAGCCCTCCTGGGGAACGTCTGGGCACAACGCTGTCCTGGACAGCCACTGCCCCAGGAGCAATCAGGTACCTCGCGAGCATGTGGGTTCCCTGGAGAGCCCGCCAGCCCTAAGACATCCCTCTGGCACCTAAGCCAAGCAGAGAACTGCCTCCACGACACCCAGATGCAGAGCAGAGCAATGGAACCCAGCGAGGCCCCCCGGGAGCGGGCGGCGGGGCCTGGCCCAGCCCCCAGCTCCATGCGTTCCATGCCTTAAAAAGCCGTGGATGCTGCTGTCGCCTCCCAGCCTGCCAGGCCACGGGGCTCGCCTGCAGCTCCTTCCACAGGGCTGGGAAGGGGACAGGGCACAGAGGCACAACCAGCACCGCCCCAGCTGAGGCCCCACACAGCCCCAGCGGCATGGAACTCCCCACCAATATCAGAGAGTCAAACACCCGAGAGCTGCTTCAGCTGCCAGTGCCAGCTGAATGCCCAACCCCGTGGGTGTTCTGTCCCTCTGTCCCATCACTGGTAATGCCACACCTGCTTTCTGCAGGCTGCCCCATACCCGATGAGGGTCCCTGTGCTCCCAAACACGTGGCCTCCACTCGGCCCCAGTGGAGGACCTTGCCAGGGATGGCTCTGGCTGAGCATCGCCCAGACGAGGCCTGGCACCAGGGAGCCGCTCACAAGAGGGGTGTGCAGGGCTCCCCAACCCCCTGTGCTGCTTCACACCTCTGCTCTGACAACCGCCCCCAAACAGTCTCACTTGCCTGGGAGCCCACCAACAGCACTCCTCTCCCCATTCCACCGATGTTGTGGGGCAAGGGCAGGGAGGCTCAGCCCACCCTGCCCTTGCTGGGACACCACCAGGGCAAGCAGGACATGCGACACACATGCTTGATTTCCAGGTATGTGGCCAGCAAGGGAACCAGAGCCCAGAGCACATCCTCCCAAGCAGCCACACCACGACTGCTCCAGCACGATGGCAGTGCCCAGGACACTGGAGTATGACACGACTCTGTGAACACTCACAGCAACCTTGCTGCAGCCCAGTGCAAACCCTGCAGAGCACCAGGACAGAAGCCGGTGCAAGTGCACAGGCCAGGACCTCAGCTGGGACAGGCCACAGGCCCCGTGGGCACAGGAGGCTCGTGCCAGCCCAGCACTGCCCCTGTACTTACTTACCCAGAGCCCGCAGAGGACCCCCACCCAGGATGACAGGCTCAACACCGCCATGGGGATCCTTGGGGCACATGCTGCCGGTGCTGCCACGCTCTCGCCTTCGGAAGCGGCTCGTGAGGAGTTTCCAGAGTCCCCCTGTCTGCACGGGGTCGGTGTGCAGCCGGCCCCCGACCCTGGTCAGCTCTGGGTACAGCAGGTCCCGCTTGCTGGGGCAGGTGTGCAGGGAGCTGGCATCACCCTCGCTCTTGGTGCGGAGGCGCGTGGGGCGCAGGAGCCCCCCAGACTCCGACCGCCGCAGCTCGTGGCCCCGGCGCAGGCGGAAACTGAAGCTTTTCCGCAGGGAGCTGAAGTTCTTCCTGGGGCTGGAGCCGCTCCAGCCACTGCCCCCGAAGAGGTTCCAGCGGCGGCTGCCCCACAGGGAGCCCCCCCTGAGGAAGCCGGGGCTCTCGGTGGGGTGCGACGGCCGGGCGGTAGGGAGGAAGGTCATGCTGCTGGGGCGCGGGCGCTGCGCCTCATCGGGGCCGTCGCTCTCGTCCTCGGGGCTCTGCCTGCGGGGCGAGCGCAGCCGGAGCAGGTCCAGGAGGCCGCCGCGGGCGCGGGCGGGGGGCGGCGGCGGCAGCAGCGCCCCAGGCAGCCCGTTCCCCGCCGCGCAGAAGCTCTTGGGCCGCCGGCGCTGCTGCTGCGCGGCGCCGAGCGCGGCCTGGACGGCGGGGACGCCCTGCAAGTCCAGCGACTCGCAGACGCTGACGGCGCGGCGGGGGCTCGGCCGCGGGGCGCCCCGGCCCGGCCCGGCCCAGCGCCAGCCTTCGGCCATGGTCAGCGGCGGGGCTGCCCCATGGCCCCACGCCCGCCGCTCTCCGCCGCCGGCGCGGGGCTCCCACGACGCGCCCGCATGTCCGGGCCGTGCTCGGCGCCGCCACCGCGGGGCTGGGCCGGCCCGCCCCGGAACGGGCCGGGGCCGCCATGGGGATGGGGCGGAGGCCGCGGCCGCCCCGCCCGCCGCGCCCTCCGCGGGCACCGACGGCACCGAGTCCGGGGCACGGGCAGCGGCGGCGGCGCCGTCCCGGAGCGGTGCGGGGCTACGGCCCTGGGGCAGAGCAGGACCGGTCCCTGTTACCACTCGGCCGCGCTCAGCGCCAACGGCGGAGCCCGCACCAGGGAGCGGCGGCGCTGCCCGGCCGCCCGGACCCCGCCGTGGCACTCACCGGGACCAGAACCTGCCCGAGCCCCGCCGGGGCGGCGCCGAGCGCCGGGACCGGAACCTGCCCGGGCCCCGCCGGGGCGTTCACCGGGACCAGAACCGGCCCGGACCCTGCCAGGTACCGACCGCCGGGCAGGGCCGGCAGTGGGGACCGTGGCGCGGGGCGGGGTCGGCCGCGCCCGCCAGGGGGCGCTGCGCCCCCGCTGGCCGCTGCTGCCCGCGGCACCGGCACCGGGACCCCGCCCGCCACCGGCAAACGTGCACGCGCACCCTCCGCCGGCCCGGCTCGACCCGCCCCTTGCGGCATCCTCGCGCCCCCCGCTGCCCTCCCCGGCCGCAGTCCCGCCGCACATCCCTCAGCCCGGCCCGGAGCTTCCCCTCTCCTGCCGGGACCCCCCGCTCTGGGCGCCCAGACCCCCCAGCCCCGGCCGCACCGGCCCTGCACTCAGATCCAGCTGCTGCCTTCTGCCTTCTCACCTTTCCCAAACCTGTGATGGGGCAGCGAACCCCTCAGCAGTTGCGTGACGCTCAACAGCCGCCCTGTGCTCAGGGACACCTGGGAACCGTCAGTTCCAGGGGCCCGGGCAGTCCGGAGCACCCACACCCTGGAGCACAGACCCCCAGGAGCGCTGACTTCCAGAGCCCTCCCGAGCCCGAAGCACAGGGCACCAGGTTAAGTGTGACCACCTCAGCCAGAGCTTCACTCCTGTCTCGTTCCAGGGCAGTCATTTCCTTTGACCAAACCCACCATCACTCACCTGTGACCCTCCTTCCTGGCCACTGGAGTCCTGACTGTGGTACCTCCTCCACCTCTTCCCCAGCACCCCCCCACTGCTGCCCGCAGTCCCTGTCTCCAGCATCACCCCAGGGCTCTCCTCCTCCTCCTTCTCCTCTTCCTTCTCCTCTTCTTTTTTCCTCCACACCTTTTCCCTCTCCCTGGCTTCCCTCCTTCACATTGCAAGTATGATCTGTGCTCCCTCTGGGGAGGAAAAAAAAAGATGTCTGACTCCCCCTTAAACTATTTTTACCTTTCTGAAAGCCCTGTCTGCTGAGCCAGCCCAGGTCTTCTCCTGCTTCTCCAGGCCTCTCCAGGGAACACCTAAACATCAGCACCTCCCTTTCCCCCTCCTTATACAGAAGTCTTTGACTCCACTGCCTTGACTCTTTCAAAATCCCATCACCTTCTTGGACTTTGCCTTCTCTTTGACCCCTCATCCTCCTCCTCAACAGGCCTCATCCTATCTCTCCAGTTTTCTGGATGCACCCAGGCCTCGGACACAGCCAAACCCCACCTAGAGCTCTTCCCCTCCCTACAGCACAGCCAGCGCCTCGGCCAAGTCCCTTCCTGTCCCTTCTCCTTCCTCTCCTAAGCCCACAGGTCCCACCATCCACCTCCCCTCCCATCCCCGTCAGTACCACAGACCCCCATCACGGCGTGCAGGAGCAGAGGTCCCACCCAGAGCCTCTCCTGGGGCTTCACGTCCTGCTCCTCCCTCAGGTGTTCGCACCTGTCAGCACCAGCCCTACCCCGGCAGTTCCCCTCCCCGGTACCCGCTGCCGAATGCCCCGAGCAGTAGCTCAGAGCCGCCACTCCCACGCTGTGGCCATGCCCTGTGGGCAGACAATGGACACATCCCACTCCCCTCCCTCCCAAGCCAACGGGCACCTGTGCCCGGGACTGAGCAGAAGGTGCCTGACAAGCCGCCAGAGCTGCAGTTCTGCCATCTGTGCCAAGGTCACAGGAACATGCGAACTGCCAGACTGGATCTGACCTGCATGCACAGCATCTGCCATCCCGTCTCCCAGAGCAGCCGCACTGCAGCGAGAACAAGGAATTCTGCAGGAAGCAATTACAAGGGAATGTCTTCCAAAGTGCTGAACACCAGACAGGGCTGGCTGCGGGGACCAGGCTGTCCGAGCCAACCTGTCAAGGGTACCTCAGGCACAGGTACCGGGCTCTGGGCAGGGAACCAGGTCAGGACCCTCACAAGCTCCTTTCCACCATGCCTGGCACAGCTCCATGCTCCCAGGGATGGAAAGTTCTTCCTGTAGGGAGATGGGACCGTCTATATCCATCTCCTTCCCAACCCTGGGTTTAACACATACTCCAACAGCACCAGATGGTTCCTCTTCCACATGAGTCTCAGCTTTTTAAAATGTTCTGGCAGGTTCTGGCTGTGAGGTGTCTCTGAATCACAGACTGTCTGCTGGAGAGATGATGCACCTTGTGCTGCTTGCTGAGGCAGGACCAGACATGCTGGATCCCCCTGACAGGGTCTGTCTGACCCATCCCTTCGACCTCCCCAAGCCCCCTCCAGCACTATGACCTCCTCAAGCCCCCTGCAGCCTGTGACCTCCTTTCTGCTCCAGCTCTTCCTCCTCCTGTGACCTCATCCAAATTCTGATTAAATCTACTGAGAAACATGGAGAGTTCCCCTTAGCTGACAACATCCCTTCCCTGTCCCACCAGGGATCATATTTTTAAAGCTATTTGTGTTTCTAAAGCATTCCCTCAATTCTCTGCAGTTTGTCTCCACCTTTCTTAAACACAGAGCCAGAACCTGTGCACAACACTCAGCTGGAACCTCCAGCAGCCCAAGAAATACAGGTACAACACCTGTCCTCCTGCATCCCAGTAAGATACTGGTCTACACCACAGAAACAGCATAACACTGTTCTTACCTAATTAGGCTGTTTCGTGGCAAAGGTTTGCAAACGCTGTGTGCACTGGTATGTATATTGACATGATCCCCTTGACGTTATTCCTACAGGAAGAATGAAAGACGTCTAATATAGGCTAAAATGGAGCCTTAGATTCAAGTCCTGGGGTTGAGGGCTGCAGGGCACCTGCACACAGGTTGGGAACCTATACCCCAGGATGGGCTCAAACCCCGCAACACACGGGCTCCAGCTGCCTGAGCCCTCCACCGATGGAGGAACTGAGAATGAGACTAGAAACCACCAGGGTCTGAGGACAGCCATCACTGAAACTCCCCACATGCCTTTAATGTGTCTCGTCTCTGGCAGTTTACACCATAACCATAGTGGGTTGGACTGGAGCTGTGTCTGTCTAGTGCAGGTGACAGGTGACAGCTCACCTGCTCACAAGCTGCTGGCGGGCAGCAGCTTGGCCTGAGTTCCCAGGGCTATGCGGGGCTGCAGAAGCATCTCCGAGAGCTGGGCAGTAACAGGGACATTGGGCTTTGGCAATCTGACCCAGAGCAGGTGCCTGGGGACAGAAGCAAGTTGGTCCCTTACCAGCACTTCTTTGAGTCACATGCATGGTGCAAACATTATGGCAATGAACATGTGGCTGAAATTAATATAATCCATAAGAGGCTTAACAACAGCTGCATGGGAAGAGTCCGAGAGCCAGGGAACATTCCAGTGCTGGTTGGCCCTGGTGTGAAATTCAGGGTGGAGACCTGAAAAGGAAAAGGAGTCTAAACCATGGTCAAATGCTCCACTGTGCTCCCCAGACCCCATGACACTGGTATCACTGCTCCCCCAGACCCACCAGCACTGGTATCCCTGTGTTCCCCCAGACCCAAATAGTATTGTTGCTCCAGAGAACTGCAGATAGGGTGACTTTGTTGCCAGGGAGATGCCCAGCTGGGAGGATGGGATACCTGCACTCACCATCCCCCGTGGGTTCAAAGGCACTGTCACTCTGCAGAGGTGCCTGAGTCCGGGGGCCCCCCTGCAGCCCCACACGTCCAGCATGGATGAGGGACCAGCACTGCCTCGGCAGCTGGGGGAGGGATGAGGTTCCTAGCATGGATGGCCCCAATGGCTTCCAGTGCCCGCACAGAGGGCAGGTACCAGCAGGAGACCAGGAGCACGTGGAGACAGCAGCCAGCTCCAGGCCCGGTGTGCTACCAGGGCTGCCCGAGGCCAACAGCCCTGCACAGACCGTGCTAGCGGTGGAACTGTGGGCACCACTGCCAGGGACAAAGCCAGGACAGGGTGCAGGACAGGTGACAACACTGCACCTGTGCCAGGCTGCAGGGCACCCAGGGCCCTGGCACACACTGTCCAGCTGGAGCAGCAGAGCAGGAGGGTTCTGTGCAGTGCCAGGGATGGCAGACAAACCCCCCCGCAGCTGCAGGAGGACCCCAAGCGCTGTGTCATGACCATGCTGGAGCTACCGGGCTCCGCAAACCAGCTCCAGCCAGCTCGGCCATGCACCAGGAATACTGATGAGGCTCTGCCAAAGCAGAGCGTCCGGGGGCGCAGGCTCGGTGGCCCGGCCGTGGGGTGCAGCGCCGCAGCCCCCGCAGCCCCACGTCACAGCCCACGCTGCCAGCGCGTCAGCAGCACCGTCACTCGGAGGCGGTGGCGGGGGCCAGGCCCTGCCTGCTGGCCCCACGGGGCCGGGACAGAGCCAGAGACATCCTTGGCCCAAACAGGAGGAGGGAGGAGGAGACACAGGCGTCCCCTGACCCTGAGCAGGGTGATACATTCACGCTGAGTCCTGCCACAGGCTCAGCATCCACCACAGCACCACTGCACACCACACAGCACCACCGTGGTAACCCTTTCCGGCCACCCCAAGCACCCCAAAACCTCTTCCAGTCACCCCAACCACCCTGAGCCCAAGAGACAATGTCCTCCTGCACTCCACTGACAAACACCCGCCCACCCCACAGCACCTGCACATCCCCAGGGTCTCAGGATGGAGAGGTGAGGCACTGCTCCAGGTCCAAGTTCTGGCACAGCCTCTCACTGCTAGCTGGACCCTCATGCCCTGCCCTGCCCTGTCTCCGTGCCTGTGCAGCACAGAGCCCTGGGTTTAACACTTGACAGGCTGACTGACTTTCCAAAGCCTCTTGCCATGAGAGGTGCCTCAGCGCAGGTTGTTCCCTACAGTTTCCATGGAGAGGAGGAACAGGCCCAGCCAGCAGAGAGTTAACACCAGCTGGGAAGTAAGTAACAGTCACAGGAGAGCCCGACTCCAGCACCAGCTCCCTCCCTCCTCCCACACTGCCCACCCCCAGCTCAGGTCCTGCCACAAACCTCGAGCTGCTGATGAGGAAATTGCCACCTTCTCCCCCCACCCAGGATGCAGCGCTGAAGCAAACGCCTCCCTCCCACACATGCAAGGTCATGCCCATGTCACCCTAACAGGGCATGGCCATGCTCTTGTCCACCAAGGAGAGAATCTGAGCACCAAACTGCTGCCAGCCCTTCGAAGATGGCATCCTGCCATGGACCCTGTGGGGGTGGCCACGCTGCAGATCCTGCGCCCACATGCTGCAAGTCAGACGTAGGGATGACAGATGTAAGGGATGACAGATGCAGGGATGATGCTTCCTAATCGGGTCCAGACCCTGGTGCCTCAGGGAACCCCGGAAGACAACGCTTTGGGATGTTACCTACAGGGTGTAATACAAGATCAAGGCAGCAGCAATCACTTCCGCTCCTTAATCCACCTCCGGGCACTTCTGTGCGCAGAGACGCCCATACCAGTATCCTGACTAAACCTGCAGGTAGTCTGGTACCTGCACTCCAGGGCATGAGCAGCCCCGCCATGCTGCCAGCCATGCACTGGGCTGTCCCCAGGCACTAGGCTGCTTCCAGGTACAGAGATGTTCCCATGGAACAGGGCTGTCTCCAGGCACCAGAACGTTCCCAATTCCCAAGCTCCCCACTGGTGATGCAGGTATGAGCAGCATCAGCATGATTAGGCCAGACATTGTGAAAACTCCTTGGGATTTTGAAATCCAAAGACAAAAGGCCATGTGAAAATTTAGTTAGAGGACTAAAGAAGACCTCCTCAGGTTCTCCAGCCTCACTTTAAAATCTCTCCCATAACCATCACTTAAACAGTGAAAATCCTCCAGTTTATTTCAAAAGCAGCAAACAAAAGAAGAAATGGCAACAGAGTGAAACTAAAAAGTGAACGGTGCAGCAATGGGACTCAGAGGACGTGAAAATCCACATGGAGATCAGGAGGAGAATATGGCAGGAGATGGAGGAGGCTGGAAAATCCTTCCAGCCTTGACAGAAAGGCAGAGACCCCACAGCAGCCTGCAAAGGATGGTCACAGAGCTGTCCTTTAGCTGGACCATGGAGCTCCTTCAGACATGACCGCACTGTGATGACGTTCATACGCCCAGCGGGTACAGGACATTTCTGCGCCCGCAAGCAAAGCCCCCACCCATCCCAGCAGCAGATGGAGACTGGGCCTCCAAGCCAGGTCTGTGCCAACCGGACAGACCACCCATCCTCACGTTCTTCTGGCTCTGCGCATGCAGCATCGCAGACACCAATGACACAAGAATTTTGGGAAGAGCCAACCCCAGCAAAAGGTAGGACTGGAGTGGCATCAAGCTCCACAGGAAGGGGAGCAGCTCAGAATCCCAAAGGGATGTTCCCAACAGTGCTTCTCAAAGCTCTCCAAAACCACTCCTCCCTCCCTGGGAAACATGCAAAACAATTAAAGCCATGGAAAGATCCTGTCCTTCCGCCCTGTTCCCAAAGGCACCTGCTCAGGAACAATGAGCAGGCAAAGGAAGTATTTTCAAAACACAAACTAAAAAGCTACTGAGGCTGGCAACAACACGGGATGCTCATGGGGGCCTGAGCACTCCAACAAATGCCATGTTACTGCTGCTCCCACCTCGTCATCTTCTGAGGCGAGCATGGTGACTAACAGCATCTGCACACACAGGCAGAGATTGTTTTGCTGCAAACAACAAGAGCCAGTTGTGAGAATAGTGTTAGTAATACCCCTGTATCCCACCTGGAGCAGGGGGACTGCAGTGCTCCAGCCCCCAACAACCTTCTCCAGCTCCCTCGTGGTGGACAGGCTCCAGACCCTGTGATGGAGCTTCGATTCTCACACGCAATGGATTTAGAGAACGAAATATCACCCTTGGGATGGTTAAGAAGTAGATGTCACCTGGCACACGAAACTCAGCTTCACAACAAACACTGTAGGTGAGACTATCCATTTCAATGAACCCACTCATACCTCAGGCGCTGCCCCCAAGTCCTGGGGAGAGCCGGAGGTAGCCCCAGCCCAAGGCATGCTGAGCCAAAGACCCTGCTCCAGGCTGGCCAAGGGTTTGGTGTCTCCTGCTCCTGCTCCCACTTCGGCACGAGAGTCCCAGCTCTGATCCCTGGAGCAGCCCCTGCTGGAAGCAGCTCCCCACGTCATCCATCTCCATCAGTGCTCACCTTTACAGACCCCAGTGGCCTGAGGAGCCTACCTGTGTCTAACCCAGGCATTTTGGGTTCCTCCCCAAGGCCTCTGCAGAGAGGCCAACCACCAACCACAGACAGTAGAAAAACCCAGAAACTGAAAGCCACAAGCCGCAGCCAGAAGGTGGGATGGAGGGTGCAGGTCTTGCACCTGGTTCTCTGTTCCCACCGTCCCCCAAGGTTCCCCTGCTGCAGCCACAGACACCTCAACCTGCACAGGCTCATCCTCCCAACAGGAATAGGTACCACGTTTCACCCCAGGGCCCCAGGAGGGACAGTCCCTGCGTCATTCTGCCCGGCTCACACCCTTGGCCTCACCAACCCTCACCTTGTGTCTCTCCGCCAACGCCGAGGCCCAGCAGGGCCCAAGGGGTCCCAGCTGCCTGACCAAGTCCTGGCAGGGCCCAAGGGGTCCCAGCTGCCTGACTGAGTCACAGTGGGGCCCCTGACTGACCTGACCAGAGAGAGCAACAAGGGAGACCTCAACTTCCCCCAGCACCAACACCAACTTCCCGTGTGGTCGGGGCAGAAGGGGATGGCTTTGAGTGCCTCGCACCACCTTGGATTTGGAAGGGAGAACCATTCTTGATGATTTTTCCAGGACCCAATACAGACACTAAATGCTCACAGGAGAGGATGGATCCCCAGGAATCTCCCCAAACCTGTCTCAGCCCAGTTTGTATTCATAACTACACACTGAGGGCCCCAGTTCTTACTCCACTTCACACATCTCATGTTGACCATTGACTCTTCCAGTTTCTTCCTGAGGTCACTCTGGACTAACCTAAATACCATAAAGAAGCCTCAAGGTATTATTTAATCACTAACACCTTTCACTAATCCCACTGCTTGGGAGCTGTTCTCAGTGTCATGGAAAGTAGATCCCATCAAACTACGTCACTCAGCACCCACTTCCCTCCTTTAATTCTCCACTAATTCTGATTATGTCAGGCACTCCGCTGCTCTCTCAGGGATCGATATCAGCCTAACTGCATCCTAAATACCTGAGTCATCCACGGATCCTGCTGAAGGCTGGCACAGCATCAGCCCACTCCAACCTCACTCATCTTCTCACAGCCAGCTCGCAGGGCGCTCTGCAGACAGCTCTGGGTGCCAGCTGCCCAAAGCTGGGAATCTGAAAGCACCTGACTTTGGCAGCTGCTGTTCAGGACTGACCAACCATTCCAGGGAAGAATTTCACCTCTCCAAGCAGGGATGGAGATGCTTACACTGCATAGCTCCCCACACTCCATGTTTCAGACAATACAGTCAAACATCACAGCTAAAAACATCCCCGTTCCCAATAAACCTCCCAATTCCCAGCAGGCACTGACCAGCTGGATGCCAATGGCCACTTGTGTACCACCTCTTTTGCTCACTTCCACTCTTGATCTGTGTTCTGTAACACCAACTCTTCCTCTGTTTAGGATCAATTCTGTGCCAGTCCTGCTGTTCGGATGTGCCAGCCGCTCCGTGTGCCAGGCTGGCTGTTGGCACAGCTTCCCTCATTAACAGGGCCTTTGCGTGATTTGGGCACAAACGTGACATTCTTTGGAACTACTGCATTTGCTATTTGTGTTCTCTCTCCCAAGTCCTGCAGCTCATAATTTTATTGGTTTTTTGGCTCTAGCAACACCAACCTCCAAAACCAAACGGCAAAGGGTGAGTATCACCCAAACACTTTGCCCAGGAACAGCATCGCTGCTCCAGATTTGCAGGGCATTATGGGGGCTGTGAGGGACAGGGAACATTCTCCCCTCCTTCTCCATCCACAGGCAATCCGGTACCAAGGAAAGGGCTGGCATGGCTCCCAAGTACAGGGTGTGTGACAGGCACACGGAGAACAATACAAAGCAAGGAAACCCTGTCAGCTCAAAGCATTACTCAAGGTGGCAGAAACAAAGAGAAAGAGTCGCAAAAGGACCTTAAAATACCAAGTGTCCAGCTGCCAGAACAGCAGGTGACTGATGAGAAGCGGAATCATCAGAAACAAGCAATTCTGATTTTACATCTGCAAAAACAAACTGCAAGTTCTCACTACTCAGATGAAATCCTGGGGTAATTCTCAACAACTCTAAGAAAACAGTTCCCAGAGAAGCTGTGGCTACCCCATCCCTGGAAGTGTTCAAGGCCAGGTTGGATGGCGCTTGGAGCAACCTGGTCTAGTGGAAGGTGTCCCTGCCCACAGCAGGGGGGGTGCAACTGGATGCACTTCAAGGTCCCTCCAAACCCAAACCATTCCATGATTCCATGATTCGGTGAACATCACTCCGCTGCTCAGCAGCAATCGAAGAGCAAAGAGGGTGTCAGCCATTACTAGGTAAAGAATGGAGAACAAGACAGGGAATATCCCAACGCTCTTGTCCTCACCCACAGGCTTCACCCTCTCCAGCGCTTCTGACCTGGGTCTCAAAAATAAATGGAAGGGAACTCCTAAAGGTACTAAGAGGGGCAGGAGATGACTGACAGGATAGAACAGCTACTGTACAGGCAGCCTGGAAAGGAAGATGGCAGAGGGGGTGTGAAGTTTTCCATGCTGGGAGAAGAAAGGAGAAGGCCACTAGGGAACAATTTGTCCCCTGTTTCTTCCAAAGCAGAAACTTGGGGACATCACATCCAATTAGGCAGGTCCAAAACAGGAGATTTTTTCACATAAAGCATCAGTGTGAAATGTCTCATCAGGGCTGCAGCGGCACTCAGCGAACACGCACTCAGAGGACTATTGGCCAAACCCAAGGACAAAAGCTCCATGTGAGGCTACAGAAACATGAGACGCAGCTTTGGGCTCGGGAATGGCTTCCTGGGAGCAGGAAGGGCACAGCCAGCCCACGCACAGTGGGGCAGCAGCATAGGGCGGGCAGGGAGCAAAGGAGCCCCTGGAGCCCCTTTGGCAGCAGCACAAGGAGGGGCCCCTTGCCCCCCTCTCCCCACGCCCCCCGGTGCGCACGCCGAG
Organism: Corvus moneduloides; assembly: GCF_009650955.1. NCBI lineage: Eukaryota > Metazoa > Chordata > Aves > Passeriformes > Corvidae > Corvus > Corvus moneduloides. The sequence continues at coordinate 279,376 of NC_045476.1, forward strand.
CCGCTGGCAGCGCCATGGCTGGGGCTGTCACACCGTCCCCGCGGCGCCGAGGCCCAGGGCTGCCAAACCCACATTCCCACCAACATTTTCCATGCTCGCTCACTGCATCGGGATGGTATTTATAGAAGTTTCAGCAAAAGCAATTCAGACACTTCCCAAAAGCTGGCTGGGGAAAAACAAGGCAGCTTGGCCAACGCTGTACATTTTTCCAGCTTTGAGTGAGGGATTGAAGAGCTGATCAACCTCCCAGCTCCAGGCTGGAGCCCAGTGCTCTAGACTTTGATCTGCCAAGCCACAGTGGGCTCTGCTTGGGGCCCAGCAAGTGTTTCCTGCATCTCCAGTATTTCTCAGATGAAATCTTGGGGTTATTCTCAACAACTCTGTGAAAACATTTCCCACAGAAGCTGTGGCTACCCACCCCTGGAAGTGTTCAAGGCCAGGTTGGATGGCGCTTGGAGCAACCCAGTCTAGCGGAAGATATCCCTGCTCATGGCAGGGCATGGGACGAGATGAGATTTAAGGTTCCTTCCAACCCCCAGAAGGTTCTGGGTTCTATGACCATGGCGACTGTGGGATTTTCCTCCAAGGCATTACCTGAGACAGGGAAACAGGAGAAATGCCAAGTAGCCAGATACGAGAGCTTGAGAACCTGGGAATGGTGGGCTGCACATCCCAGTTCCCCAGCCTCCTGAGAATGGATCTGCTCTGCAGAGCCCAGTTTCCCTGGGCAGCTCTGCAGGGAGAGGCCCTGCTGAGCCCCACCAGCCCCATGTCCCCTTGGCACCACCACCCTGCACAGGAGGGTGCCAGAATTAAAGTGGGTCCCATCACAACTCTTCCTCCTCCTCCTCTCAAGCTGAACTCCAGCCATCTGCGGTTTACAGTTTCCGGATCTGATCCAGCACCCTCGGCCCTCCCACAGCACAGAGAGAAATCAGCACTTCTAGTGCCCAAGTCACCCAACCTACTTATCACTCCTACTTCAGCCTGAGACCGATGATGATGACGAGGAGCCTGGGGGAGCAGACTCAGGTGATGTCACCTCCATCCCTGACACCGCATGAGCCAACTCCCCCACTTCTGGATCCTGCAGCTTCCATAGAGGACAACTCACAAAGTCGACTCAGAACGAGCAATACCATCGCTCGATGCACCTGAGGAGGTTCTGCCAGGATCCCTGGGACAAGGCAGGGCTTCTAGACACCTTTCTGAAGGCAGGAACCCAGACTGCCATGTAAGGGCAGGTGTATGCCTCCTCTCAAAGAGAGACACCATCATGGGAGCAAACAGGGACCTGAAGCTCTGAAGGACCAGAGAGCTGCCACCTCAGCCTCACATCTTAATCACAAGATCATTCTATTTCCATGGAAACAGCAGAATTAGAGACTTCAAAGGAACGACAATTACCAACATTGGGAATTTAACTGTTAAACCTGTCACACTCCCGCCTCAGTGCCAGGAGAGGAGACGGAGTTTGCCCACACCATTGTCCTGCACCCCAGTGCCAAGGCCAGCCTCGCTCAGGTGTTTGCTCCTGCTTCCTTCAACAGCCAGGTGGGTTTCCAGAGAGCCTCCCATGTCAGTGCATCAGGGGATGGAAGCTCACGACTCATGGTGGCTCAGTCCAGTGCCAACTTGTCCATCAGAGCTGATCCTGGAGCACACATAGTGATCCTGCTGACCAAGGCTTCCCCAATGCCTCAGCAGCAGAAAAAGGCTTTATGGGCTCGTGAGTCACTCAGGGAATTACAGGACAGCTCCAAGCACTACGGGGAGCACCGGTCCAGTGCCTCCCAGGGCAGGCCCTTTCCCTGACACAGCGAAGTGCCACAGTGCTTCTGGTCAGCCCAAGGACAGTGTGGAGCCAAGGTGCTAATTACCATCACTGGCACAGGGTACCCTGTTCCACCCCACTCTCGTCACTCCACAGTGCAGCCATGAGTCTTTCCTGAAAGCAAAGCTGGGAAGGACCTGGCAGCACCATGGGACTCCCCGGACTCGCATCCTGGGTCTGCAGAACACCACAATGTAAACTGCAACCCCAGGAGTACCAGCAAAGCTGTTGAGGGGAGCTCCCTCTACCCAGGAAGCCCTCAGCTAACATAGACACATCTCCCAGAAGAGGAGAGAAGAGCTGCCCCTCTGCCTTCTTTCCAGCCAGGGGTCCACTTTGAGAGGTCACTGCCCAAAATCTCCACCATGTGCTCCATACCTTGGCCCCACTGTGGTCAGCAGGACCATTAGCTGATGGGCCCGGGCCTCCCCAGGCTGTTACACCCAATCCAAGGGCTGAAATTGCTCAGCCCAGCTCTGATCTTGTACTATCACACAGACCAACAGTCAGACAGTGGGCGACGTGCTGATGGAGAGGAGTTTTCCATGGCACGTGCATTCCACTGCCCTGCCCATGCCTGGAAGATAATGGACACCTGGCCATGAGCCACACTCCTGCCATGATTACAGACACACTCCTAAAGCCCTTCCTGCAGGTCTGGACACTGATGTCCAACCTCGAGGAGAGCAGCTTCCCACACACAGAAAATTCCAACCCAGCTCCGAGAGCTCAGACCTGGGGCAGCTGGAAGGATATCATCTTCTACACTGGAGTCTTGTGGGACACAGCAAGTGCCTACTCCAGCAGGAGCACACGAGGAGCCATCCCCACCCTCAGGCTGGCAAGGCTCCAGGGCTGACTACTTCTGCAGATGATCTCCCATGAAAGCAGGGTGCGCTCCAGGCCAGACTCTCCTCCAGCCTCTGGAGAGAACTACCTGGGGCACAGCTGCACACACCTGCCTGCCCAGACTACCTGTACAGACAGGTACCAGCAGGGAAGAGCCACTGTGAGCACCCTGACCCCTGCAGTCACCCACCCAAGTTCCTCATGTCGCACAGGTGGCCCTGCTGCTGCTCCGTGTCACACATGGAACTGGGGAGCTGCTGTGGAGGGGACGTGCTGCAGGACACCCAGCAGGATCACACTGACCCAGGCTCCCCCCACGCCCATGCTGGGACCCCCCATGTCACAGCTCCACCTGGACTCCTCACTCTGTCCTTCCCAATCCTGCCTGCAGCCTGCCCATCCAGGGCTGGGGGCCTGACAGCGCAGTGACTCAGGTGCCAGAGCCAGCGGCACAGCAGAGGCTTCGGCTGAGTCACAGCGTGGCCGGTGACTCACCTCGGACACGGCTGCTGGCCAGCACATGCAGCCACAGCAGCTCCAGCTGCAGGTTTGCTCACAGATGTGCTGCTGCCGGCGGCTCGCCGAGGTCCTGGCACCGGGCAGAGCACAGACCTGGCAGTGGCATGGGCAGGGGGCTCCCAGTCCGCCAGTGGTGCTCCCAGGACACTGAGCAGGGGTGCCGTGCCTGTCCCCAGACACACCGGTGGCCCTGCTGTAGGGCCCTCATCGCCGCAGATCAGGTGAGCTCTCAGCCTGACCCCAGCTGCCACTGCCCTGCTGGTCCTGGTGCCCAGCCTAGGGCTCACCCCGTGCCCCACATGCCCACCCACTCGTCAGCCTCAACATCTCCTGCCCTAGGCATGGGGCAGCCTGACGGCCAGGCTGTGCCAGAAGCAGAGCTTGTCATGGAATCACACAATCATTAAGGTTGGAAAAACCCTCAGAGACCATCAAGTCCAAGTGTTCCCCCAGCACTGCCAACGCCACCCCTGTGTTCCCAAGCGCCGCATCCACATGGCCAGGGCACAGGGGCATGTCATTTGGTGCAGGGGGACTGAGGGGACCGGACCTGCCCTGTCCGTCTGACCACTGCACCCTCCTCACCTGGAGAAAGCCGCCTAGCACCTACTTCAGTAATAAAGTAACCCAAATTCTCACTAACTGCACTTATTTTAGTGAGCCACCTAAATCTGGCAGCGCTGCTGCACTCTGGGACCAGCAGAACTAGCTCAAGGAGAGAAGGGGACGCAGCACGAGGGTCAGCGCTGTGAGGAGCCCACCAGACACAGCCATGGGCACAGCGGGAGCCAGGACAATGGGGGAGCAGCAGCAGGACCCGACACCTGGAGAGGAAAGCAGGGCAACCAGGGTTTTCCCAGAGCAGCTGTGGCTGAACCATCCCTGGAAGTGTCCACGACAAGGTTGGACACAGCTTGGAGCAACCTGGTCCAGTGGAAAGTGTCCCTGACCATGGCAATGGGGTAGAATGGAACGGGATGTAAGGTCCCTTCCAACCCAAACCATTCCAGGATTCTAAGCCCCAGTTCGGGGCTTTTGCTGTGGTTTGGGTTTTTACACTTCCACAATTGATCAGACAGCCCAAATGCCAACACCTCACAAAAACACCACAACAACAATTAGGCTATAACTCCTGTACCCACCTGGAGGTGAGTGACATCCAAACTGCCCAAAAAAGGGTAAGAAGTAAGAAGAAAGAGGAGGAAACAGATGTCAATGCAATCTTGAAAGCAGGAAGCATCAAAAATGGTGTAGGAAGTTGAAGCCTTCAGGAAAACGAGTCTCTAACAATGCTGAGAGCAGCAGGAAGCGGCTGTGTGGAGCACGGACCCGCGCAGGGAGGCATGGCTCGCTCCCAGAGCAGGTCCAGGGGCAGGGGTCTGCTGGGCCTCGCACAGACGGCACCAGAGGCGCTGACACAAACACTCAGGAAGAGCAAACACAAATGTAGAATGGCAAAACCATTAGCAGAAACAATTTTAAAAACGTCATTAAAAAATGGAACTAATTTAAAGGCACAAACGACCTGAATGCAATGGTGTGAGGAAGAGCGAGGAAGAGTGAGCTCACACTCCTGCTCATGCTAATTTTTAATAAATATTGAAATAACAGAGCTATTCAGGAATGGCTGGAACAGAGCAAAGTGACCTCATACCCCCCTCCCCAGCAGCCGTTGCTGACACCAGTCCCTGGGAAGGGGATGGAGTCAATGGAACTGGATGTTTTTAAACAACAATTCACGTGACAGCTGATCCCACTCCTCCAGGTGGTTCAGGTGTTGCTGACACAGGGTTTGACTGGACGACCTTGAAGGTCCTTGCAGCCCGAAGTGATCCATGGTTCCATGACATAAACAAGTCCGCCAATGTTTAGATGACCATGTAACCCATTCTCATAGAACACTCACTCCCTCTATAAACCATCACTTCGCAAAGTCATTTACAATAAACACAGCAGGACCAGGCTCAGAACAGCCAGAGATCCACGTCAACCAGTAAGAGGACTCCAGTGACACCTGGAGCCTTACCAGTGATGTTGGGAAGCTTCAGACAATTGGGAAAACACTTTTATTATGCCAGGTCCAAGAGAGGTGAAGTGGCAAATGCCAGGAATGCTGGGACATTCAGATCCCCCAGCCCCAAACCCCAGACCACACCCTTTTGTGGTGTTTCCAACACAGGAGAAATGACTGGGTGACCAGGAACCATCGGTGTGGATTCACATCATCAACCATCAGGAGGCGGTGGATGGATACGCCAGACAACAGAGCTCTAATAAACACAGACCACAGATGACCTTTAAGGTTCCTCCCAACCCAAACCACTCTGGGATTTCATGAAAAAGAGCAGCCAGCAGAGAAAGAAACTGGATTTACAGTTCATGGAACTATGGCTGGGTCAAGTGGGAGCGCACTGCCTATAATCTGATGATTTTCATTTTAAGAACACTGTGTAAGGAAGAGCCATAAAAACTCTTTGAAGACCACAGGAAATGAACTCATGAAGAGACTTTTAATGAGCATTATGCGATTTACTTCCCAGAAAGAACATCAAGAGATAATTGATGATGAAGTTAACAGTAAACTTCTCAGGGAATAACATTCAGGTAACAAAGTTTTATTTAGTCCAATCTAAAGAAACAAGTGAGAAAATGAACTTTAAAACAGATGAATGCAAATTGGGAATTAAACGGGAACTATCAGCAGCTGGAGGAATTAATGACTGGAACAACCGACTGAAGAAGCAGTGGTTGGGCTCCCTTCAATTGTTGCCCCGGGAGGGTGTGAAGACCTCCAGGAATGGGGGAACCAAGACCTTTCCAGCTGGACAAAGTACTTCCCAACCTGCCTGGATGGCAGTGCAGTTAAACTGAGCAGGGGGACGATGATACCATTTATTAGTTCACAATACATGGCCAGCAATGGAACAGACACTCCAGTATCAAAGTTTGTTTGAAACCAAAGCCCACAAACCCACAGAGCCTGCAAACCAGCTGACTAAACCCAACACACATTTAGGCATTTTCTCTTCCAAGAGGAATATTTAGGTCTACCCCTCACCTCTCACCACCAGAGCTCCCCGAACATCTCATCACCTTGTGCAATCCCCTCCTCAAAAATCCACTCCCAGCCCTGCAAAGGGGCTGGGCACCTCCTCCCATGCCCATTTCTCACTTGTACCAGGCCACGTGTCATTTTGTCCTCGATTTTCTCTTAGACTCTCTCCAACTCAATTTCCACCTCTTGCAGTCTACCAGAGCATCTTTCAGCTGACCCTCTGAGGCAAGCTGATGGGAGGAGGCAGAGCAGGAAAGACTGTCCACAAGCTCTTACAGTCTGTGGGAGGAAGGACAGCAAACTGCAGAGACTCCACCAAGGCAGCTATTGCCCAGAGAGGCTGTGGACTCCCCGTCCCTGGAAGTGTCCAAGGCCAGGTTGAACAGGACTTGGAGCAACCTCCTCTTCTGGAAGATGTCCTTGCCTAGGGCAGGGGGTGGAACTGGATGAGCTTTAAGGTCCCTTTCAACCCAAACCATTACAGAATTCTACGATTACCAAACTCCACAGGCAAGATCTTACTGGAAGCAAATCCACAAGGAAAAAAGAAAAAGAGAAAACTAAAAAAAGATTACAAAAAGCTGTTGGGTCCCTGAAGCAGCAGTGATGGCACACACAGATATCATCCCAGTGCAGAGGAAACCGGTGTGGTAGGAGACCAGCTTGGCTCACCCAAGCTCCATACCAGGCTTGGCACGGGAAGGCATGCACAAGGAAACTGGAAATGAGGCCAGATTAATAAGGATAAAAATAAGGGAGTGGCAGCAGCACCCTAGTCTGAGCCCAGAGCAGCTACACAAAGAGTGAGAGGTGACCAGTGACAAACAGCAGAATCAAGAGGCGAATCCCAGGTACCTCAGTGACCAACATAAGGACACAGGAAGGCTTGGCCTGTTCCACAGGGGACAGAGAAGACACTGAGGAATGATGCTGAGGACAGGGGGGGGTTAAGCCCCTTTGTGTAAGTTTCCACGACTAAGAGCAAAGAGGAGATCTGCACAGGCAGAGGCCACAGGACTCACTGAAACTTCCAGTAAAAAATGTAATGTCAGATGTTTTACATGGGCAGACAGTGACAGACCAAGGGGTGATAGTTTTAAACTAAAAGAGGAGATTTAGATTAGATATTGGGGTTAAATTCTTCCCTGTGATGGTGGTGAGGCTCTGGCAGAGGGTGCCTAGAAAAGCTGTGGCTGCTCCATCCCTGGAAGTGCCCAAGACGAGGTTGGGCAGAGCTTGCAGCACCCTGGGATAGTGAAAGGTGCCCCAGACTGTACTGGTACAGCAGATTGGCCAGAACCAGGTGCAGGGCCTTGCACTTGGCACTTTATGAGGGTCCCATGGGCCCATTCCTCTCTCAGGGTCCCTCTGGATGCCATTCCTGCCCTCCAGCTTGTCACCTGCACCCCCCAGCTTTGTGTCACCTGCACACACACCAAGAGTGCACTCAGTGCCACTGTCTGTGTCATTAATAAAGATATTAACCAGTACTGGTCCCAGGGTGGACAGTGTTCATTACTGGTTTCCATTTGGCCACTGACCATAAACCTTTAGATGAGGCCATCTATGCAACTCCTCACCCATCCAACAGTCCATGCACCAAATCCACCTCTCTCCAAATTCTCTCCAGTCTCCTGGGAAGGTGTCTGATGTCACTGACAGGCCTTCATTTCCCAGGAGGACAGACATCCTCACCCCAGGATCTCTGTTTTCTGTCTCACCAGGGGACTGCACAAGGTTGTTCCTGCCTCACCTGCAGATTCTGGGCTCTTCTGGACCCTGCAGCTCCTCTCTCAGGAACCAAACTGGCCACAACAGTTCGTCCTCGTTGATCCCAGCAATTCTTTTATCCTCTTTGTTCTCCTCCTGATTCTCTACAGCTTTTTTCACCGGCCTCAGACAGACCATCCTCACTCTCCACCTCCAGTGTTGCTGTTTTTTGGGTGTCTCACACGGCTCTGCCCATAGCACCTTCCCTTCTTCTTCCACGCTTCCTCCAGCCAGCCTTTAATTTAATGCCATCCCTCAGCTCTGTGTGATGATTCATAGTTCTGCTTTTCTATTCCTGGACTGTCTCCTGTCCAAAATGAAGTCTCAGCTTCTTTTCCCCTCCAGCATTTCAAGTGTGCACCACAAGTCCAAGGTCCACATGATTAAAGAGAACTGCTGCTAATCCCAGCTTTGTCCCATCTGCCCCCAAGCCCTTGCTGCTCAGGGACGAGGGACGTTACTCAGACCCTGTCTGGGACTCGAGGACATGACTCAGACAGTGAGAGTTCATGGATCCTCCTTTCCCTCTCCTCACCTCTCATCCTGGCTGTCCCTAAACCCCTGCAGAGCTACATGAGCTCCAGTCCCTGAAACCTCCTTGTCCCCTGGCCACACAGCCAAAGGCCCCCAGCATCCACTCTGCATTGACCACTACTGCCCCTTTTCCCCAAAAGTGCCTATAACCCATAAAATCCTACCTCATCCCTATTCAGTCACAACATTGCTGCTACTGGAATTATTTCCCTAACCTCTCTCTTCAGCAGGCGAATGCTCCCTCTGAATCCCCCTCCGGGCCCTCCTCTTCTGTCACGTCAACCGCGAGCTGCGTGTCTTCCTCCTCCCAAATGCCTCATTCCATAACAACCACCCTTCCTCCACTGTCTCCCTCCCAAACCCTGGCAGAAGCTCCGCTCCCCAGCGGCTGAATTCCAGCAAACACCTCCCTGCTTCCTTCTGTTTGTGCTTCATGTTGGAAAAGCTCTATGTAAACCACCTGAAATCACTTTATTCTCCTCTTCCAAAGAGCTCCTCAAAGCTCTCCCAAGCTCTGTGCCCACCAGGAACACCCAAATCACCCAAGGTGAGGTGGCTGACCTGGGAGCTCCATGTCCTGACAAAGCTCCCCCATGTGCTCATCAGCACCTGCCTCTCACTTTTAAGTCAACTCCAAGCCCTCCACAGCAAGGTCGGCCCTGTCCTGTGCTCCCATACACAGGACCTGACGAGGTGAGGCTGCAAGGGCTGACTGCAGTGAAAAACCAGGATGAGGAAAAGCTTCTCCCATCGAACTGCTCCCGAGTGGAAGGGCCACGGCACCATCAGCCCTGCGGCACCCACCTCCCACCAGGAACTGCACTGGCCTTGGCCACCTGCCGCCAGTGTGGCATCCTGCATGGGTGTGTGCTCCTCCAGCCTCGCTCGATCCTCCAGACACTGGGGATGGACAGCACTTTCCAGAGGCTGATCATAGAAACACCAAATGGTTCAAGTGGAAAAGGACCTTAAAGCCCACCCAGTCCCACCCATGTCATGGCCAGGGACACCTTCCACTATCCCAGGTTGCTCCAAGGCCCATCCAACCTGGCCTTGAACACTTCCGGGGATGAGGCAGCCACAACCATTTTAAGCAACCTGTGCCAGGGCCTCACCACCCCCACAGGGAAAAATTTCTTCCCAATATCCCATGCATGGGAAGACAAATTCCCCCTTGTCTTGTCACTCCAGTCCCTTGCTCAAAGTCCCTCTCTGAAGGCCAGACCCCTTTTCCCTACCACAGGAGTCATTGCTGGGGTAAATGCCCAAAATCAAGAGCAGGAGCCAGTGAGCACTGCGCCCACTGCGGGAGCCAGGGCCAACAGCCCACGCTGGCCACCAAGGCAACCCGCAGTCAGCAGCTCCCACCCCTGGGACTCCGGGACCAGCAGGACCCAGCCAGGATTCCAGATGCAGCAGCTGGGAGCGTGGCACAGAGCCCTGAGGCCAGAGTGGATTTCATCACATAGATCACATGGCCAGAACCAGATCTCACACATGACCCCAGGCAGGAATTCCCCAGTGACTCACAGCCAGGGCTTCCAGAGTGGACATGCAGCCCCACTGCAGCCAGACACCCGGGACAGATGCAAACATCCCTTTCCCTCTGCATGCCACAAGCTGGGGTGCTCTGCTCTGTCTGGAAATCTATTTCCTTAGGATTTATGGGAATTCAGAAGCAGCAAGGTTTGGTTGTAACTGGACAGCAGGTCTGAAAGTCACTGAGGCAGGAGAGGTAAGTAGGCACGCAACAGGTCATAATCACACAAACCTCCTTCCAGTAGGGAAGCAGCTACAATTATCTTAATTTTTACCTTTCTTGCCCCAGAAGATTTCTTGCACTCACTACACCACTTCAGGAAATCCACCTGAATAGGCACCCATGGGATCCGTGCTCCCAGTGCTGCCCAGAGCTGCGGGAGGCAGCAGGAGTGAGACGACAGGTGTCTCTTCCATGAAGGGCACTGCAGGCAGAAACACAACAGACATGGATTCCCAATCCCTGCAGCTGCTGCACAGGGAGATAACAACTTGCAGGAAGTCTTGGAGAACAACTTAAAAAAAAAAATCTGATGCCAAAGCAGGAAGGCAGGATAACAAGGAGAAAAGGCCTCCTCCTGACAGGGAGGGATGTGATAAGGGCATTGTGGTACTGCCGAGATGCCCATCAAGGTGCTGAGCTCCGATCACAGGCTGGGGCAGCTCTTGCATCCCTCAATTGCCAGCAGCCAGGCTACCGTGCCAGCTCCTCCAGACCATGTGGCCACTGCCTACTCCCCCCACATCCATGCCAGCTACGAGGGGATTTTAGCCCAAAGGCTGTACCCTATTGCCCCAGGTACCAGAGCACCCAGTATTCCCCAGTGTAGGACCATTCCATGTCAGCCAGCCCAGCTGGAAACACAGTTTAGGACCAGATTAGACATCATTTAGATCTAATTTGGCCACTCAAATTAAGCAAAAGTCCCATCACTAGCTCAGAACAACCAGCCTGGATGCAACCATGCCTTACATTCCCATCTCAGTGAGATTCCAGAGGAGGTGAGAGTCCAGCAGTGCCCAACACTGGAAGGTGTCTATGCAGACAGGGGACATGCTCTGTCAGCATCTTTGGGAAAGCTCCTGAAAACAAATGGCAGATGAGTGACTCACAGTCAACTGCCCAAAGCTGGCCCCACTCACACCACTCCCACCGGGTACTCCCAGAGAGCCTGGCAACTCCAGCCCAAGCACAGCGGGAATGCACGAGGGCTCACCCCACATGCAGCACAGAGGCAGCTCTGCAGACAGGATCACTGCTGCCCCTGTTCTGACAGAGGCCCGGGTCAGCAGGACATGGCTGCTTGGAGCAACAGTCAGTGCAGAGCATCCCTAAACTGGAAAAAGCTCTGTGCAACCAAGCTGTGAAACTCCTGAGAAATCTGGAGTTTATGCTGGGACAAGAGTTATGTCGGGACTTCCCACAACAGTTGTGCTGGAAAGGCGGAGAGCCAGCAAGGACTGACATCACACCGACCCACAGCGAGCACAGGGAGACCAGCCAGTGTCTGGGCAAACACCCGGAGCGTGTCCCTGAACGGGCACCAGGCTCCCAGCTCCTCCCCAGGTACTGCTGGTGCTGCTGCCACGGTCAGGACACCTGGCACACGGAGCTTTGCCATCAGCACAGCTCGGATCAGCACAATCCAGGGCTATTCTGCCTGCCCCAGACCTGACCATGCATTCCCCCTCCTCACCACCTGCATTCACGTGGTCACACCACGAGCAGCTGAGAACTGACTGAACCAAACTCAACACATGCCTGGCTCCTGCCAGAGCAGCTCCTGATCACAGGGACGGGTAGGTGGAGCTGCCAAGTGGGAAGAGCTGCACTGTCCCTGCCTGCAGCAACTATGCCTGTATTGGATCAAGGGAACTGAAACTGCAGCCACAGAGATTCCCAATTCTCTCCTGAGCCCACCTCCAAATCCTGATCTTCCCCCGTGTATCTTGACATCCCCAGATTTTCCTCTTTAGTTGCAGTACCAAGTTCTTGCCCCCAGAGCACCAAGAATCTTTACCTCCCTCAGCACAGCACCTGCGATTCCATCCTGCTCAGCTTCCAGCCATCAGAACCATCCTCCAGCCTTCCTGCTACAGTTTCACCATCCCTCCCAACTCCTATCGATCAGGGCAACAAGCAATGGCCTTTTCTGATTTTCTGACTCTTCCCCAAGACCAGATTCTCCAGCTGTAAGCTCAGCACGGTGAGAGCTGCACCTGGCAAAGATGCCTCCAGATGACTTGGGCCACAACATAAAACTCTGTAAAAACATAGGATTTATTTGTTTAAGCATGCTAAAGGCTCCTTCAGCTGTGCTTTGGCTCTTGCCATCACTCCTGGGGGGCCAGGGTCTCCTGTCACATCAGAATCTGCTCCAGGACTCTTTCCAGGTAGATCCTTTTGCTTGTGCTGCTCGTGCCAGGCACTGGTGCCATGAGATGCTGACCAGTGCCAGTCCTGCCAACAGCCTCAGCCAGGCTTAGGAGCCCTTAGGAGCCTCTCCTGGGAGTCAGCCCTGAGACCACAGCCTCCTCACCCAAACAACACAGAGCACACAATCAGAACAGGAGCTGCTCCAAGAGCTGGAGCCCCTCTGCTCTGGTGCCAGGCCGGGCTGTTCACGTGGAGAAGGTTCTGGAGACCTTAGAGCCCCTTCCAGTGCCTAAAGAGGCTCCAGGAGAGCTGGAGAGGGACTTTGGATAGTGGACTGGAGTGACAGGACAAGGGGGAATGGCTTCCCATGGACAAGAGGCCAGGGTTAGATGGGATATTGGGAAGAAATTTTTCCCTGTGAGGGTGGTGAGGCCCTGGCACAGGTTGCCCACAGAAGCTGCAGCTGCCCCATCCCTGGAAGTGCTCAAGGCCAGGTTGGACTGGGCTTGGGGCAACCTGGGATAGTGGAAGGTGTCCCTGCCCATGGCAGGGGGTGGAACAACATGGTCTGAGACCCAAACCATTCTCTGGTTCTGTGATTTGCCCTTAACTTCCAGGAAATCTGGAGACCACAGTGCCAGAGGAACCTTGCCTTGAATGCAGGGGGCAGTACAGCAGGAGCCACACAGCTGCCCAGAATCCCCAGCTCCGGCCCTGGAGCAGGGATGCGCCGATGGCTTTGGAGTTTGCAGCTCCCCCTACAGCACCCCAGCACCACGGCCTGTGGTTTCCCAGCCCTCAGGAACTACAGGCACACATAAACAGGGCAGTTCTGCAGAGGTCATGGAATTAGCAAGAAAAAGCTGGCTAAGCAGAATGCTCTCCTTCCCAAAGGGTGTCATTTACTCGAGGCTGATTCAGCAGAGCGAAGACATGGCGAGCCCAGCGTGCAGCCTGGCAGTGCGGGGCTCCCCGAGCCTGGCAGGACTGGAGGGCTCCAGCAAGGAGGGTCCTCATCTTCCTCCAGAAGACCCTGCATCAGTGGCAACTCCTGCCTCAGTTTGCTTTGTGAATCAGCACACCAGGAGCCAGTTTCAAAAGACGTTGGGGAAGGATGGAGCATGGAGCTGGAAGACTTGTGCTGGAACTGAACAGAATGATGAAGTTCAGCCAATTTAACTCATCAGAAAGAAAGATGGCAAAGTAACCTCAGTAACTGGTACAAGCGGCTTTAAACAGTATCAAAGCAGTCCTTCCTCAGAGAGAAATGCAGAAAACACCAGATGCCAGCTGGAAAAGTGACAGCAATTATTGACAGCAAGACAGGTTATGATGGAGTAAACTCCTGAGGCAGAGAGGCCCAGGGCTGTACCTCCAAAAAATAAGGCATTAGCCAGAGGCCTTATTTTTTAAGGCTAAAATCCTGGGATGGGCTATTTACACCAAGTGACCCAATGGTCTGTGTTGGCCTCACACCCAGCCGACAGCCAGGCCCTGATGGAGAGCCGGCAATGGGGTAGCCCCTGCCCGGCAGAGCAGCTGTGGAGGTCACGGACATCCAGGCTGCTCCCAGCCACCACAGACATTCTGCAGAGCTTCTCTCATCCCAAGCCTCTGCCAGAGCAGCAACAGCTGGAAATTGTAGAGGAGAGCTTTCCCAAACTAATCCTGCTTCTTAAACTGCAGACAGGAACCCACATGGGTTTAGAGGCGAGTGGGAGAGGTGAGGAAGGACAACAAAGGGAAAACCATGTGCTCCAGGTAAAACTGACTACAGAGAGATTCCTGGTCCTGCTCCCTGGCCACTGAGTCCTCACCATGGCTCAAACCCTCTCCAAGCTCTCCCAGAGAGCTGAGCTTTAGGTGGGCTGCAAGGCACGTGCACAACCACAAATGTCAGAAGAAAATTCCCATCATTTGGCAAAAGCTCGGTTGAGGGAATCTCTCCTACTTCTTATCTCCCTTCTACCTCTCCCTCCTGCCTTCACCACTTTACACACCCAGAAAACCTCTGTGTAACCATCTCTTCAGTCCCATATCATGATCTTCTTTCACTATTCCGTCTTGCTGGTGCTGTCTCTCCCATCTGTCCATGGATCCGTGATGGTTCCATGCTACTCTCAGCCTGTCCTGCATGTCCCTCAGGTAACCCTCTGCACCAGAGGCATTACTCGCCCTCCTCAAACCTGCATTCTGGTCACTGCTCAAAGTTCATTTCTAGGAAAGAAATTAAGCACTGTGCAATTACTGCTCTAATTACAAACTCTATTAATATGGTTCTGTCTGTAGCCCGTCCCAGACTCGCAACGTTGGAGGTCACATTTACTGTGAGCAGGGGCTGCACCAGCCCCAGGTTGGTATCATTTTGCTTTATGCAGATATGAAATCTTTTATAGAACTCAGCAGCTTGCAGCAGTCTCCACAACTTGGCAAGGAAAGCAGCCTAGAATGAGGGAATCGCTTTTTGCAAGCCCCCTGAAAATCTGTCCAAATTTGGTGGTTAGAAACTACCAAAAAACTCCAGGTCCTGCCTGTGATGCAGCTGATGCTGGCGACCAGCCCAACCTGCCATCTCCCCCAGCCCCAGTGCCCCTCAGCCCCTCTGCCCCCATCACCTCCGAATGAAGCTCCAATTCAAGGAGGAGACCAAAACAGAGCAGACTTCTCTTTCTTCCCACAGTGGCACCACTGATGCTGACCCATGAGCAGGCGCAGCTGGCTCTCACCCCATCGTGGGCTTCAAACTCCTTGGGAAAGGCTTGTTCTCCAAGTCCAGGGGCCTGGCAGGGCTCTGGCCGCAGCAGCCCCCCAACACCCACTCCACCCCCCTTCCTGGCAGTGCCACACTGTCACAGACCTCCCCGCAGTTCTGTACAGCCCTGCCAAGCCCCCTAACTCCACTGCCGGCATGGCTGTAACAGTGACACCCTTGTGGTGACACCCCCACAGGGACACCAGCAGCCCTGGCCCTGGCAGAGGGTGGGCAGTTTGGACTCCCTGCCCCACTGCAGCAAAGTACTGCCTTCAACTTTTCCCTTTCAAAAATGAAGGAATTGCCTACAGGAAAGCAATCTGGCAGGAGGACATGAGCAAGTCCTGCAACATCCAGTGCTCAGGTGTTAGGAAATTGAATTTGGGGTTTCACTGGCAACTTGCGTCATGGATTTTCAGACCATGAGCCGTCGTCCCGGTCACCAACTCTGATCTTCAGATCAGGAACATCAACAAACAAAATCCTCTTCCAGACATTTCTGTATCAAGCCCCAAACCTGCAGTTTAGAAGGAAATTCCCTTCCAGACCCAGACACTCCACGAACGATAACATCTCCAGCAAGGCTCTTCCAGCCGTTAATTAATCCCTGTTAATTCATCCACACACACCCGGTAACGGGTCACAGGTAACTGTACAACCACAGCACACATTTCACCAGGATCAGGATTCATCCCAGTGCCTGGCAGGTAATAAGGGAATGCAGCCCAGAGAAGGAAATCTGTGGGATTCCTGCTGCAGATCCACAGGGAAGGCTCAGAGGAGACAGGATGGAGCTGTGGCTTGAGCAGGCAAAGCCCCCGAGGACATGCAGCCTCTGGCACCATCTCACAGCCCTGTGGACACCAGGTGAGACGTGTCACAGCCAGCTGGGTGCAGGGCACCCCTGAGCCCTCATTTTGGGAGACACAGGGTGCCTTGGGAAGCCCTGAGCACCTCAGCAGCGCACAAGAGGCCGGTGTGTGTGTTCACACCTTCCTGAGCAACAGGAGGAACCACGCACCACAGGAGTTGCTAAGAGACGCGCGCCTCCCACCAACGTGCCCAGCACCCACTGCCGCGGCTGGGGGCGCAGGACGGGACAGGCGCCCAGCACCCCGGGAGGCTCAGCATCATCCCTGCAGAGGGACAAGGGGCAGGGACACGGCGCCCAGGATGGCTCTGCCCACAGAGGCAACCCTGGGAGCACCTCAGGCATAGCCCCGCCATGTCTCAGCTCGCAGCTCCTCTGTCCCGCAGCGCAGGAGCCACATACAAGATCAGATCATGTCACTAGTGACCTCGGGACTCCCACCGCAGCTGTCATCAGAGGCACAAACAAGGGAGAGCTGCAGAAGCCCCATGGAATGGGCACAAGACAGTCCTTCCCCACCAGCCCACCGCGACTCCCCGAGTTGGACTGGTGGGACCCCAATGTATCGGACTGAGCCATTGCCACGGCCTGTGCCAGTCTGGTGCTCCCACCCATCTCCATCCAGCCTGAGTCCCTTTCCTCTTCTCCTCGAGTTCCATCAACCCAACAGCTTTCTGTGGCTGAAGACCTCCACAGAGGTGGAAAGGCCCTCCAGCATCAGCCCAGGGTTTTACACCCACCCTGTCTTGACCCCATTGAGTGTCCTTTGTCCTTGCAGCATGAGGCTGATAAATTCTGGGATTTACATTCCCTCAACCCATGCAGCCTTTCAGACTCTTCTTACAATCCGTCTTCCTTCCATCCTTTCCACAGAAACCCAAAAGGACCAAAGTGGGATGCAGGCCTCTGGAGAAGTAACCAGGCTGCTTCTCTATGCAGCATCACCATGGTGGCCAGCACCCCTATAGCAGGGCCACCACTCCCCAAAACCACCTCGTGTGCCCCTGCAGTGACATTCCTGGTGTGAGGCAGCAGGAACGGAGCTGAGCATGCTGCCACCACCAAGCAAGGACAGCAAAACCCAGGGCAGGGAAACGGCTGTGCTTGGCAGGCACCAAGCTGGACCGGGGCTCCTCACACAGACCAAAGGCACCCACGGCCCTGCAGCCTTCCCTGCTGCGGGCCAGCTGCAGAAACCTGGAGGTTTGGGCTCACCGAGGGCAGAGGGACCCTTAGGCTGGGGGGCTGCCAGAGCCTGCCGGCCCGCAGTGGGCCTCAGCACACCACGATCAACCTTCCCCTCCCCTCAGCTCCACCGCAGCCTGCCGGCTCCACCGCAGCCCTTCGCCCATCCTGGCCTCCAGATCCATCCCAGTCCCTCTCCCTCACCTCAACCCATCGGCTGCACCGCGGTCCCTCACCCATGGCGGTCCCCCAGCTCCATCGCAGCCCCTCGGCCCCATCCCACTCCCCCAGCTCCATCGCAGCCCCTCGGCTCCTCTGCAGTTCCTCGGCTCCATCGCTCCCCTCACTGCCGGTTCCCGGGACTCGGGCTGCAGTTTTCTGCATTTCTAATGTTAACGGGCTCCGGCGGATCCCGTTCCCCGTCGATGCCGAGTACAGACCCCCCCCGCCCCGATGCCGGACCAGCGCCCGCCCCCGCCCGCCGCTCCCGGCAGAGGCCGCGGGCGGAGTCCCCGGCCCTGCGCAGGCCCGGCCGCGACCACCATCGCTGTGGGGCCGGGGCCGGAGCCGAGCCCGGGGTGGGGGCGGCTGACGAGTGTGTCCCCTTCGCTCCCTCCCTCCCGGCCCGCCCGGCCCCCGCAGCCCCGTCGTGCCCGGTCCCGCTGCCGGCGGCGGGGGCGCAGCGCCCACAGGCCCCGGCCCCGTGCAGGCCGCGCCCGGCCCCCCGCGCCCCCGGCCCCGCCGCTGCAGGGCCCGGCGCGATCCCGATCCCAGTCCCGCGGGCAGGGCCGGGCCGGGCTCCGCCGGGCCCCGCGGGCGGCAGCGGGCGCAGGTGCAGCGGCGGCGGGGACAAAGGCGGCGGCACCAATGGCCCGGCTCGGTGCCCCGTTCCCGGTGACCCGTTCCGTGCCCGGTTCCCGGTGCTCACCCTCGATGGAGATGACGTGCTCGCGGATCTGGCTCTGCAGCGCCAGGTCCTCCACGCGCTCGATGAGGTCGTAGATCGCGTAGATATTGGGGTGCACGGACTCGAAGCGCCCGATTTCGGCACGGATCGCGGCCGAGTTGGAGAGCCCGAACTGCGGCGGGGGCGGCCCGCCGGGCTGCGGCCCCGAGGGCCCGGGCACGGGCACGGGCACCGGCCCGCCCGGCGCCGCCAGGCTCTGCTGCTGCCCGGGGCTCTGCCCGGCGCCGCCCGGGAAGTTCATCGCGGCGGCGGCAGGGCCGGTCAGCGGCGCGGGGCTCCGGGCAGCCGCTGCATGGCCGCAGCCGCGTCCGTCCGCGGGTTCGCCGAGCTCCGCCGCCGCCCCCGACCGCCTCCCGCCTGCTCCGCCCCGCCCCGCCCGCGTCAGCGGGACCGTCCCCGCGGCGGGCGGGGAGCGGGGGCAACGAGATGGGGAGAGCAGGGAGCGGAACCGGGACTCGGGAGGGGGAGAGGGGGCACTGGGATCCGGGAGGGGAGCGGGGGGCCGGGGCCCAGAACGGGAGGAGCTGGGACCAGGAGGGGGAGCGGAGGACTGTCAGTGCCCGGCCCTGCGCCGCCCCGCCGCGGCCCCTGCCCGCCCGGCACCCCAGCGCGGGGCACTTGGCCCCCTGCTCGGCCCTCGCCTGGGTACGAGTCTCGGCTCCTGTCCCTCAACACCTCACCGCGGCCACCCCGGGACACCCCGACGGCAGCGCCGGTGCTGTGCGGCTGTCCATGCCCTGCAGGGCACGGGAGGATTCCCCCGCCCCGGCCTGGAAACCCCCTGTGCCAACCTGGAGACCCCTGAGCCAGCCTGGGGACCCCCTTGTGCCAGCCCTGCCTCCAACTGCGTTTCAGAGGTGATTTCGTCGTTAATCACCCCAAGGTCATTAATGAGGCTGTGGAACATGACCCATCCCAAGAAGTTCCTGGGTGCCCACCAGCTGCTGCCCCACTGTGGTGGGGTCTCCTCGCTGGTCACCCTGTGTCCACAGGGCCGACTGCTGTCACCCTGCTCGTATGCTCAGTACAGGCTGCTCCAGGCCACTCTGGTGAGGGCTGGCACGATGATGGAACTACCCAGGGGACCCACCACGGTGACAGTCCAACCATCTCAGGGATGCCTGATGGGCAGGGGCTGATAACATCCCTCCCGTTGTACCCATCCCTAAAACAGCTTGCATGGGGTGACCTGGGGCACAGGAAGGTTCTGGCTGGGCACAGGGCTGGCAGCCCCTGGCAGTGCCATGGGAGCCAGCAGAGCTCACTGGGGCATCACTGGGGATTAGCTGAGATCTTCCAAACGGCTGAGAAACAAAAAACCAGGATCATGGGCCCTGGCAGATTAAATGAGAAAGTGGAATTTGGGAGAGAAGAAAGGAACAAAAAAGGTGAGCAGCTGAGAGAACCAAGATTGCAATGGATTTCTCCCTCAGTCCCACTGGGACAATGCCTCAGTGCCAGGGAGGCTCAGGGGGCAGCTGGGGGCTGGTTCCCACCCTCTGCCCTTCTCTGGGTGATGGTGGGAAGGGTTGGAGAAGGAGGGAGACAAGGAGGAAGAGGACAACAAGGAGGAGAAGGAGGAGGAGAGATCTCTGGGAAGTTTCTAAATGCCTCCCGGCTCTGGAATCCTCTACGACTCAGCAGTGGGTGCTGGCGTGTGTGGGTGGGAGAAGCACCTCCCTGCCCTCTCGCCCTCCTTCCTGTGCCTTGCTGGGATTCCTTGAGTGCATCCCAACCACCTCTGCCATGAGAAGGGGTTTATTAGACAACAACTTTTATGAGGGTTTTCTTGAAAGCATTTAGAAAATCTGTAACTGTTATAGCACCAGGATCCCCTCACCTGCATACTCCCCCTGCCTACACACCCACCTGCATGCTCCCCAAGGCTTCCAAAGGTCTTTGAAAGATCTATGAGTCACAGCTCTGCTCAGCAGGAGCTGGACTGTCTCTTCCCTGACGTGTCTGAGGGGATTACATCCGCATGGGCTATGCAGGGCCATCCCACCACCGCAACACAACAGTGCTCGGCTCTGCAATGGCCTTTCTCCAGCCTGTTTTTTGTTTGGGTCTCTTGGTCCTTGCTTATGGCCTTTTTCTCCATCTTCTACCATCACAATCATCATCATCATTATCCCAGAATGGTTTGGGTGGAAAGGGACCTTAAAGCCCATGCAGTTCCACCCCCTGCTGCAGACAGGGACACCTTCTACCAGACCAGGATGCTCCACACCCCGTCCAACCTGGCCTTGAATACTTTCAGGGATGGGACAGCCACAGCTTCTGTGGGCAACCTGTGCCAGGGCTTCCCCACCCTCACAGGGAAGAATTTCTCTCCAGTATCCCACTAAACCCTGCCCTCCATCAGTTGTCACATGAACATTTATAAATTGTCTCTGTTTCAGCACCTTTGAACGTCCAGACACCCCACGTGCAGCCTCCACCACATCACCCTCTCAGTTAGGGATTCTGGGATTTATCCCTGGTGAGGGATGGGACATCATCCCTCATCCCTCCCTCACCCTCACCTGGCTGAGGCAGCAGCATGGATGAGTCGAGGTGACTTTCCCCTGACAGGTGGGCTCTGGCCACCCCCACCTCCCCTGCCCCCTCCTCCTCCTCCTTCGTCTCCTGCTCCTCCTCACTCTTCTCCTCCTCTTCCTCCTTCTCCTCCAGCAGAGATGCGCAATGCCCCCCTGCCTCAGCCCCGGCTGCTCGTCCCCCACACGGGTATTTACAGATCGCCCTGAGCCGACATCTTGAGTCTCCTTGGGCCGCCAGTATCCTCCAGCACGGGGGATCCCAAGGGTCCCCACCACCTCCCACCACCCAGCAGGACACAGGGCACAGGGATGGGATGAGAGCCAGGACACTGGGATGGGGCATCGCCCAGCCCAAGCCTGCGCAGATGGGACCCTGTCCCCACCAGCCCCTGTGGAGCGGGACCCCCCAGTCAGCACTGGGGCCAGCACTGGAGAACTGGGGCCTGGAGTATCGCAGAGGCGCAGAGGGAGCAGAGCAAACAGATGGAGCTGGGGCTTAGCACAGGGATGGGAAGACCCAGGAGAGAAGTTCAATATGCTGAAAAGGCAGGAGCAGGTGGGGACGAGCTGGGGCTTTCAGGAGCAAACATTCCCACAGGGATGGCCAACCACCTGCTCTCTGCAGACACAGGCCACTTGGAGATGTAAACTGCTTTTTAGGATGGATTTCACCCTCAGATCTTGAACTTTCTCTGCTCCATCTGCAGCACTTCCATCTGACGCTGCAGTTCGTGAGTGCCTCAAACTGGTGCCGCTGCCAGGAGGAGCTGCCACCTCCTTTACTATCTCCTCCTCCTTCTCTTCCTCTTCCTCCTCCTCCTCCTTCTTTTCCTGCTGCTGCCCCCACCCCCAGACCAGCCACCCTGGTACCCATGGTGTCCATGGCAGTGGGGTGGAACAGGATGGGCGTGAAGGTCCCTTCCCACCCAAATCAGTCCATGACACCGGACAGTGCCAGAGCCCCATGTGGGGCAGCAGGAGGGTCCCTGCTGCAGACTCCAAATGCCCACCCAGGATGCAGGGCTGGGGAGCAGCACCACCAGAACAGAGCTGAGGGGAGGCCAAGGCCCACAGCTGAGCTTCAGTCGGTGTCTGGGCAAAGTGGGCAGAGATGGGGGTCCCGGGAGGCTCTCCAGGGCTTTATGGCTTCTCAGTGTATGGGGACACTCTGAGGTGTTTGATCACTCTTGGAATAAAAACTGGGACTTCCTTTCTGTGGGGCCCTCTCTGTCAGGAGAGCTGAGGGCACAGCTGGGGGACACTGCTGGGGGACACTGCTCCTCTTCCCCAGACTAAGGGGAGCAGGAAACTCATCTGTCTCTGGGAGCTGGGGCTGCCCATCCTCCTGCACACCCAACATAGTGATGGCTCCTGTTCCCAAACCCATCGGCACTTTGCTGCATGGCAGCATTGGTTCGGGGGGAGGGAGGTGTTTAATGTCACCCTCCAGTGACAGGGACTGTCCTCTCTGGGCTGGGGATCAGCCAGCAGCTTTCCCTGGAATAGCTGCAGCTCTTTAATCTCACTCTGGAGCATAGAGGTACTGGCTGCACCATTAATCCCATCCAGATCCACACCATGCGGCTGTCAAATGGCAAATCCAAAATCCACTGCTCAACGGCTGGAGCATCCTGCTGTGTCCCTGCTGTGAGGCTCTGGGCAGCTCTGGGTGTGGAGCAGAGAGGAGCAGAACGTCCCACCCAGGAGTTTCTGGAAGGGGACTGCACGGCCCCTCGCTGTGCCAAGGACACGAGATGGCTGCTGGCTGGCAAGGTGACCACAGTTCCCAGGACCACGGTTGTCTGTGTCTCTTGCTGTGACCCACCACGGTGCCGTCGGCCATCTCAGACCACCCCATGGGTTTTGGTGACAGCTGGGACATGTTCCGCTCCCACGAGCGTCCACCTGCACATTGAGGGGCCCCGGGATCCTCTTCTGGGCTGGGCTGGGTGGGTCCCATCAGCGCTGCTTCCACAGGAACCAGGGACACTCCAGGGGGCACATCCATGTCTGGGGTGGTGTCCCAGTGTCCCCAGTGCCCCACCAGGGCAGAATCCTTCTGCGACCCCTCTCTGGTCACAACCCCAGAGGAGCTGGACTGTGCAAATATGTGGGCTTTGGGAAAAGAGGGTGAAAATGGAGCAAGGTGGATTAAACCCCCCTGGGCACTGTGGAGGTCCTGAACAGAGCTCAGGGTCAACAATCCCAGCAAGGCCTGTGGGACAGGAGGGGGCGCAGCCAGCAGGACAAGAGGGGGCTCAGCCTAGTCATGGGGGGAGACCACAGGGAGAAACACTGTGAAAGGTGAAATGGTGAGTAAAGAGGAAACAGAAGGAAGGGACCATGAACCCTGACAGACACACAGTGGGGCAGCCCTTCTCATGAAAATGTTTTCCCCAATATCCAACCTAAACCTCCTCTGGCACGGCTTGAGGCTGTTTCCCTCTTGTCCTGCCCCTTGTTCCCTGGGAGCAGAGCTCAACCCCTACCTGTCCTGTCAGGGACTTGTGCAGAGCCACAAGGTCCCCCCTGAGCCTCCTTTTCTCCAGGCTGAGCCCCTTTCCCAGCTCCTTCAGGTGCTCCTGGGGCTCCAGCCCCTTCCCAGCTCCGTTCCCTGCCCTGGACACGCTCCAGCCCCTCAGGGTCTTTCTTGTCTTGAGGGGCCAATACTGACCTCAGGCCTCAGCAGTGCCAGCCCAGGGGACGGGCACTGCCCTGGTTCCTCCTGTGCTGGAGGTGGCCGGAGCCTCCCGTCACACTCCCCAGCCCCAGCAGGAGCAGAGCTGCAGGAAGGGGCTGGGACACCTTTGGGTGTCGCTATCTGGGGGCCCCCACCCTGCTGACCCCTGGGACCACCCAGGCAGGGCAGGGGGATCCCGCTTCCAGAGCAGCACCCCCAGAACTGGCCATCACTCTACACCACCAGTCTTTCAGGAGAACACTGAAAATCCAGGGGGTTCGGAGCAGCCCTGGGCAGGGCAACACTAGTTCTCCCTGGTTCCTCAGCAGCAGATTTAAGGAGCACAATCTGCTCAGCTTTCCTGGGAAACTGAAGGTGACACTGGGGAAGTACTTCCAGGGGAATATTAAACAGCTTCTTAATCGAGGCAGGAAGGATGGAAAAGTCTGACTCTCTGGGAGCTGAAGCCAGACAAATCCACAGTGACAACCAGACACCGGATTTATCAGGGAGGGGATGAACCACTGGATAAACCCTCAAATCTGAGCAGCCACAACCCCTCCAGCAGTCAATTCAGGCTCATTCCAACATTGGGAAGGGATAAATCCCAGTTCTCTGCCTGCACGGATCAGTCATGGTTTAAATCTGCTGCTGCTCTCATATCCATTGCTCTGACAGCCCCAGGATCTGCCTGGCACCTCGGCAGCTCCAGGCTGGAGATGGGTTTTGCCTTACTTGGAGTGGGGATCCCTCACCTGCAGCCCGTCCTTCCCACCCAGAGGCAGCTCCCACCCAGAATCCCAGCACAGAAATCCTGAATTCCCTCCTGGGAGGCCCCCGACCCCAGATACCCTCAGCAGGAAGGGGCTGCCCTGGCACGCTGACACCTCCTGGTTTTATCCTGATTTCATCCTGATTTTTTCCCAGGAAAGATATTATGGATGATAAAATCCTCCTGATCTTATCCAAGGAAATGTCAATGCCATGCCATCGAGGGACCTGCAGACGGGACGCCCTGGGGACAGGAGCATTGTTGCCCAAAATTTCCCTTCCACCCACAGTTGTCCTTTATGGGAGCGTCAGTTTTTTCCCATCTCCCCCATCCCTGTTGCTGTATTTCCATGGTTGGACCCTCTTCAGTTAAAAGTAAGAATTTTTCACATAAAACTAAGAACCTTTCATTTAAAATTAAGAATCTTTCACCTAAAATGAACAATTTCTAGCCCAAAATTAAAACCTTTTCACCTAAAATTAACAACTTTTAACCTAAAATTAAGAATTTTTCACCTAATATAAAGTATTTTAATCAGAGCCTGCAGGTGACTTTAGGCACTCCTGGGGATTCACAGCTCCAGAGTCACTGAAGGTAGAAAACTCTCGGAGATGCCTGAACCCACCCATCCTCAGCACGGCCATGGCTACCACTGCCCGTGTCCCCAAGTGACACATCCACAGGAACTTAAACCTGGGAGTATCTAGAGAATCTGGGAGTGACTGGAGCCATACTGGAGGTGACTGGTAGCAACTGGAACTACACTGGGGACAAATGGCATCATACTGGGATTAACTGGGTTCATACTGGGAATTACACTAGGAGCAACTGAAACCACGCTGGCAGTAACTGGGATCATACTGGGAGCAGCTGAGCCTATGCTGGGGTAATACTGTGACCATACTGGAACTGTCTGGGAACATACTGCAAATTACTACAGTAATACTGGAAGCGTCTAGGAGGGACTGGGATCACACGGGGAGTGACCGGAAGTGACCGGGATCATTCTGGGAGTACGGGCCTGGCGCCGGGGGCTTGGGACTACAATTCCCGGCGTGCTCCGCACGGCGGCCACACCCCGCTATGGCTCCTACAGCCAGGACTACATGTCCCATCGCCCCTCGCGCCCGGCCGGAAGCGGCGCGATGGCGGCCCGAGCCCGGCCCGGTGCAGCCGTGGCCGCGGCCTCGGTTCCCCGCGGCCCCGCGGGCTGAGGCCGTGCCCGTCCGGTACCCTCTCCCGGTGCGTCCCCCGGTCCTGCCGCCGCCATGGCGCTCATCGAGGGCGTCGGCGACGAGGTGACGGTGCTGTTCGTGCTGCTGCTGGCGGCCGCCGTGCTGGGGCTCGCCTGGGCCTCCACGCGCGCCCCCGAGCCCGCGGCGCCGCCGACTGAGGCGGCCCCGAGCACGGTCCCTGCCGAGCGCAAGGACCCGGCCCCGGCCGAGGGAGCGGCGGCCCCCGATGAGGCGGCGGGGCTGCGGCAGCGGCACCCTCCTGCGGCCGCCTCCGAGGGCCCCGCCGAGCCCACGCTGGTGCTGCGGCTCAAGTTCCTGAATGACACGGAGCGCCTGGCGCGGGTGCGCCCCGGGGACACCGTCGGTGCGCTCAAGAGGTGAGGGCGTGTGGGCAGGGGCGACTTGTCCCGGCTCGGGCGTCCCCGGACCCCACCGGCCGTCGCTCCCATCCCCGCAGAACCTGGCAGGGAACCGCGGTGTCCCGGGGCAGGTGGCCTGTGCCCGGGTACCGGTGCCCATCCCTGGCGGGGCCGTGGGACAGCCCATGCTGGCAGGGGACACCTGGGCTGGCTGACGGGCGCACACGCGCTCGGGTGTGTGGGCAGGGCGGGAGGGTCGGTGGGCGCGTTGACAGAGGGGACTGTCCTGGGCAGGTGGCAGCTGGGGCCAGGGACAGGAAGGGGGGCAGGTGTTCAGGGCAGGGTGGGGGATCAGGGTGGGCACATTCATAGGATGTGGATGGAGGAACTGGCCTGGCAACTGTTGCTTGGGGTGGCTGATGGGGACACACGAGCTCAGGTGCATGGGTGGGGTGAGAGGTCAGGGTGGGCACAGTCACGGGAGGTGGGTCAGAGGGGCCCGTCCTGACAGCAGTGTGACCCCTGTCCCTGTCTCCTCCAGGACCTACTTCCCCGGGCAGGAGCAGCAGGTGCGGCTGATCTACCAGGGGCAGCTGCTGCGCGACGATGCCCAGAGCCTGGCAGGGCTGCACCTGGGCCACCTGAGCGTCCTGCACTGCCACCTGTCCCCGCCCAGCGTGGCCCCCACGGCCCCCGGAACCCCCGGTCCCCACAGCCCCGCACCCGCTGCACTGGGCGTGGGCAGCCTGGCGCTGCCGCTCTTCGTGCTGCTGCTGGCCCTGCTCTGGTACCTGCAGCTGCAGCACCGCCACGTCTTCACCGCCACCGCCACCACCTGCCTGGCCGGCCTCACCCTGCTCGTCACCTTCGTGGCCTTCGCCATGTACCGCAGATAGCGCGGCCCGGATCAGCACCTGGGACGTGGGGGACCTAGGGCCACACCTGGGACACTTAGAGCCTGCCCAATCCACCTGGGACATGGGGAGCTCTGCATTCAGCCCTCCCAACATATCGGGGGCACATGGGGTCTGCCCACTGCACCTGAACTGGGGGGGCTGGGCCCTGGACTGTGTCCCCCCCAGGGGCCCAGGGGTCCAGAGCAGGCACCCACCCATGCCCTGTCTGCATTCAGGGGCTGTTGCAGGAATGAGGGCTCAGCTACCTCTGGCGGCGTCCCAGTGCCCCCTGTCCCTGCACGGAGCACCCCCCAGCCACTCTGCATGCAGAAGCTTCTCGGGTGCGGTCCTGCCCGGGGTGGTGTCCGTGCCTGCGGAGCTTCTCCTCGTGGGAGAGCAGCTCCCAAGGGGCTGCTCCCGAGTGTCCCGGTGCTTGGGCAGGGGGACACAAGCCCTGGGGTGCCGAGGGTCCTGCTGCCGGCGGGATGTGCTGTGACGGGGCGGTCCCGGTGCTGGGGGTCGCTGCACTCCCCACTGTCCCGGGGATTCCGATGCTGTGTTGGGGGGTCCCACCCCCCACCGCCGTTCCGATTAAAGCGGAAGGACTGTGACCCGCCGTGGCGTCCCGGCTCTGCTGCTCCGTGGGTCGGGGAAGGGGGAGGGAGTGGGTGCCCGGGGAACGGGGAATCGGGACCCGGGACCGGGGGGGCGGGGCTCCGGGAGGGGGCGGGGCCTGGCGCCTCCAGCCACGCGCTCCGCAGGGCCTTAGCGCGCCTGCGCCGGCGGCCCCGCCCCGCTCTTAGCGGGGCTGTCGCTCATTGGCGGAGGCGCAGCGGTGATTTGCATGCCGCGCGCGCCGGCCCCGCCCCGGAAGTCCCGCGCGTGGGGCGGGGCCGCGGGAAGATGGCGGCGGGGCTGCGCTCCCGGGCCGTGTCCATGTCCCGGCGGCGCTGAGTGGCGGCGGGACCGAGCGGCCGCCAGCGCCATGTACGGCCGGCCCGGATGAGGGGCGGGGAATCCAGCCGGGGGGGCTAGGGTGGGCCTGGTACCGGCTGGAGGTCGGTGTGTGCCCGGGAGAGGGGCGGGCGCTGTGGGGCGGGGGACACCGGGCAGGCCGGAGGGCACCACGGGGCTGCGCGGGACGCGGGCCCGGACACGGTGGCGGGCCCGGTGCGGGTGGTTGTGCGGGCGGGGGCACCCGGGGGCGGGGACCCCTGTGCACGGGGGGAGTCCCTGCCAGGTCGGGGAGTGCCCGCGGCCGCCCGTGACCCCCGCGGGCCCCGGCTGTCCCACCGTTCCCCCCGTCACGTCCCCGCCGGTCTGTCCCGCAGGGTCCTCCGGAGCCGCGGAGCCCCCCGCGCCGCGCCGCCCCCGCCATGCTGTGCCCGCTGCTGTGCCCATGGCTCCGCGCTCTGACCCGGGCGGGCCCGCGGGGCCCGGCTGCCCGTGAGCGCCGCGGTGCCGCGATGTTCCCCGCCTGCTGCTGCGCCGGCAAGGCCAGGCCGCGGCTGCTGCTGCCCCTGGACCCCTACGGCCATGGGCTGCTGCCCACCGTGCACCCGGACGGCGGCCGGGGCCGGACCCATGGCAAGAGGAAGAGCTGGAACTTCATCCACGAGAAGATGAGCTACGACACCTTCTTCACCATGAAGCGGCTGATCGAGCGTTCACGCAGCGTGGGTGAGGTGCTCCGCTGGGTCACGCAGAACCCGGGCAAGGTGTCGGCTAGTCACTACCCCATAGCGCTTCACAAGCTGGGGCAGCTCCTGCAGCAGCAACCAGGGCCGCCCATGGGGGCTGGGGACGGCCGTGGGCCCGCGGGGCAGGTGCTGGAGCAGCCCGAGTTCCACGTGCTCTGCCAGGCCATCGTCAGCGGCTGCGCCAAGTTCGACAACTTCAGCATCGTCAACTGCCTGTACGCAGCGGCCGCGCTGGGTGAGCCACCCCCAGGGGTCTCGGACGGGCGGGAGCACAGCGCTGCAAGAGGGACCAGGGCCCGGGTCTGGGGGGATTTATGTGGTGGTGGATTTGTAGCAGATGGAGCTATGACCCTTGGGGGCTCTGGTCAGGGGGCAGGAGGGCTCGGGGAGCTCAGCTCAGCAGGGATGCTCTGCTCCTCCGGGGCAGGAGGGCTGAGTATCCCTGGCTGACCACAAGGTCAGTGCTGGAGCCAAGGGGAGTCACGGTGCTGGGCAGCCCTGCCTGGAAGGATGTGTATCAGCCACTTCTGGAGCTGAGTTCCAAGCCCTGAAAACCAGGAAACACCTGAGCACTGATGGGGGAGACCATGGGTTTGGCTGAACTCTTGGAGGGGACAAGCCCCATGTCACCAGGTGTTGCTATGTGGGAGAGAGGGTTTGAGGTATTTGGGTTCCTGTGCAGCTTCCTTGGGGTGCTACTGAGCTGGGGAGGCCCCGTCCTGAAGGGCTGTGTCCCAAGGGAGGCTGCATCCCGGAGGCTCCTCCTTCTGTGGGCTGAGGTGACCCTACAAGTTCTTCTGCTTCGAGGAAGGGGGTGGGGTCTACATCCAAAGAGGGGTGGACAGCAGGGCAGTAGGGGGAATCTTTCCCTCTCCCCCACGCAGGTGAGGCCCTACCTGCAGTGCTGCTTCCAGCTCTGAAGCCCAGCAGCAGAAAGACATGGAGCGAGTCCAGGGGAGGCCATGGAGATGCTCCAAGGGCTGGAGCTCCTCTACTCTGGAGAGGGACTTTGGACAGGGTCCTGGAGGGACAAGACTGGGGGAATGGTCTCCCACTGCCAGGTGGCAGGGTTAGATGGGATATTGGGAAGGAATTCTTCCCTGAGAGGGTGGTGAGGCTCTGGCACAGGATGCCCAGAGAAGCTGTGGCTGCCCTGTCCCTAGAAGTGTCCAAGGCCAGGCTGGACAGGGTTTGGAGCAATCTGGGATAGTGGAAGGTGTCCCTGGTCATGGCAGGAGGTTGGAACTGGGTGATCTTTAAGGTCCCTTCCCACCCAAACAATTCCAGGATTCCACAATCCGGCGGGTGCCTGCCCTCCTGCCCGTGGCTCCCCCCATCCTGTTCTCCTTCCCGTTCCCCACGGCCTTCCTGGGCCAGGGCTCGGTGGAACCGCCCGGCCACTGTTGACGCAGTAACTCGAGCCCCTGCCGGGGGTGGGGGGGCCGGTTCTGCCCGTCGGCCCCAGGCCTGCGGCGCCGGGTGTTTGTTGACACTGAGCCGGAGCTGCCGGCGCTGCTGCCCTCGCCAGGCTCCCCATGCTGGGCCCCCCACAGCTCTGCTGTGCCCCCCACTTTGTTCTGCCCCCTTGTCCCTCATTAACACAAACTCCAGCTTTCTTTTGAGGCCTTTTTATGGAACAAAGCAGCTGCTCAGACCAAATCTGCACGTTCCCCCTCCTGAGTTCTGATTAACAATAACCCACAGTGACTTGCCCTGCGCTGCCCCTCGGCCTGTGCCTGCCCAAATCCTAGGGCGATGGGAAGCTCCAGGCCCCCCAACGCTCTTTGCCTCTGCTGAGGAGATCCCTCCTGACAGCCAAGGCACTGAGCCTGTGCCCAGGCCTGGATAACATGTCCTGAGCTGCAGGGAAGTGTTTCCCTGGGAGCCAGGTTGCACAGGCTAAAGCTGAACTGGGAAACGGGAGAAGGTCAAAAAAGCCAAAGGATTAGTCCGTGATGGAACAAACAGGGTTTAGTTTGGTCACATGGGATGTCACAGTTGTTTTCCAACCACAACTTTTTTTTACGAACTTTTTGAGGTGAGTTTTTTGGGTGCTCAGAGTCCCTGGAAGTGTTCCAGGCCAGGTTGGACAGGTCTTGGAGCAACCTGGTCTAGTGGAAGTGTCATTGCCCATGGCAGAGGGATGGAACTGGATGGGATTTAAGGTTCCTTCCAATCCAAAACAGTCTGGGATTTTGGGATTCTATGAATTATTTATCTTTGGGATGTTTGAGAGTTAGGAAAAGAACCTTGCTATTGTGGGTGAGCTGCAGGGCTCCCATTCCAGTGGGATGGGTGGGAATGACTCCACAGTTCCATGCAGTGTTTTCCATGGGTGCAGATGCGCTGATGTTCTGCCAGTGCTTCCCCTTCCCCTTCTCGTTTGGTCACTGATCCAGCACATCCGTGCAGTCATGGCAGTGGGTTCCTGCCCAAGCTCCAGAGGTGGCTGTGCCATGCAGCTGAGCCATGCCCAGGATCTGAGCCGTGCCTGTGCCCGTCCCCCCTGCAGGGCTGCCCGGGGAGTCACCGCTCGTGCGAGTGCTGGAGGACGAGTCCCGCAGCCGCCTGGGCCGCTTCAACCAGAAGGATGTGTCGATGGTGTTCAGCAGCGTGATGCGGCTGCACCCCTCCAGCCCCCACCCGCTGGTCGAGTCCTGCCTCAGCAGCCTGGAGCGGCACCTGGAGAAGGAGCGGCACCCCCAGACCCTCTTCCTGCTGCTCTCCTACTACCGGCTGCGGGCGCAGGCGCTGCAGGGCCACGCGGCCTCTGACCAGCAGCTCATCAACAACCGCAAGATCCTGCGGCTGGTGCGGCACACGCTGGGCCAGGTGAGCGCCATGCGGGAGCACGAGCTGGCGCTGCTGGACGAGATGCTGGCCCTGTGTGCCCAGGAGGCCAACAACAAGGCCCTGGAGGCCATCTTCAGCTCCCAGCTCTTCTACGAGAACCGGCAGGAGCGCTTCATTCGCAGCATGGCAGGTGAGGGGTGCCCAGGTGGGGTCCCAGCATTGCCACCCACATGGGGGGTGCAGAGCTCTGGTCGGGCAGAGGACATGGGGGCCCCTGGCCAGGTGGGGGGCAACCTCGCAGACGCCTTCCCTGGCCCTGGGGACGTTTGGGTGGTGACAGCCCCAGCTGGGGCCCTGCTGAGCCACGGAACTGGAGCAGAAGGAGCCCTGTGTTGTGGCCACCCTTGTCACTGACTGCCCAGCCCTCTGACAGGCTGGGAGCCCCCCATTCCTCCAGGGACTGTTTTCCCACAGTGCCTCCAGGCTGGGCACAGTGGAGTTCTGGTGGGGTTTTACAGAAGGCCCCACCTGTGCACATTCCAGCTGTGCCTTCTGGCTGTGCATGACAGGAATCTGCCTGAGCCTCTCACCTGAGGGTTTTTAGGAACTGCCTGGCTTTTGAGGTTTTTAGGACTGGCGCTACTGTCCGGTCCTGTCCTCCCACCTGCCCGAGCTATGGTGGCCGCAGAGGACCTGCGGCGGGGACAGAGCTGGCCCCTGTGACGGCCTCCCCACTGTGTTGGCTCGGCAGAGTGGCTGCCCCGGAAGGCAGAGAACCTCACCCCCTACACCATGGCCCTCATCGCCAAGTACGTGGCGCGGCACCGGCTGCGTGAGCCGCGGCTGCTTGACACCATCGCCAACTTCCTGCTGAAGCGTGGGGAGCAGCTCGACAGCAAGGTGAGCGCTCGCCTCACCTATGGGGTCACCTCCATCTGTGGGCACACCTGGGCAAAGGAGCCATGGCTCTTCTCCATCGTGATGGGGCATTCCAGGGGACCAGGGGTCATGCCCCCGTCCTGGCGGGCTCTGAGCACCCGTCTCTTCGTGGCACTGGGCAGGTGGCCCCGACCTGTCCCTTGTCCCACCCTGGTCCCACGCTCTTCTCTTGCCACAGGTGATCCAGAAGCTGGTGTTCCCCTTCAGCCGGATGAACTACCGCCCCTCCAACCACGGCGAGCTCTTTCCCAAGCTGGAGGCCATCCTGGAGCAGAAGGCCAGCAGCTCACCACTGGCCACCGTCAACATCCTCATGTCCATGTTCCAGCTCAGCCACTTCCCACAGACTGTCCTGCACCAGGTCTTCTCCCCAGGCTTCATCACCAATGTCATGAGTACGTTGGGCCTTTGCCAGGGTGCTCCCAGCTGGCAGAGCCCTGGCTGGGGTGAGGGTGGTCCCCAGCAGCATGGCTGGGTGAGGGGATGCCCATCCCGGTGGGCTCCATCTGAGCTGCCCCCCACAGGCAGCCCCTACGCGCTGATTGTGCGCCGGTACCTGTCGCTGCTGGATGCGGCGGTGGAGCTGGAGTTCCGCGAGTACAGCGGCCCCCGCCTCGACCCGCGCTACCGCGTCCTCATGTTCGAGCACGCCCTGACTGCCGACGAGGCCAACAGGAAGTACAGGTGGGGGGGAGAGGGGGAGCACCCCTCTGCTGTCCCTCGCAGTGGGGGACACGGGGTCTGTGACCTACTCTGGCAGGATCCCAGATGGTGCTGGGATAAAGGCCCCTATAAAGGAAGCTCCAAAGCCTGTGGGGTAGCTCTGTAGAATCACAGAATCATTTAGAATTGCAGAATTGTTTGGGTTCAGAAAGCCTTGGAGACCGTGGAGTCCACCCGTCCCCCAGCACTGCCAAGGCCACCACTGACCATGTCCCCAAGTGCCACATCCATGTGGCTGTTAAATTCCCCCAGGGATGGGGACTTCCCCCTGCCCTGGGCAGTGGTGCCAGGGCTGGGCAGCCCTTTTGGGAGGCTTTTAGTGTCCCAATACTGCAAGGAGCTTTTCTGCAGAAGGAACTGGAGCCCATCCCCTCTTGACCCCCAACAGCAGAGCCCAAAACTCCAGCTCTGTGGTTCCTGCTCCTGGGGGTTCCCGTCTCTGCATGGATGTACTCAGCACCAGCAGTGCTGGGGCATGTGCCAGCCCCTGCAGTGTCCCCCTGACTGTCCCTTCCTTGCAGCTACAAGGGGCTGGTGGCCGAGGCGCTGCGACAACTGGTGGGGGAGGAATGCTACCGGCAGGACGAGGTGCTCCCCCCTGGGTACTGCACAGGTAACCCCCCTGGGCTGTGGGGAGAGGGCTGCCAGGTGGGGTCTGGGGGCTGAGGATGGGAGTTTATTTGGGGCAGAATGAGCTCTGGCTGCTTTGTCACTGCCTTCCCTGTGACACTGCCTTTGGGACAAAGCTCCCTGAGCCCTCCCCTTGCAGAAATGGGGGGTTCCCCTGTGCCTCTGGCACAGACTCCCAGCTGGGGCACAGAATTCCCAAGCCCATGTCCCATCAGTTGCTGATCCCTGTTCTGTCTCCTGCAGACTTCCTGCTGTGGATCAACCGCTCAGGCACGGTGCTGCCTCTCTCACGCGTTCCGGCAGCTTCCAGGGCTCCCCCAGCCACGTCCCCCGTCACCATGTCCCTGCGGTCCAGTGTCCTCGCCCTCACCTCAGACTTGCAGGACTTTGCCCCATTTGCTCCAGAGACGCCCAGCAGCCCCCCAGGCCCCCGGGAGAGCGGCCGGGCCGGGCGGTTCCTGCCGGCGCTCTGTCCAGCGCCAGGGGGGCCCTGCTTCCAGCCCCCCTCGGACTATTACTGCGGGCTGAGCAAGGAGCCGTCCCTGGCCAGCCCGGGCAGCTCCACACTCAGCAGCCCCTCCGAGTGCCTCTCGGTGCCGCCACCCAGCACCCCCGACTGCTCCCCCCGCACCTCTACCACCTCCCTCTTCCAGTTCCCCATCGGCAAAATCCTGGAGGAGGAGGAGGAGACCGCCGGCTGCCCCAGCCAAGAACACGGCTGCTTCCAGGGGGAACGGGCCCAGGAGGAACCTGAGGAGCGGAGCCTCCCAGCCAGCGAGGACGCCGGCCCCCCACCCTCACCATGCCGGCCCAGCCCCAAGCGGGGGCCGGGCGAGGGGCCTCAGGGTGCCGAGGAGATACAGAGGTATGGAGCAGGGCCATGTCCCTGGGCCATGTCCCTGGTCCCTTCTGGCAGGACAGCCACCCTGGCACTGCCTTGGGCTCCTGCCCACTAAGACGCTCAGCCCTGGCCCCTTCCTGCCCACTGCCATGGGGCACCCACAGACCCATGTCCTCACTGCCCTGAGGTGCTGGATACAGCTGTCCCTGCCACCAGCAGGATCTGGGGTCGTTTGGGGTGCTACTCTTCAGCTGCCACAGTGCTGGGGAGTAGGGTCCATAGGGTGGGGTGATACTGAGGTGTGGAGTGACACTGTGCTCCCCGCTGTCCCCTCTACAGGGTGGTGCTGTCGGTTAATGACAAGTGGCACTACTGCCAGAACTCCGACATCCTGGTGGGTTCCCGGGCCATGAGGGACCGGCACCTGCGGCTGCTGGGATACTGTCTGGTGCAGGTAAGTGGGGGCTGCCCCTAACTCCTCAGGGCCGGGGGACACAGTGGGTGATGGGCTGTGAGCTGGCATCTGATGGGCCCAGAGCTGAGAGCTGGTATCCCCATGGAAGGATGGGCCCAGACCTGGCATCCCCACTGTAAACACTCCTGTCCCTGTGAGAGGAAGCAGGGCTGACTCATCCTCATGTCTCCTTGCCCCCCCCACCCCATCCAGGACTTTTTCCATGCAGCTAGTGGGTGTCACCAGTCCTGATGGAAAGCAGAGACAAGGAACAGTCTGTCCTGTGAGCTGAGACCCAACCTGAGTGAGGGGAAGGGGAGGGTGTTCAGCCTGGGCTGGCAGACACAGCCATGGTGGCGGCGTTGGGTGTGGGGCCTCAGGGTGAAATCAGGTGGGAAGGACACACGTGTCCACGTGTGGTGACCTGTGATCCCATGTGCCGAGGGGGCAGGAGGGAGGTTGGGTCACCTTCTGTGCCAGAGCCCTGCCTGCCCTGGTTCCAGCCCCAGCTGCTCTCTGCCGAGTGCTGGGGCTGGAAGAGCCCTCAGGTGTTGCAGCTCCTTTGGCAAACTCCAGGCATTGGTTTAGGATGTGCAGCTCCCACATGCTTGTTTGTGGGTGGTTTTAGCCTGAGGATGAGTCTTTCTGAGGAAAATAGCACTGGAAATGAGCCCTCAGTCCTGTTCACTCTTGTACTGCAGAGGGGACCAGGATTGCAGCAGTGGATCCACCGTGCCATCCCACAGCCATTCCCAAACTGCCTCAACCCCTGCTGCCGCCAGGCCATGCCAGCACCGGCTCCTCCTCATTCTGGAGCTCAGCAGCCCAGAGCCCCGTGGTTGTGCAGAGCTCTGGAGTCCCGTGATTCTGCTGAGGAATCACCTGGGAGCTGCCCAGCAGCGTAGCCAGGCCAGGAGCAGGGCCAGCTCTCCCCTGAGCTGGTGTTTGGGCTGGGCTGGCCAGGAGTGTCCCTCCTGCAGAAGGCACAGCAACGACCCAGCTGAAGGGACTTTACAGCCCATCCAGTGCCACCCCCTTCCACAGACAAGGACACTTTCCACTGTCCCAGGCTGCTCCAAGCCCTGTCCAGCCTGGCCTTGAACACTGCCAGGGATCCAGGGGCAGCCCCAGCTGCTCTGGGCACCCTGTGCCAGGGCCTGCCCACCCTCCCAGCCAGGAATTCCTTTCCAATATCCCATCTAACCCTGTCCTGTGTCAGTGGGAAGCCATTCCCCGTTGCTCTGTCCCTCCAGGCTCTTGTCCCTCCAGTCCCTCTCCAGCTCTCTTGGAGCACCTTTAGGCACTGGAAAGGGCGCTAGAAGGTCTCCCCAGAGCCTTCTCTTTCCAGGTGAACACCCCCAGCTCTCGCCTTTCATGGAGGCTGCTGACAGGGGCTTGAGGGTGGGGTGAGGCTCGAGACTCCTCTCTTTGTGTGCCTGCACCACCTGCCCAGGTCTGAGCTAAGGCTGGATGAGCCTGGAGCTGGGAATTGTCTACACTTCCCACACCACTGTCCATGCTTGTGTCCATCCCCTCGGCAGGAACTGCGCTGCCCTCCTTCTCCAGGGAGGGTCCTGTGTCCTGGTTCTTCCTCCCACCACCACAGAAGGCTGAATGGGGCTGTGGGCTGGTGGTACTGGGGATACAAGTGGGGTCAGACATGCTGTCACCGCTCTGACGTCATCCCTGTCCCCTCACAGCTGCCCTACACGGAGCTGGAGAAGGTGAGTGGCATCGAGGAGGCCAAGCACTACCTGCGGCAGAAGCTGAGGGAGCTGCGCTTCTGAGGGATGGATCCGGGGGGTGTGGGGGGCCAGGTGGGTGCTGCCAGCCCCTTCCCCTGTGCAGGGGGATACGGAGCTGCCCCCCATCCCGGGGGGTCAGGGGGATATGGAGATGCTCCCCGTCCTGGGGGGCCAGGCTGTGGGGCCAGGCTGTGGGCACCTGCCCCCGCTGTGGGACTGGGGGAGTGAGATTATTTATTGCCATTATGGGGGGCTGGGGTGTGACTTGAGGGGTGCGTGTGGGGGGGGGGGGTGTTACTGGGGAAGGTCCCTCGTGGCCCCCCTGCCCAGGCTCTGCCACTTGAGCCCAGTCTGTTGCTGCAGGGGCTGGGCCTGGCCTGGGCTTCCCTCGGCACTGGGGTATCCCTGTGCTCCCACCACTGCTACCAGGATGGGGACTGGGCCCGGCCCCTCCGTGGGGTGCAGGGGTGCCGGGGGGCTGCAGTGGATCATATGCAGGGCCGGGAGTGGGTGTGCACATGGGGCTGTTCGCAGGGCCTGGGCCAGGAGGAGGGGGGTGCTCGGGAAGGGGGGAACTTTCCAATAAAACTGGTGAAAAGTGTGCAAAGTCCGGTCTCTTTATTAGTCGAAGGCAGCGGGGGGGGCCCCGGCCCCCAGCCCGGTAGCCTCCCAGGGCCTGCTCAGAGCAGGCCTCCCTTGGCAGGGGGGTCCCCCCAGCACCTCTGCCCTGAGCCCCGTGCTCGGGATAAAGCTGTTTATTGCCTTTGAATTGCGTGTTTCATGAACCCCGGGGGGCTCAGGTGACGCCTGAGTGTCGGGCGGGAGCCGAGGGGCTGCTGAGGGGGCCGGGGGGCTCTGTCCCGGGGCGTGGGCAGCAGTGTCCAAGGGGCTGTACCGCGGCGGCGAGCCTGGGGCCGGCGTCTCTTTGGCAGGTGCCCTCCGAGAGCCTGGGGAGCGCAGGGCCCCGTCCCCGCGGGGCACGGCCACACAGCCGCCGCCCCCGGCCCCGCGGTGCGGGGTCCCGCCGTGCCCGGCGCCCATCGCGGGCCGTGAGCCGCTAGCGCCGTCACACCGGCATCGGCATCTCGTTGTACTCGTCCACACCCTCCCGCTCGTCCAGGATGGGCTCGGCCTCGGCTGCGTCCAGCTGCAGGACACGGCGGCTGAGGGGCAGCGAGGGGCCCCCGGCCCTGCCCTGCCCAGGAGGCCGCCGCTCCCCGCCTGCCCCCGGGACAAGCGACGCAGCCACTTACACACTTCATTTCCCGGCCGTACTTACACACTTCATTTCCCGGTCGGTGAAGATACGGCTGAGCAGGCACATGCGGAGCGGCACCGTGAGGATGAGGATGAAGGGGAAGGCGAGGGAGGCCACAGTGGACATGACGGCCCAGAGCACGGCCAGGCAGGCCAGCTGCAGCCCGGTGAACAGGTGCATGCGCAGCGTGCGCACCTGGGCACGGAGAGGTGTCAGGCTCAGCCGGGCCCTGTGTCCCCCTGGCACCACGGGCACAGCTTGGCCCAGGGGTACCCACAGCCCCAGACACGGTCCCCCCCCCACCCCATCAGGGTCTGGCTGCCCCAGAGTCCCTACTCTGCCCTCCTCTGCCCCCCTAAACAAGGCTCTGCCACAGCCTGTCCTGCAGACACCCCAGCTCCCACACACGTGTACCCAAGCCTGGCTGCTGTCCCAGACAAGGGTCCTGCCCCTAAGGATCTTCCCCAGGCCCCCTTCCCACCTTTTTGACATAGGTGACATCAGGGTGGTGCTTGGGGGGCATCAGCAGCAGCTGCAGGCGCTCGTAGAACTGGATGCCATTGAGGGAGGTGACACCCATGTAGAGGAAGATGCCGAAGAGCACAGCCAGCGGGATCTGCCGCAGCAGGTCCCCAATGACGATAGACAGCCCTGGGCCGGAGCAGTGTCAGCCTGGGGAGCGGGCTCAGCACAGCCGTCCAGCCCCACCTCCCCCTGCCCACTTAAGCCCCTCGTATGGGGAGGGTCCCACATCCCTCTGTCCACTGGGGACAGGATGACCACACCAATTTGTCTGGGGCTCAGGGTGCCCCAGCTCAATTCCCCACACTGCCCCTTCCCCACCGCAGCCCCTCCATGGCTCCCCAGCCCCCTCCACACTGCTCCCTCCCCACTGCAACCACCCAGGGCTGCCCCCTCCGCACCAGAGTCCCCCCAGGTCCTGAGGGCCAGACCTACCGACAAGCACGGCCACCAGCAGCCCGGTGACCCGCTGCTCCTTCACCTCCTGGATCTTGGGCTTGTCCCCAGGTGCCACGGCCTTGCTCATGACAGTGAGGGCGTTGGCATGGGTGACTGAGCGCACGGTGGCTGCGGCGAGCCAGGGCAACCCAAAGAGAGCGAAGAAGCCGCCCATGGCCACAATGAGCAGGAGGTCGAGGTGGAACCCGGAGCCCTTCTGCAGCATCCGCTCCTTCTTGCTGATGATCAGCCTGGGCACAAGGGCAGATGGTTGGCACAGCACAGGCTCCCTTTGCCCCACCAATGCCCCCTGCCCGGCCCCACTGCACTCACGTGGTGATCTGGGTCTCCATGAAGATGAGGATGAAGACGAGGATGGCAGGGAGGCCGCTGGCCACCATCATCCACACAGGGAAGGCACTCTCCACACCCAGGGGATTGATCACCCAACCCCGCTTGTCTGGGGCGGTCACTGAAAACCCACTGGGCACACTCAGCTTCTGCAGGGGGCGGGGGAGACAGAAATGCTGAGAGGGCACTGGCTGTGCTCCACAGAGTGAGAGGGGCCACGGAGGCACCAGGACCCACAGGAACCAGACTCAAAGGGAGAGGGAAGGTCAGATGCTGGGAGCCAGAGGTGGCCATAGGAGGTTGTGGGGTGAAGAGTCCTGCCCAGGAGGTGGGTGGGTGGCTGCTCACCTGTGTGTAGGTGTCCTGGATGCTGTAGTCCACCAGCACCATCACCAGGATGGCAATGGGCACCCCAAAGTCCCCGATGAGCCTCCGGATCTGGGGGAACACCAGCACCAGCCTGGCCACAGCCCCCCTGGCTCACCCCAGCCCCCCTGGGCTCATCCCAGCCCCACGGCCCCCAGGCTCACCCCAGCCCCACGGCCGCACGGCCATCCCCACGCACCCGTCCAGGGAAGAAGCGGCTGTTTTTGAACTTGCGCAGGAAAAAGGCAATGAAGAAGGTGCCGGCCATGAGCACAAGTGAGAGCAGCGCCGTGTTGGGCTGCCCTGTGACCTTGGTGGCACCGCGGGCAGCCGGACTGGTGCCCAGGGCTGTGCTGTTGGTCGCAGCCACACTGCCGTTGCCCCAGGCCTCGGCCGAGCTGTTGGCACTCAGGCAGCCGTGCAGCGGGTGCTCTTGGAAGATCTGCAGCAGGAGGATGGGACGTTCAGCCCCACCCTGCCGCAGCCCTGCCACAGCCCCCCGGCTCATCCTCCACAGCTCACCTTGGCCAGCTTGGAAAAGGTCTCATAGATGAAGATGAGGGAGATGAGAAAGGCAAAGATCTCCTGGGTGAAGCGGGAGACAAAACGCACCAGGAAGCTGCCCTCAAAGGCCACCATGACCAGCACGATGAGGATGAGCCAGAAGCCAATCCAGACACGCCCCACCAGGTACTCCAGCTCGTTAGACGTGCAGAACTGCCCAGCCATATGGACAGATGATGGACAGACAGGTGTCGGTCATGGGGCCGGACAGAGCCCTGGCAGGAGGGCTGTGGGAATGTCTACCCCGGGCAGTGGGGCCAGGGCGGGGGTGTCTCCCCCAGCCCCCAGGGCAGACCCCAGCACCTCACCGTGAAAAAGGCTTCCTCAAAGACAAGCAGTGGCCCCGAGAAGCCGATGACGAGCAGGGGCTGAGCACCCAGCAGGCAGAAGAGGACACCCTGCAGCGATGTGGAGATGATCAGCTCCGACACCCCGATCAGATCCTGCGTCTTCTCCCCTGCGGCAGAACAGGCTCAGGCACACCATCAGGATGGGCCCTTTGGCCTTGGCATCACAGCCCTGCCCGCAGCACACGCACCGGGCAGCACCCAGCACCCCCTGCAAGCCCCCGTGACCCCACCACCCCCGGCAGGCCTCCACAGCCCCCACTCACCCAGCAGCCCCCCGAAGGTGATGGCAGGCGACAGCGCAGCGAAGTAGATGAAGATGACGGCAGCAATGCATTGGGGGTCCAGCGCATCGCGGAAGTCACTCAGGTACTGCGGGTACCTCCGCCGCACGTCCCGGATCAGCCCCCCGAAGGGGCGGCCCGTGCACCTCAGGGGGTCATCGTCCTCCTCGGCCTCGTCCTCCACCACCTTCAGCTTCAGCAGCGCTGGAGGCGGGCAGATGCACGGACAGACAGACAGTGAGACCCCAACAGCTGGGACACCCTCCCAAACCTTGCCCCGGCCCCAGCCCTGCCCTGGCACCTTTCTCTTCAGGGGACTTGGGCTCCAGCAGCAGCCTCCGCTCCTGCGCCATCCTCTTCTTCAGCATCTCGCGCTGGAAGTGGGCGACGCTGCGCAGCAGCTCCTCGCCCTGCACCTCGGATGGCGGCAGCACCACGCTGCAGTCCAGGAACTCGTTGATGGCATTCAGCAGGTCGTGTCGGTCATCAGCCAGGTAGGCAGCCTCATGGAATTGCTGGGAGCCATGGCAGGGTCAGTGCCCATGCCACAGCTCTGTGGTGTCCTGACAGCCCAGCATCGCACAGCCCCAAGCCCAGGGCCTCAGCATGGCCCTGGCCCTGGCACAGTCCTGAGCCCCCAACTCTGGCAGAGCCCTGGCCCCCTCCCCAGTATAGCCAAGAGACCCCAATACGGCAAGGCCCAACTCCCATCCTGGCGTGGCCCCAAGCTCCCCAGCCCCGACAGGACCCCAAGCCGTCATCCTGGCATGTCTCTGAGACCCCAGCACTGGCAAAATCTGAGCCCTCCAGCCCATCCCATCCAAGTCCTGAGCTCCCGCCCCCATCACAGCCCCAAACTCCCAACCCAGTGGTGCCTCAAGACCAGCACAACCCTGAACCCCCAGCCCTGAGCTCCTTCTCCAGAACAGCCTCAAGCCCCTGCCCCAGTAGAGCCCTGAACCCCCATCCTGGCACAGCCCCAAACCCCCCAACCTGGCACAGCCTGAGCCCCCCACCCTGGCAGGACCCCAGTGCCCCAGGGCACGGACCTTGTCGGACATGAGGGTGGAGATGGAACGCCCAATCTCATGATAGTCCATGTGGGTGCTGCTGGGGCCCAGCAGCACGAAGAGGAATCGCACAGGCACAGGCACCTCCAGCACCGCGTCCAGCTCCACAGCCTCCTGCAGCCGCACAAAGGCCATGGTGGGCTGGTCCAGGAACTCCACACAGCCTGGGGTGACAAGGGGCACAGGGGTCACCAGGGTGCCCGGCAGGAGGTCCCCACCCCCCTGTCCTGCCCACCCCTCCATACCCACGAGCACCACCGTGGCCTCAGCGTTGTCTGGGATCTTCTCCAGCAGCTTCAGCTCGTGCTTTGACTTGGAGCGAGTGATGCCGGCTGGGGGCGTGGGAGTGAGGACCTCCCTCTGTGGAGACAGAGTGGGGGACTGGGGTCAGAGCCCTTCCCCAAGACAGAGGTAGGGCTGGGGGGCCATGGCACCCACCTCCCGCTCCATGTCAACGCGCGTGTCGTGCTCGCCGGCGTGGCCGGCTATGAGGGGCTCGGTGACAGCTGGCTCACTGCCCTCAGCCACGTGGTTGGTGCTGTGGTGGTGCACGAGCAGGGAGCCCAGGCTGCCCGCCGAGATGTTCCGCGGGAAGGAGAACTCCTTCTCGTCGCTCGGGTGGCTGCGGGACAGGGCCAGGGCTGTCAATGGAGGCCCAATGGCACAGCCATTGCCAGAATCCCAGGGACAGCGTGAGCCCCGCAGCTCAGGGAGCAGAGCCCAGGGGAAGGAGGCTGTGTTCGTGCCCCCCATGCCCACCTGTGCTTGAGCAGCAGCGCCCGCAGCACGTTGGCGCGGTCCTCGGCCCGGATCTGGTCCGTGATGACCATCTGCTCCACCACCTGGTGAGCCACCCCTGGCAGCGTCTTTTGGTCCAGGTCCAGGAGCACGGCCCCTGGACAAGGGAGGGGGGGCTGAGGCCAGCAGGGACAGGACCCCACCTCACCATGGGACCCACAGAGTGGTCTCCGCCTCCCTACCGTGGGCCAGGGTCTTGCGGAGCTCCAGGAGGCTGCGGAAGGAGAGGGAGGCCACATGTGGCTTGCCCCAGCGGTCCGTCTCCTCCTCCACGTCCTCCTCGAACTTGATCCAGCGTGCCGTCTCCTTCCACTGCAGCTCCTGGTTCTTGTCCGCCACCAGCTCGTTCAGCTCCACAAACACCTGCAGCACAGCGGGGTCAGTGCTGGGACCCAGGGCCCCCGTCCCTGCCCGTGCCCTGCCCCAGGACCCTGCACCTCGTGGGGTTGCCGGTCCTGCTTGCGCTGCCGCGTGCTGGGCTCCTTGTGGTCCTTGCTGACGTGGACCATCTGTGCCTTGGCGCTCTTCCGCACCAGGTGCCGGCGCACGCCCGGCACATCCTCAAAGCGGTGACCTGAGGGGGGTCAGCAATGGTATGGGGTGGGAAATCTGTGGGGCCCTGATTCTCAAACCCCAGCACAGGGGACACTGAGCCCTGGCATGAGCGGCCGTGGACCTGTGGGATGCATCCTGCCTGGGATAGCTCAGGGCAGAGCGATCATCCCAGTGCTGGGGGCAAGTGCTGCAGCACTCGGGGGGTCACTTGGTCACCACCAGCAGTGTCAAGCAGGAGTTGAGGTAGCTCCTGGCACTGGGGTCACCTGCTCCCCATGTGCCAACACCCACATGTGCTCACTGGCACATGGGCTCTGCCCTGGCTGCGCTCCCCTGGGAGCTCCACAGCAAAAGTGTCACCCGCCACCCTGAGAGTCCTGGACTGTGAATCCCTGGGGCCAGTGAGTGCCCAGGGGAGCTGCCACCACTGCTACTGCCGTCACTGGCTCCAGCTGCCCTGGGCTCAGCTCCTGGCCACACTCCACAGGGA
The DNA here is from genome assembly GCF_009650955.1 of Corvus moneduloides. NCBI lineage: Eukaryota > Metazoa > Chordata > Aves > Passeriformes > Corvidae > Corvus > Corvus moneduloides. The sequence goes on from NC_045476.1 coordinate 322,978, forward strand.
CTCAGCCCAGCCCTGGCACCAGGGATGAGTCCCCTGTGGTTCTCCCCAGCACTGGGAGCAGGGTCAGTGCCTGCACCCAGCCCAGCTTGACTGCAGCCACAAGGCAATCTGGCACTGCCGGCCCCACTGTCCCTAACCCACCATCCCCAGCCCCACTCCACTGGCACTGCCTCACCCACTGTCCCGGCCCTGCTCGCCCGACACAGACTGGTCACCAGTGCAGCCCCAGGTGCACAGGGAGCCTCCCACTCACTCTTCATGTAGTCCAGGTCGGCCGAGGCCAGTGTCTGTGCCTCTGACTCGTCTGTCGGCATTTTCTGGTACCGGTCCTGCTCAGCAGCTGTCATGCTGCCAATGCACCGCCGCTCGTGCAGGTTGTAGCTTCGGTGCCCCGGCTGTGACTTCGGCGCAGGGCGACCCGGGGATGCAGCCTCAGCAGCTGCCCCCTCCCCCAGAGCCCCCTGCTCTGCATCAGGGCTGCAAGGTAGGAGCCCACCTCAGTGCCGAGCCCCCCCTCTGCACCCCAATCCTGTCATGGGGTACTGGAAGGGGCTGCCCAGTCCCCAGCCCTGCCATGGGGCGGCCAGAGGATGCTGCCAACTCCTCAAGAGCCCCAGCATTGCCCAACCCCAGCTCACCTGCTGGCCTGGGCTTCCTTCGGGGCCACGCCCCCCCGGGGCTCTGGGGGGGAGCCAGGCAGTGCCGCGGGGGCTGCTGGCTCCTCTGCCTGGCGGTCGGCCACCTCATCCTCCTGCAAGAAGAACTGGGGGGGGCAGGGGGTGAGCCGGCTGCTGGGGAGCCGTGTCTCCCTGGCCGTGGGCTCCTCTGGTGCCCCAGCTGTGCCCAGACACCCCGAGCCGGGGGGCACAGCGCTGCCCGCACCCCAGCCCTGCCCTCACCTGCACTGCCTCGGCTGGCCCGGGCTGCCGCAGCTCCTCCACCGACCGCTCTGTCTCCGTGTCGCACGCGTCATCCTCATCTTCTTCGGCCTCCTCGATGGTGGGGGTCTCTCCAGGGACAGAGGCCCGCCGAGCCTTCTTTTTGCCCTTTTTCGGGATCCCCTTCTTGCGGCGGGCGTCAGGGGGCAGGTGCGTGGAGAGGGGGTGGTGGATGTGGTGGGACGACTGGCGGTGGTCTGGGGGGACCGGGAGTTGGTGCTGTGTTCCCTGCCCATTTCCTGCCCGTTCCCCACTCCCAGCTTGCCCCCTGTCTGCTCCCTGCCCATTCCCTGCTCCGTGCCAGCCCTTGGCCCTGCTCACACTCGAAGTCCTCCTCGCTGTAGCTGCGCCCGGCCTCCTCAGCGTTGCGGGGGTGAGCGTCGTTCAGGATCTCCTCGAAGCGCTCCACGCCCAGCGCCTTGTTCAGGTCCTTCTCCTCCTCCTCCTCCCCGAAGACAGGTGAGCCGGCACCCGGCGCCTCCTGCTCGGGCTGTGGGCCGGCAGCGGGGATGAGCGGGCACGCGGCCCCGGTGGCACCGCCGCCTGCCACGCCACTGGCCCCCAGCGCGCCCCGGTCCTGCAGCCCCGCGGGATGGGAGCCCCGGACAGGGGAGCCCCCAAAGGCACCCAAGGGCTGTGCGCGCCCTGCGCCCTGGGCTAGGCACCCACAGCATCATTCGCCCCCCACACACCCCCAGCACCCCCAGCCTCAGCGCTGTGCTCCAGTGTCACCTGCACCCCATGTGCCACAGCACCCCAGTTCCAGGCCCTGAGGCTGTGCCCCTGGGCATCCCAGTGCCCTGCTCTCCTAGGGACTGGGACCCAGCACCACCAGTGCCGTGCCCCCGGACAACCTCAGCACCCCCAGTGCCGTGCCCTGGTGCCCCCCGCACACCCCGCAGTGCTGTTCCCCCGGTCCAACCCCAGGGCTGTCCCCGCCCCGCTCCCCGGCCCCTGCACCCGCAGAGCCCCGGCGCTGTGCCCCCCCACCCAGTGCTGCTGCTGCACCCCGGCCGTGGGTGCTGGGGGGCCAAGGGGTGGGCTCGGGGGCGAGGGGCTGCGGGGGCAGGGGGGCGGGGCTGGGGGCGGGAGGAGATGCGGGGCTGGGGGCGTAGAGGGATGTGGAGGAGTGGGGGGTGGGGGGGGTTGCGCGGGGAATGCGGGACTGGGGGTTGCAGGGGGGGTGCGGGGACACGGGCGATGCGGAGCTGGGCTGGATACGAAGGATGCGGGGCTGGCGGTTGCGGGGGACTTGCTGGGGGAGTGCGGGAGGGGCTGCGGGGGCAGCGGGGGGCGCGTCCCCGGCCGGTCCTACCTGAGTCATGGCGGAGCCGCTCCCGCCGCAGCTCCCGCAGCGCTTTATCGGAGCGGCGGGACCGGCCGGGGATGGGGCCGGGGGGGGGAGAGCGAGGGGGGGTCGGGGAGGGAACCGGGGGGGCGGCGGCTCCGTCCCGGCCTCGCCAAATATTGACGGAGCCGCCTCGCGCCCGTCTCAAGGTGACGGCGAACGCAGAGGGCACCGGCGGCACCGCGGCACCGGCGGCGGCCCCGGAGCAACCAGCCCCCCCCGAATGCACCGACTCCCTCCGGGATGCACCGGCCCCCCCGGAATGCACCGACTCCCCCCGGGATGCACCGGCCCCCTGGGATGCACCGGTCCCACTCGGGATGCGCCGATCCCCCCGCCAACTCCGGCCCCTCGGGACGCACCAACACCCCGGGACGCATCAGCCCCACCCGCCGAGCCGCGGCCCCCCCGAGCAGCCGGCTCCCCTCGCCGAGCTCAGATTCTTCCCCCGGAATGCAGCGACCCCACGGTCACGCTCCAATGCCCCGGTGCTGCACGGCTCCCTCGGTAAATCCCCTCCCAGTGCTGCACCCACGGCCCCTGCGGGGGCTGCGCAGCCGCCCCCCCCCGCCACGGCCCCCTCCCAGTGACCCTGGGACCCAGGTCCTGGACCTGGGGTGGGGGGCAGTGGGGTACAGGGGCACCCCGGGCACCACGATCTGCCTGCAGGGACACGCCGGGCAGTGGGGGGAGCTCCCACCACCCCGAGTGGGCACCCCACAGCACTTGCTGGTCCAGGGCTGTGCTACGGCCACCCCACACGAATCCCAGCCCAGGTGTCATGTATGAGCACAGGTTCTCCATCCCCGCCCCCACCGCACAGTGATCACAGGGCCCCCCAGGGGGGTAACCCAGAGGGTGACACAGGGGGTGACCCAGGTGACGACCCACGCCACCCCATCACACCCACCACCCTGGCACACAGAGCCTGCCACGTGATGGCAGCAGTGGCGTCAGCGACGTCCTGCACCTGCATCCCCCCACTCCTGCCACATCCCTTCCACCATCTCCACGACCCCTTTGATCCCCCCGACCCCTCAGGCCCCTTTGGCCATGGCCCCATGGCCCCAAACCTGCCGGGCTCCATCCTGCACCCCAGCAGCACCCAACACACTCCTTCGTCCGGCACCTGACATGACCCTGGCACAGGTGGGCACGGTGCCCGGGGTTGGCACTGCAGAGAGAGCCCCCGACAGCCCCTCTAGGCCGCAGTTTACCTGGGAGCCCAGGAGGAACTCCATTAGGATGGGGCCAGTCCCATCCCCGGTCACGTGCGCGCGACAGGGACTTGCCAACGGCACCGGGCAGCCGCGGCACGACACGGGGGTCAATCATTAACTCGGCCCGGGACCTGTCGCCAGGGCAGTGCCGGCACCGCGGGCATCACCACGGCCGTGCCACCAGCGGCACTGGCACCGTGCTGGCCCCAAGGGCACCTGCCACCCTGGCACAGCTGGCCTGGCCTGCCCCGGGGAGCTGCTGTGGGGCAGTCCTGCCCCATGGCTGAGCAATAGGGCAGGTACCACACAACACTGCCAGCACCCCACAACCCTGCCCCACAGCTGAGCAGAGGGGCAGGTGCTATGGGCACTGCCAGCACCCCACAGCCCAGCAACCGGGCATCCCCAGGCGCACCACGGCAGGAGGGCTGAGCCATGACCCCCATCACCCCTCCAGGCAGCATCAGGGGGTGCAGCCTCTCATCCCCCCCAGCCATGAGGCCCGCCCCCGCGGTGGCACTTACGCTCTGGAAGGCTGAGGAGACAATGTGGTGAAGCTCAGAAGACACCTGGGAGTGGGTCATGGTGCCGGCACGGCCCCCGGCACAGCCGGCTTAGCCCTTTTCCTTCTCGCGGGGGCTCAGGGGATGCTGTCGGGGCAGCATAACCTGGGAACACAGAGGGGGATCAGGGGGTCCCCTCGGAGCAGTGCCGCAGGCAGGGGCCGGGGCTGCCCCTCCTCGGGTTGGGCTGGCTCCGGGCTGGTTTGTCTTGGCCACCGGTTGGAATGGGAGAGCTGTGGCCAAGACAAACGCCAGGAGGGGAGCGGAGTCGGGGCAGCGGGACCCCGGGCAAGCACCCAACCCTGTGGGGTGCAGGCAGGGTGCCAGACTCGGGGGGGCACAGCAGCACCCGACCCTCCTGAAACCCCACAACCCCCCCAGTTTCCCCAGCCCAACCCAGCTTCCACCCACATTTGCCCCTTGGCAGCTCCCCGGGCCCTGCGCTGACCCCTCTGGCACCGGTGTGCTGGGTTTATTGCCACGGGAGCTGGCCCCACGTGACGGTGGGGACTGAGGAGGGTGGTGACGGATGACTGCGTCTCACATGAGTGGCATCACCATCCTCGTCACCGTCACTGCTGGGGTGCCAGCACGGTGGCTGTGGTGAGGCTTGAGGAGTCGTGGCCTCAGTGAATGCCAAGGCTGTGGCTCCTCGAGCCTCACCATGGCCCTGGATCCCACCTTTCCCCAAAATTCGGTGCTACCCTGCTCCGGCTGTTCCCTAATCCCTGCTCCCGTCCGGGGCCAGAGCCAGCACATCCACATTCCAGCAAGCAGATTATCCGCCCTGCCACGCCGCTCTCCTGGGGCGCCCGCCAAGCCGCCGCCAGCATTCAGACCCCCCCCCCCCTCCCCCAAATTCAGGATGGGACCCTCCCACGGGGGAGACGTGGTGCTGGGCCACCACCTCGGTGGATGCCAGGGCACTGGTGCGGGATGGTATCGCTGCTCCCGGCACTAAGCAGCTTTTTGGGCTTAGTCCTGTGGGCAGCTTGGGATTAGTTTGGGAACACACTGGGATTGTTCTCGGGAACATCGTGCTCTCACCAAAACACCCAAAAAGCGGGTCCTGGCCCCCTGGCCCCCAGGTGCTACGGCAGGATGGTGACACTGGGGACATGTGGCGCCCAGGAGCCGGGGGCATGACCCCGCTGGAAAGGATGACGGACAGCTGGGGGGGGCACGGGGGGGGGGGACACTTCTGCTTTCCATGGCAGTCGCTGAGTCACGGACGAGCAGTGGCCGGGAACAGCTCAGGGCTCACGCCAGCCCTGTGGAAAGGGGCCAGAACAAGCCTTGATTGGTGCCCTATGGCCAACCCCACTCCCAGGACGCTGGGATGGGGGGACAGATCCGGAGTAGACACCCCAGGACAGTCCCACCGTCACCACATGGCTGCAGTGCCAGCACCTTGCCCTGCTCCCGGGCAGAAGGGTCGGGACACACACCCGCGGCCACGGCGGCGACAGGACCGTGACGGTGTCGGTGTTGGCACCAGCACCAGCCGCGCCCCGCGCTCGGCCCCACAGCACAATGGCTCCTTGTGCAAGGCCGGGCCGCCCCGATAAGCGGGGCAGGACCGCGATCCCGAGCGGCTGCCAGCACTGGCCACGCCGGGAATGACCTGTCGCTGCCATGGGTGCTCAGCTCCGCCGCCACGGCCACTCCTGCGCCGCCGGAGTCACATTCCTGGGACCGGCCCTGGCCTGCCTGAGCTGCTGAGGCGATTAGAGGGCTCGGCCCTGGCCCCACACTGCCTTGGGGCTGCCCCAGAGGGCCCAGGAGCTCCTGGACCCACCTCTGCAGCGCTGGGGCAGTGGGCTGAGCGCGGTGGGAAGCAGGACCCGCATGAATGCTGGCACCCGCACTGCAGGCAGCACATTCACACCATGATATACATGTCCACACCAGGACAATTGTGTCCTGGGCAGCCTGTCCACACCGGGACAACCACGTCCACACCGGGACACCCACGTCCTGGGAAGCCAGTCCCCACATCCACACCAGGACAACCATGTCCATAGCACAGACCCAAAATCCCATGAGAAGGGACAAGACTGGGAGCAGGGGACCCCCAGGGCAGCAAGTGTCCTCCTGCCCACTCTCCCATGCCGGTGCCCCCACTACCAGCAGCACCATGACTCCTGTCACTACGTCTGCTGCCACCACCACGTCACTCGGCAGATCCCTGCCATGGCTCAGCACACAAACATGTGCCACCCACACTTGTGCCCACACTGGCACCAAGGCTGATGGTGACCCCTGCACCACGTCCCCCAGTCTCGGTGGTGACACCAGGTGCCCCCTCGGTGACAAGGAACACACCGTGTCGGTTGTGGCCTCCCTGCTGGCAGCACCCCCCAGCACAGCATGTGCCAGGCAGGAGGAATGGCTGGGGCGAGGCCAGCACAGCCCAGGCTGCGCCCATCGCCTGGGCAGACATGTCCAGGGAAGTCAGGAGACCCCCAGTTCCCTGCACCCCGAAATGGAGGAGGCCCAGTGGGTGCCCCAGCACTCTGCCCACCCCCAAGGATGGGAGTCCCCCCAGCTCCCTGCAGCCCCTTGCCCCTTGCTCCCCGCCCCAGCTCACCTGGCTGCTCTGGGAGACCCCTGGGAGATACTGGCACCCCGTGAGCCCCCCAGATCCCACCCAGCAGAGGCAGTTGGGATCCTGCACTCTCTCATCACCTTGGGACACCACGGAACGGAGCTGGGCCAGACACCACTGGCTCCCGCCTGGCAGAGCTTCATTCACTGAAACTTTGGAAACCAACACCAAAAATATTCGCCTCCCTCCCACCACACCCCCCTGCCCACCTACCAAAACTACCATGATCTTGAGATGAATCACAGCTCTGCACCCATGTGGTGCCCCTACCACTGTCATTGCCACTGTCACCGATGTGCCAGGGTACCCCCCACCACCACACTGCCACCTCAGAGAGGCCAAGACCTCCCCCCAGGCAGCACCAGACCCGCAAGAGGCTCCTGCCATTGCCATCGGTGGTCCCCCCCCATTGTCTCATCCCAGGCCAGGAGGGGACAGGCACAGCTGCTCCCCACAACCCTGTGGGGACATGCACCAGCATTGTCAGCTTGGTCCCTGCAGGATAGCACCTCTTTGAGGGGGTGGTCTGGCCACAGGGACAGCCGCTCTGTCACCTACGGCAGGTCTGGGCGACGCCCACCCACCCACGGCTGTCGGAGCCCACCGGGGAGGTATCACTGCCGCTGTGCCACCCCCGGTCCCGGCACAGCGTCGGCCACACTCACCCCATCACACGCTGGCCCGGTAAGCCCAAGGCTGCAGCAGCTCCTGCCGCTCCCACCTCCCGAGGACGGGGTCCTGCCCAGCGGGAATGGCGTGGGACCCCCGGCACGGCAGGGGTGAGGCCCGTCCGGAGCAGGACCGCGGGCAGCCGCACTGTGCCCGGAGCTGCCGAGCGCTGCCAGGAGTTTTATACCGGCTCAGGAGGAAAACAACCCGCGGGAGCAGCGGCGGGAGCGCGAGGCTTTGTTCCGTGGAGCAGCCCCGGATCCAAACAGCGCAGCTCTGCCAAGTCCTTCGCCGTGGCTCCCGTGGCGACCCCACTCCCGCCCCACGCGTCTTTGGGGACACAGGGGACATGACCCCCGCCATAAGCGCAGGGTCCCACGTCGGGCGAGGGTTGTGGCCACCCCCTTGGCCTCACGCCCCTGGAATGCCCCGTGCGGCGTCCTCGGGCAGCCAGCCCGGTCCCTGCGGCCACCACGTCCCGTCTAATGACAGGCTGTGACTGTGGGGGCTGCGACGGGGACAGCACGGGGACACGGCTCCCACGGTCCCCTCCCTTCCGCCGGCCGGGATGGCATCCGCAGGCAGGGTGGCACCTGGGTCACCCTCAGTCCTTCCCAGGGCACAGGAGGTGCCAGGAGGGTCCCCCAACCCGTCCTTTGGACCCTTCTGCCAGCCCCATCTCCTGTAGCATCGCTGCCCGCCCAGGACAGGTGACAAAACAGGTACAGACCTACCTGGGCACGGGGCCAGCCCCGCTCCTGGCCCCCGAGCCCCCGGGAGCACGGGCGGAAGGGCTGCCGGCGGGGAGGCGCAGGTGCCGGTGCCAGTGGATCGTTAGAACGATCACATCCCGGGTTTTTTTGGCAACCGCTTGAAGCGGTGCAGCGACCCCGAAAGGCTCGACAGCAGGGTCCCCACTGGAGCCCTCCTCCGTGGGGGGACGGGGCAGGCACGGAGCCCTTCCCGCAGCACTGGGAGCTGCCAACATAATTCCACTGCGGAGCGATCCCAACTCCTGACACCGTATCGAAGACCAAAAGGGTCTCTGCAGCTGGGAAGAGGGGCAGCCACAGGCAACGCAGCCCCCAAAACCTGTTCCCATCCCAACCTGCTGCCCTCTCCCTGGGGACGCGCTGTGGGGCCATGGGAGCCCACGCTCCGTGGGAGAGCCCCGGGCTGGAGCCGTGCCCGGCGTTGCTCAACGCCGGATGGTTTCGCAAGGGGCAGTGCCCCGGCACCGGCGGCTCTCAGCGGGCACCGTGCGACTCCCCAGGCCCCTCGGACACTCCGTTCAGGGGGAGCAGGACGGTGGCAGGTGGCTGGATGATCCTAGTCCCCTTCCTGGTCCTGTGGACCCCTCAGACCCCTCCGCTCGCGGGGAGCGGGTGGGCGCAGGACGGCTCCAGCCAGGTGACAGGGACACACACCTGGTCCCCCCCCAGCCCCGCGTCTCTCACCTGCCGAGGGCTACCGGGCTCAGGCGCCGCGGGAGAAGCGCATGGAGCGGCCTCGCTGCAAGAGAGAGGGATAAAGATGGTGAAGGGTCCTGGATTTCCCCCTGCCCCACGCGGCGTCTGGGATCCACCGTGACCCCGAGAGCAGGGTCTGGGGTCACCTGAGACCACCCTGCTCGGGGCTCCAGCGGCGGCGGGGAAAGGCCGAGCTCCAACGTCCCGGGCAGCATCGCTGCTGGCCGGGAGGACGGTGGTGCCGGGGTGTCCGGGAGGGGTCCAGAGGGGCCCCCCGGGCGTCCCGGGGTGCCGGGGTGGTCCTGGGGGATGCCCGGGGCTGGGTATTGCTCCACCTGCAGCCGAAGGAGCCAAGGCATCCGGAGCATATGCTGGGAGACCCGGAGTCCCGGGACACGGCACAGCCGCCCTGAACCCCCCCACCGCGGCAGGGGCCCCGGGAAGGCAGCGGGGGGAAGCAGAGCCGCGGCCGCGCCGGGACCTGGAGTTGCCAGGGCGGGCCGGGACGGGACCGGGACTGAAGCTGCCGCGGGCGGGGCGGGAGAGGAGGGAGCGGAACGGAGGGGGCTCGGTGAGAGCAGCGTGCGGGGAGCGGGGACAGCGCGGGGGAGCGGGGACAGCACCGGCGGGGACGAGCGGCACCGGGAGGGGAGGGCAGGGGCACCGGGACCGGGACCGGACCAGCCGTGCTGCACCCTGCCAGCCCCACCGCCTCTGCTCACGATCCCGCTGCTGGTGCCGCCGCTTACCGGACAGTCCGGCCGCGCCGGGCGGGTCTGCGCGTCCCCGCGGGGCGGAGCAGCGGGAGCGCGCCGGGGCGGGGCGGCACCGGGCGGGTCCGCACCGCTTCCGGCACCAATCCGGCAGGTGCGGACACCGTCCCCGCAATGGGTTCCCCGGAGGGCCCCCACGCAGTGCCTCTGTGCCGGGGAGGGCGGGCGGGGGGACACGGGCGGTCCGGCGGGGACTCGGGCAGGCGGAGCCGGGGATCGAACCCGGAACCTCGGGGCGGGGGTGGGGCGGGTGGGCGGTGCCATCGCGGGAGGTGTGGCGTGGCGGGCGGGGGCTGCCGGGAGGTGTGGCGGGGCCGCGCGGGGGCTGCCGGGAGGTGTGGCGGGGCCGCGCGGGGGCTGCCGGGAGGTGTGGCGGGGCGGGCGGGGGCCGGTGGCGGTGGCGGGGCCGGGGCCGGGGCCGGGCCGGGCCGGACCGGGACCGATCGCGGCGCGATGCAGAAATACGAGAAGCTGGAGAAGATCGGCGAAGGTGCGGCAGTGCCGGAGCCGTGCGGGGGGACCTGGGTGCTGTGGGGCCCGGCGGGGGTGTCGGTACGGGTACCGGGGGCTCGGCCGTGACCCCCTTCCGTTCCCCGCAGGCACCTACGGGACCGTGTTCAAGGCTAAGAACCGGGAGACGCACGAGATCGTGGCGCTGAAGCGGGTGCGGCTGGACGACGATGATGAGGTGAGGGGGGGGGCGGGGCTGGGACCCTCCCGGGACCCCCGCCCGGGACCCCCGGGGACCCCCCGGCTCCCCCAACCCGGCGTGTCCCGCAGGGGGTGCCCAGCTCGGCGCTGCGGGAGATCTGCCTGCTCAAAGAGCTCAAGCACAAGAACATTGTCAGGTACCGGGGGGCTCCGGGAGGCAGCGGGGGCTGGGGGGTCGCGGCACGGGGCTGCTCCCCCCGGTGCTCCGGGCCCGGGCGGGCGCTGGGGGTCTCAGGGACCCCTCCCCCGCAGGCTCCACGACGTTCTGCACAGCGACAAGAAGCTGACCCTGGTCTTTGAGTTTTGCGACCAGGTGAGCACCGGCGGCACGGGCGGGGTTCCTGGGGGGCACGGGGGTCCCTGGGGGTCTCCAAGGGTCACCGCTCCCGGCTCCCCCTCGCTTCCCCCCAGGACCTGAAGAAATACTTCGACAGCTGCAACGGGGATCTGGACCCCGAGATTGTCAAGGTGGGTGTGGGAGCCCTGGGGAGCCCCCGGGGTCGCAGCTTGGCCCCGCGGTGCTGGGGGGCTGATGGACCCTGCCTGTGCTCTCCCACAGTCGTTCATGTACCAGCTGCTGAAGGGCCTCGCGTTCTGCCACAGCCGCAATGTCCTGCACCGGGACCTGAAACCCCAGAACCTGCTCATCAACAGGGTGGGGGCACACGGTGGGAGTGGAGGGGTGACAGTGGGAAGGGCCCGGGGCAAGGGCAGATGGAGCAGGGGGCTGGGCAGTCACACCTGGGAGTGGGGGGCTGTGCTAGGGGGTCATGCTTGGAAGTGGGGGGCTGTCTGTCTGTCCTGGGGAGTCATATCTGGTGTTTGTCCAGCCACAGTTGCAGCTCCATCTCTCCCGCGTTCCCAGTGATGGGAAGGGCAGCAGGGCCGTTGTCCCTGGGGTGTGGGGGACACAGGTGGGGCCCCCCGCGCTGACCCTGTCTGTCCCCCCAGAATGGGGAGCTCAAGCTGGCAGACTTCGGGCTGGCCCGGGCCTTCGGCATCCCTGTGCGCTGCTACTCGGCCGAGGTGAGCGGGGGCTCGTGGGGCTCGGGGTCCTGGCCCCACGCAGCCGCCGGGGGGTCCCCCTGTCCCTGTCCAAGTGTCCCTGTCCCTCCCCAGGTGGTCACTCTGTGGTACCGGCCCCCCGATGTTCTCTTCGGTGCCAAGCTCTACTCCACCTCCATTGACATGTGGTCAGCTGGGTGCATCTTTGCGGGTACACTGTGGGGCGAGAGGGGGCGGGGGCCTGGGGGGCCAGGGGGGCCTGTGGGAACCACCCTCTGTCCCCCCAGAACTGGCCAATGCGGGGCGGCCCCTCTTCCCAGGCAATGACGTGGACGACCAGCTGAAGAGGATCTTCCGATATCCTTGGGAATGGGGAACCCCAGAATGGACTGCTTGGGAATGGGGAGCTCAGGGAATGGGGAACCCGAAGGAATGGAGACCACTGGGAATCCCCTGGGAATGGGGAGCCCTGTGGGAAGGGTGATCCCCCCGGAAATGGGGACCTCCAGAATGGGGGATTGGGGGAACCCTGGAAAGGAGAGCCCTCGGGAATGGGGACATCCCCTGGGAATGGAGACCCCCTGGGGAATGGGGAGCTCTGAGAATGAGAATCCCTGGGAATGGGAACCCCCCTTGGCTGGGCAGAGGGGCAGGGGGGCAGGTGCCGGGTGCCCTTGTGGTGGCCCTTGACTGTCCCCACGCTGCTGGGGACCCCCACGGAGGAGCAGTGGCCAGCCATGGCCAAGCTGCCGGACTACAAGGTGAGAGCTGGGGACCGGAGGGGTCAGAGGGAATAAGGGAGTCTGGGGGAGCTGGGGGTCACCTGTGTGTCCCCAGCCCTACCCCATGTACCCAGCTACCACCTCCCTGGTCAACGTGGTGCCCAAGCTGAACGCGACTGGCCGGGACCTGCTGCAGGTGAGACCCCGCCTCTGTCCCCCTGCCTGTGCCCGTCCCCGCCTGTGTCCCCCACCTCTGGTGTGTCCCCCAGCCTGCACCTCCCCCTGCTCGTGTCCCATTGCTGTGTCCCCCACACTTGTCCCCCCTGCCCACCCCATGGGGGCTCCGGCTCCTGGGAGTGGGTGCCCTCCCCCCTCGCAGCCCCCTGCCCACCTGTGGGGGCTGTGGGATGGGGAGGGTCCATGCTCTCCCCCCTCAGCCCCCCGTGCCCCCCAGAACCTGCTCAAGTGCAATCCAGTGCAGCGGATCTCAGCGGAGGAGGCCCTGCAGCACCCCTACTTCACCGACTTCTGCCCCCCCTAGGGCCCCCCAACCCCCAGACCCCCATGAGGGGGGCAGCCCCCAGCCCCCCGCAGCCAGGTGCCAGCCCGTGCCAGCCCCCTGAACTGCAGCCCCTCCGGTATTTATTAGGTTCTGCCCTGGCTGCGGGGGGCTGGCACAACCCCCCCAGCCCCCCAGCCCCGGGGGGTGGATGAGAGGGCTGGCACTCCCTCCAGGGACACAGGACTCACCCGGGGGCAGGGGACTTCCCAAGGCATGGGAACCCCCGGGACATGGGGCCACAGGGCTGCTGGAGGGGCAGGACCCTCGGGGACCAGGCACAGGGACCCAGGGAGGAATACGCCCCCCACCCTCCTCTCCCGACTCCCCCCGACCCCTTCTCTGCTGGGGGTCCTGGGTGTGCCCTCATCTAGGGCGCTGCTGTACGTGGGTGATGTGCGTTTGGTGTCCCATAAAGAGCTTCCCCCCCCAGCGCCGCCTTCTCCTTCCTGGGGTGTTGGGGCCCCCCTGCTGCCATGCGACAGCTTCCCTGCACCAGCCCCTGACCCCAGGCCCAGCCCTGTGACCCCCCAGCGTTGCCTTCTCCTTCCTGGAGTGCCCAGGACCCCTCAGCACCCCCAGCCCCCTGTCCCCCCCCCAAGCAGCCCGGAGCCAGGGCTGGGGCGCCTCTTTATTTGGGGGGGCTGTCGGGAGGGGTTGCATGTCCAGCGCGAGGGGGCACAGGCAGCGCATGCAGGGACGTGGGAGCAGGGCCGGGGGGGCCCCTCACCCCCAGCCCCCCGGCACCCCCTCAGGGGGCGGGGGGGGCCTGGAGGCCGCCCCGCGGCCCGGGGGTGTCCCCCCAGCCCCCCGGCCGGCGGGGGGGCGGGCTGGGCTCCGCGGGGGGGCCCGGGGAGGACCCTAGAGCCGGGTGACGAGGTAGCAGGTTCGGGGCGACGCCGAGACGGGGCGTGGGGCCGGGCAGGGGGGGCCAGGCGCTCTGCAGGGGGGTCGGGGGGTCAGCTCCCTCCGCCACTACCGGCCTTCTGCGCCCCACCTGCTGGGGTCTCTGCCCCTTGCCCCCTCCCCTCGTGCCCCCCAGGGTGTCCCAGGAGCCCTCCACTTCGGGAGGGACCACCACGCGGCCAACCTGGAGCCAGGCTGGCCCGTCCCATGTCCCCCACCCGGCCCCCTCTCTCCTGCCCCACTGTGTTCCAGAGGGGAGGTTGGGGGACCCCAGCCCAGCTGAGGAGTGTCAGAGCAGGGGGGACCCCAGAACAGGGTGCTGTGGGGTATGATGAGGATGGGGATGTCTGCAGGGAATGGGGGGGTCTACAGGGAATGAGGTCTGCAGAGAATGCAGGGGGGTTTGCAGGAAATGGCCCCGCACCCCCCACGCTGGTCCTGGGGGGCCCCCACGGACCCCCATCTCCCCCCAGGGAGTGACTGCCCCACACTCCCTGTGCCAGCCCTGGGGGCCTCTGGTTGCCCCCCCCCATGTACCTGGGTGGGCGCGGGGCCGTGGGGCTGCCCGGGACCGCCGGGTGCTCCTGGACGGGCGCACGGAGGGACGAGAGAGCGGTGAGCGGGGGGATGATGAGGTGCGACCCCCGAGCTGGGGGCTGGGGAGGGGGGGGCGCGGGGGGGTTACCAGGGTGCTGCCATCGCTCCGGGGGCTCCGCTTCTTCTCCTTGTACAGGCTGAGGAGTTTGTCCCGGAACACCTGGGGGGGGGCAGGTCAGAGTCCCCAGCCCTGAGACCCCCAGGAAGGGGGGAGGCCAGGGTGGGCTCACCTCATACAGGTAATCAAAGATCTCCAGGATGGTGAGGAGGCTGGCACCGATGAAGAGCCCCATCTGCCCCCCAATGTCACCTGCGCGGGGGTTGACGTCAGTGAGGGCAGACCCCTGGTTCCCCCGGCACCCCCAGGCCCCCATCCCTCACCCAGCAGCCCGGCCACCTCGTACGCCTTCTTCTGCTCGATCATCTCATAGTTCAGTGCCTCGAAGAAGATGTCCAGGACCAGCACATTGTCCCTGGGGGGATGCAGGGGACAAGGGGGCAGCATCAGGCACAGGGGGGCTGTGCCAGGCTGTGCTGTGTCAGGCTGGACTGTGCCGTGGGGTACAAGGGGGACAGGGCAGAGGGGTGTGCCAGGCCATGCTGTGCCATACTGGGCTGTGCTGTGCCATGCTGAGCCATGCCGTGCTGTGCCGTGTGGGTTTCCCGTTTCTGGGGCAGATTTGCACAGGGGAAGCCGTGCTGTGCCATGCCATGTCACACTGTCACCCCGTGCCATGCCATGTCACACCATCATTTTGGGCTGTGTCAGTTCATGTCTGCTGGGGGTGCCATGGGGCCGTGCCGTGTCACACTGTCACTCTGGGCTGTGCCAGTTCACAGGTGCTGGGGACGTTGTGTCACGCTGCTGGTTCATGTCATGGGGCCGTGCTGGGCCGTGGCACACTGTCACACTGTGCCATGTGACGCCAGTTCTCATGCTGGGGCTGTGTGGCTGTGCCGTGCTGTGTCACGCTGTGCGCTGGCGGGGTGGTGGGTGACACCGCGGTGGCAGCAGTGGTGGCAGTGTCACTCACGCAATGTATTGCTCCGTCTTGTTGAACTTCTTGGCCAGGTACTTGGCCGAGGCCTTGCTGGGGATCTTCACCATGGAGAGCTCTTTGCCGTAGCGCACCATGGCGCAGGGCGTGCGGCATGCACAGTACTCGCTGTCCTTCGTCACCAGGAAGTCTGGGGGGGGCGTGGGTGGGACGGGGACCCCCGGGACCCCCGCCCACGGGGGGCAGGCGGGATGGTCCGGGGGCAGAGCTGGAGGGCGGTGGGTGCCACCGGGGACAAGTGTGCCACAAGTACTACTGGTGGCACAGGGAGGAGGCCCGGCCCTGCGCATCTGGGGGACAGCAGTGACCCCCACCCTGGCGAGGGCACAGGGACCCCGGAGCCACACTCACAGAAACGGGGGCACGGGGAGGCTGAGGGGTCCCGGGGAGAGGGCAGGGGTGTCCGGGGCCATTGTGGGGCACAGAGTACGTACCCAGCGCGGGGTCGGCGCACTCCTTGTACTGCTCCGGGGTGCAGACGTTGGCATTGCCTGCGGGGGAGGTGGTGGTCGCAGGCGCGGGGCTGGTGCCGGCAGCCCCCAGCCCCCCGGCCGCCCCCGCGCTCACCCGGCATGTGCACCATGCGGCAGTTGCAGTTCTCGGCCAGGTAGCGCGTCTCGCAGTCCAGGCGGCACGCAGTCAGGCTGTAGTTGGTGAAGAAGTCGGACTCGATGGGGGTGGCCTTGCAGTCCCCCCACGGTGGGGGCAGGTACACCAGCTGCCGGGCACCCGCTAAGGAAAACACAGCCTCCCGGGGCCCCGTGTCAGCCCCGATGTCCCCGGTGTCATACCCGGCCCACCACGGTGCCATCCCTCGGGCAGAACTCACCCCGCACAGACAGTGCGGCGGGTCCTACCGCGCCAGAGCCCCCGTTCCACCCCGTCCCCTCCTTTCTGGGCGTGGGGATGGGCGTTGCAGCAATTGTCACCTGTGCTGGGTGCCACAGCGAAATCTGGCAGGTGGCACTGTTTGGGAGCATGCGGGACCAGGACGTGCCAGGTGGGGGGGTCAGCACGGGCCCCCGCACTCCCCTCGGTGCCTGGTGCAGGGATTATGCCTGGTGAGGACCCAGCACCCCCCACCCGTGGGCGCCAGGGCCAGATTCCTGCTGCCGCCGTGTTACTGCCGCCCATGTGCTGGCACACGTGGTGACACCCACCCGAGGCACCTAAATTTAGGTGTCTGGCTGCGGGGGCCGGGCGCTGCCACCCCCCCGGCGGCTGTTCCACAGGAACCGGGGGGTCGCTGCTGGAGCCAGTGCCTGCGCAGGGGCTGCCCCACACCGTGTGCTGCTCCCAGCCAGTGCAGTGGCACGGTACCCTCGGCATGTCTGGGCATGGGGTGTCCCCATGGAGACGGCCGTGGTACCCATGGCAGAGTTCAGGATGGCCCCATGGCTTGGAATGTCCCCACAGGGATGTCTGTGACAACAACAGGCCATCCCAAGCCCTTTGGGGGTCCATTCTGATCCCTTTGGGTCTGCATCCCAAGCCCTTTGGTAGTCCATCCCAATCCCTCCAGGGGCCCATCCCGATCCCTCAGGGGGTCTATGCCCAGCCCCGGGCACCGTGCCCGGATACCCGCTGCTGCTGGCAGGAGACGAAGGTCTGAAAGCCAGGGGCAACGCCAAAGCCCAGCTGGTCAATGAAGGGTGGCTCATCCTGGCTGTGGATCTGCACCTTCACCCCCGCCTCAAACGAGGTCTCATCTGCAGAGCAGGGGGAGGGGAGTCAGGAGGCAGGGCGTCTCACCCATGTCCCCCCAGATGGGCTTGTGCTCACCTGTGTCCCCCCAAAAGGACAAGTACTCACGTGAGACCCCCCAGACAGCCAAGTGCTCTCCCCCATGTCCCCGCAGATGGGCAGGGTCTCACCTGTGTCCCCCCAGACGGGCAGATACTCCTCCTGCTGCACATTGAGCATGAGCTCGAGGCCGTTGCCGGAGCCGCCCTGCAGCGTGGTCAGCACCTCGCGCCCCGGCCCCCCCGGGTTGAATGTGTAGCACTTCCCCAGGCGTGTGAAGATCTGCAGGGACACAGGGCACACGTGGGACACGGGGACAGGGCTCTCACTGCCACTGCAGGGACCCCATGGGGACATGGGGATGGGGCATTCAGTGCCACTGTGGGGACCCTGTGGGGACACAGGGACACACATGGGGACATGGCAATGGGGATTCCAGTGCCCCACATGAGCCAGGACAGGATCCCAGTACCCCTAGAGGGTACCTACAGGACCCAGGAGGGGATCCCAGTGCCCTGGGACAGGATGCCGGTGCCCCCAGGAGAAGGCGAGGATGTAGATGGTGCCCGCGCTTTCGCTGCCGCAGCTCTGCAGGGATATTGGGTTTCGTCGCTGTTCCAGGGAACATGTGGGGACACTTGAGGTGGGAGGGCACAAGCCAGAACAGTGATGGGGACCAGGACTCCTTTGTCACAGCAGCAGAGGCCACCATGTCCCCCCCAGGACCTGAGAGCCTGTCCTGGGCCAGCCACCCCAGGGACCGCGGGGACCCGCACCCCCAGCCAGGAACCCCGGGGTGACCTTGAGTTCCCAGGGATCGGTACCCACAGCCAGGGACCCTGGGGTGACCCTGAGCCCCCAGACTGGTCTCACGGCCCCTCACCTCCTGCCGTGCAGTCCCATGGCGTCATGGCCCCCTCTGCTATGGGTGCCCCCACCCGGGGGTTATGTCCCACGGGGGGAGTGGAGGGGGCGTTGCTGTGGCAACCAGCTGCTCCCAAAGTGGGGACCCGTTGCCATGGCAATGCGGTGCCCAAGGAGGAAAGGGGGGGGCGGGTGTCATGGCAACGGCTGCCCGGCATGGGGATGCTGGGGGGGGCATGGGTGGGGACAGTGATGGGGACGTGGCCCCAGCACTGCCAGTCCTCCTTGACTCCGCACTCAGGGTCACACAGGGACCCACAACCCTGCACCCTGGGGACCCCCTGTCCTTCACCCTGGGGACCCCAAGCCCTGCACCGTGGGCACCCCCAGCCCTCACCCCGAAGATCCCCTGTCCCCACACCCCCATCCTGCCCCATTCAACTGGCGCTGGGGTAGGTGAGAGGAGACATGTTTCACCCCAATGGCCCTTGGGCCCCCACCACATGTCCAGGAACCTCAGGGACACTAGGGCCCGGGCTGGGAGGAGGTGCAGGGACACAGTGCCCAAGCTCAGCACCATGGCCCAGAGCAGAGGATCCCAATCCGGGGCTGAGACTGGCCGAGCCTGGGGATTTTGGGAGGCAGAGCCAGGACCCTGCTGCTCAACCAGGCACGTGCCACCCACCCCAAGTCCTGCCCTGGGGACCCTCAGCCCTCCTGCCACATGTCCTGGCCCTCAAACCCAGGGGCCATCACCAGTGGCTGGCCCTGCTGCAGGAACAGAGGGCAGAGCAGCTCTGGCCACAGGCACTGGGGCACGGGGGGAATGGAGGGAGCATGGGGGGCACAGAGGGGGCACAGAGGGGGCACGGAGCTGTCACAGGGTGGCTCATCCCTAAGCTCCGTGGTGACTTAATTAGTGCTCTAAGAGCATTAAGGTGACGGTAATTGCTGGGGACAGTGATGTGGACTGGGCAGAGCTGGCACAGCAGACGTGAGCTGCTCAGCGCCCACACTGCTGCCTGGTGCTGCTGTGGCAGGAGGGATGTGTCCGTGCTGCCCATGCCACCATCACTGCCTGTCCTGCCCACGCCACTGCCCCTGTCCACCCTGCCTATGATACTGTCCCTGCCCATCCCAGTGTACCTGTCTGTCACACAAGTGTCATGATCCCTGCCTGTGCCACTGTCCCTGCCCTGATCTGGGGGCCACAGCGAGGGGTGCTGGGGGCAGCAGTAGGGGGTGCTGGGGGTCACAGCAGGGCGGCATGAGGATCCCCACCCATGTCAGGCATGGAAGAGCCTCTGTGCCAACAGCCAGGACAGTGGCTGCTGCTGGCAGTGCCCGGTGGCACCCGAGGCGGGCGCAGGTGGTGAGGGCTGCACCTGTGAGCACCCTGTACAAGTGACACCCCTAGAGGTGAGCACCCACACCTGTGAGCATCCTGTCCTTGTGAGCACCCTGTACCCCGAGCATCCTGTGCCCACCACCACCTCTGCCCAGGGCCTGCATGCCGGCAGAGACTCCCAGCCAGCACAGAGTCCCCGGCACAGCCCTGCTCCATCCTGGGCACCGTTCACAGCTGCCTGGCACCCCTGCAGCACCCAGGGTGGGGGAACCCCTGTCTGGCAGCTGCTGTACCCGGAGGGGAGGGCAGGGGCTGATGGTGCTGTGGGCGGTGGGATGAGAGAGGGGACTCACCTGCCGGCGTCTGACCCCAGCAGGACTCCCAGGTCCCTCCACAGCCCCGGGGGCACACAGCGGGTCCCCTCCCCATCCTTGCGGTGCCCAGGGGCAACAAGCTGGGAGAAGGACCTCACCCATGGATGCCCAACCCCAGCAGGCTCCCGTGTCCCTCCGCAGCCCCGGGGCATACGGTCAGTCCCCTCCCCACCCTCTTGGCACTCACCACGGTGAAGTTGCGGGCAGTGCAGCCGGTGCCACGGAAGGAGCACTGCAGCAGCATTTCAGCCAGGTCGTGGCCCGTGCGGTTGTAGAACTCGGCCATGCTGAAGGGCTTCGCCTTGAAGTTCTTGAAGTTGGCCTTGTCGCGCAGCGCGGCCAGGACGTGGGGCTCAGCCAGCTGCGGGTTGCTGATCTCGTAGCGCTCGTTGAGCAGCGCCAGCAGCTCGCCCACGTGGTACATGTCGTTGCGGGTGATTTTGGAGAAGCGGAACTCGTTGAGGTTGCAGATGGTGATGGCCGGGAAGGTGAGGTTGCGGGCAGCCACCTCGTCCAGCTTGGTGACGTGGGGGTAGGTGAGGAAGTAGGCGACGCGCTCGGCGCACACGAGCAGCAGCAGCCCCAGCGAGCCCAGGAAGAAGCCGCCCCAGAGCACGCGGCGCAGGGACACGGCCCCGTAGGCGAAGACGTGGCTGATGCCGTGCAGTGAGGAGCTGTGGGCGAAAGCCCGCAGGCTGGAGAGCCCCTCGCCCTCCCCGCTGCCCTCCGAGCCCCTCCTCATCCTGTTGCCGCCGGGGCCCCGCGCTGCCCTGCACCCTCAGCCCATCGCCGCGCCGGGCTCAGGGCGCAGCTGGCGGCGAGGGAAGGGGGGGAGGAGGGTGGGCAGGGGAGAGGAAAGGCAGGAGAGGCAGGGCAGGACCGGCCGCTTCGCTCCCCAAGGTCCTTCACGCAGCCGGTGCCGATGCTGCCCGACCGGTGCCGCGGAGCCGCGGGCAGCGCAGCGCAGCTCCCGTCCCGGTTCCAGCCCCAGCCTCGGTCTCGGTTCCGGTCCCGGTTCCAGCCCTGGTCCTGGATCCAGTCCCGATGCCAGCCTCGGTCCCCGTCCTGATCCCGGTCCCGGATCTAGCCCCAGCCCCGATCCCGGTTCCAGCTCCCGTTCCAACCCCAGCCCCGGTCCCGCTCCCGGCTCCGCTCCCGCCGCGGCGCAGTCGCCGCCGGTCCCCGCCGCCCCCCGCCGCCGCCGCCCCCGCCCCTCCTGCTCGGCTCCACCCGCCGCCCCCGCCGGCGGCCGCAGCGCTGGGGTACGGGGGGCCGAGACCCCCGGGAAGGGGGGACCAGCAGGCAGCGCCCCTTCATCGGGCAGCTCAGGGGAACCCACCTCGGGGGTCACACAGAGGTCCCCCCGTCCCAGGGTCACGCAGGGGTCCTCCGCCCCGGGGCGTGATGCAGTGGAGCCTTCACCCCAGAAAGATGCCACGGGGTCCTCTCACTCCGGGGTGACACAGGCGTCTCCCATCCTAAGGCTGATCCAGGCGACCCCCCCCACCCCGGCAGAGTCATGCAGGGCTAATCCTACCCCAGGGGGTCACACAGGGGTTCCCCCAGCCTGGGGGGTTGACACAAGGGTCCCCTACCTTGAGAGGCGGCACAGGGGACAGTCCATCCCGTGGAGTCACGAAGGGGTAACCCCCATTCCAGGGGCCCCCATCCCGGGGTCATGCAGAGGGTCCCCTTCCCCAGAAAGTTGACACAGGGTCCCTCCACTCCAGGGGTGATATAGGGGCCCCCACCCCTATAGGCGACCCCTCTCGCTCCAGGGGGGGGGGATCACACGGGGGTCTTCCCATCCCAGAGGTCACCCAGGAGTTCCTCCACTCCGGAGGTGACACATGGGCCCCCCTGCCCCGGGGGTTAATATCGGGGCCCCCCATGACAGAAGTCACGCAAGGGCTCCTCCATCCCGGGGGGGAATGCAGGGGTCCCCCATCCCGAGGTCACGTAGGGGCTCACCCCCCCTTCCCCGGGGGGTGTTGCAGCGTTTCCTCACTCGGGAGTGACACAGGGGTCCCACGCTCCCCGGGGACACATGCGACACCCTACTCCGACGGTCAGACAGGGAACCCTCACCCCAGGAGGGCCACAGGGGTCCCGCATCTAGGGGGGGGGGCTCACACCAAGCAGGGGTGACACGGGAGACCCCCCCCCCACCCCCCCCGCGGGCAGCGCCGCCGGGGAGGGGGCGGGGCCAGCCTCGCCAGACACGCCCACAAACCAGACGTCACTCACCCCAAACCCCGCCCCGTCCCGCCCCCTCCCCGGTGCCAAGGGCGCCCTCCAGCGGCCCGGAGGACCCGTCGCAACGTCCCACCACAAGGCGGAGCCCCCGTCCGCTTTCCACCCCTGGTTTATTGGGGAGCAGCGGGGGGACCCCTCAGGACCCCTCCTTGGTCTGCTGTCGGATGAGCTCAGCATAGACACCTCCCCGTCGCACCAGCTCCTCGTGAGTCCCTGCCTGTGGAGACAGCGGGGACAGCCGGACGGTGGCACCTCCCGGTGCCCACGCGCCCCGTCCCCACCCTGCCCCGCGCCTCACCTCAGCCACGCGGCCGTGGGCCAGCACGGCGATGAGCTGCGCGCCGCGGATGGTGCTGAGGCGGTGGGCGATGAGCAGCACGGTGCGGCCAGTGGCCGCACGGTCCAGGGCCTCCTGCACCGCCCGCTCCGCCTGCGCATCCAGCGCGCTCGTGGCCTCGTCCAGGATGAGCACAGCCGGGTCCTTGAGCAGCGCGCGGGCAATGGCGATGCGCTGCTTCTGCCCCCCAGACAGCGCCGTGCCACGCTCACCTGCGGGACACCGTGGGGACACCGCGGCGTGGGGGGACACAGTGGGGATGGTGGTGTTGCACCATCCCAGGGGACCACCCAACCCACAGCCGGGAACCCCCCAGAATGTCAGGGCCACATCAGCGTGGGGAGATCCCCCAGCCCAGAGCCAGGGACTCCCACATCCGAACCCTGTCCCTCCTGCTCAGAGCCCAGTGCGGCCCCAGCTCCCTCCGGCACAGCTGAACACCTGCAGTGACCAGCAGCTGGTGTCCCTGCAGGACCAGGATCACCTCAGCTGGGGTCCCACACTTGCCTGACCCCCTTCCGCCCCAGCCATACCCACGATGGTGTCGTAGCCCTGAGGGAAGCTGCGGATGAAGCCGTCAGCGTTGGCGAGCCGGGCGGCCTCGTACACCTCTGCATCAGAGGCTCCTGGCTTCCCGAAGCGGATGTTCTCCATGATGGTTGTGCCAAACAGCACTGGCTCCTGCAGCAAAACCCCAGCCTCAGCGCTGAGCCCCAGCCAGGACCACCTCCCTCCCCTTCCCCAGGGACAGCCAGGAAGTCCCAGCCAGCACCACTCCTGTCCCCACCTGGCTGATGAAGCCGATGACCTGCCCCCGCAGCCAGGAGGGGTCCAGGCTGGCGATGTCATGCCCATCCAGGGTGATGGTTCCCGCCGTGGGCTCGTAGAACCGTTCCAGCAGCGCTGCCACCGTCGACTTCCCTGCAGAGGGGACTCCTGAGGTCCCCCTGCTCTGGACCCCTGGCTCCAGCAGCACCGGGGGGTTCCCAGTCCCTGGCATCCACTGGGCGCACTGAGCACAGGACTGGGGCGCAGGAGGATGCAGCCAGGGGGAGGGTGGGGGGTACTGGTACCTCCTCCAGAGGGCCCCACAATGGCCACTGTCTGGCAGGGGGGCAGGGTGAGGCTGAAGTCCTGAAGGACAGGGTAGCCAGGCCGGGTGGGATAACTGCAGGGAGAGGAGCAGGGGCTGCAGGCCTGCAGGCACATGGTGCCAACCCCCCAGTCCATGGGGTGGCTCAGGAAGCCGTGTGGGGCTGGGCAGGGGCCCGGTGGGACTCACCTGAAGGAGACGTGATGGAAGCAGATGTGTCCGAGCAGGGAGTGGGCAGGGATGGAGACCCCGCCCTGCAGCGGCACGGGCGGCTCCAGCCTCAGGAGCTCAAAGACACGGGCACCGGCGCTCAGACCCCGCACCACCTGTGGGGGAACAGCAGGAGCACCTCATGGACCCCCAGGTCCCCAGACCCCACCTCACTGGCGCTCAGACCCCACACGTCCCACAGGGAGGGTGGTGAAAGCACCCCCGGAGCCCTAAACCTGAACCTGCAGCCTCAGGGGGTGCCAGGACCCCCCACCTCACCTACCTGGCCCATCAGGATGGAGATGTTGGCCAAGGACCTGGGAGGTACAAGGGCAGAGGTTGAGCTCAGGGCTGTGTGGGGTACAGGTGGTGCCAGGGGTACTGGGGGTACCACTGGGCCCTGCCCTGACCTTTGCACTGTCTGCGAGGCCACCAGGAAGGACATGAGGTCACCAGGCGAGAGCTCATCTCCAGCCATCAGGGAGCCACCAACAAAGATGGTTCCCAGGACGATGCCTGTGGGGTAGGCACAAAGCTGGGATTTGAAGGGGACATGCAGAAGGAGCATTTAGAGGAGGTCCTGCCCAAGGGAGTCCCACCCTACAGCCATCGAGGTTCCACTCTATGGCCCCTGCTCACCATTAAGCGCCAGGTTGGAGAGCCCCTGGAAGGCAGCGATGCCGAGTCCCAGCCGCTCGCTCAGCTGTCCAGCACGGTCCACCTCGACAGAGAACAGCCTGGGGCAGGGATGGGTTGGGGTCCCCACTTCCACACCCTCGCCACCCCCAAGTCCCCCCCACCCTTACCCTGCTTGCTGCTCCTCCATGGCGAAGGCGCGCACAGTCCGCACGTTGCCCAGGGCCTCGTCAGCCACCACGGTGGCCTTGGCCACCTGCAGGGATAGGGAGGACAGTGGGGACACCTCACGCTGTGGCCTCGGGGGTGGTAGAACTGGGGGGCTCAGGTGAGGGTTACCTGTTCCTGTGCCTGGCGGGAGAGGCTGCGGAGGAAGGTGCCGATGACGGCCCCGGAGCCCACCAGCACCGGCAGCGCCACGAGCAGGAGCGCCGTGAGCTTGGGCGAGAGCAGGTACAGCGACACGAAGCAGCCGGCGGTCTGGGTGCTGCTGCGCAGGCCCTGGGGAGGGGGGCACAGTGGGTGGGGAGCTGAGGGGATGGGGGACTACCGGGCTTGCCCAGGAGATGGCCGGGCTCACCTGGGAGATGGCCAGCTTGAAGGAAGACTTGAACTCCTGGATGTCGGCCGTCAGCCGTGTCACCAGCTGCCCCGTGCGCGTGGCGTCAAAGAAGGCCACCTCCTGCCTGCCAGGGGAGTGGTGGGTGGGGGTCCCTGCGCCCCCACCTCTCCCATCCCCCGTCCCTGCCGGGGCTACCTGAGCAGGGCAGTGAAGAGCGCCTTGCGCATGTTGCCGGCCACCTGCTCGCCGACGCGAGCCAGCAGCGCGATGTACCCGAAGGTCAGCAGGCCCTGTGGGACGGCGGCGTCAGCAGGGCCAGGAAGGATCCCCCACCCACCCTTTCGGGGGGTCGGCGCTCACCTGCAGGCAGTAGACGGCAAGGAGGCGCAGGGCCGGGCGCCGCACCTCGCGCAGGTACGTGGGGACGTGGCCGCGGGCGCATCGGGCCACCACGTTCACCAGCTGCCCCAGCAGCACCGGGATGTGCACGTTGAGCAGGGCCGCGCCCAGCGCCAGCTGCGGGGACAGACAGGGACAGCGGTGTCACGGCACCGGGACAGCAGGACATCAGGAGTGTGTCATGCCATTGCACCGGGACACCAGCTGGCCTGGCACAGCACCGGGACAGTGGGTGTCATGCCATGGCATTGGGACAGCAGAATCAGGATGGTAGGTGTCACGCAGGACAGTGGCTGCCACACCATGACATGGGGACAAGGGGCCACGCCCCTGCACAGAGACTGTGGCCATCACACTGTGGCACTAGGACAGTGGCAGCCAGTGACAGGCACTGGGATGGTGGGTGTCATACCATGGCAATGGGACAGCGGCCATCGTGCTGTGGCACCGGGACAGTGTGTCATTCCACAGCACAGGTGTGACACAGGGACGGTGGGGATAAGGGGGACCATGGCCACCCACTCGCCCCTGCTCACCAGGACGGCAGCTGAGAGTGCCAGGAGCTTCGGGCGCAGGAAGGTCCAGAACAGCGGCCAATCAAAGGGGGGCTCCGTGGGGGACTCTGGAGGCTCGGGACCACCAGGGACAGCAGGGGGCACCGCGGGGACAGTGGCCTCCTGGCAGCGCGCAGCTGTGCGCAGCAGCCCCAGCACCACGCAGCCTGTGGCTGAGCCGGCCAGGAGCAGGCGGGGGGCCGGAGATGCGGGTGGCAGCCGGGGGGCCCTGGCCAGCCCCAGGTGCCCCCCATACCTGAAACTGGGGAGAGGGGTGAGTGAAGGGTGCCCCAACGAGGGGAGCCCCAGGGAACCCGGGGACCCCCAGCAGGGGCAGCACTCCCCCACAGTCCGGTGCAGGGAGACCCCCACCATGCTCCTGCTGCTTCCCGGCAGCCCCGAGCCCCCCGAAGCCCCCACGGATCGCCCCGGGGACCTCAGAATCTCATCTCCCACCACCAAGAGTTGTGTTCCTCCCTCCAAGGGACCCAGGAGTCCAGGATCCCCCCAGGACTGCCTGGAACCCCAGAGTCCTGGCTCCCCCCACCAAGAGTTGGGGTGCCCCCACCACCCAGGGGACCCGTGACTCTGGGAACCTCCCGGGACACCCCAGGACTGCAGAGTCCGCGTTCCCCACACCGCACCACACCAAGAGTTGGGGTCGTCCTCTCAAGGCACCCCGGGTCTCTCCACGACCTGCCCACGTGTTCTCCCCGCTCTGACCCCCGCCCCGCTGCTCCGGGACACCCACGTACCCCTAAACCTCCCGGGAGCCCCGGCCTCCCCGTGGTCCCCCCGCAGAGATCCAGATGTCTGGGAGCCCCCGCGAGTTCCCGGGACCTCCGACTCCCCCGCAACCTGACTCGCACCCCCGGGACCCCTGGGACCCCCGAGTCTGGGCTCCTCCCAGCAAGAGTTGGGGTTCCCGCGCTCCAAGGGACCCGAGAGTCCGGGATCCTCCAGGAATGCCCTGCATCTCCCCGGTACCTGCGCCCCAAAGCGGAGGGCGGCCGGAGCCGGGTCCAAGCGCCCGCAGCCCGCAGCAAGAGCACCGGCAGCGGCATGGCGGCACCGGGCGGGGGCGGCACCGGGGGCGGCACCGGGGAGGGACCGGGGAGGGCCGGGGGCGGGGAGGGGCGGTCCCGGGCGGGCGGAGCCCCAACACCGCGGCCCGGGCCCTGCGCCGGCCCCGACCCGCGCCGGCCGCTCTCCGGCGCCTCGGGCCCTTCCCCGGGTTCCGAGCCCTGACTCCTGCAACCCCCGGTCCCGGCATCCCCGCTCCTCCCCGGGACCACCTCGGGACCCCCGGACCTGTGCCGGAGCTCAGACCGCACACCGGCACCCCCCGAGCCCCGGGGCTGCTGTCGGTGCGGCCATGGCCGGCGGCGGGACCCGGGGCGAGCGCGGGGCTCCTTGAGCGTCCCGCACCGGCGGGGACGGGGGCACCGAGCCAGCACCGAGCGGCCAGGTGAGCACGGACGGGGAAGCGGGTATCGGGGGTGGCGGAGCCTCGCTGTCCCCGGTGCGGGGTCACCCCTCTCCTTCCCGGGGTCCTTCAGCTGCCCCGGGACCCCCCAAGCGGGCAGCACGGGGGCATCGGGGCAGGTGTGTCCCCTGCAGCCCCGGGGGTGCCCCTGTCCGCATGGGTGATCCCGGGTCACTCCCGGGGGTCACTGACGAGCCCCGTCCGTGTTCTTACGGCGCAGCCATGTGTCACCACTGGGGTTCGTGTCACCACGGGGATGTCACCCTGCCGTGGCCCCACCGGCAGGTTTCCGCCTCCCCGTGCGGAGTCGCGGGGGTCCCCGTTTGACACAGGTGACTCTGCGGAAGCACACGTGTGTCCTGGGAGGGTCACCGGGGCCGTTGCCGGGGGCCACTGTGTGCCCTGGCTGGCACATGCCCTGAGCTCTGCCCCTGGCCCTCGGGGCTGTCCCGGCTGCCCGGCCCCCGCCCGGGGATCCCCCCGGCCCCCCCGCTGTTTACACTCTCGGGCTATTTTCGGGCCCCGAGGATATTTTTGGCTGCCGGGTGCGGAGCTGGTTGGGGACGGGACGGGCCGTGCTGGTGTCACCCGCCGGGACACCCGATCCCGGGGGAAGCCGCCGCTGTCCCCGAGGGGGTGTTGCACAAGTAGGGGTCGGATCCCTCTTGCCGCATCAGCCCCGCGCCCGCGGCCCGCGCCGTGAGTCAGCCCCGGACAGGTGGGGCCGGACGGGTCACCTGCGGCCACTGGCCTGGCCGGACACCGGCTGTGGCCACCGCGGGGGACGCAGGTGACGCGCGGCGCTGCCGCGGGGCTGCGGTAAGGGAGCCGTGGGGGGGTGGACAGGGGGGTCCCATCCTGCTCCAGGGGTGGGGGTCCCATCCTTCCCCAGGGGGTGATGGTTCCGTA
Source organism: Corvus moneduloides (assembly GCF_009650955.1). Lineage (NCBI taxonomy): Eukaryota > Metazoa > Chordata > Aves > Passeriformes > Corvidae > Corvus > Corvus moneduloides. Next base: position 350,895 of record NC_045476.1, read on the forward strand.
CAAGGGTTTGGGGTCCTTTCCAAGAGTTTTGGGTCCCGTCCTCCCCTGTGGGGGGTTGTCCCCCTGCCCCGAGGTCCGGGGTCCTGCCCTAGCCCAGGGGGTGGGGGGTCCGGCCCTTCTCGGGCCGGGGGTCCGCAAGGCACCGAGCGGCCGCCGAGGCTCAGGACTGTTCCCGAGCTGGTCCCACTCTGGGTTGCTGCTCCCGGCTCCGGGGTGCTGTGTCCGTTGTGAGTGGGGTCTGTGGGGTGTCTGTGGGTACAGGAGTCCGTGGGGAGGGGGGCTCTACGGGAAGGAAGGGTGTGGGGGGGCTGTGGACACAGGGGTCTCTGGGGAGGGGTGTTCCCCCACTCGGACTGGGGGGGGCCAGCACAGCATGGAGAGGGGGACAGCTGGGGGAAGTATTGGGGTCACTCGGGCCATGCAGGGGGTCCTTCCCGGGAAGCCCCGCAGGGTCACGGCAAGCTCTGGCGCTGGCCTGGCCGGTGGGACAGGACGGGCCGGTGGCACCTGTGGTGTCACCTGCCCGCGGCCGGGGCCAGCTCAGGCCACCCGAATTTGGGGCACGCGGGCGGCGCTGCGGCACCCCAGTGGCATTTCCGGTGCCCCATACCTGCCCCCCGAGCCCTCCGCCCCACACCTGCCCCGCGGCGGCAGGTGCTCACGTTTCCCGGCAGGTGATGGCGGAGCAGGGAGAGGAGGACCGGGAGTACCCGGAATACCGGCGGCTGGAGGACTGCGAGCAGGACTCGCCCCCCGGCGAGGAGGAGGAGGAGCAGCTGCTGCTGCACGTCACTGAAGGGCCGACAGGTACTGGGGTCCCATCTGGTGGGGGATCCAGGGTTCCCATGGGCTGTTTGGGGGTCCCAGTGGGTGTTTCTGGGTCCTTGGAGGGGCGCGGGGGTCCAGGGTGATGGGGCGGCACCACATTCCCACCTGACCCCCCTGCGTTTTCCCCCAGACTCGTGGCACCACATCAAGGACCTGGACAGTTTCTTCACCAAGATATCCTGGCACAGCCCCTGGCGGCACTGTGGGGGACATGGGGGAACATGGGGTGACTCTGGGGATGGAGGTGGACATGGGGGGTCCATCACCCCCTCAAAGTCTCCTTAACCCCCCCACACATCTACCACTTCCACCAGAGGAATGGCTTTGCCTGCGTTGTGCTCTCGGACATCCTTGAGCTGGTGTAAGTGATGCCACGTTGTCACCATGCAGTGCCACACAGCTGTGCCACAGGGGTCCCACTGACCCCCCTGTGCCCCCAGGCAGTTCCTGTTTGTCGTCACCTTCAGCACATTCCTGCTGTGCTGTGTCGACTACGATGTCCTGTTCGCCACCCGCCCCCTCAACCACAGCCACGTCCCAGAGCACACCAAGGTGACCCTGCCGGACGCTGTGCTGCCCGCCCCGCAGTGCGCCCGCAGGTGGGCAGGGGGACACTGGGGCACACTGGGGGACATTGGGGGACATTGGGTGAGCTGTGCAGGGGTGCTGGTGCTGTGGGTGACACGCGGGGTCCCAGTGGTGTGGATGTCCCCAAAGGGTCAGTGGCGGTGCGTGGCTACTGCTCCTGCTGGTGCCTGCATGGCCGTGCAGAGGTCCCAGTGCCACTAGCATGGCTTTGTGGGGGTCAGGGTGCCACTGGTGTGGCTGCCTGGGGTCCTGGTGCTGTGGGTGATGTGTGTCCCCAGCAGACTCTGAGACAGCAGATGCACACGAGGGGACTGGTGGCACTGGTGACACCTGTTTCTGCAGGCTCCAGGGCAGTGGGTGGCTGCTGTCTGTGAAGGGTTTGTTGGCACTGCTGACACTTGTGTCTCCACAGCCTTCATGTCAGCAGGTGGCTTCTGGTTCTGCTGGCACTGGTGTGGCCGGGGGGGGGTCCCAGTGGCGCTGGTGACACCTGTGTCTTCTTGGCAGGCTCTGTGGTTGGAAGGAGGCCACAGGGGGGTTGGTGGCACTGGTGACACCCATGTCCCCACAGGCTCCGTGGCAGCGGGTGGCTGCTGTTCCTGCTGGTGCTGGCGGGCGCAGTCTGGCTGTGCCGCCTGGTCACAGCACTCCGGCGCCTCGTGGGCTACTGGGAGATCCGGAGCTTCTACATCCGCGCACTCGGCATCCCCGCGGTGAGGGGCTGGGGAGGGCCGATGGGGGCTGGGGTCCGGGCTGTGCCGTACGGGGCCGTGCGGTGCTGAGCCATGCCGAGTCACATCAGCGCCGTGCGGTGCTGAGCTGTGCCACGGGGTGCCCAGTGCCAATCGCCGTGCCGCCGTCACAGGAGGAGCTGTGTAACCACAGCTGGCAGTCGGTGCAGGCGCGGCTGCTGGCGCTGCAGCGGCGCCAGCCCCTGTGCGTACCACGCCGGGAGCTGACGGAGCTCGACATCCACCACCGCATCCTGCGCTTCCGCAACTACACCGTGGCCATGGTCAACAAGTCCCTGCTGCCCGTGCGCTTCCGCCTCCCGCTGCTCGGCCCCGTGGTCTTCCTCACGCGCGGCCTGCAGTTCAACCTGGAGCTGCTGCTGTTCCGCGGCCCAGCCGCGCTCTTCCAGAACACCTGGAGCCTGCGGCCGCAGGTGAAGCGGGCGGGCTCGCGGCGGGCGCTGGCGCGGGGCCTGGCGCGGGCAGCGGTGCTGCTGGGGGTGGCCAACCTGGCGCTGTGCCCCTGCGTGCTGGGCTGGCGCCTGCTGCTCGCCTTCTTCAGCTATGCCGAGGGGCTGAAGCGGGCGCCGGGCAGCCTGGGTGCGCGCCGCTGGTCGCTCTACGCCCGCCACTACCTGCGCCACTTCAACGAGCTGGGCCACGAGCTGCAGGCGCGGCTCGGCCGCGGCCATGCGCCGGCCACCAAGTACATGGACTCGTTCAGCAGCCCGCTGCTGGCCGTGCTGGCTCGCCACGTGGGCTTCTTCGCCGGCTCCGTGCTGGCCGTGCTCATCGTGCTCACCGTGTACGACGAGGACGTGCTGACGGTGCAGCACATCCTGACGGCCATCACGCTGCTGGGGCTCGTGGTCACGGTGGCCAGGTGGGTGCTGGATTGGTGGTCACGGATGGGCCAGACTCTGTACCGTGCTGGGCTGGGTGGGCAGCGGGGGGCTAAGGTGGGACCCTGCCTGTGCCCCTGCAGATCCTTCATCCCAGACGAGCACTCGGTGTGGTGCCCCGAGCAGCTGCTGCAGCGGGTCCTCGCACACGTCCATTACCTGCCCGAGCACTGGCAGGGCCGTGCCGGCCGCGCCGAGACTCGAGCGGAGATGGCGCAGCTCTTCCAGTACAAGGCGGTGGGTGCAGCCCCTCCACTCCCAGAGACCCTCCTCACCAGGACCTCCCTGCCCTGGGACCATCCTCCCCACCCCCAGGACCCCACAGACTGGGAGCTCCCCATCCTGGGACTTCCCAACCCTGGAGCCCCCTCCTCAGGATCCCCAGCCTGGACCCCTCAACCCTTGGATCCCCTGCTCCTAGAACCCCTTGCCCTGGGACTGCCTGCCCCAATCCCCTGCCCTGGGACCCCCCCACCCCCAGGACCCCACAAACTGGGAGCTTCCTGTCCCAGGATCGCCTACTCTGGGCTCCTCCGCACTGGGACCCTCCTGCCCCAAGACTCCCCACTCTTGGGACACCCCCATTCCAGGAGCCTCCTGCTTTGGAGTCCCCCACCCTGGGACCCCTTCACCCCAGGGCAGCCCTGCCCAAGGACTCCGCTGCCCTGGCACCCCCACCTTGGACATCCCACCCCAGGACTTCCCAATTTGGGACCTTTGCCCCGGGACACCCCCAGATCCCACTGCCCGCCTCTGCAGGTTTTCATCCTGGAGGAGCTGCTGAGCCCCCTCGTGACACCCCTGATCCTCATCTTCGCGTTTCCCCCCCGCGCCCTCGAGATCGTGGACTTCTTCCGCAACTTCACGGTGGAGGTGGCGGGGGTGGGCGACATCTGCTCCTTCGCGCAGCTGGACGTGCGGCACCACGGCAACCCCCAGGTGGGGACTGGGGGGCCCGGGGGTGGCGGGCTGGGGCTGCGTGTCCCCTGTTGGGGTGTCCCATGTCCCTGTCCCCTCAGTGGCTGTCGGAGGGACACACGGAGGCCCCCCCGGAGCGCCAAGCAGAGCACGGGAAGACGGAGCTGTCGCTGATGCGCTTCGCCCTGAGCAATCCCCGCTGGCGGCCGCCGCCGCCCGCTCGCCGCTTCCTCGGCCACCTGCAGGCGCAGGTGACCCGCGACGCGGCCACCGCGCCCCCCCCGCGGCACCTGCTGGCCGAGGGGCCGCTGGCCGCGTCCCTCCTGTCTGAGGACTCGGCCCTGGCGGTGAGTGGGGGCGGTTCGGGGGGGCTACGGTGTACATTGGGTGTCCCCCTGACGAATGTCCCCACAGCCCGAGGGGCTGGTAGCCAGCGTCTTGGCGGCCAGCGGGCTGGTGGCCCGGGACCCGCGCTTTGGGCAGCCCTGCAGCACGGCCAGCGCCACCGCCAGCCTGCTGGCGTCCCTGCGGAACCCCCTGGGGACCCCGCCCTGCGGAGCCCCTGAGAGCCCTGGAGAGCACCAGTGCCCTGAGGACAGGTGGGGACCAGGGACAGGGGTCGTGAGGAGGAGAGACGTGGTGGGGACATGGGCACCGGGGGATGGGGGGCGTGGGAGGGGGGATGGCTGGGAGGGGTGTCAGGGCAGTGAGGGGTGTCACTGATGGGGGGCTGTCAGGGTGGCGAGGGGGTGTCACAGAGGAAAGGGGTGGCGGGGAGGGATGTGGTGGCAGGCAAGGGGTGTCACGACGGCTCAGGGCTGTCACAGCGAGGAGGGGTTGTTGTGGCGGGGGTGTAACCTCGTGCCACCCCTCCCGTGCCCCAAGGCCGGCGCTGAGTGAGTCGCGGCTGCGCAGCCTGAGCCGCTCGGCGCTGCTGGCCGAGGTGGCCTCGGCCGAGATGAGCCTTCACGCCATCTACCTGCACCAGGTGTGTCACCTGCAGTTCCCGTGCTCCCCCTGCCCACAGCACCCCCAGGACACAGGTCCCTTGGGGTCCCCTGGTGTCCCCATGTCCACCAGAGTGTCACTGTCTGGGTGCTCTGCCTCGCCCCCTGGAAGTCCTGCCTGGCCCTGGTCCCTTGTCCCCCGTCCCTTGTCCCCAGCCCCATTCCAGGCTGCCCTACGCTCCCTGCCCCCCTGGGTGACACCCACCCACCGTTCTCGGCCACGGCCAGATGGCGACTTGGGGATGAGGCACCGCAGCTGGTGTCACCCATGTTCCCCCTTCTGCCACCCCTTTGGGAGCTGGGGAGTGTCCTGGGCTGAGGGACCCCTGCCCCGCTGCCCCATGGGGGGCTCCGAGTGCCAGTATGGGGGAGCTCTGCTGTGCTGGGGGGCTCTAGCAGCAATGGGGGGGCTCTGACTGCCTCTGGGGGGTGTTCTGAGCACTAATGCGGGGTCTCTGCTATTCCTTGACCCCTCTCCCCCACAGCTCCACCAGCAGCAGCAGCTGCAGGGCCCCGGCCCCCAGCCCGCGGGGGCACCCAAACACCCTTTCGTGACCACAGGTGAGCACCGGCCGCGTGGTGTGTCCCGGGGGCTGGGGGGACGCTGCTGACACCCCCCCACCACCGCGGGGCCGAGCCTGGAGCCAGGGCAGGGCGGGTTCTGGAGGTCCTGACCCCCCCCGTGCCCCCCAGGCTCGGCTGCCCGGGCCTCGCAGCTGCGGGAGATGCCGCTGGGCGGGTGGGCCGAGGAGGAAGAGGAGGAGGAAGAGGAGACGATGACGTAGCCGGACCCGGCTCCGGTGAGTGGGGACACGGGGGAGCGGGGACCCCCGGGATTGGGCCATGGAAACCCCCGGGGGTGGGAGACGGGACGCCCCGGGGCTGGGGGACATGGTGACCCCCAGGGCTGAGGATACAGGGACTTGGGACACGGAGACCCCCGGGGCTGGGGTTCAGTGGGGTCTGGCTGCCATGTGTGCCGGGGTCCCCAGTTTCTGGGGTGCCCAGTTTTGGGGTCCCCAAGTGCCAGGGTCCCCACTCTGGGGCCCCCACTCCAGGATCTCCACTCTGAAGTCCCTGCTCTGGGGTCCCTGCTGACACCCCGTTCTCTCCGCAGGGTCCTGGTTGTGCCGAGACCCCCCCGGAGGTGCCGGGGGAGCCTCCAGGGGCACAGTGGGGGGCTCGCCGTGCCCACTATGCTGCCAGGGGGGCCCTGTCCGTGGGAGCCCCCTGCTCGGGGTGTCCCTGGTGCCCCCACTGCAGTGCGGGGTCAGGGGTGCTGCCAGGGGCCCCCCCAGGTGCTGTGTTTGGGAGGGGCAAAGGGCTGGTGCCCCGAGCACCAGCCGAAATAAAGGTTTACAGAGGGGCTGTGCCCGCTGGCTGTGCCCGGGGGTGGGCTGGGGGTCCCGGGGGGGCGATGCCGTGGATGGGGGCAGGGCAGTGTGGGGTGACGCTGGGGGCTGTGGGCAGGTGGCAACGGTGGTGCCGGCGTGGTGCCACTCAACTGCAGCCACACAACTGGGAGCCACAGGACCGTGGCTGTGGCCCCCTCCCACCGTTTCCCACCCCTCAGAGCCACAGGACCGTGGCTGTGTCCTTTTGCCCCCCATTTCCCACCCCTCATGTCTGGAGGGTGGCCAGGTGCCCCCAGCAGTGTCACAAAGCCCATCCTGCCCTGTGCCAGCTCCCAAGCCTCCAGTGCCACTGCGGGAGCCGAAGTGTGGGGCCGGGGGTATCAAAACTAAACCTTTACTGGGGGGTGGCGGGACGGGGGCGCAGCCACAGGGACCCCCGTGTCCCCGCACTCAGGGCGCCGGGCCCGGCGGGCGCCGCTCCTGCAGGGAGAAGGACTGGCTGCGGATGCGCAGGGCCACCTCCTGCGTGCGGAACGTCAGCCCGAAGATGTCCTCGTGGTAGCGGTTCTTGTCCTGCGGGACAGGTGTCAGGGCCGGGGCCGGTGTCCCCCGTGGTGTCCACAGGTGTGTCCCCTGTGGTGTCCCCGTGTCCGAGCCCTTACCCTCAGCTCGCTGATGACGTCCCCCGCCTGCCCCAGTGTCATGTTGCCTTCCTGGGCCAGGATGTGCTGCACGGTCTGCAGCACCTCGGTGGCCATGGTGACATCCCCGCACACGTACATGTGGCCCCCGTGCTGGCAGAGCACCTGGTGCACCTCGGCCGCCAGCTGCGCCCGCAGCACGTCCTGCACGTACGTCTGGGGACACACAGGGACGATGGCATCCTGCACCCACCCAACCTGTCCCCAGGTTCCCATCCTTGCCCTGATCCTTTGTGTGCTGTCCCTGTCCCTGTCCGTGTCCCCAGCCCCTCACCTCCATCGCTGGCTTAGTGTCCCCCACTAATCCCTGTCTCCTTCATTTCCATCCTCACCTTGTCCTTGTCCCCATCATACCTCCCTCCCCAGCTCCAAGCCCATCCCAGTCTGTCTCCATCCCATCCCGGTCTCAGTCCCCATCCCCATCCCACCCCTGTCCCCGTCACACCTTGGGGGTCCCGGGCTCACGGGAGAAGGCCGTGAGCACCTGGCTGAGGGCCCCCTGCTCCCGCGCCTCCTCCATCTCCTCTCGGTAAATGTGGTCCAGGGCAGATGAGCGGCATCCGAACACCAGCACCATGGGGCCCAGGGGGCCACCTGCAGGGGGACAATGTCCTCGTGTCCCCACACTCCACGTCCCTACAGCCTCGCTCACCCCTGTCCTGCAGCCCCCCCTGTCCCCACATCTCCCCATCCCCATGTCCCTACGTCTCCAGTCTCCATCCCTTCCCCATGTCCCCACGTCCCCAACCCCTTGCTCACTGTCCCCATCTCTTGTCCTGCCTCCCAGTGCCACCATGTTCTTGTGTCCCTGTGCCCATGTCCCCATATACCCCACACCCCCGCATCCCTCCCATCCCCAGCTCCCAGTCCCCGTCCCCAGATCCTCCCAACCACCTGTCCCCATGTCCCCTTCCCCATGTCACTGTTTCCCCATCCCCCTGTCCCTGGCCCCCCATCGCCCCTGCCCCCCATCCCCAGCCCCCCGTGTCCCCATGTCCCCAGCCCCGTCCCCTGTCCCCACCTCCGGCGCGCAGCAGATGCAGCCGGTGCTGCCAGAAGCTGCGGAAGGGCGCGACGCCGGTGCCGGGGCCCACGAGGATGCAGGGGGTGTCAGGGGCGGGCGGCAGCCGGAACGAGGGGGCCCTGCAGCAGTCGGGGGTCACTGGGGGCCCTTGAGCTGTCGGGAAATGGGGGGAGGGCAGGCGGGGGGTAGGTTGGGGGGAATAGGGGTAGGCAGGGGACGTGTAGGGGAGCATCTGAGGAGGACAGAGAGGGATAGCGGGGGGGACACATGCGGGAGGACAGGTGATCCCTTACCCCCGGATGAAGGCTGGCACTGTGTCCCCGGGCTGCAGCCGCGCCAGCCACGTGGAGCAGACGCCGTAGTGGAGGGGACCCTGCCCGTCTGTGGGGACCAGAGGGGGCTGGTGGGGGTGCGGCAGGTGGCACCCCCAAAGGCAGCCCCTCACAGAGCCTCCCGCAGGGACTGGCGACTCCTCTGTGCCCGGGCAGGGCTGGAGAATGGGGGGACCTGAAGATGCTCTGGGGACACTGGAGAAATGCTGGAAACCCTGAAGGTGCCCTGGAGGTGCCCGACCGCGCCCGGCCCCGCCCCTGCCCCCGCTCACTCTCGCTGTGGTAGGTGACGACGGCCACGGTGAGGTGGATCTCGTCCGGATGGGCGCCGGGCGCGGAGCTGATGGAGTAGTAGCGGGGCTGGAGCAGTGGGAGCTGGGAGAGCAGCAGCGCGGCCGGCAGAGCCACGGACGGGAACTCGGCCAGAACCTCCGGCAGCGTCGGGCACCGGAACCACTTCCACTCCTCGTACAGCCGAGCGTCCTGCGGGCACAAGGCTGGGACAGCGGGGATCCCACACCCGGCCCCCGGGCCCCCCCGTGCCTGGCACCCGAGCAAGGGGACCAGCACCCACCCGGGGTGGGGGAGCATCCCAGTATCCGCTGAGGGAGGGGATCAGCATCCCGGTATCCAGACTGAGAGGTAACCGGCATCCCAGTACGGGGGGAGGTCAACCTCCCAGCACCCCAGTACCCCAGTACCCCCCGCCCCTCTCCGGGTGGTGACCCCCCACCCCACTCCCCCTCACCTGCGCCAGGCGCTGGAGCCGCTCCCGCTCCGCGGGGTCCCGGGCCAGCGAGCCCAGGAGCTGCAGGAACTGGGGGGTCGGGGGGGCCGCCACGTCCAGGTAGAAGGTGAGAGCCTGGGCCAGGGTGCAGGGGGGCAGCCGGTCCTGCGGCACCCAGCACGGCCCGGGGGTGGACCCGCCTGGGGATGGGGGGATCGGGGCGCTCACTTCTGTCCTGTGCCCTTCCCAAGGCCCTTCCTCTTTTCCTTCTTCTTCCCACCCAGCCAAGTCCGAGCGCCTTCCCATTCCCTTCCCCAGCCCCTTCCTCTTTCTCTTCCCAAGTCTCAGCCCCTCCCCATCTTTCCCCGGTCCGTAGCGGCGGGACCCCCTCCTGTCCCCTTCCGGTACCGAAGGGTCCCCCCACAATCCCCCCCGTGCCCTCCGTACCGGCAGGTTCTCCCCCAGTCCTCCCCGTGCCCGCTCCGTACCGGCGGGGTCCCCGTCGCGGCTCTCCATCCCCAGGGGCTGCTCGGGGGGCGGCGGGTCCTCCACGCGCTCCAGGACACCCCGCACCAGCTCCTCGCGGTTGGCGGGGAACACGCCCAGGTGGTCCCCGGGCAGGTGCCGCAGCCCCCCCTGCTCTGCGCAGCCCACCCGCACCAGCAGCGTCTGCCGGCTGGGGGGCACGGGGGGTCAGCGGGGGGGACTGGGGGAACGGGGGGTCTGGGCTTTGGGGGTGCAAGGGGGACAGCGGGGGTGGAGGGTGCCACGGTGCGGGAGGGGCAGCGGTGAGGGGGGCCTGGAATGACGGGAGGGGCGAGGGGTCAGCGGGGTGCAGGAGGGGTCAGCGCGGGACGAGGTGGGGCAGACACGGGATGGGGGGGAAAGCGGTCCCGCGGGTCCCAGCAGTGGGGGGTGTCCGCGGGATGGGGGGACCCCGGAGTCCCGGGAGTGGAGGGGAACGGGAGATCCCGGGGGTGGGTGGGGTGGGAGGTGGGGGTCCCTGCGCGGGGGGATCTCACCTGGACTCCTCACTCTGCAGGTTCTCCACAGACAGCACCGAGCAGGGGAACACCTGGCGCTTGTGCAGCTGGGACAGTCCTGGGGGGCGCGGGGGGATCATGGGGGAAGTGGGGACACGGAATGCAGGGGAGGGTACGGAGGATTAGGGGAGCACGGGAGGCTGGTGGTCACGGGTGGTTGTAGGAGGACACGGGAGGCTGGGGACACATGGGGACACAGGGATACATGTAGGGCTGGGGGACATGGGGGGCTGAGGGGTCATAGGGGGACTGGAGGGACTGGATGGTCACGAGGGGACACGGAGGGGCTGGGAAGGAGCAGGGATTTGGGGGGACACGGAGGAGCACGGGGGCTGGGGACTCATGGGGTGACAGGAGGGCTGGGGGGAACCAAAGGGTCTTGGGGAGGTCATGAGGGGGCTGGACGAGTCCCTGGGGGGGTGTCTGGGAGGTGGCCTCCCAGAGCTGTGGGGTGCGAGGGGATCCCCCAGGATGCTCGGGGGGTGCTATGGGGTGTCCCGGGGGACACGGGGCAGATGCCGGTGACAGGTGCGAGGTGACACAGGGAGGTCCCGCAGGGGTCGGGGGGGGGGGTCCCGGAGGAGTCAGTACCGGCCAGAGTCTCGGTGGCCTGGGGCTGTGGCACCAGCCGGTGCCTCTGGCGCTTCCAGCCCTGGGGCGGGGCGAACAGCTCCTCGGCGCCCCCCGCGCCGTCCCCCACGCAGAAGGTCTCGCAGGCAGCCTGGGGGTACGGGGGGGGTGCAGTGGGTGCCGAGCAGGGGGGCCTGTGGGTGCCCCCCAACCCTCGGACCTGGCAGACCAGGCATGCCCAGGTGCAGAACGGATCCTGAGCCCCCCCAGCCCCGTACCTGGAACACCTGGCGTGCCCAGGTGCGGAACGACTCCTCCTGGGCGCACAGCTCGTCGCCCTCGCCCAGGGGCAGCACCCGCTCCCCCCCCAGCTCCTCCAGCCGCGTGTCCACGGCCCGCGCAAAGGCACAGAAGTGAGGGTACGCCCGGGACCCCAACCCGAACACCGCAAACCTGGGGGGAGAAGGGGGGGTGAGGGTCCCCAGGAATGTGGAGGTATGCCCAGGACCCCGACCTGAACACCACCAACCGGGGGGGGACGCAGTGTGGGGGGTCCCCAAAGCCAGAGGGGTCAGGCCATTACATGAGGGGGTCAGGGTTGGGGACCTCGGGGGCAGCTCCTGCCCCTCCCACATCTGCAGGGCAGCCGGGGCTGGAGCTGCCAGTGCCGGTGTGAGCCCCAAGCCCCAGCAGGGCAGCGTGCCCAGGCCAAGGACCCCACCCCATCCCTGTTCCCACGGCCGTGACCATGCCCATCCGTGTGGCCTCGGTACCACAGGACTCCCAACATGCCCAGGCTGAGAACCCCATCCCAGTACCCATCCCGTGCCCATTCTACGCCCATCCCCATCCCCATGGCCATGCTCTGTCCCTGTGGCCATGCCCATCCCATGCCCATCCCCGTGGCCTCGGTACCGCAGGGCTCCCAAGGTTCCCGCACTGTCTGTGTTGCTCAGCTGCCGCCGCTTCTTCTTCCAGGAGGACACGAGCTGGTCGGACTGGGAGACGCTGTTGAACCGCAGCTTGTAGCTCCTGGGGGGTTAGGAGGGTGAGGACGGTGAGGGGGGATCCTGCCCCGGCCCCAGTGGAGACCCCCCAGGACCCTCAGGGTGCTCACATGGGCGGCTCCACCTGGGAGGTGCCAGTGTAGGGCGATGTCATCTCCATCAGTGCCTTGGAGAAGCTCTGTGGGGGGCAGAATGTCACTCCCACATCCCATCCCCACCCCATACTCATCCCATCTCCTCCCATGTCCATCTCACCCCCATCCCATCTCCAACCCCAACTTCATCTTTATCCCCCTCCCTATCCCATCCCATCTTATCCCATCTTATCCCATCTTATCCCATCTTATCCCATCTCATCCCATCTCATCTCATCTCATCTCATCTCATCTCATCTCATCTCATCCCATCCCCATCCCCATCCCCATCCCCATTGCATCCTCCTCTCATCCCATCCCTACCTCAGCACATTCTGGAGGGTCCCCATTCCCAAATGTGCTGGTGACCACCAAGACCAGGGTCTCATGCTCCAGGGCCACCACATCATACTCATCCATGCACAGCACCTTCATGGAATCCCAGGATTAGGATCCCTCCACAGAGCTGCACCCGGCGCGTCCCCTCGCCCAAACCCCTGCCACAGGGCATTTGGCCTTTGGCCCCGTGGGGGGAGGTGGGTGAGGGGAGCTGTCCCAGTTCTCCCCCTTTTTCCTCCAAACCTTGGGATCAAATGCCCGTCGAAAGAGCTGGCACAGATTCCAAGCGTAAGTCCGTGATTTCCCAGTCTCCGTGGCATAGAGGATGGTGGCCTTGACCCGTCGCGCCATCACGTGTCCCATGAGCTTGGCCGAGATCTTGACAGCGCTGTGGGATCCCCAGGGCCACCATGGGATCAGCATGGGATTCCCAGGGGATCCCAGAACTCCCAGGGGATCCCCAGCATCATGGGGTTCACCTACTTGGCCACTTCCTTGAAGGTCTTTCTCCGGGTGACAGTGGTGCCTTTGGACACGTAAACCTTCCAGGCGTCCGGCTGTGGGGCGCGAAGGGGCCGGTTGTGGGGCAGAGGGGCCGTGGGGGGGGAGTAGTGAGGCAGAGGGGTTGGGGGTCTGTGGGATTGGGGAGCAGGAGGGGGGGTGGCTGTGGGGAAGAGGTGTTGGGGGTCTGTGGGGCTGGACCCGCCTGGTACCAGAAAGTGAACTGGGGGTCATGGGGGCTCGAGGGGGGCTGGAGGACTCCCAGAGGGGCTGAGGGAGACCCTCAGCTGGGTGCTGGGGGTGTCCCAGAGGGTGCTCAGGGGGTGCTGTGGGGTGTCCCGGGGGCAGCCGTGGGGTAGATGCCGGTGGAGGGTGACGCAGAGGGTTGGGGGTTCCGTAGGGATCTGCAGTGCCTGGGGGAGTCCCAGAAAGTCCTCGGGGATCCAGGGGGGTCAGTGCCAGCTGACCGAGGGTCTCAGTGACCTGGGGCTGCAGCACCAGCCGCTGCTTCTGGCACCTCCAGCCCTGGGAGGGGGGCAGAGGGGCTGGGGAGCCACGGGGTTGGATGTGTGGGGCAGGGGTCCCACCTGGTAGCGGAAGGTGGGGCTCAGGTGGTAGTTGACCATCTCCTGGTGGAAGACAGGTGTGAGACTGCCCGAGAGGGGGGGCACGATCCAGGCCCAGTCCGCAGGGCACCCGCCCCGCGCCCGCCCCTCCGCCGCCAGGTGCTTCATGAAGGACTCGGTGGCTGCGTGGTGGTCCACGATGGTCACCTGGGCCACCTGCGGGGACAGGGGGGCAATGGGTACTTGGACCATTTATGGGGATGGGGGGTGCAGGGATGTGGGGTTCCTATGGCCCAGCAGTGTGGGGCTCCCAGCACTGGGGGGCCCAGAAGGGGTCCCACCTGGAAGCTGTGCAGCACGGCCACGTTCACCTCCACGGCTGCCCGGTCCTTCCAGAGGGATGAGCTTGTCCCTGTGTCCAGCCCCATGCGCTGGGCCACCTCCTGTGGGGGGTCAGCAAGGCAGGGTTGGCCAGGGGGTCAGCCAGGCGGTCCCAGAGGGGTCCCGGATGGGGTCCTAGTGGTGTCCTGTTTGGGGTACCAGAGGGCTCCTGGGGGAGGTCCTGGGGGTGACCCAAGCATGGTCCCGGTGGGAGTCCCAGGGGGGTTCTGGTGAGGGTCCCTGGATGAGCCTGAAGGGGGTCCCAGAGTGGTCCCAGTGGGGGTCCCTGGGGGGTTCCGGGGAGGTCCAGTGTGGAAATCTTGGGGAGTAGCAGGGGGCTCCCAGGAGGGATCCTGGGGGGACTGCAGTGGGGTGCGAGGGCTGTCCCTGTGGGGTCCCGGGGGGCCGGGGGCTCACAGGCAGCACGTTGTAGCGGTGGCGGTCGCAGAGGTTCCGGGAGCCGATCTCGGTGCCCATGTACCAACCATTGAACGGCGCCGCGGGGAAGTCGAGACCCCCAATCTCCAGCAGCAGGTTGGCCACGGCTGGCAGCGCATGCCAGCGCAGCCCCAGCTCCGAGAACCACTCCAGCCTGGGGGGCACGGAAGGGCTGTGGGCGCACCCTCACAGACCCACAGCGGCCCCGCGGCCCCCGGTGTGGGCACCCAACCCCAATCCCACCTGTGTCCCAGTATCCCACCCGGAGAGGGGGTCAGCACACCAATAGCTCAGTCAGGGAGAGGATCAGCATCCCAATAGTCCAGAATCCAGCCCGGGAGGGAGTCAACAACCCGGTATCCCAGCCGGGGAAGGGGACAGCATCCCAGTATCCCAGCCAGGGACGAGCCCAGCACCCCAGTATCCATCAAGGATGGGATCAGACCCATGTCTGCCCCATGTTCCCAGGGGGGTTCCCCAGCCTCCATCCCCTCCCCCGAGGTGACCCTGTGGGACTTCAGCCCAGGGCACTGGGAGAGTCCCGCAGCCAGAGGGATTCTGGGGGGTCACAGCCCCACTCACGTGGGGTGCTGCAGCGGCACCTCGAGGACCAGCTCCGGGGGGAGCGGGAAGAGCTCAGGGGACTCGTCGGGGCTCTGCAGCAGCAGCGGCAGCACATCAAAGCGGCCCCCCCCGGGGGTCCAGCCATGTTGGATGCAGAGCTGGGAGGGGAAAGCGTCAGGGAGGGCCACCAGGAAGTGTTTGGGGGTGCAGAGATCGGGGGAATGGAGGGGAGATGGAGAGGTGGACGGAGTAGTATGAGGAGGGGGATGGAGGAGAGATAAAGTGGGAACGGAGGGCGGCATGGAGGGAAGATTGAGCAGGGGATGGAGAGGGGATAGAGGAGGGATGGGGAGGTGGTGAGGGGGCCTGGGGGCGCAGGGGCTCCCCCACCTCGGTGATGTCCACATTGGCAGGGTCGCCTCGCACGGAGCCGTCAGGCTGCCGATACCCCGCGTAGCGGATCAGCTGCGAGTTCCAGATGCGGAAATCGCCGCGTCCCGGCGCCCGCGGGGGGAAGATGGTGATGGCGGACCTGGGGGGAAGGGGGGGGCGGGGAGGGCCGTCAGGACACCCTGCAGCCGCGGGGGTCGGGGGGGGCCGGGGGGATTCTCACCGGATGTTGCCGCGGTTGGTGGCGAACTGGATGTGGGAGCACAGGAGGCTGAACATCTCCCCCAGCCCCGCGCAGTCCCGGGCATCAAAGACCTGCGGGAGGGACAGGGTGGGGTGTGGGGGACCCCTGCGGGCCAGGTGGGGTGGGAGTCCCCCTGGGGAATTTGCAGGCCAGGGGGTCCCTTGGGACAGGGGTCCCATGGGGCGGCGGTGGCATGGGGTCTTTGTTGGGGTGGGAGTTCCCTGCGGAACCAGGGTCCCCGTAGGACAGGGGTTCCCGAGGGGTTCCCCTGGGCTGGGGGTCCCCATGGAACAGGTGCAAGGCAGGGTCTCTGTAGGGTGGGGGTCACCGCAGCACACAGGACATGGTGTGAGGGTCCCCGTGGCGTGGGGGTAACCGTGGGGGGGTTGGTCCTGGTGGGTGCCCGTGAGATGGGGTGGCATTCCTGTGCGGGGAGTTGGGGTCCCTGTGGTTTGGTGTCCCCAGGAGTTTGAGGTCTTCCCGTGTTGGTGTCCCCGTGGGCTGTCGTGGGTGAGGGTCCCGCGGGTGGGGCCGCACCTGGAGCTTGTTCCACTGGATGCGGCCGACGCAGCGCGCCGCGTTCCGCCAGGCCTGCTTGGCTCCGAACGCCAGCTCGGGCTCCCGGAGCCGGTACGAGCCCGAAGCCGCGATGTCGGCGGCCACCTCCCGCAGCCGCTGCGTGTGTGCCGGGGAGTTCTCCCTGCAGGGGGACCCTCAGCATCCACGGACACTGGGACCACCCCCCAGCACCCCCAGACACTGGCAGCCCCGGGGGCGGGGGCCCAGCAGGTACAGGGGTGCGGGGTGCTCTGGGGCAGGGATGGGGATATGGGTGTGCTTTGGGACAGGGGTGGGGATATGGGGCACCCTAGGACATCTCTGGAGCTATGGGGGTACCCTGGCGTGCAGATGGGGATGTGGAGTGCTCTGGGCAGGGATGGGGCTGGGGATACTTTGGGGCAGGGGTGGGTTTTTGGGGTGTCTCAGGAAAGGGATAGGGATATAAAGGTGTTTTGGGCAGGGGCGGGCCTGTGGGGTGCCCTGGGGCTGTGGGGTGCCTTGGTGCAGGGGAGGGCGAGGCAGTGGGGTGCTCTGGGGTGAAAATGGGGCCATGGACAGGGCTGAGGCTGGGCTGTGGGTGCCCCGGGGCCGCGGGGCGCCCATGCCCGCTGTGGGGGTGCCCATGTCTGTTGTGGGGGTCTCGTCCCCGCTCACCGCCGCAGGGACACGTAGTACTGGGTGATGAAGTCCCGGGCCAGCTCCAGCAGCTCCTCGGGCGGTCGCGTCCCCTCGGGGGTGGGGGCGGGCAGCGGCCGCGGCAGCACCAGGGACCCCAGGCAGCGCTGCCCCGAGCAGGGCAGCTCCTGGGGGGTGATCTGGTGAGCTTCCCAGACCGCCGGGACAGACGTCCCGGTCCCTGTATCCCCTTCCACACCGCCCCGCCCGTGCCTGTCACCCCGGCACCCCCCAAACCTGCACCCCCAGCCCCGCCCCCTGACTTTGCCCCCCCATCTGCCTCCTATCCTGCAGCCCCCCAATATGCAAGTCCAACCTGCACCCCCAGCCCTCTGCCGCTATCCCTGCGCCCTCTCTTCTCACCCCGCCAGCCCCACACCCCATTCCCGTGCCCCATTCCCGCTCCCCTCAGCCGCGCCCCGCGCCCCCCGGACCTGCCCCGCAGTCGCGCAGAGCGTGTCGTAGCTGATGCTCCCCGTCTCCCAGTTCTTCAGGCGAGCGAAGCGGGGGGGCTCCGCCGGGGAGGAGGGCGCAGGGCTGGAGGGTGACACGGGACACCCCTGAGCCCTGTCCGGGCGGGGGGGGGGCCCAGCCGGGGGTCTCGGGGGACTTGGGAAGAAACCCATCCACCTCCCCCGCACTTGCTCCCGCGGCTCTGACACCGGGACCGCCTCGGGGTGCGGGGACCTGTCCGAGGGGACGGCGACAGGAGAGCACTGGGTGGAGGGGAGCAGTGGGTGGGCTGTGGCGGGGGCAGTGGGGGAGGTCCGGGGACTTCTAGTGCTGGAGGCGGGGGGGGTGGGCGGGTCTCGAGCCCTCGGGTCAACTTCGTGGGGACGGGGCGTGGCAAGGAATGGAGGGCAGGGGGTGAGGAGGCGCAGAGGATGGGGGTGCTGAACCGGGGGGGCAGAGACTGGGGAGGCTGAGCTGGGGGGGATCAGGGGATGCAGGGGAAATAGGGGATGGGGAGCTGAGCTGGGAAGTCAGGGAATGGGAGATCGAGATATGGAGGGCTGAGTTGGAGGGGTCAAAAGTTGAGGGGTCAGAGGATGGAGGGGGCGCGGGGCGTTCCTGGCCCTCGTGTGAGTGTGAACAATGGCCATGAGTCAGACCGGGCTCCGGGCCACCGAGGGGGGTGGACACACCCCCCTCCCGTCCCCGTCTCCTCCGAGCTGGGGGGTTCCTAAGCCTCCATCCCCACCGGACCCCATACGCCCCTCCCCATACGTGCCCATATGTGCCCCCAGATCCCGCTCGCCCCAGCGCACCCCCGGGGGTCCCACGGGCTGCTGGGGCCACGCCGTGGGACAGGAGACACTGTCGCGACGCCACGGGCAATGCGCACAGGGCTCTGCTGCCGGCGGGCTCCGTGTTCTGCCCCAGTGACCCATGCGAGCCACCCCGGCAGGGACGCCTCCACGCCGGGGACACCTCCACGCCGGGGACACGTCTCCGGTGGGCTCCAGGCATGTGCGAACGTCCCCGTGAGGGAGGAGGGGGTCCCCGTCGAGGCTCGGAGCTGCGGCAGGTGAGCGCCGGTGCCCCGGTGCCCTGTCCGTCCTTTCCACCCCATTCCTCCGTATCCCACCCCGTCCATCCCACCTGGGCACCTACTTGGGGGGCTCGGTGACAGCGGCGGAGGCAGCGGTGACAGGGGGGTCCTCGGGCGCGGGGCCGCGCGGGCGCGAGCAGAGGCCGAGGCCGGGGCAGGCGCGGGGGGCTCCGGACAGGACCCCCGGCAGGTTCCCCATCGCGGCCCCACTGAGCCGGGAGCGGCCGCTTCCCGCTTCCTACAGCCCGGGGAAGTGGTGACGAGGCCGCGACGCCCCCGCCCCGTGCACAATGGGCACCGCCACCTCCACCGTCACTGCCACCGCCACGCGGCGTGGGACACACCGGAGACCCCACCGGGGGGCGTCGAACCCAGTGTGACCCCCGGCCCCCTGGCACGTGGCCATGGGGAGGGAGCGATGGCACCCAGAGAGGGGGACACGACGCTCATGGCGAGGACATGGCCCTTGGGGGAACACACATGACACACGGGTGGGGCACAGCACGGGGGGGAACATGGCACTGGGGGGGATATATGGCACTGGAGGGCATGCATGGCACCCCGAGGGAGGACAGCTGGCATCCGGGGGGGACACAGCACTGAAGGGGACATGGCACCCACGGGGGACATGAAACTGGGGGGACGCACATGGCGCCGGGGGAACAAACACATGGCACTGGGGTGGACATGGCACCCTGGGGACGCAGCGATGGCACCCAGAGGGAGGACACAGCACCCATGGGGGGGACACACAGCACTCGGGAGGCCGCCGTGGTGGCAGGGTCCCCCATCCCGGCCACAGGACACTGTGCCCCTTCCCGCCTTTGCACTGGGCAGCTGGGTGCTCCAGGGGGTTCCCGGACCCCCCCCCAGCCCCCCAGCCATGGGGCGGATGTCCGGCGGGACCCCCCCTCCATTTCCCGCCGCTTCCACCCAGTTCCGGCCATTGATGTGCTGGGCGCTCCCGGGGACCCCCGGGTGAGCACCCCTGGGGGGGGACTATGCAGGGGGGAGTGCACCCCTCGACCGTCCCCGGGGGGCACCCTAGGAAGCCGCGTGGGTTGGGGGGGGTTCACCCCAGCTGTCGGCGGGGAGGGTCCTACGGTAACCCCGGAGTGGGGCGGGGGTCGCGGTGGGGGGGGGAAGCCGGGGCGGGGGTGCTGTTGGGGTGCGGGGGGGTGTCGGGGGGGTGCGGGGTCCCCCCGGTGCGGGTGGGTGGGTCCCTCCGGAGGTTCGGGGGGGGGCTCAGCCCGCAGCTCACGCAGCGACGGGAAACCGCGCCCGGTGCCGGCTCGGCGGTTCCTTCCTGCGGGGGGAGAACGGGGCGGGGGGAACCGGGAGGCGCGGGGCGGGACCGAGGCACGGCGTGGGGGGCAGAGCCGGGCGGGGGTGCCGCAGGGACCCCCGGAGTGGGGTTCGATCACCCCGTCTCGGGGGTCCCGGGTTGCCGCCCCAGCCCCGGGGTGTTCCCTGCCCCCGCCCCCACGCGCCGTGGGGCGGGACCGGCCTGTCTGTCACGACAGAGCGCCCACCCTATTGGCTGCCCCGCCCGGGGGGGCGGGGCTCGGCCGCGGGACAGGCGGGGGCTGCTGAGGGTCAGGGCTCGACCCCCCCGCCCTCTCAGATCCCCCAACGCCACAGCCCCCCACCCACATCCCCCCGCCTCCCAGTCCCCCCAAATCCACCGCCTCCCCTTCCCCACGGCCTCCTCCAGCCCCACAGCCCCCCCGCCCCACAGCCCCCCCGCCCCACGGCCGTCCCGTACCCCACAGTCCCCCCCGCCCGGCTCGGCTGAGCTCCGGTTGGTCTGGTCTGTCCATTCACGTCTGGTCGATCTGGTCAGTCAGATCAATCCATTTATGTCCGGTCAGTCCATTTGGGTCCGGTCGGGCCCAGTCGATCCATTCAGGTCCAGTCACGCCCGTCTGGGTCCGTTCGGGTTCATCGGGGCCATTTCAAAGCCCGTCGCAGCCGGTCTGTCCAGTCGGTCTGGTCGGGACTGGTCAGAGCTGGTCGGGTCCGGTTGGTCAAGTCAGTCCGGTCAGAGCAGTTGGTTCGGTCCGTCTATTCGGGGCCGTTCGGGTCCGGTTGGTCCATTCGGGTCCGGTCACTCCGGTCGGTCCCTGCGGTCGGGCCCCGCGGCGGGGCCGGGTCGGGGCCGGCGCCGTTTTCAGCACCTGGGACAGAGACCGGGAGCATCCAGAGCAGCGTCGGGATCGGGACTGAGACTGGGACTGGAGTGGAACTGCGCTGAGCTGGGACTGGGACCCGGGCCTGGACTCGGCTCTGACCAGGGCTGACACCAGGACTGGAAGAGACGTGGGACTGGATTGGGCTGAAGTGGGACTGGGATCGGGACCAGAACCATGGTTGGGACTGGGATTGGTCTGGACTCGAACAGCACTGAGACCCTGACTGGTCTGGGACTGATCTTTGATTGCGACTAGGACCAGGACTGGGCTAAATATGGACTGGGAATGGATTGGATTGGATTGGACTCTGAAGGAACTGAACTGGTCTTGAAGTGGACTAGGACTGGAGTTTGAACTGGAACTGGGACTGGAACTGGGATTTGGACTGGATGGGGACTGGCACTGGAGCCAAACTGGACTGGGACTGGACTGGAAAAGGGACTGGGATTAGGATTTAACTGGGACTGTGACTAGACTGGGATTGGGACTGGGACCACAACCAGACTGGATGGGGTCTAGATGAGGTCTGGGCTGAGATTGGGACTGGACAGGACTGGGAGTGGGACAGGGACTAGAACTAGGACATAGACTAGAATTAGGATTGGGTAGAGATTAGGATTAGACTGGGATCAGGCCTAAGACAAGGGCTGGTCTGGGACTGGTACTGGGGCTGATACTGGAACTAGACTGGGAAGGGGATTAGGCTGGGCCGGCATGGCAGGACTGGGGCTGGGAGGCTCCCACCAGGACCCAGCTGGGGCTGTGCCTGGAAGCTTTGCTGCTGTGCCACTGGCCCCGTGTTCTCATGTCCAAGTCTCCCACTGTCCCTGTATCTCAGTGTCCTGGTGTGCCAGTGTCCCCATATCCCAATGCCCCAGTGTCATGGTGTCCCACCGTGCTTTATTCTGGTGTCTCGGTGTCTTCGTGTCCCCATGTCCTTGTGTCCCAGTGTCCCGGTGTCCTGGTAACCCAGTGTTCCCATGTCCCCACGTCCTCAAGTCCAGGTGTCCTCATGTCCCAGTGTCCCCATGTTCCTGCGTTCCCATGTCCTGGTGTCCCCATGTCCTGGTGTCCCCATGTCCTCATGTCCCCGTGTCCCTGTGTCCCACCTGTCCGGGAGCGTGGCCTCGCTGCAAAGGGGGGCTGGGACCGGCGTGTCCCCCCGGGTGTCGGGGGGCGGCCCGGAGTGTTGGGGGGGGTCCCGGGGAAGGGGGCGTGGCCCGGAGGGTGGTGGGCGTTGTTGGGGGCGGGGCCGCGGCGGGGCGGAGCCAGCGGGCCCCGTGGGCGCCCCCGGGCGGGGCGGGGCGGGGGTCCCCGGGCCCCCCCGCGGCCATTGGCTGCGGCCGCGCTGGCCCCGCCCCGGGCCCGGCTGTCAACACGCAGCGCCCGCCGGGCCGGGCCGAGCCCACGGACCCGCCCGAACCGAGCCCAGCCCGCCCGCCCGAGCCGGGCCGCGCCGCGCCCGCCTGAGCCCAGCCGAACGGGGCGGGGCCGAGCCGAGCCCAGCCGAACCCAGCCCAGCCGAACCCAGCCGAGCCCGCCCGAGCTAAGCCGAACCCGGCTGGGCCGAGCCGACCCAGCCGAACCGGGCCGAACCCCTCCGAACCGAGCCGAACGGGCAGAGCCCATCCGAGCCCAGCTCAAGCCCGGCCGTTCCGAACGGAGCCGAATCGTTCCGAGCTGTTCCGAGCGGCGCCGAGCGCGCGGGGCGGGGGCTCGGTCCCCCCCGGCCGCTCCGTGACTAAATAAGGCCGATGGCGCGGCGCGCACCGGGCGGGTAGAGCGGGGGGGCTCGGCCCCGCCGGCCCCCTCCCCCGGCCCCCCCTCCGGCCCCGCAGCACCGCACCGGGGCGGGCGGGGTCCGGGCCGGCGGCCCCGGGCGGGGGAGGCCCCCCCGCTGCCCCGGGCCCCCCCGGAGCGGCGCCGTCCTTGGCTCAAGGGCAGCGGGACCCCCCGCGGCGCGGGGCCCCCCCCGGCCCCCGGCCCCCCCGCCCCGGCCGGCGCTGCCCATGGGCCCGGCACGATGCCGGTGCGGCGGGGGCACGTCGCCCCCCAGAACACCTTCCTGGACACCATCATCCGCAAGTTCGAGGGGCAGAGTGAGTGGGGGGCGCCGGGGACGGGGCGGCCGGGGGACGCCGGGGGGACCAGGGCCGGGACTTAGGGGGTCCGACGGGGATCCCCGCGGAGGGGAGCGCCCGGGGAGGGGATTGGGAGACACCGGGGGGCACCAGGTGTGGAAGGGAGTGAGGGGACGGTGGCCCTGGGTGGGTTTGAGGTGATAGGGACAAGCTCAGCTGGGGAGGGGCACTGCCTGCCCCAACTCCCGGCATTCCCCAGCAGCCCCCAGCATCCCCAGCCCCGGGTGAGTTTGGGGTGACAGGGACAAGCCCAGCTGGGAGGCACAGTGCTCACCCTGGCATCCAGGAGTCCCCAGCTCGAGGTGATTTGGGGTGATGGGGACAATCCTGGTTGGTGGAGGATTACTGCCACCCTGGCCTCCAGCAGCCCCTGGCTCTGGGGTGCCAGAACTGGGGCTTCCCCACAGTCCCCGAGGTGTGGAGCCCCCACCACCAGCTCAGGCTGCTGCAGGACTGGAGGTCCCAGCTGGCCCATGCCCTCTCCCCAGCAGCTGGTACAGGGAGGCCTGGCAGAATGGGGGCTCTGGGGGACTGAAAATTCTGGGGGTTCCCAGCATGTCTTTGGGGTCAGGCCCTGAGCATCTCCCAGACTGGGGACAGGGAAGTGATGGGGGGGGAATGCTGCCCATGGGTCAGGCTGGGGGGTGTCACCCTGCCGGGGGACAGGCTGTGGTTGGGGGGTCTGGCCTGGCTAAGCCCCTGCCCTCAGGGTGTGGGGGTCCCAGGGTCCCCATCGTAGTGATGGGGTCTCTGCAGTTGTGGGGATCCCCATGGTGATGAGTCTCTGCACTGCTTGGGGTCCCAGAGTCCCTGCAGTTGTGGGGTCCCTGTGAGGTTTCTGTAGTAGTTGGGTCCCTGCAGTGACAAGGTCCCTGCTGTTGTGGGGTCTCTGTGATGATGAGGTCCCTGCAGTGCTGGGAGTCCCTGGGTCCCTGTGGTTATGGGGTCCCTGTGATGGTGGGATCCCAACAGTTCTGGGGTCCCCATGGTGGTGATGCCACCAGCTTCGGGGGTCCCTGGGGAGCGAGCGGGATGACTCATGAAGTGTTTGTACCCGGGAAACCCAGAGCCATGGACGGATGGATGGATGGATGGATGGAGAGGACCCTCCCTGTGGGCTGCTGGGCCAGGGGTGCTCTGGCCTGACCCACCCATCCCCTCTCCCACCAGGCCGCAAGTTCATCATCGGGAACGCGCGTGTGGAGAACTGCGCCGTGATCTACTGCAACGAGGGGTTCTGCCGGCTCTGCGGGTACTCGCGGGCCGAGGTGATGCAGCAGCCCAGCACCTGCGACTTCCTGCACGGGCCCCGCACCCAGCGCCGCGCGGCCGCCCAGATCGCCCAGGCCCTGCTGGGCGCTGAGGAGCGCAAGGTGGAGATCTGCTTCTACCGCAAGGACGGTACGGACCCCGCAGCGGGGACAGGGAACAGACAGGACGGGAGGGCTGCACTGAGGACAGCAGGTGTGGGAGCACAGGATGGAGTTCTGCTTCTACCACAAGGGTGGTAGTGACCCCCCTGCGGGGACTGTGCTGGGGACAGGGGGACAGCAGGCACGGGGGCAGACCTGGGTGGCACGAGTTGTTGGCACAGGTGGGAACCCAAGGGACACCAACACCCCCGGGGGTTGGCAGTGCTCTCCAGTGCCGGGATGGCTATCAGCAGGGTGGGAACCTGGCACTGGTGGCTCCAGAGGGGCACCAGCACCCTGCAACACTGCAGCCCTTCCCGGTGCCGTGACGGCCACCAGGTGGGGTCCCAGGAAGCCACGTGTTGTGGGTGCAGGGTTGTGGGGTGCAGTGATCCCCCACAGAGGGTGATGGGGGGTGCGGCGGGACTGTGTCACCTGCAGCAAGGACAAGGGAGAAGGGGGCTGAGCTGGCATTGGGCATCACAGTGCCACCATCCCTGTGGGGGGTGTGTGGAGTAAGCGGGCAGGGGACATCCCGGGGGTCCCTGTGCCAGGACGTGGGAGCTGTGCCCCACAGAGCCCAGGCCAGGGCTGGCTCCCCGCGTTGGTAGTGCTGGTGCTTCCCCTCACCGTGGCCTCGTGCCAGTGCCAGGTGTCCCGGCTGTCACCACAGCTGTCCCAGCTCTGGGCACGCAGCCCTGGTTCCGGTGCTGGAGTAAACAAAGCTGCCTGTGTGGCCACAGTGCCATGCAGAGCCACTGTGGCCCCAGGGACTCTGGGGGAGTGGGCTGGGGCCAGAGGCACCACTCCTGGCCCTGGGACCCTCATCCTGCAGCTGTGGCTCTGCCTGGCCCACCTGGCGCTCCACGGTGCCCTTTGGACCGTGCGAAGCCAGGGGCTGCGGGGTGCAGGTGGCTCCTGGTGCTCCCGGTGTCGCTGCCATTCCACAGCTGCCCTCGGGATCGTGTTGGGGTGCTGACCCCCACCCTGTAGCCCCCCCACCCCGAGCCCCTGGTGTGTCCCAGTCCCCAGCGCTGTGTCCTGATCCCTGGAGCCGTGGTGGAGCCGTGGAGCCGCCGCGTCGCTGCCGCTGCTGCAACCATTTGTCTTTGTGACGTGTTGTTTATGGTCCCGGGGACGCAGGGAGGTCATGGTGCCCGTGGGGCACCTGTGTCCCCGTGGGGACACCCGGGGGGTGCCCTCAGGGACCCCAGGCTGGATGGGGGACAGGGAGGGGGCACAGACGCCCCAGTTGCTGCTGTGGCCTTTGGGGTCCCCCTGTGCGTGGCCCCCGGTGTTGGTGCAGGGCGGAAGCGGCCAAGGGCCCGGAGGAGCCGGATCGGGGCCCTGTCACTGAGGCACCTGTGGGGTGTGGGGGTGCCCCCTGTCCCTGAGGGGTGTCCCCAGCCTGGCTGCAAGTCTGGGGGTGCAGTGTGGGGTGCTCGGTGCAGGGGTGCGGGTCCCAGGGCAGTGGGTGCGGTGCGGGGAGGGGGGCGCAGGGGGGTCCCCCCGCTTTGGGGGTCCCGGTGCCGCCCCCTGGCGGTCACGGGGAGCGGTGCGGGTGCTGGGGGTGCAGTGGGGGGGTGCGGGGGGGATTTGGGGCACAGCTCTGGAGGGGAGAGGCGCACTTAGGGTGCGAGGGCACGGGGGGCGGGTCCCGTTGCAGTACGGGGCGCACCTCTGCCACTGGGGTCCCCCCATCGCTCCCACCCCGGGGGTCCCTCCATTGCTTCTGGGGGACCCGCGCGGTCCCCCCATCGCCTCCGCCCCGGGACCGGCCCCCACTAAGCAGCTGGACCGCGGGGGCCGGAGCTCCTGGGCTTAGGGGCCTCAAGATTCCCGCGGGGGTGGATGAAGCCGGCAGCGGCAGTGGCCACATGGCGGTGGCTGTAATCCAGTCGCGCCCGTGGCTCGGCGAGGACCCCGCGGTGGCCCGGAGCCAACCCGTGCCACGCCGTGCTGGCCCCCAGCCCGCGGCCCCACGTGCGCCAGGGAATCCCCCCGCCGCGGGCACGGGAACAGGGACAGTGCCAGCTGGCACCCGCCGTGCCAGGCTGCCGGGCCCGGCGCCAGCGGGGGGACACCGTGAGGGGGGCATTCGGTGCTTTGGCGTCCCCCCCAAGGTCCCCTTAGCGTGAGGGGCGTCGAGGGGGAGCAGGATGCTCCCCCATCCCCCAGAGGTTGCCCCGGGCTGCTCTGACCACCCCCAAACCTTCCCCCCTCCCCCCAGCTGTGGAACCGGATTAACGCCACAGCTGTTAACGAGTTCTGAGCGGCTTAACCCGGCCCGGCACCCCCAGAGCCCCCCGCGGCCCCCCCGGCCCTGCTGCCCACACACAGACCTGCCTGCGACATTTGTGGGGAGGAAGGGGATGTCCCACTCTTCCGTGCCTCAGTTTCCCCCTGAGGTGCAGCTGCAGTGGGGCTGTATCTGGTGGAGTCAGTGCTGGGGGGCAGACGAGGGTGATTCCCGGAGTGGGGGGCAGAAGGGGCAGTTCAGCAGGAATGCGGGGACAGGAGGGGGTGCTCCCCAGGAGGGGTTCCCCAGCAGGGACACGGGCAGTGTCTCCCAGGATGTTTGGGGCCAGGCAGGGGGGCCCTCCCGGGTGGGGGTGCCATCCCCCCATGTCACTGACCCCCTCCCCGCAGGCAGCTCCTTCCCGTGCCTGGTGGACGTGGTGCCAGTGAAGAACGAGGATGGCGCCGTCATCATGTTCATCCTCAACTTCGAGGCCGTGAGGGAGCCTGAGCCTGGGGAGGCCCCGACCCCCAGCACCAACCACTGGGTCACCCCGGCCCCCTGGGGCCCTGCAGGTATGGGGGGACAGGGACACCGGGTCACCCCCTCCTCCTGGGTTCCTGCAGGGGGGATGGGCTCAGTGCCACCATGCCTGGTGTCAGCCCATGTCCTGCTGACCCCGTGTCCCAGGTGTTGCTGTAGGGCATATGGGGAGAGTGGGCAGCACCATGGCGGGGGCCAGACCCTGCCCCTGACCCAGCCCTGACTCCCAGGGTGCAGCTGATCCCTGTGGCTGAAGCAGCACCATGGTGGCGATTTGGAGCTGGATCCTGACCCTGAGCTCAAGCCCAGCCCTGACCCCAGTCCTGTCCTTCTCCCCAGGACGCAGCCGGTCCCTGCGGCTGAAGCTGCTGGCGCTCACGGGCAGCCGCCAATCGCTGCCCCCGGAGCCGCCGGACGTGGTGGTGGTGGACCCTGGGGTCGTGGACCCACTGGCCATGGACCCAGGCCTGCCTGGCAGTGACTCAGGCCCTGAGGATGCCTCATCCTCGCTGGAGCCTGGTGTTGGGGACCGTCCCGAGGACGAGGTGGCGCTGATGGGGGACCCTGAGCCACCGGTGACACAGTCGTCCCCGCGGGCCGAGCGCCTGGCACTGGCCTTCGCCAACCACAGCCTGGCCAGGAGCCGGTCCCGGGAGCGCCGGTCCCGGGAGAGCCTCCGCAGCCTACGCCGGGCATCGTCTGTCGATGACATCGAGGCCATGAAGGGCGACGGGGACAAACACTGCCACAGCCGCCACGCCAGCGCCAGCGCCGGCCTGCACCGCGGCTCCAGCACCGGTACGGCCATGGCGGCGTGGGGGACAGTCATCAGTGCTGGGGACATTGTGGCAGTCACAGCCAGAGACCCTGGTGACCCCATCCCACCTCCCCAGAGCAGCACCCGGGGCTGGCAGGGGCTGGGGACCCCCCCATCACCACCAGGACCCTCATAGCCCATCCTGCAGCCCCCTGTTCCCTCCAGTCCCCTCAGCCACCCTGAGCCACAGTGTGGAATCACCCTGGGAATCACCTCGGGAATCACCTTGTTGGCCCCAGAGCTCCTTAAGTGTATTAAGATGAGGGACAATAACTATAATGCTATTAACAGTAACTCAGAGCAGCTCTGTGGGGCCGAGGGGGCCTGTGGCACACGGTTGGGGTCTGCCCCTGCCCTGGGCCTCCCCATTCCCTTTACCTGTTGTGGGACCCCAAATGTGGGAGCTGTGGGATCACCGCAGAGACCATGGGACCCCTGCCCCAGGAGCCTTGGGAAGCTGTGGGACCTGCCCTGGGGCTGCAGGGCCTGTGTGGCCCGGTGCCAGCCCCCCGGTGACAGTGTGTCCCCGCAGGCGCAGTGGCCGCTGTGCGCAGCGCGCTGCTCAACTCCACGTCGGACTCGGACCTGGCACGGTTCCGGGCCATCGGCCGCATCCCCCAGATCACCCTCAACTTCATGGACCTGCAGCCGGGGGGGCTCCTGGCCCCGCCCCCGGCCCCCCACCCCATCATTGCCCCCACCAAACTGCGCGACCGCACCCACAACGTCACCGAGAAGGTCACACAGGTGGGACCCTGCCCGGGGGAAGGGGGGACATGGGGACAGGTCGCACAGGTGAGACCCTGAGGGAAGTTGGGTGGTGCTGAGCTGACTGGGTGATGCTGGAGGTGACGGGGGATGCCAGAGGTGGCCAAGTGGTGACAAAGGTTACCAGGAATGCCATAGTGGCCAGATGCTCCTGGAGGTGGCATGTGGTGCAGAGATGGCTGCGTTGTACCGAGGTGTCCGGACAATTTCAGAGGCAGACGGGCAGTGATGATGTGGCCAGGCTATGCCAGGATGGCCAAGCAGTGACAAAGTGCCTGAGCAGTGACAAGATGTCCAGGCAGCGCTGGAGGGAATGTACAGTGCTGGAGGTGTTCGGGCGGTGCCAAAGTGTCCGGATGGTGCCAAAGTGACCGGGTGGTGACGGAGGTGGCCGGGCGGTGCCAACGTGCTGCTGGAGGTAGCCAGGCAATGCCAAGGTGGCTTGGTGGTGCTGGGGGCATTGCTAGAGCCCAGGGGATGCTCCAGTGAGAGCTCGAGCGTACTGGGAGGTGCCGGAGCGCACTGGGAGGCACTGGGAGGAGGTGCAGGGGGCACCATTGGATCCCCTTGGCAGGCCGGAGGGGCCGAGGTGGCGGGGCCGGGGCCATTGTACCTTCCCGTGGCACCGGCTCCCTCGGGGAGACTGGCCGAGGGGTCGTGACTGCGGTGTTCTGGTGCGCTGGGTGCCGTGGCCGGGGGCAGTCGGGTCCGGGACAGTCCCCGGGGGGCTCCCAGCGGGGCGCAGGAGGCAGACACCCCCCCGGTACCGCGGCACCCCTCACCCTCGCCCCGGTGCCGTGCCTGCCGGGTGCCGGGTGCTGGCGGCGGCCGCTAATCCGCGGCCCGTTGTGTAACCGCCATCTGCCGCGGGAGCAGGAGGCGCCGCTTAATTACACCCTGGTTGTCCCCCCGCTAATGAGCCGGGGGGTCGGCGGCTCCGGGCATCCCCGGAGGGCTGTGCGGGATGGGGGATCCGCTGCCTGCCCCACCCCGCGGTGTCCCCAAGCCTCCCGCGCAGCCCCGGGGCTGTCCCCGGGGTCCCCGGCAGCTGGCGGGGGACGGAGCAGCCCCGGCGCATCTGCCCGACCCCCTCGGGGTCCCCCCGGCCCCGCACCTGCCCGCACACGTGAGGGGGCCCCGTGGGGGACTCCCGCTCCGACCTGGAACTCCAGGCCCTGCTGCCGGGGCTCCGGGCGCTCCCCGCGCTGGTGCTGGAGCAGCCGCGGCGCCCTCGGTGGGGAGAGGGGACCCTCTGTGGATTGGAGGGACCCTTCTATGGGGTGGCACCCCTTCACTCCGCGTCCCCGACTCCCCAGCTCCTCACGGAGCCTCTTCATTGCCTCGGCCTTGATTAACTGGGCCTCCAGGGTGACGCTGCACTCTCTCTTGCCCCCGCCGTCGCCACGGGGGCCATGAGGTGGCACGGGGGAACACGGCTGCGGTCACCGGGCGGGCTCTGCCCCCCGGCACTGGCGAGGGCGTCTCGTGCCGCGGCTGTGCAGTCGGGCAGAACTGGGGACGCGGGCACAGGGGACACAGGAATTGGGGGCGTGGGGGTGTCCCCGGCTCGGGCACGGAGAATCCCACGGGTCGGTGGCACTGGGGGACAGGGTGTCCCTGCAGCGGCACCGTGATTCACCCGCGGGGCCGGAGCCAAGCGCCCGTCAAGGTCACCGCGCCCTGGGTGACAGTGACAGGGCCTGGGGTGGCCGTGGCATCCCCACGACTCATGGGACCCCCGGGGACCCCTGGCCTGCCGTGGCGGGGATCCCTGGGTGGGGCAGGGTAGGGCTGGGGGACCCCAGACCCACCCAGGGTGTGTGGGGACCCGGCGGTGTCACCAGACGGGGGTGCCACTGGGGCATCACTGGCTGTTGGTGGCGGGCTGGGGACACCAGGGACCCCCCCACTGCCGGGACGAGTCCCGCTGGCACCGGCTGGGTGGGCTTGGGCGCTGCCCCCCAGATCCCCCCTCGTTGGGGCTGGGGGTGCCCGGGGGGGCCGGGAGGGCGCAGCCGTGGGGCACTGCCAGGCCTGGGCAGTGGCCAGGGACATGAGAACACCGGGAGCCGTGAATCAGCCGGGGCTGCCAGGGCCAGCTCACCGCTACCGTCACCGTCCCTGTCCCCGTCACTGTCCTTGTCCCCACCATCACTGTCCCCATCCCGCTGCTGACAGGGCTGTGCGAGTGACGTCTTGGGGATCCCTTGTGGGGCGTGGGGGGCTGCAGGTGCCAGCTGGCAGCGGGGAAGGGGGTGGCGGCCGAGCAGACAGGGGAGACACCGGTTCCGCGGACCCCCGTGCCCCACCTCGTCCCGGTGTCCCCGCGGGGCTGTTCCCGGGCGCTCCCGGTCCCTCCTCCGGGGAGTGGCGACGGCTGGAGCCGGGGGGAGCCCGGCGGGAGCGAGCGGCGGGGGGGGCTCGGGGGGTCCCGCCCCGCTCCATCTGCCGCGCGCGGGGCCGGGGGGCGGCGCGGGGACCCCCGGAGCGCGGCCATGGCCCCGGCTCGGCGCGACAGCGGCGACCGCCCCGACGGGGAGCGGCGGGACCGGGTCCGCCGGGCCGTCCGGGTGTCCAGCCTGGTGGCACAGGAGGTACGGGGGGGTCGGGGGTGCATCCTGGCGGTACAGGAGGGTACGGGGAGGCTGAGGGGGGCCGGGGGTCCCCACCGAGAGGGAAAAGGCGACCCACGATTTGTAGCGTCGCACATGGGCTCGGGGTCCCCACACCGGCAGGGGGGACACGGAGCGGGGGGGCACCGGGAGTCGCGGCGGGCGGCTCTGGGGGTAACCGGGGGGATCTGGGGGCTCTCGGGAGAGTCCCCCCCGTTAGGGGAACGGGGTCCCATGGTCCTTTCACCAGGCGCGGGCACAGCGTCCCGGGGGTGTCCCCATGCCGGGATGCAGGGGATGGAGCGGTGGAGACAGCGGTGGTCGCGGCAGGCGGCTCTGAGGGGCACCGGGGGGATCTGAGGGTCCCCCCGCGGGGGAAGCGGGGTCCCGCGGTCGTCCCACAGCACGCGGGCACAGGGGCCGGGGGTGTTCCCGTGCCGGGATGGAGTGGGAGGGAGGGGGGCACCGGGGATCGTGGCCGGGCTCTCTGGATGGGTTTGGTCGTCTCGGGTTTTTCGGGGGGGGTCTCCCCCCACGGCGGGAACAGGGACCCGCAATTTATCCTGCCACGCGTGGGTGTGAGGTCCCGGGGGTGTCCCCACGCCGAGATGGGACACAATGAGCAGGGGGATGGCACTGGGGGTCGCAGCAGGCGGCTCTGAAGGGCTGCGGGAGGGCTGGGGGTCCCGAGGAGGCCTGGAGTGTCCCCCCCGCTTGGGGAAGCGGGTCCCGCGGCTCATCCCGCCGTGAGTAGGTGTGGGGTACCGGGGGTGCCCCCACGCTTGGAGTTGGGGGGGGGGGCACTGGTGGCTATGGTGGGCGACTCTGGGGGTCCAGGGGGATCTGGGGTCCCCCACTGCCCCCCGGGGGTTGGGGCGCATAACCCCCTCATGGGCCCCCACTGCCCCCCCGGTTCCAGGGCCCGGCCCAGTGCTGTGTCCAGCTGTGCCGTGGTGGCTGTGGTGTGGCGAGAGGTGACGGCTCGTGGCTGGCGTGGTCTCTACTTTGTCCCAAGTGGTCGCCAGTGTGTCCCAGGTGGTCCTCGTAGCCGTTCCCTTGCCAGTGGCCCGTGGCTTATGGGGTGGGTGTGGGTCAGTGCCAGCGTCACTGGTTAGGGGTCGGAGCTGGGGCGGGCGCACCGCCCCCCAGGGACGTCACCCCATCCCATAGGGACGTCACCCTGTCACGGGGCTTGTCCCCCACCCTGCCACGGGTGCCACTGGCAGCGGGTGCCACTGTCGCTGCCCGCCCAGGGTGGCCCTGCGTCCCCTGTGCCCATGTCGGGGGGTCCCGAGGGTGCTGCGACGCCGCAGCTCAGCGCCGTGAGTACCCCCAATGCCACCCTGGGGGGACAGTAGTGTGGGGTCAGGGGAAGCAGGAGGGGTTCCCCAGCATCGGGATGTCTGTCCTATTGGGGTGTCTTCTGTGTCGGGGTGTCCCCACAGTGGTCAGGTGTCACCTGGCTGATACCCAGTGCCGCCCTGGTGGTGACCGCATTGGGTGACACCTGCAAGGTGACAGGGGTGTCATGGGGGGTCAGTGTCCGTCTGGCTGGGGGTGTCCCCGGGGGTCCAAGCCCCCCAGGGCCAGTGACAAGGTGGGTGTCAGTGTTCAGGTTTGTGACCTCTGGGGGTCTTAGACCCTGATGGGCATTGGGTGGGTGCCGGGGCCTGTGCTGGGGTGCGTGTGGGGTACCCGGGCAGGTATCGGGTACCCAGGAAGGTGTGGGCTACCTGCCAGGGCAAGTGTTGGGTGCCCACGGGGGCTTTGGGGATCCATGGCTGTTAGGTACTTGCCAATGTCGGTATTGGGTGCTGGGCACGTGCTGGGACCGGATTTGGGGGTCTGTGGCTGTGGGGCACCTGCTGGGCAGGTGTTGGGGGTCTGTGGCTGTGGGGCACCTGCTGGGCAGGTGTTGGGGGTCTGTCAGGTACCTGCCGGAGCAAGGGTGGGGGTCCCTGCCAGCTGCCGGGGGGGGCACTGCAGCGGTGCTGGGCGGTCCCGCCACGGGGAGCAGGGACTGGGGAGTGACAGAGGGGGTGTCAGTGCGCCGGGGGTGTTGAGGGGAGCGTCCGGGGGCAGGGAGGTGGATCAGGGTGTCGGGGGGCTGTCGGGGCCCCGGGGGGGTCTGGGCCTCCCCCTGCCCCGGCCCGGGGTATTTGGGGTGCGCCGTGGGCGCAGGTGTCTGGGTCGCGGCAGGTGCGGCGCCGGGTGTCCCGGGGGGACGGGGGGTGTCGGTGTCACCGCAGGTGTCGGGGACGCGTCACCAGGGCGGGACGTGTCGCCGCGTGTTGCCGAACGTGTCACTGGCACCGCCGCCATCTGTGTCACCGTGACTGACGGGTGTCGGGGCGGGGGCGGGCACCCAGCCCGGGGGGTTCGGGATGTCGCCGCATATCGGCCCCCTCCGGACATATGCGCCAGGGGTGGGGGTCCCACAAGGTGTGGGGCGATGTCCCCAACCCCTCCTCATGGCACCCCCGAGCCCTGCTGGCACAGGGGGCCTGGGGGGCGCGGGTAGGGGCTGGGGACTATCCCCATGGCTGGGGAACATCCTGGGCTGGGGGCTGCCCCGCCACTTGGGGGCCTGGAGGCCCCACGGCTGGGCGTCACGGGGGACTCTGTGTGTCCCCACTGTGTGTGCGGGGGGCTGGCACAGAGAGGGGGATGCCAGGACTGTCCCCCACCCCGGGCTGAGCCCTCCCGGGGACTGGCATGGGCTGCGCTGGGGTTGTTGACCAGGTGGTGGGGCGGGGGTGCATTTTGGGGGGACTGACAGGCGTATCTGTGGGGCTGATGCGTTGGGGGTGTCTTTTGGGGGGCTGTGACTGAGTGGGGGTCCTGGTCACTCTCCTCTGACATCCATCCCTTCCCAGCTGCCTGCAGGGCCGGGGGGTCCCCAGTTAGGAGTCAGGCGGGGGAGGGCGAGTTCAGGTGGGGTGTGGGGCCACCCCCAGCCCGTGGGGGCCGCACGGTTCGGGGAGGGAGCCGGTGGTGCCCGGGGGGGGGCCCGGGGCCTCTCCCTGCAGACGGCGGGACCCCCTCTTCCCCCAGGGCCGGCCCGGGGCCCCCCGCCCCCCACGCCGCAGGCCGGGATTTGTCCCATTTTGCCGTGGCAGCTGCGATAAATTTAGCGGCAGGAGCGGCTGGTGGCTGGAGCCGCCCCCCAGCCCCCCCTCCGCCCCCGCTCACACCAGAGCCGCCCGGCACAGCCACAGCCAAAGGGGCCTCGGCGACTCTGGGATTGGGGTCCCCCTCCAGGACCCCCCCGGGGACACCCCTGCTCTCTGCTGGCACCGGGGGGGCTCTGCGCCGTGGTACCTGTCACTCCCCGGTGTCCCCGTGGCACCCATCACACCCCCAGAGGGACACGCTTGGGACACGTGGGGAGCATTGCGGTGCAGCCCCACAGGAAGGGGGTGGGAACTGGGGCCCCCTGCACACAGGCCACGTGTGGCCTCGTCCCTCCGTCACACGGTGCACGGGGACACGGGTGGCAACGGGAATCCCCCGCGTGGGGGTGGCGGCTGTGACGCAGGAGCCGCTGTGTGTCCCAGCGCTGTCATCGCGTGTCACCTCATGTCCCAGCGCTGTCACCATGTGCCCCGGTGCCGTCACTGCGTGTCCCCGGCGCTGTGTCCCTGTGTGTCCCAGCACCATCACCGCGTGTCCCCGTGCCGTCACTGCGTGTCCCCGGCGCTGTGTGTGTGCCTCTGTCGCCGCGTGTCACCCACCGCGTGTCCCAGTGCCATCCCCTTGTGCCCAGCACTGTCGCCGTGTGTCCCCAGCACTACATATCCCATCACCACATGGCTATTCCCGCTGCCCCACGAGGCCACCGAGGCTGGTGGCTCCGGGGCCCTGTGTCCTGGGAGGGGCTGTGGCAGTGGGGGACATGTTTTGGGAGCCGCATCCCAGCCTGTGGGCACCGCACGGGTGGGGGGACACTCCCGGCGTGTCCCTGGCGTGTCCCTGCGTGTGCGTGGACCCTGACACCCTGCTCATTGCCGGCGCTGTCCCCCCCCACACCTGGGGCAGGCGCTGGTGCCATTGGGGTGCCCGGGTGCCTCAGGGTGCCTTCAGGGTGTCCAGGGGATGCCGGGGGATTGTGACATGTCCCACCTCGTGCCCTGTCGCCCCTGGGCACCCGCAGTGTCCCCGTGGTGTCGCCGACCCCTCCGGTGTGTCACCGCGTGTCACCGTGTGCCGAGAGGCTGGGGGGCGATGGGGGGCCCGGGGGGCAGCTCTGGCCATGACCGTGGCAGCAGCAGCGGAGCAGCCTGGGAAAAATTTCCGCCCCAATAATTCCTGTCGGCTCTGGCGGAGCGTGGCTGGCGCGCGCCGCGCCGGGGGTCCCCGCTGCCACCGAGGGTCCCCGCTGCCACCGAGGGTCCCCGCTGCTGGTCCCGAGGCACACGATGGCCACGGGGCCGGGGTGGGGGTGTCCCTGGTGCCCACGGGCCGGCGGGGGCTGACCCCTGCTGACCCCTGCCCCCGCCGAGGATGCTGCCCGCGCTCCTGCAGCTGCTCCAGGAGTTCCCGGGCGGCTCCTCTGCGGCCCCCCGGCCCGGGCCCCCCCCCGGCCCCTCCCCCATGCCCGGGGTCCCTCTCTGCGGCACCTGCCTGGGGCTCCGCCGCGACGGCACCGGGCACGGACAGGACGAGAAGGTACCGGGATCGCCTCTACCCGCGCCCCCCGGGGGGAGGCAGCACGGGGGGGCGGGGGTTGCTGCATGGGGGGCACTGTGCCCATCCGTGGCCTGGCGGTGGCTGTGGGGGGCTCGGGCTGTGTCCTCGGCACTTGTTTGGGGGGTTACATAAAGCTCTGGCTCGGCATGACTGGCGACCCCCCCCAGTGGTGCTCTCGGGGTTGGGGGCTGATGGGGTGAGGGGTGATGGTGCCCATCCCCTCCCTGTGCTGCAGCAGCCCCACGATGGGCACGGAGGGGCGATGGGACCCCCAGGGAGTGCAGGGGGACAGTGACCCCCCATAGGGCAGACAGGAGGCTGTGGCCGCTGGAGGGGGGGGCTGTGGGTCAGCCCCTGTTGCCTCTCACCCTTGCCGTGGGGCTGTGCATGATGATGGACCCTGTGGACCACCCCCAGGCACCCCCGAGGATGGCTAAGACCCCCCCAAAGATCCCTGAGTTGTGCCCCCAGGATGTCCAGGTGTTCTGCAGGGGGACTGGGATGAGTGGAGTGGTCTGTGCTCCCCAGGTGGAAGTGCCAGGGGAGGCCGTGCCCCCTGATGGGGATGCTGGGGATGGCCACAGCTGGGGGGCCAGAGCTGGGGCACAGGGCAGCATCATGTCCCTGAGTGTTTGGGGTGGGAACTGCCCTGGTGGTATTCGTGGGGCAGGAGGGGGTTGTGGGGCAGCTCTGTGGTGTGTGTGGGGGGCCTTTGTCCCCCATGCCCTCCAGCTGTCCCCCTGGTCACACATGGTGGTGTCCCTGCACCCCCCATCACCTGTGCTGGGCTCCCTCTGCACCCCCAGAGCCACAGAACCATTGATTTTGGGAAGGACCTTTAAGACCATCAGATCCAGTGTTGACCCCACACCCCTGACCCAGGTCTCCACCTCTCCACAGGCTGGGGGTCCGAGCTCCCCCTGTGGCCCCCCCAGACCCCTCCTGGACCATGCTGGGGTCCCACCTCACCCCAGAGAGTCACAGAACTGTTGAGGTTGTAAAGGACCTCTAAAACCATTGGGTCCAGCACTGATCCACCGTGGCCAAAGCCACCAACCCACATCCCCAGGCACCACATTGGCTGGGGTCTGGGGTCTGAGGGGCTAAATCCGGGAGCCGGTGGAGTGTTGGGGTGCAGGACTGACCCCCCGTGTCTCCCCTGCCCCAGGTGCTGTCCCTGGGTGCCGATGTGCTCCCCGAGTACAAGCTGCAGGCGCCACGCATCCACCGCTGGACCATCCTGCACTACAGCCCCTTCAAGGCCGTGTGGGACTGGCTGATCCTGCTGCTGGTCATCTACACGGCCATCTTCACTCCCTACTCGGCCGCCTTCCTGCTCAGTGACTCCGAGGAGGCCCAGCGCCACCACTGCGGGTACTCCTGCAGCCCCCTCAACGTCGTGGACCTCATTGTGGACATCATGTTCATCATCGACATCCTCATTAACTTCCGCACCACCTACGTCAACTCCAACGAGGAGGTGGTGAGCCACCCTGCCAAGATCGCCATCCACTACTTCAAGGGCTGGTTCCTCATCGACATGGTGGCCGCCATCCCCTTCGACCTGCTCATCTTCGGCTCTGGCTCCGAGGAGGTGAGCAGGGGACACAGGATGAGATGGCGCCAGCCAGGCTGTGCCCTGGCTGGGCAGTGCTGTTTTGGTGCTGGGGGTTGTGTTTGGGGGTCCCACCTGTGCCCCCAGTGCTGGGGTGGGTGTTGGTGTGGTGGGTGCTGTTCCCTGGGTGCTGGGAACCCCCAGGCCAGGACACCACCAGTGCCCCTGGTGACTCCCCTGCACCTCCATCCCAGACCACCTTTGCTCTGGGTGGGGAGACTGGAGGCGCCTGGGGCTGATATGAGGAGAGGGAACAGGGGCTCATGGCACCCTCTGCCCTTCCAGGGGTCTGTGGGAATTCTCTGCCACCGCTGTCCTGGTGACCCCGCTTTCCTCCCTCCCCAGACACCTTTTGCCCTGGGGGGCACCTGGGGCAGGGACAGACTCACAGAATGGAGGTGCCTGGCTTGGGGCAGGGGCCCTCCACCCTTTCGGGGTTCTGAGGGTGTCTCTTCACTGTTAACCCCCCCGTTTTTCCCATCCCCCAGACAGTGATGCTGGTGGGGCTGCTGATGTTGGGAGAGAGGATGGGACCCCCGCCTCGCCCTTCCATGGGTCCCCGTGGCATCTCTACTCGCCCGTAACCCTTTCCCTGCCGTTCCTGCAGACCACGACGCTCATCGGGCTGCTGAAGACGGCGCGGCTGCTGCGGCTAGTGCGGGTGGCGCGGAAGCTGGACCGGTACTCGGAGTACGGCGCGGCCGTGCTCTTCCTGCTCATGTGCACCTTTGCGCTCATCGCCCACTGGCTGGCCTGCATCTGGTACGCCATTGGCAACGTGGAGGGGCAGCGCACGGGCTGGCTGCACGCGCTGGGACAGCAGATCGGGAAGCCCCTCAACAGCAGTGACCCCCGCCGCGGGCCCTCCATCAAGGACAAGTACGTCACTGCCCTCTACTTCACCTTCAGCAGCCTCACCAGCGTCGGTTTCGGCAATGTGTCCCCCAACACCAACTCCGAGAAGATCTTCTCCATCTGCGTCATGTTGATCGGATGTGAGTGCCCGTGGGGTGTGAGAGCGCTGTGCGGGTGTGCAGACCTGTGTGAGCGTGTATCCACACCTGTGTGTGTGTGTGAGCACCTGTGTGTGCACCCGGGTGTGCGTGAGACCCTGGGGGGCTTCGGCAGCGCGTCCCCCAACACCAACTCCGAGAGGGTCTTCTCCATCTGCGTCATGTTGGTCGGATGTGAGTGCCTGTGGGGTGTGGGAGCGCCTGCGTGTGTGCAAACCTGCGTGTGCACATCCACACCCGTGTGTGTGACACCTGTATCTGTACCCCGCACACGGGGAGCGTGTAGGAGCACCCCCAGGCTCAGTTTTGGGGCCGGCCCTGTTTGACACCTTCCCCGATGCTCTGGGGATCGGGGGCAGCTCGCGGCCTGTGCTCAGGTGACATGGATGGGTGGGATGTGGCTCTGCTGGGGGACAGGAGGCTCTGCAAAGGGGTCCGGATCCATGGGCTGGGGACACCTGGGTGAGGGTCAACAAGGTGAAGGACCGAGTCCTGCCTGTGGGTCACACCAGCCCATAGAGCGCTCCAGGCTGGGGCAGAGGGGCTGGAAACCTGGGAAAGGCCCTGGGGGTGCTGTGCCAGCGGCTGGACACGAGCCCAGCTGTGCCCAGGTGGGCAAGAGGCCGATGGCCCCTGGGCTGTGCCAGCCCCAGTGTGGGCAGAGCCCCAGGGCAGGGACTGTCCCCTGTGCTGGCCCTGCTGAGGGACCCCCTGGAATCCTGGGGGCAGCTTTGGGTCCCTCCTGACAGGAGAAACCTTGAGGGCTGGAGCGTGTCCAGGGCAGGGAACGGAGCTGGGAAGGGGCTGGAGCCCCAGGGGAATTCCTGAGGGAGCTGGGAAAGGGGCTCAGGCTGGAGCAAAGGAGGCTCCGGGGGGACCTTGTGGCTCTGCACAAGTCCCTGACAGGAGGGGGCAGCCGGGGGGGTCGGGCTCTGCTCGAAGGGAACAGGGACAGGAGGAGAGGGAACGGCCTCAGGCTGGGCCAGGGGAGGCTCAGGTTGGATATTGGGAACATTCCTTCCCCAGAAGGGCTGTCTGGCCCTGGCACAGCTGCCCAGGGCAGGGGTGGAGTCCCCATTGCTGGAGGGATTTAACAGCCCTGTGGATGTGGCACTTGGGGACATGGGGCAGTGGTGGCCTTGGCAGCTCTGGGGGACGGGTGGGCTTAGGGGTCTGAGAATTCCCTTGATGACAGGGATCCTGATGACTCTTGGCACCCCTGTGACAATGACCCCCCTTCATGACAATGGGGAACTCCATGACAATGGAAAACCTCCCAGTTATGGGGATCCGGTGGCAGTGGGGACCCTGGTGGTGATGGGGACTGCTGTGACAAGGGGCACCCCAGTGATGATGGGGACACTCCCGTGATGATGGGAGCCCCTGTGCTGAGGGGGACCCCCATGACAAAGGGCACTCCGTGGTGATGGACACCCCCTGTGATGGTGGGGACACCCTGTGACAATAGGGACACCCTGAGACAGTGGGCACCCTGTGACAGGGGGGACCCTATGATGGTGGGGACTCCTGTGATGATGGGGACCCCGTGTGGCAATGGGGACCCCATGACAGTGGGCACCCTCCATGATGATGGGTACCCCAGACTACAGCCCTGGCAGCAGTGGGAGGTTTGTGGGGGTTTGGGGGTGCAGAGCCCCCCTAACGTGCCCCCCCAGCACTGATGTGCGGCAGCATCCTCGGGAACACCTCGGCCACCACCCGGCGCTTGTACTTGGGCACCTGGGGACACAGGGGACCCTGCACCCCCGGCCCGGGGGCTGGCAGTAGGGGCTTGGGGGGAGGCTGGGGGTTCAGAGCCCCCCTGACCCTGCCCCCCCAGCGCTGATGTACGCCAGCATCTTCGGGAACGTGTCGG
The DNA here is from genome assembly GCF_009650955.1 of Corvus moneduloides. Classification (NCBI taxonomy): domain Eukaryota; kingdom Metazoa; phylum Chordata; class Aves; order Passeriformes; family Corvidae; genus Corvus; species Corvus moneduloides. The sequence continues at coordinate 390,890 of NC_045476.1, forward strand.
CCATCATCCAGCGGCTGTACTCCGGCACGGCGCGGTACCACACGCAGATGCTGCGGGTGCGCGAGTTCATCCGCTTCCACCAGATCCCCAACCCGCTGCGCCAGCGCCTCGAGGAGTACTTCCAGCACGCCTGGTCCTACACCAACGGCATCGACATGAACGCGGTGAGCCCCCGGCGCCCCCCAAAACCTCCGTGGCACCCCTAAAACCCCCCACGGCCCTCTGCCCCCACTCCTCAGGGAGTGTTTCCAGCACGCCTGGTCCTACACCAACGGCGTTGATATGAACGTGGTGAGACCCCCCGGGACCCCTAAAACCTGCCACGCTCCCGGGACGCCCCCAGACCCCTGTGCCCCCCTCTGACCCCCCGGTCCCCTCCAGGTGCTGAAGGGCTTCCCCGAGTGCCTGCAGGCCGACATCTGCCTGCACCTGAACCGCAGCCTGCTGCAGAACTGCGCCCCGTTCCGGGGGGCCACCAAGGGCTGCCTGCGGGCGCTGGCCATGAAGTTCAAGACCACCCACGCACCACCCGGGGACACACTGGTGCACGCGGGGGACGTGCTCACCGCGCTCTACTTCATCTCCCGCGGCTCCATCGAGATCCTGCGTGGCGACGTCGTCGTCGCCATCCTGGGTGAGCCCCCCAGAAGTGGCCTCGGGGTCCCACGGTGCCCCACGGGGCAGCCACTGCATTCAGGGGTCCTGCGGTGTCCTGGGGTCACCCAGTTCTGGGTGACACTCCATCTCCTGGAGACGCCCTGGCGCTCCTCGAGTGACACCGCACCTGCCTCCCAAGGGATCCCCCCCATGCTAGGACACCCCAGTGCTGGGGGAGCCACATACTGACCCCCCACCTCCTGGGGACCCCCCAGTGCCCCAGGGGGTGACCCCCTTTCTGCTGGGGTCTCCCCAGCTCTTGGTGCCCCCAGAGTGACACCCCACATCCTGGGGACCCCAGTGCCCCCCGGGGGACCCCCCCAGTCCTGTGCACAGCCTGAGTGTCCCCCTGGTGACAACCCGGCTCCCAGGGACACCAAGTGATTCCTGCATGTCCCGGAGCCCCTCCAGCTTTGGGGTCACCTTGAGTGCCCCCGGGGGATCCCCCAGCCCTGGTCACACCCCGAGTGCCCGGCTGTGACCCCTCCCTCCCTTCCGGGTATCCCCCCCAGTTCCCCCAAGGTCAGAATGACACCTTTGGGAGCTGCTGCACTGCAGGAGTGGCCGGGGCAGTGCAGGGCCCTGCTGAGCTCCCGAGCCCCCGGGGACCCCCCAGTGACCCCCCCACCCCGCAGGTAAGAACGACACGTTCGGGGAGCCGTTGCACCTGCACGCCCGGCCCGGGAAGTCGCGGGCGGACGTGCGGGCACTCACCTACTGCGACCTGCACAAGATCCTGCGCGAGGACCTGCTCGAGGTGCTGGACATGTACCCCGAGTTCTCCGACCGCTTCTGGGGCACCCTCGAGATCACCTTCAACCTGCGCGACGTGAGGGGGGGCCCGAGGGGGGAATGGGGGTGTGAATGGGAGGTCCTGAGCAGGCTGGGAGGTCCAAGTGATCTTAGAGGTCCTGAACAAATAAGGGGGTTCAGAGCAAGCTGGGGATGTCCTGACCAATTTGGGGGGTTCTGAGCTAAATGGGGGGGGGGTGTCATGAGCAAACTGGGAGTCTTGAGGAAATTGGGGGAGTTCGGGACAGGTTGAGGGGTTTCAAGCAGTCTTGAGGGATTCTGAGCAAGCCAGGAGGGCCCTGAGAAGGGCTTGGGGTCCTGGACAGGTTGGGGGATTCTGTGCAGTTCTGGGTGGGGGTCCTGAGCAAGGGAGGGGGCGCTGAGCAAGTTGTGAGGGGCTGAGAGATCTGGGGGGCTTCCTGGCGAAGCGGAGGGGTCCCGCAGCCCCCCAGCCGTGCCTCCGTGTCCCCGCAGACCAACATGATCCCCGGCTCCCCGGGCAGTGACGAGCTGGACGGAGGCTTCTCCCGGCTCCGGCGCCGCAAGCTGTCCTTCCGCCGGCGCCCCGAGAAAGGTGGGGGTCGGGGGGGGCCGGGACCCCCGGGGGTGACCCCAGGGTCTCGGTGACCCAGCCCTGACCCCGGCCTGTCCCCGGCAGATGCCCCCAGTCCCGGGGAGTCCCGGGCGCTGCGGGGGGACGGCGGGGGGGGCCAGGCCCCCGGAGCCCCCCGAGGCCCGGCCGAGTGGGACCCCCCCAGCCCCTCCAGCTGCGGCTCCAGCGACGAGGAGGAGCCCCCCGCGCCCCCTCCGGGGGCCACCGCGCTGTCCCCGTTCCGCAGTGCCCCCCCGGCACCCCCCGAGCCCGAGGAACGCGAGGGCAGCAGCGATATGTGCAACCCCCTCTCAGGTGGGTCGGGGGCTCGGGATTGGGGGGTCCCTCATTCCTTCCCTCCCCACTCAGGGTCCTGCAGAGCCCCCCAAAACTGCAGCACTCCCTCAGTCCCGCAGCCCCCTGGACCCCCAACTCACTCCCTGCCCCTGCACCTCTGGACCCCTCCCAGGTGGCCTTCAGGAAGGGATGGGGGTCCCCCAGTCCTGCCCTCCTCACTCAGGTTTTACAGCCCCCCCAAAAACCTTGAACCCCCCAGTCTCAGCCCTCCTCCAGCAACTGCCCCTGCACCCCCTCAGGTGGGGATAGGGGTCTCTGGTTGGGCAGGGGGGTCCCAAATCTCTTGTCTCTCTTTAAGGCTGTACAGCCCCCCCCAAAGCCCCAGCCCCCACTCCCCACGCCTCCCCCAGACCCCTGGATCCCTCGACCTCCCCCCTCACTTCACCACACCCCCCAACCCCTTCACTGCCCTCATTTTCCAGGCGCCTTCTCGGGGGTCTCCAACATCTTCAGTTTTTGGGGTGACACCCGGGGCCGCCAGTACCAGGAGCTCCCCCGTTGTTCCCACGGGGCCCCCCCAAATCCCCCCCCGACCCTGACCCGCCGCCAGCGCTCCGACCTGGAATCCCGCTTGGATCTGCTCCAAAAACAGCTCAACAGGTAAATCTGGGGGCTCAGGTGGGACCTGAGGGGGGCTTAGGCCAGTGGGACCCCAAGGGAACCCCCCCATTGCCAAAGGGGTCTGGGGAACCCTGAGTGGGAAGAGAAGGAAGGGGAGATCCCCCACCCCAGGCTGAGCCCCCCGTCCCACCTGAGAGATGGGTGGGACAGGGGAGGTGCTATGGGTCCTGGGGGGCTGGGGGAGGGGTGGGGCTGGGGGTGCCGGGGGTTTTGGGGGTCTGCAGAGCCCTGACTGGGGAGGGGAATGGGGGACCCCTCACCCCAGCCTGAATCCTCCCCATCCCCACCGAGGTGGGTGCAGGGGCGGGTGCTGGGGGTGTGGGGGTGCCGGCAGAGGGGCGGGGATGGGGGTCCCGTTCTCATCATGTCCTGACCACGCTCCCGCACGGCGTTCCAGGCTGGAATCCCGGCTGAGCACGGACATCTCCTCCATCGTGCACCTGCTGCAGCGCCAGGTGCTGGTGCCTCCCGCCTACAGCACCGTGGCCTCCCCCCACCAGCCCCCGCCGGGGCCGCTGCCCTCCACCCTGCCCATCACCCCCATCCGGCCGCTGGCTGAGGTGAGGGACGCCGGGGGGGACACCTGGTCTGGGGGGCGTTCCACTGTGACACAGGCTCTGTGGGTTGGGGTCACCCCTGAGCCCCCCCAGGTTTAGGGTACGCCCCTCCCATGCCCCCCACTGCTGGTGGTGGGCTCAGGGCAGGGGTCGGGGAGACACGCTAAACCCCTGCTGCTGAGTGGGAGGCACCCTGAGCCCCCCAGATTCGGGGTTCCCCCTTCCCATGCCTGTGGCCGTGTCCTCCGGCCCCTCCGTGCACGGGGGTCACCCACGGGGGTGCCGGTACTGGGTGGGGGGCACCCCGAGCCCCTGGTGCCGGGTGGAGGTCCCCCCCCGACACTGACCCCCCCTGTTCCGCAGGTCCCGCGCCCCCCGCGCGCCCCGGACCCCCCGGACGTGGTGCTGCTGCTGGAGCCGCCCCCCCCGCGGCGCCGCTCCCTGCCCGGGGCGCTGCCCCCGACCGCGGGGACCCCCCCGGGGACCCCCCCGCTCCAGAGACACTGCTCCGACCCCGGCAGCTAATGGGAGCGCCGGGGCGCGGCGGGACCCCCGGAGCCAAGGGACCCCCGACCCCGGAATGTGGGACCCCCGGAGCCCTCAGACCCCGGGAGATGGGACCCCCGAAGCCCAGGACATGGGACCCCTGACCCCGGAGCGTGGGACCCCTGCACCCGGCAGCCCTGGATGCCACGACCCGGGACCCCCGGAGTCACAGGATCCCTGACTCTGGAACACGGGACCCCTGGAGCCCTGGAAGTCCTGGAGCCCTGGGACCCCCAACCCCGGAATGGGGGACCCCCAGAGTCCTCGGACCCCTGCACCCTGGGACCCCTGGGACCCCCGGAGCCCAGCACGTGGGACCCCCGGAGCTGCAGGACCCCTGTCCCCAGCATGTGGGACCCCCAAGCCCAGGACGTGGGACATCCAGAGCCCTGGGATCCCCAACCCCAGGAGGTGGGGACATAGAACTCCCCGACCACGGGACCTGGGGTCCCCAGAGCCCTCAGCCCCGGGCCCCGGCCTGCTGGGGGCTCCACTGCCCCCCACGGACACTGCCCTTGGTGCCGGCGGCCAGCGGGGGGGCTTGGGGCCCCTGGGATCCCCCGTTACCCCGCCTTATCCTGGGGCCCCCTGCCCTGGACTGTCAGACTGTGCTGCTCTTCCTCCTCCTCCTCCTCCTCCTCCTCGTCCCCGACCCCGGGGCGGCGGGGGGGTGCCCAGGTGTGTGTGTGCACAGGTGTGCACGGGTGTGTCCCGGGTCCTGTCCCCAGGACGTCGCGTGTGTGTAGGGGGGGTCCCGCTGCGCTGGGACACGCGTGTTGCCCCCCCCATCTGTGTGTGTGTCCCCGCCGTGTCCCCGCCGTGTCCCCCCGCCAGGAGCCCCCCCCCCCGTTCGCGTGTGAGCCGCGGTGGGGCCTGGCGGGTCCGTGTGTGCCCCGCTCCGTGTCCCCATCCCCGTCCCGGCTGAGGGTCGGGAGCCTCTGTGTGCCCCTTCCCGTCCGGCTGGGCTGTGTGCCCCCCCGAGCCCCGGCCGCTCCCCCCGCACAGCCGGGTGTCACAGGGCGGTGTCACCCGACGCACAGGGAGGGGGACGCGGGGGTCGAGGGGCTGCCACTCCCCGGCCGCCCCGTAGCGTGTGCCGTGTTTGTCCCATGTCACCCCTGCATGTCACCCCTGCGTAGGTGCCCCCAATAAACCAGACGGAGACTCCCGGCTCTGTGTGTCACCACCTGGGAGGTGGGGGGAGGCACAGTGACCTCGGATGTCACCGTGACTAGACATCGTGACAGGTGGGGACAGGTTGGGGCATCCTGGTGGTCACAGCATTGGCAGAGACGGGGACAGACGAGGTGACATCACCTTTACTGAGCCCAGCACGTGGCATCATGTGACATGTCCCACACCATGGTGTCCCTGTGACACTGGGGTCCCCTGTGGGGCAGAAGGGGTGGCATCACCTTTACTGAGCCCGACAGGTGGTACCGCGTGGCACAGTGTGACATGACTCATGCCATGGTGTCCTGGTGGTACCAGTGTCCTTATGGTGCCGGTGCCAGCATCAGAGGAGGTGACATTGCCTTTACTGGCACATGGCACCGTGTGGCACTGTGTGACACGTCCCACAGCCCAGTGCCCTGGTGGCACCGGTGACCCACATGGGGGTGGAAGGGTTGGCTTCGCCTTTACTGAGCCTGACAGGTGGCACATGGTGCCATGTGGCACAGTGTGACACATCCCACACCCCAGTGTCCCAGTGCCACTGGTGTCCCACATGGTGCTAGTGCCGGTGCTGGGGTCAGAGGAGGTGACACCGCCTTTACTGGGCCTGGTATGTGGCAGCATGTGACACGGTGTGACAAGTCCCACGCCCTGATGGCACCGGTGTCCCCGCGGTGCTGGGGCCAGGGGAGGTGGCCAGGGGAGGTGGCTCTGCTGCATCTGTCCCGCAGCACAGGGCCCATGCCCTAGCTCAGTGTCCCCATGTCCCCGGGTCACACCAGGCGGTAGGTGCCGTTATAGGTGAAGGGCTCGGGGTGAACGCAGGCGCCGGGGCTGGGCGGGGTCCAGCGCCGGATCTCCAGGCGGGAGCAGCTCGGAGGGTCCAGTGGCCGCACGATGACCGGGGCTCGCGATGCCACCGACGGGTCCTCGTTGAAGAAGTTGAAGGGGCGCAGGAAGAAGCCGACGGCGTTGCCAGGGGTGGCTGTGTTGGGGATGTCCTCGGCGTGGGGCACGTGCAGGAAGCCCACAGTCACCCAGGCCACCAGGTCCTTGGGGGGACACACCGCAGTGTCAGTGGCACCAGGGTCCCCCCCACGGGTGCTGAGGAAACCAGTGGGAGATGGGGATACCCTCAGGAACTGGGGACTCCCTCCCATTGGGGAACCCTGTGGAAGCTGGGGAGACCCTCTGGAGCTGGGGAAACCCTGGAGATGGGCCCCCCTCTGGAGATGGAAACGCCCCAGGCCCCTCAGCAGCCACCAGCCCCGTGTGCCCGGTGTCACCTGGTCCTCGATGGTCTCGTTGTCGCGGATGAAGTTCTCGAAGGTGACCGGGGGGTCCCAGGGGTCGTTCTGGGTGTAGATGCTGCTGCTGCTTGGCTCGTTCTCGTGGCGCCGTGTCACGGCCAGGTGGTACCTGGGACAAGTGAGGGGCGGGGTCAGCCCGGGGGCAGGGGGATCCCTGTCCCACCCCTGCCCTTGTCACCCCACTGTGCCACCCATGGCCCAGTCACATCAAGGGGACACAGGGCTGGTGAGGGGCCCGGGGGTCCCCAGCTTTGTGCGCACCTCAGCTCCTGAGGGACTCCCCAGCTCCCAAGGGGTTTCCCAACCCTGGAAGGTCCCCAGGTCTGGGAGGCTCCCCAGATCTTGAGGAGGTCCCTAGTTCCAGGGCTTCCTCATCTCCCACAGTGTTTCCAGACTCCCAGGGACTCTTCAACTTCCAGGGGTTCCCCAGCTCCAGCAGCCCCCTCAGCTCCAGGGTGTCCCAAACCCCCATGGGGTTCTCCAGCTCCCAAGGGGCTTCCCCAGCTCCAAGGGCGTTGTCAGGTCTGGAGGTTCCCAGGGTCCCAAAGACCTACTCCAGCTCCGGGGCAGGATGGGGAGGTGCCAGCAGGGAGAGGTGCCACCACAGGAAGGTGTGACCAGGGGAAGGACACCATGCCCCCACGGGCGATGCCGGTGCCTCAGCACACCTCTGGTGATGCTGGAGTCCCCGTGCAGCCCCCTCCCCACGCCGTGGAACCCCTCGTGCCCCACCTGGCCCAGGTGACACCGCGCTCCTCGCGCCACCCACGGGGCAGCACGGGCCCGGCGTGGGAGCTGAGCTGCAGGCGGAAGGTGCGGCGGTGGCCCCAGCGGTTGCGCCGGCGTGGGTTGGAGAAGAGCAGGTACCGCGGCGCGGGGCGGCCCAGCGGCAGCACGGCCTCGCGCTCCCGGCGCCGCGGCTCCCGGTGCAGCCACGGCTGCACCACGCGCGCCCCCGCGCTCCAGGGGTTGGAGATGTTCTCGAAGCGAATGTCCATCGTCTCGAAGCTGTTCCCGGAGCCTGCGGGGACGGGGTGTCGGTGGAGGAGGTGCAGTGGCACAGACCCCCAGTGTGGGGGTGGGACACGGCGGAGGTGCCACCGTGGAGGGGTGGAACACTGCAGGGATGTCACCATGGATGTGGTCTGGGACCCCGTGGAGATGCCAACATGGAGGGCTGAGATGCCACCACCATGGAAGACTGACCCCACAAACAAGCCGCCATGGAGGGCTGGGATGCAGTTTGAGATGCCAGCGTGGAGAGAAGGGCCTTTGAGGAGATGCCACCATGGAGGGCTGGGACACCAGGAGATGCTACTATGGATGTGGCCTGGGAAATATCACCCTGGGGAACTGGGACTCCACAGAGATGCCACCATGAGGGGCTGGGACCCCAGGCAGATGCCATCACCCATGGGGGGCTGGGACCCTGCAGAGATGCCACCACCATAGAGGGCTGGAACCCCAGATGTCACCAGGGCTGGGAGATTCCACCACCATGGAGGGATGTGATGCTGCAGAGATGCCACCACGGAGGGGGATCATCATCTGAGGGTCTGGGTGATGGCCAGGTGATACCACCCTTCCGGGAACAAGGCACCCCAGCCGCCGGAACCCTCCGTGGGTCCAGCCCCTCTCTCCCAGCGCCCTCCCCATGGCCAGGGGGTGTCAGGAGCTGTCGGGGCCCTTCACCTGCAACATCCAGGTCCACCTTGTAGTGCACCAGGTGGGTGTGGATGTTGCCCAGGAGGTGGCTGTGCACGCGGCTGCCGTAGCGCCGGCCCTCCGGCGTGTAGAAGGTGGCGTGGATGTAGCCGGTGGCGTGGACCTTGGCCTCCAGGACGCCGTTGGGGTAGAGCAGGAAGTCCCAGATGTAGTCATAGTTGTAGACAGTGGAGGTGGTCCTGAGCACCAGCGCCCGTCCCTCCAGCCCCGCGTAGAAGTGGAAGCCGCCCTGGAAGTCACTGTCGAAGTGGCGGCGCAGGGGGACACCCGTGGGCAGCTCGAAGACGCAGAGGGCGTGGCGGAAGCGCACGGGGCCGTCGGCGTCCAGGAGGTGGTGGGCGTCCAGGAAGGTGGCAGTCTCGGGGCAGTCCACACCGCGCGCCAGCTCGTAGCTGGAGGCGCCCATGGCCCAGCCGGCGTCCATGTACTTGGTCTGCATGGCGGCCGGCGAGTGGCCACCGTAGAAGGCGATGGCCTCCTGCACGCTCAGCTCGTAGGCCACGCGCTCGCCGCCGAAGCGCACGTCGAAGAGCTGCAGGCCGGCGGAGGAGCGCAGCCGGAACGCCAGGCTCCAGCCGCCGTACTCCAGCCGGTTCCCGCGCAGCCGGTAGCGCCGGCCCTGCGGCTCGCACACCTTGGCGCCGTGCACCTCGGTGGGGGTCCCGCTGGCGAAGCGCCCGCGGGGCTCGTAGCTGGAGAAGAGGTGGCGGGCGGGGGGCTCGGGCAGGCGGGCCAGGGGCAGCGTCCCCCGTGCGTGGCTCTCGGCCAGCTCCCGCACGCTGGCGAAGTACCGCCCGTTGTACCAGAGCTGCCGCACGGCCCAGCGCCGCGGGTCGGGGTCCTGGTGGTCCAGCAGCACCTCCAGCCCCGCGGGGTGCAGGAAGTAGCCCTCCACGAAGCGCTGGATCACCAGCCACGTGCGGCGCTCGCCGGGGCCCAGCCCACGCGGGGCGATGTCGGAGAAGGTGAGGCAGCGCTCGGAGCAGTTCTGGAAGCCGAAGCCGGTGACCTCGCGCAGCAGCGGCTCCAGCGGGGCCATGGCAGCCACCAGCGCCTCGTACAGCAGCTCGTACTCCAAGCGCGTCATCGGCCGCGCCGAGAAAGGCACGGCCCGGCCCCCCTTGAAGCCCAGCACCCGGTAGGAGCTGGGGCGCGGCAGAGGCCCCACGGCCAGCTCGGTGATGTTGGGCTCCGCTTGCGCCCCGAAGAAGATGATGGCACGAGCCTCCCGCCGCGGCCGGGCCCCCACGTGCTCCAGGAACCGCAGCGCCGAGCGCTTCTTGGGGGGCAGCAGCTCCACCAGGAACAGCGAGTTCTTGGCCAGGGGCCCCCCCTGGCTCGGGGACAGCCCCAGCTCTGGCCGCCCCATCAGGAAGGTCCGCACGGCCCGGAGCTCCTCTGGGGACAGGTCAGCAAAGATGGACGCAGGGTCCGGGGGGTCCGCGGAGGGGCCGGAGGAGGCCATGGTGACCAGCAGGGCCAGCGCCCAGGGGAGCCCCAGCAGCCACATCCTGGGCAACACGGGGACAGGGGGGTCAGCACTGGAGGGGGAATGGGGCACAGCTGAGCACCCCCTGCTCCAGCTGTGCCACGATCCCAGCAAAACTGGGGTGACTACGGGGTGACCCCCAGTGAAACCAGAGACACCACGGATGACCCCCGGGAAAATGGGGACACCATAGGGTGACCCCCAGAAACATTCCCCCCATCCCGGATCTCCCAAGCACCCCGAAAACCCTCTCTCAGGGCGGCTGTTGAACCCCATCCCAGCGCTGAACATCCCCGGTGGGCCTGGGAGACCCCCAATGTCGGAGCCCCCGAGGAGCCCCCCCACCACAGCAGGGAGCCCCCCAAGCCCCCCGCTCACCTGCCCTGGCTCTGCCGCCCCATCTGAGCAGCGCTGCCGGTCTCTGCCCGGCCCTGGGCACTGACTCCCCCTCCGGCCCCCCCCGCCGGGGGCACTGACCCCCCTCCCCGCCCCCCAGGGGCACTGCCCCCCTTCCCGCCCCCTCCCCGCCCCCCGCCCGCGGGCCGCCCCTTCCCGACGCGGCCCGGGGTCAAGGCCACCGGCAGGACCCGTGTCCCCCCCGTCCCAACCGGGCTGCAGCCCCCGCAGCCCCCGTCCCCCCCCCGAAATCCGCACCTTCGCTGTCTCCGCCGCATCGCGCCCACGCGGGGGCGGCGGGGGAGGGACCCCCCGGTACCGAGCCCGGGTACCGAGTCCCGGTACCGACACCCGCCCCCCCCGCGGGTTAATGATCACCCGGGGGGGGCTCAAAGGCGCCGGGGCCGCCCGGTCGTTGTCCCCCCCCCCGCGCTGGGGGGGCTCCGAGCGATCAAATTCCGGGGACGAGGCGGGATCAGAGCCGGGAGAATCCCACGGGAGACCGCGGCCTCTCAGACTTGCCGGGGGTGCGGGGGTGGGGGCGCTCTGGACTCCCCCGGAGCCCCTCCGGCTCCAAACAGCGCCCCCGACACGCCCCCCCCCCCCCCAAAAATCCACATGGAAAGGGACTTTGACCCCTCCATCCCCACGGCTGCATCCCGTTCCCATGGCAACGCGTCCCTTGCCCTCCCATTCCCATGGGAACGGGGCGCCGACCCCCAAAATCCGCATGGAAAGGGGTCTTTGGCCCCCCCAGTCCCCACGGCTGCATCCCGTTCCCATGGCAACGCGCCCCCGGCCCCGCCCCCGGCCCCGCCCCTCCCTCCCAAACCCGGGATAAGTAGATTTAAAGCCCCCCAAAAAAGGGATAATTCGGTATAAAAGCCTCAAAAAAGAACTTAAGTGGTTCTAACAAACCCAAAAATTCGGGTTTTAAAAACAAAAAATAAACCCGAAATCGGATAAGTGATTTTAAAAGCCAAAAAATAAAAAGGGGGATAAGTTGTTTCAAAAGCAAGTCAAACCACAGGAAAAGCCTTTAAAATGCCCCAAAAATGGGTTGCAGTGTTTTAAATCCCCCTAGAGTGGGATGAGCAGTTTTAAAAGCCAAAACCCCCAGGATAAGTCATTTTAAAAGTAAAAAAAAAGGGGATAAATGATTTTTAAATGCCCTGAAAATGGGGTAAGTGGTTTTTCAAAGCCCCCAAAATTAGGATGAGTGGCTTTAAATCCCTCCAAAAGTCTCAAGGTACGTTATTTTAAAAGAAAAAAAAAAAAAAAGAAAGATAAGAGATTTTTAAATTCCCCCCAAAAAGGGGTAAGATGTTTTAAAAGCCCCCAAAATTGGATGAGTGGAAAGAAAAAAAAAAGAAAAGAAAAGAAAAGAAAAGAAAAGAAAAGAAAAGAAAAGAAAAGAAAAGAAAAGAAAAGAAAACTATAAGAAAAGAGAAATGAAAGAAAAAGTGGTTTTAAAGCCAAAACCAAGGAACAATTGGTTTAAAAGCCCCCCAGAATGAGATAAGTGGTTTAACCCCCCTCCCCCAGAAATTAGGAAAAAATAATTTTAAAAGCCAAAAATAAATGGGATAAGTGGATTTAAAGCCACAAACCCGGGAAGAGTGGTTTTAAAAGGGCCCCAAAATTGGGACAAGTGCCCCAAAAGCTCAGGTTAAATCATTTCTAAAGCCAAACCCATGGGATAAGTGCTTTTAAGAGTTCCCCAGAAGTGGAATAATTGGTTTTAAAAGGAAAAATAAACTAAAAAGGTATGAGCCGTTTCAAAGGACTCCAAAAACCCCAGAATAAGTGGTTTTTTTAAAGAAAAAAAAAGAAAGGTAAGTGGTTTTAAAACATCTAAAAATGTATCAAAGGGCTTTAAAAGCTTTGAAAATGGGATGTGTTTTTAAAAGCAAAAATCCCAGTGAAAGTAATATGAAAAGCAAAAAAATCTGGGGTAAGTTATGTTAAAAGCCTCCAAAAATGGGATGAGCAGTTTTAAAAGCATCAAAAACTTGGTTTAAGTGGCTTGAAGGACCTCAAAATGGGATAAGAGGATTTTAAAGCCCCTCAAAAACAGGATAAGTAATTTTAAAAGCTAAAAAATGGATAAGTGGATTTAAAGCCCCCAAATCGGGGTAATTGGTTTTCAAGCTCCCCAAAAATGGGATGAGTGGTTTTAAAAACAAAAAAGAACCAAACCCAACCCAACCCCCCGCTAAAAAAATCCAAAAGCTCACCGGCATAAGTCATTTTTAAAGCCAAAAAAAATTGGGATAAATGGTTTTAAAACCCCTAAAATAATGGGATAAGTGATAAAAGCCAACACCAACGAACAAACAAAACAAAGAACTCCAGGAAAAGTATTTTTAAATGCCAAAAAACAAAAATGGGACAAGTGATTTTAAAAGGACATAAAAGAGAGATGAGTGGTTTAATAAACAAAACAAAACAGAAGAAACACAATCGAGATAAGAAGTAGAAGTTTTAAAGCCAAAAAAACTGGGATTAATCATTTATAAAGTTAAAAAAAAAAAAAAAAAAAAAAAAAGTTGTTTTTAAAGCCCAAAATGGGATAAGTGGTTTTAAGAGGAAAAAGAAAACCAAACAGAAAACGTCATTTTTAAAACCCACAAAATTGAGATGAGTGGGTTTACATGCCAAATAAAATAAAGGGGGGGAGTAATTTGTTTTAAAGGTCAAAAAACCCAGGATAAGTCATTCTAAAAGCCAAAAATTTAAAAGCCACGAAAATGAGGATAAGTGGTTTAAAAAGAAAAAAAAAAAAAAACAAACAAAACAAAGCAAGTCTTTTTGAAACCCCTAAAAAGGGGGTGAATGGTTTAAAAAACAAAATAGCCCAGGATAAGCACTTCTAAAAGAAAAGGAATTTTAAAAGGGAGATGTGGATTTAAAGCCACAAAAATGGGCATAATTGGTTTTAAAAGAAAAAGTGGGTTTTAATGCCCCCAAGCCTCAGGATAAATAATTTTAAAAACCTAAAAATGGGATCAGTGCTTTTAAAAGCCCCACAAACTGGGATAAGTGGTTTGAAAAGTCCCCCAAAATGGGGTGAGCAGTTTAAAATTAAAAAATAAAAGATGAAAACCAGGATAAGAGGTTTTAAAAGGGGAAAAACCCCAGGATAAGTCATTTTAAAAGCAAAAAAGTTCAAATCCTCAAAAACGTGTATAACTGGTTTTAAAAGGCTCCCAAAATTGGGATAAGGGGTTTCAAAAGCTCGAGGAGAAAAAGGGATAACTTATTTTAAAAGTGAGAAACCCTGGGATAAGTAATTTTAAAATAAGCCCCAAATTTAAAGTAATGAAAACTGGGTTAAGTTGTTCTTAAAGCCACCAAAAAAAAAAAATGGGACAAGTGGTTTTAAGAGTCCCCAAAACCAGGGAAAGAGATTTGAAAAAAACCCCAAAAATGAGATGGGCAGTTTTAAAGACCCCAAAAAAAGACCAGGACATGTGGATTTAAAAGTCAAAAAACCAAAACCTCGGATAAGTCATTTTAAAAGCCCCCAAAGTGGGATAAGCGGATTTAAAAACCCCAGAATTCCCCACGCGAGGCCTCATCCGCGCTCGGCCGGGTTTGTCCAGGTTCCTCCTTCCCTGGAGCTGGTTTCGCCCAGCTCACCGCTCCCTGCTGTTGACATTTACTGGAATCATGTTGGCATCTGCTCATGGAAAGGTGCCTCTCCCGCAGCCCGGGTGCACAGGAGAGCATTTTCCAGAGGCGCCCTGTCCCGCTGTCCCCGCTCAGTGCTGGGGTCCCTGGGGCTCTCCTGGGGGTGCCCCGGGATCCGGGGTCGTTCCCGCAGCTCGGGGTGCCCCGTTCCCTTTCCCGCTCCCTTTCCCGCTCCCTTTCCCGTTCCCTTTCCCGCTCCCTTTCCCGCTCCCTTTCCCGTTCCCTTTCCCGTTTCCTTTCCCGCTCCCTTTCCCGCTCCCTTTCCCGCTCCCTTTCCCGGTGTGCCAGCTGGGAATTCTGCCCGGGTGGGCGCTGGCTCTGCCTCCCCAGGCCTGGCACTCCCTGCTGCTGCCCCCGTGGTCTGCACGGCGGAATCTCCAAACCTTTCCCATCTCGCAGGCCTGCGGAGGAAGGATGTGTGCCGAGGGCTTCACAAACAATTCCGCGGCTGTTGACGTCTTCAAAATGGGTCTGGATGCCGCCGGTGCCTTTGGTGCCTCACCAAGCCCAGCCAGCCTGACTCCTGAAACAGACAGGGCTCTGCGTGAGACTCAGCTTCTGAGCTTTGGGGTAAAATGCCAGGCTCGAGGGGGGATATGGGGCAGGCGGTTCGGGAAGGCTGCACCTTCCTGGTGCCTCAGCAATGGGGAAAGCAAGAGAGCAACATACGGCCAGGAGTATGGGATAAAAGGGAGTTTGTGCCCTCCAAAACCTCAGGAGAGAAAGCCCACGGGTGTGTGCCCCGGTGGACTCTCTCCCTTTGTTTGAATAAAGTTGAAGGACTCCTCTGTCTCCTTTTTGGATGCAGACCTCTGGCGTTGGTGGATTTTCCTGACACCTGGAATTCAGGCCTTCCTGTCTGCCCCCTGTGCCCGCGGTGGTGGATTATGCCAGGGGAACTCCCTCCTCTGGCAGGGTTTGAGGCAATTCTTTGCATTCTCCAAGTCCTGCCCCCACCCCATGAGTCAAACACGGCCTCCAGGGACCTCTCCTCAGTTCCCAGGGTGTCCATGGGGGTGAACGTACACAGAAAAGAGAGAAAAGACAGAAAGAGCAGAAACAACGACAGGGTAATCACACAGCAATCAATAACTGTTCCAATAGCAGATTAATCAATAACTGTTCCAGTAAGAGATTAATCACACAGCAATCAATAGATATCCCAATAACAGGGTAATCACACAGCAACCAGTAACTGTTCCAATAGCAGATTGATCAATAACTGTTGCAATAGCAGGTTAATCAATAACTGTTCCAATAAGAGGGCAATCACACAGCAATCAGTCACTGTTCCAATCAATAAAACAGAAATCCAGTTGCAATCATCAGCCCAATTCTCATCAGCCACTCTTCCCATACGGTGAATTCCAAGGATTAGAATGTGGATCCCAGCCAGGTGCTGGGACAAACACCCTGGAGCCAGTCCTGGCGTTGGAACGATTGGGAATTTCTGGTATTTAATTAACCATTTCTTTCATTAACCATTTATTTCATTAACCATTTCTTTCATTAACCATTTCTTTCATTAAGCACTTCTTTGATTTTGGCTCAGGCTTTTCCAGTGGATGACATTGCCTGGGGAATGGTGACACAACTTCCAGCTTCAGTGGGATTTAACATTCCACATCCCCTTGCTCCTACAACAGCCTCTCTAACTCCAGCCAGTCCCTGAGGCCATTTTTGACTCTTGCTGGACCTGCAAGTCGAGCTCTCTGCACCCAAACCCGGCCTGGTTCCTGGGAGCCTGGATCTGCCAAGGGATATTTTCCAAGGCCTGTTGGTGTTGCTGTACCAGGGAATGTCACCCCCCAGGAGCTGATCTGCTGTTTGTCACCTGCTCAGGTGACCCACACAGGACCTGCTCAGGGGATCACACACACACATATAAATATACAAATAAATAAATGAATAAATAAATAAAATGATAACTGATAAAAAAAGTTACAACAACAGGGTACATATATCTCTGTATCCCCTGAGCAGGGACAGTGCTTTCCTTTGTGGTCACTCCAGGGGCTGAGTGAAGGAATGAAGGAATCTGAACATTCTCCTTGTTTCCATGGGAAGTTACATTTGACTCCTAATCAATGCCAGTTCTTCTGCCAGCTTTAACACAGGGGCCTTGATCTCTGCACTGTTTATGTTGTGCTGTAATCTACTGGTAGTTCTTCAGTTTTATACTGTGGAGTAATTGTGATTAGGATCTTTCACCTGTTATTTCCTACCTGTTTAATAAAGAATTCATTTTACAAAGACACCTCATTTGCCATCATTAGAACATGTGGGCCAGAGGCAGTCCTTAAATTTAACTGTGGCCAAAATCTGAGGCTAAGGTGGGACAGGAGCACTGTCCCACCCTGGACCAATGCCCTGAATCAGGAACATCCCCAGGCTCATCCAGCTGGGGCAGGAGAGCTGCTCCTTGCACAAGTCCAGGTGTCATTCAAGCACATTTGGGGCTTGAAATCAGCCATGGTATTCCACAGCTGAATCCCATTCAGGGGTATCCCCTGAAAATACACAGCACGTATTAAATAGGTTCTTTCTCAATCAGCCAAGGGGATTTCTGGGTTTTGTGTAAAATCGATCGTCTTTGACACTGGAATGGGTGTGAATGGGTTTCTCGAGGGGGTTCACAAGAAACAGGGGTCTCTCTGAGCACATCCGCACAGAGCTGGAGGAATTCACAGGCTGTGTTCTTGTCCCACCAGGCAGTCCTGCACACTACAAAAAATTGACTTCTGGCACATGGGGTGCTTTGTGATCCTGAGAGGTAGGAGGTGTGAGGGGCTGAGGAGGTGTGAGGGGCTGAGGGAGGCGTGAGGGGCTCAGGGGGTGTGAGGGGCTGAGGGAGGTGTGAGGGGCTCAGGGGGCTGCGAGGGGCTCAGGGGGGGTGAGGGATTCAGGGGGTGTGAGGGGGCTCAGGGGGTGTGAGGGATTCAGGGGGTGTGAGGGGCTCAGGGGGTGTGAGGGGCTGAGGGAGGCGTGAGGGGTTCAGGGGGTGTGAGGGGCTCAGGGGGGTGTGAGGGGGCTCAGGGGGCTGTGAGGGGTTCAGGGGGTGTGAGGGGCTCAGGGGGGTGTGAGGGGGCTCAGGGGGTGTGAGGGGTTCAGGGGGTGTGAGGGGCTCAGGGGGTGTGAGGGATTCAGGGGGTGTGAGGGGGCTCAGGGGGCTGTGAGGGGTTCAGGGGGTGTGAGGGGGCTCAGGGGGTGTGAGGGATTCAGGGGGTGTGAGGGGACTCAGGGGGTGTGAGGGATTCAGGGGGTGTGAGGGGGCTCAGGGGGTGTGAGGGGTTCAGGGGGTGTGAGGGGCTCAGGGGGGTGTGAGGGATTCAGGGGGTGTGAGGGGGCTCAGGGGGTGTGAGGGGACTCAGGGGGTGTGAGGGGCTCAGGGGGCTGTGAGGGGGCTCAGGGGGTGTGAGGGGACTCAGGGGGTGTGAGGGGCCCAGGGGGTGTGAGGGGGCTCAGGGGGTGTGAGGGATTCAGGGGGTGTGAGGGGGCTCAGGGGGTGTGAGGGGGCTCAGGGGGTGTGAGGGGACTCAGCGGCTGTGAGGGGTTCAGGGGGTGTGAGGGGACTCAGGGGGTGTGAGGGGACTCAGCGGCTGTGAGGGGTTCAGGGGGTGTGAGGGGACTCAGGGGGTGTGAGGGGCTCAGGGGGTGTGAGGGATTCAGGGGGTGTGAGGGGGCTCAGGGGGTGTGAGGGGGCTCAGGGGGTGTGAGGGGCTCAGGGGGGTGTGAGGGATTCAGGGGCTGTGAGGGGGCTCAGGGGGCTGTGAGGGGTTCAGGGGGTGTGAGGGGCTCAGGGGGTGTGAGGGATTCAGGAAGCTGTGAGGGGGCTCAGGGGGTGTGAGGGATTCAGGGGGTGTGTGGGGCTCAGGGGGTGTGAGGGGTTCAGGGGGCTGTGAGGGGCTCAGGGGGTGTGAAGGGCTCAGGGGGGTGTGAGGGATTCAGGGGGTGTGAGGGATTCAGGGGGTGTGAGGGGGCTCAGGGGGCTGTGAGGGGGCTCAGGGGGCTGTGAGGGGTTCAGGGGCTGTGAGGGGTTCAGGGGGCTGTGAGGGGGCTCAGGGGGCTGTGAGGGGTTCAGGGGCTGTGAGGGGTTCAGGGAGGTGTGAGGGGGCTCAGGGGCTGTGAGGGGTTCAGGGAGGTGTGAGGGGCTCAGGGGGTGTGAGGGGCCCAGGGGCTGTGAGGGATCCAGGGGGTGTGAGGGATTCAGGGGGTGTGAGGGGCTCAGGGGGTGTGAGGGGTCTCAGGGGGTGTGAGGGATTCAGGAAGCTGTGAGGGGGCTCAGGGGGGTGTGAGGGATCCAGGGGCTGTGAGGGGTTCAGGGGCTGTGAGGGGTTCAGGGGGGTGTGAGGGGCTCAGGGGGTGTGAGGGGCTCAAGGGGCTGTGAGGGGTTCAGGGGCTGTGAGGGGTTCAGGGGGGTGTGAGGGGCTCAGGGGGTGTGAGGGGCTCAAGGGGCTGTGAGGGGCTCAGGGAGCTGTGAAAGGTTCCACAGCTCTGTGTCCGTGGGATGTGAGTCCAATATGGAAATTTTTTGTGTACAAAAGTTCTCATACAAAATAGAAAACGTTTTCATATAAAATATTTTCAAGCAAACACATTTTTGCTTTAGGCCTCTGCTCTCCAGGGGTCAGAGATCACGCTGTGATTTAATTTTGCCACAAAACAAAAACCGTGGCTTTACTGTTGTTGAGGTGATAAATAAAATTATTTCCTTTTCAAACTGAGTTGTTGCTTTCCCCCCTTTATTTTTAATTTCATTTTTTAATTAATTTAATTTAAAATTAAATTCCAATTTAATTGCCCCCGTCCCATTCCTTTACAATTCTGCTGCAGTGAATTGCACCCACAATCCAGAAACGTGTGCTGTAGAGCAGTGCTATAATCACCATGCTAATTAGAAAAGATAGAACTGAGGTAAAATTAAGATCCTTTCTCAGGACACATGGCAGGAAACCCAGCTGTTCATCAGACACGTTCTAGTGGGAGTACAAGTGTTTCCAAAAATGGTTACAGGACTTGAGAGTTGCTAAAAGGCTTTTCTGCATTTTATCCATTCCCCATTTGGTATTTTCTCTTGTTTTGTTAAAATCATTCCGTTCACTCACTAAAATCTTTTTTTAAATTACCCAAATAATCATAAATTTAAAGCCTTCTGGGCAGGACTAGGAAGGTTAACACATGCTTGCACGATCCCAAATATGCATCAATTCTTGCGCCAACTCCCAGTTTGGCTGGATTTTCTGATTCTCACTTGGTTGAAACAAAAGTATAAATCCAGAAGATAAAAGTTGTTCTCACGTTACTCTTTCTTTTTCAGCAAAAAGACAAAATAAAATCAGCAAAACCCAAAAAAACCCCATATAAAATGGTTTGGTTTACATTATCCTGTTAATATTTGGTCTCCCAACAAGTTGCTCTCGGTGAAAACACGAACAAATCACCAAAATCAATAAACTGATAACACAAGCGGTTATGGGGGCGGTTAAAAGCCCCATCGGTTTCTGTTCGCAGGTTCCTGTGAAAAGAAAAGTGAAAGTTCGACCTGCGACAGACGGATCTTTATTAGAAACAAAAAGAAGGAACAATCCCTGGGGCGTTGATTCAGTTCCTGTGTAAAACCGCAGAAGTCACTAAAAGCGCTTAAAAGCCATGATCGCGTCTGGCTCTGGTTTTCCCATTGAAACCCTCCGCAGCCGCCCCACTCCCAGCTCCCTGGTTCCATTTTCGGGGCCTGGGGAGCGCTGGCACTGCCAGGAGAAGAAAACAATGCAAACCCTCCCCGTTTTAGGGGGGTCTCCGCTGCTCTGCGCAGCAGCAAAGCGCTGCTACTGAACCGCCTGAGAGAAGCCGGCCGGATGAGGGACTCGGAGGTGTAAATCAGCTCAGCCGCGGCATCCGGGCTGTGAGCTCGCAATGTTTAATTCTGCAGCTGTTGGAAAAGCCGAATCAGCGGCAGCTCCAGGAGTTTGGTTCTGTGCCGTAACAAACCCCGGCGCTGCGACACTCCGGGAGCGGGGACGCAGCGTCTGGGCGGCTCTCAGAGGTCAGATGAACAGACCTCCTCCTCCCGGAGCCAGGAATGACCTGATAGAGCCAGGGGTGACCCTGAGGGAGCAGGAGTGACCCTTATCAGCATCGCAGATAGCGTTTGCTCGGGGGATTTTAACTCTGCTGTCCACCCAAATCCCCGCCGCACTAAAGCTGACTGGATTTCAATTCGCCTGATTCATGGCCAGATTTTATTGCCCCCATGGCATCGTTTTGTTACCAAAACCTGTAAAATGAAACTCCTTCACACCAATGCGGCATTAAAGAGCAGGAATTCTTTATCCGGCCGGATGCACGAGGGGATTTCTCCTCCCGGTTGTTGTGTGTGCTGAGCACCACAGAGGCTCCTGTTCAGATACCGTATTTCACAGACAGACTCATTGATTTTCCCGGAATAAACAGTCCCAAGGATCTGTTGATAACCAGGCATCTCACAAGACTTAGAAGAGTCAGTCCCAGCGCAATTAAATATTGATTTCAGCGGAACTTCCGGGCCTTCCCTTGCCGTGTCAGTGTGACATGGAGGAGTCTCTGGCCGTCTCCCAACACCAAAACGCGCCAGTCCCCCGTCTGCCTGGGCGCTTCTGCAAAATCAATTTACCAATAATCCCCTGGGGAATTCCCGTTTTACCAGCCCTGGAGGCGGCCTTCTGCCTTCCTTGGGATTGTTTTGCAAACAAATCCCATTTTTCAACGACTGACCCATTAATTTCTGTCATTTTTGTGCTGACTATATTCCTTTGCAAATGGATCACTCTATTCTCTATTTCCCAGTGTGTTTCCTGATGGTTTAGTTCCGTTATCCATTAATTCTGGAGGCAGTTACCTGCCCACGCGAGGTTACCAATCAGCTGCTGGGATTTTCTGAGGCTCCCAATGACGGGGCTGACTGCCTGTCCTGATCACCGATATTTGGGGTTGTTCCAGGACGTTCCGTTCTTTTCCAGGGATTAGTGCACGGCTCCCTTCCTCAGCAGCCTCTCGAGCTGCTTTGTCAGCTCAGTGGTTCGCTGGAATTAGTGGGGACTCTTATGGGCTTCACAAGGGCGCCGCGGCTACTTCTTTTGCCTGTTGTAGGATTTTGGCCGATTTCTCCTTTGTGCTTCACAGGAGCCTGGGGAAAGCCGGCCGGCCTCAAACAGGGCTTACCTAAGCTCAGCATTGTCCTGCTCCAGTGGGGCACCCTGGTATTCCAGCATCCTGCTGGTGGCATCCAGTGTCCTGCTCTTTGTTCTGCGGGGGGCACAGAGCAGCTTTTGTGCTTCCCGGGTTCAAGCCCCCGCAGTTCCCACCGCTCTCGAGCATCTGGCTCATCCTTTACTTGCGCTGTCCAACTGCCTGGGAAATGCTGGATTCTCCCACTCCGAAGCAACTCTCGTGTCCAGAGGTGTTACAGGAACAGGCACCTTGGGAGAGAGCACAGCGAGCCCTTTGAGTCCCCTCAGCACTGCCGGGGCCGTGCACGGTTCAGCTCTGCCTGGATGAAAATCCGGGGCTATTTTATAAATGGCCCTTAAATCTGCGCTGATCTCCGTTCCCCAGCACTGCTGTGTTATGCTCTGACCCACACTCCTTCCATAACCCACATTCAAAATGAAGTTTTATAAGCTTTTCCAAAGTTTTCCTTGCCTTCCCCTCCGTAGAACATTGTGTCTGCCTTCCCTGGCTGGCTTCAGGTTTGGGAGGGATCCTCAGCAGTTTGGCCACCTTTGATCACCGGGGCACCTCGGGGCCCACGCCAGTGGGGTTACAGCGTTCCCTACATCCCCTGGGATTTCTTCTGCCTCATTTGATCCCTGTAACATAAAAATCTTTGCCTCAACAGCTTTTGATTCAGGTGTTGGAATTTGTATTGCCCCATCCAGGAAGGTTTTTGAGCATCCAATTTTCCAAACAAGTCTCTCCCCAGCCAGGGGTTTGGGCACTGAGCAGGTACAAAAATTCGTGTGTCCCCCAGTGTTTCCTTAATTCAAATGGAAATGGTTGTAACAAAGGCCTGGTCCCCTTCCTCCCTGCCACACCCACAACAGGTTCCCAGATCAGTTTCGCTCTGCAGGAATTCAACAGTTCCTCCTGCATTAATTAAAAATTTACCTTTTCCTTCCCTGGCATTTAAAACCAGGGGCTCAGCTGAGGATGATTCCCCCAGTCCTCATCAGGGGGTTCTTCATCTCCATCTCAGGAGCTTGATGGTTTGGAGAGCCAGATTTGGGGTTCCTGTCTGGTTTCCCCTGGCTTGGGGACACTCTGTTTTCCAGTGTCCCCTTTCTTTACAAATTCAGCCACAGGACTCAACCCCTTGTTTCCCAGCGAGGGGGTCCTCCCCCAGTATCCCCCAGAGCTTTAATGGGCATCCCAGGGGGAATTCTCTCCAGAATCCCCCCTTTCACCACGTGAACCTCTTCCCGTTTAAACCGTGTGGCATTCCAAACCTATTCCCGTTTAGGAGCATTCCGAAACGGGGCATTCCAAACCCATCCCAATTTAGGAGCTCCCAGAAGGGACCCTAATCCTTCCCTGTCCCCGCCTTAGGGACCTTTAAACCCCACCCTGGGGAGCCTTTGCTGTGCCTTCACCCCTTTAAAGGGAAGGATGCCTTGGTCTTCCCAGGGGTCCTGCTCCCGTTTCCTGCGGCCTGGGGGTCTCAGCTTCTCCCCGAGAATCCCTCGAGGTCCC
Source organism: Corvus moneduloides (assembly GCF_009650955.1). Taxonomy (NCBI): domain Eukaryota; kingdom Metazoa; phylum Chordata; class Aves; order Passeriformes; family Corvidae; genus Corvus; species Corvus moneduloides. Next base: position 413,525 of record NC_045476.1, read on the forward strand.
GCGGTCCCTCAGATCCGTTGAAATTCAGGAGTAGCTCCCGTCCAGGTGCCAAAACTGTTACCAGAAATCGGTAAAAATGAAACTCCTTGACACCAAGGCAGCAGAATTCCTGCATCTTAACGCTACCCTGGTGTTGAGGAGTTTTATTTTCACCGAGTTTTGGTAACGCAGCTGGTTTTTCCTTAGAACTGGATTTCCCTTAGGAAAGCTGCTGTGGGGGCAGAGGCACCATGTGACCCCTGAGGATGTGGGAAAACGGGAGGAAATGTCCTTCTGGACCTCAATCCCGTCCTGAAGCTCCTCCGGGTGCCAGGATGAGCCACATCCAGCCTCTCCCTTCCTCCGGAGCTCAGTTCCAGGGATGGAATTCCCGTATTTTTAAGCACCAAGGAGATTTAGTCCCAAAAACTCACATCCTTGAGGACACCTCAGCATCCCACCCCCCCCACGCTCGCGGCTCTGGTCTAATTTCAGGAATTTAATTGGGAAAATATCTCCCGGCCTCGTGATTTCATCTGAAAGGAAAAAAAAAGAAGAGGAAATTTGGGGATTTTTCCTGGTTATTTGAGTCCTGAGCACAAAGGACTCAGCCCAGCCCCTCCCCCGCCGTGTCCCGTCCTGCCGACCCCAATTCCGGCGGCTCCTCCACGTGTGCTCCCGGCACGTTGAACTGGGACATCCCAAAAAAGCCACCGGGGCCGCGGCGTTGTCACAGCCGGGGGTGGCAGGGAGGTGACACCGCCACGGAGCGCAGGGCTGGGAATGCTGGGAACAGCCTCAGGTGGCACCTGGAGGGCATTAGGTAGGATTTGGGGAATATTTGGGGAACATTCCTCCTGGAAAGGGCTGTCCAGCCCCGGGGGGTTTAAAAGCCGTGTGGATGCGGCACTTGGGGACATCGTCAGGGGTGGCCTTGGGGGACGGGTGAACTGGGGGCGTCTGGGGGCTTTCCCGTCTCAGCAATTCCCTGATTCCGTGGTGTCCCAGTTTCCCCAGCATGTCCCGCTCTCCCTCCCAGCTCTGTGGGCAGATGGAGTGTGTGTGGGGAGTCTGTCCCCATTCCCATGGGAATGTCACCATCTGTCCCCCTGCTCGGCTACAGCCGGCTGGGGGGACATTCCCAGTGCTCCCAGTGCGGAGCAGCCTCCAGTTTACTGGGAAGGGAGGGAAATTCCCATACTGGGAGCAGCTGTGGGGTTCCCCTGTACAGATTGGGCCATACTGGGAGTGGCTGTGGGGCTGCAGGTGCCCCCCCCGGTGGGTCCCCCACCTCAGAGCCTCATTTGCATTTTTTACTCATTTCGACATTAACTCAGATTTTTGGCGCTTGTTTATTTGGGGGAGCGGGGACACTGAGAGGACACGAGGTGGCTCCTGCTGTCACAAGAGCCCTGTCATGCTTCAACCATGACAAAGACCCCAGAGGAGTCTCCTTCCTTCCTCCCTCCCTCCCTTCCTTCTTCCTCTTCCTCCCTCCCTGCCCTTCCTCATAATTAAAAAGAATAAATGGAATAGAAATAAATAGAATTAAATGGAATAGGAAGAACAGAATGGAGTAGGAGAACTGGACTAAGCAGAAGAGAACAACTGGAGTAACTTAAACAGAATTAATTAAAACAGAAAGAATAGAAAAGAATAATAAATGAAAAAATTAAAATAAATTGAGTTGAATAAACTTCTGGCTTTAAATACTGACACGGGGCAGGGCACTGGTGGCACTGGCACGGACTGGGAAATGCCCCGAAGGGACATTGCAGGGTCCAAAGGCACTTCAGTGTCTGAAGAGAACACGGAGAAATAACCCAGAGGGATTTTGCAAGGTCCAAAGATACTCCAAGGTCACAAGGCACACGGAGAAGCAACCCTGGGGGATTTTCTCAGGTGCGAAGGTAACATGGAGAAACATCCCAGAGGAATTTTCCAGGGTCTGGAAGAACTGGGAAGCGCACTGGAGGGCATTTCAAGGTCCAAAGGCACTTCAAGGTCCAAAGAGACACGGAGAAATGTCCTGGAGAGATTTTCCAAGGTGCGAAACGGACACGGAGAAACCTCCCAGAAGGATTTTCCAAGGTCCAAAGGGACATGGGGCAACATCCCAGATACTTTAAGATCCAAAGGGAACATGGAAACACATGCTGGAGGGATTTCCCAAGGTCTAAAGGGACACGGAGAAGTCCCTGGCTTTCAGAAGCCTCCAGGGGCTCGTGGCTCCAGGGGTGCCCTGGGGAAGCCGCGGCACCGGCGAGGTCACATCCATCGGAGCACCAGCACAACAACCCGGTCCCGCGGCTACTGCTGGTCACCCGCTGGGAGGTCCCTGTGCCCGCAGGGGTCCCTGACCCCGAGGGGTTCCCCGGCCCTGAGCAGGTCCCTGTGCCCGAGGGGCTCCCTGTCCCCAAGCATGCCCCCATCCCCGCGGGGGTGCCTGTCCTTGAGCAGGTCCCTGTCCCTGAGCGGGTCCCCATCCCCGCGGAGCTCCTTAACCCTGTCCCTGAGTGAGTCCCCGTCCTCACGGGGGTCCCTATCCCTGTCCCTGAGTGGGTCCCCATCCCCACAGGGGTACCGGTCCCTGTCCCTGAGTGGGTCCCTATCCCCACAGGGGTACCGGCCCCTGTCCCTGAGTGGGTCCCCATCCCCACAGGGGTACCGGTCTCTATCCCTCTCCCTGAGTGGGTCCCCGTCCCCACGGGGGTCCCTATCCTTGTGTCTGAGTGGGTCCCCGTCCCCGCGGGGGCCTCTGTCCCCAGGCTGGTCCCTGTCCCCGCGGGGGCCTCTGTCCCGAGGCAGGTCCTCGTCCCTGCGGGGCTCCACGTTGCGGGGGCGGCAGCGCCGGCGCGTTCTCCGGTGCGTGCTGAGGTTGGCCCGGGAGGCGAAGGCGCGGCCGCAGCGGGCGCAGGGGAAGGGCCGCTGGCCGGAGTGCGCCCGGCGGTGCAGCCGGAGGTACTCGCGGCGGGAGAAGACGCGGCCGCACTCGGGGCAGGGGTGGGCGCGCTCGGGGCCGCGGTGCTCCCGCAGGTGCACCTCCAGGCTCTCCCTCCAGCTGAAGCTGCGCCCGCAGCGCCCGCACACGAAGGGCCGCTCCTCGCCCGGCCCCGCCGCGCCCGCCAAGCGCCGGTGGCCCCGAGGCAGCGCCCGGTGCGTGTCGCGGTGCCGCAGCAGGTCCCCGCGCAGGCAGAAGGTGCGGCTGCAGTCGGCGCAGCCGTGCCGGGCCCGGTTCCCCCCCCGCAGCTTCTTGTGCGCCAGGAGGCTGCGGCGGTGCCGGAAGGATTTGCCGCAGGTGACGCACAGGTACGGCCGGCCCGGGTGCGCCCGGAGCGCGGCCTCAGGCCCGGAGCGCGGCCCGCGGGTGCCGGCGATGAGGGGCCCCGACGCCGCCGGCACCTCCCGGGAGAGGGCCCTGGCGCAGCCCCCCGGCTCGGAGTCACGCCAGCCAGAGCGGGAGACATCGGAACCCAATTCCCAGTGTCCCCCGGCGTCGTCCTTGCTGTCAGAACCACTCCAGGCACCTGTTGGGAACAGAGTGTCACCATGGGAGAGTCCTGGACCCACCGCCGGCCGCATGCCCACCCCTGTGACACCGTGGGGAGACTCCCAGCACAGTCCAGGGGGTGTCAGACAGCGGCTCTGGCCAGGGCCAGCCCCCCAGCCCCATAGGGTGTCCCCAGTCACTCACAGCTGTCCGCAGTGTCGGGAGCTCTGCCGTGCTCCCCGGCGCAGGGAACCCCCCCGTGTGACTCCTCCTTCATGTGGGTGAACTTGGAGTTGGGGTCTGTGTGGGAGGAAGGACTCTCAGTGTTCCCTGCAAGGCATGGGGAGTGTCACCAGGGAACCGTCACCAGGCCGGGGGGCTGTGCTGGGGGTGCGGGGGCAGCAGGACGGGGGGACAGCGGGGCCAGGCTACCTGGTACCATCATTCCTCACACCCGGGACACATCCGGAGCCCCGCTCTGCATGGAGAGATGGGGGTGAGCTCTGTGGGGCAATCGGGCTGCGGGCCCCCACCTCGGCCTCCACACCCACAGCTTGGCCTCGGAACCCCCAGCTGAGCCTATGGACCCCCCGCCACGTACCCAGACCCCTGGCTGAGCCTCTGAACCCCCGACTGATCCCCCAGACCCCGACTCAGCCTCCGGACCCCCAGTTCAGCCTTCAATTGTGTCCCCAGCCCCATGGCACTTCCAGCCCTGTGGCACCCCCTGTCCCGGGCACCCGCAACCCCACGGCACCCCGAGCCCCGTGGGACCCCCAGCTCCACGCCCCCGTCCCCTCACCCAGGCTGGCCACCAGGTCGTAGTTGTCGCCCATAACCTCTCGGTGCAGGGCCCGCTGCCAGGGCGCCAACTCCGCCCACTCCTCGGGGGAGAAATATACGGCCACTTCCTCGAATGTCACTTCGGGGAGCACCCCCTGGCAGGGACAGCGCGGGGCTCAGGGGGGCCGGCGGCACCGCCCCTCGCCGGGCACCCCAAGGGGGTCACCCGGGGCTGCAGCACCCCCCCGGGCTCTGGGTGCCCGACCCCCCGCTAATCCCGACCGGAGGCGTCGGGACAGCCCCGCCCAACCCCGCCACCCGTCCGCAGGGACCCCCGGAACCCCTCCCCCGCCCAGGGCCCGGGCCCTCCACCGGGACACCGCGGCTGCAGCACCCCCGGAGCCCCCCGGGCACGCCCCGGGCTCACCCGCTGCATCGCCGGGCGGGGCCCGATGGCGGCGGCGGAAGGGGCTGGGCTGGGGGGCGGCACCGGGCGGGGGGGAAGAGCACCGGAACCGGGTGCTGGGGGTACCGAGGGGTCCCCGGGCCAGGCGGGGGAATTCTGCTGGTGGGGCGGCGGCGGCGGCTGCACCGGTGGGTGCCGGGATCCGGCTCCTTCCCAGTGCCCGGTGGGCCCGGGATCCGGCCCCGCTCCGGCTACGATCACCCACCCCGGCAGCGTCACCCGCGCCCGCAAACGGGGCTGCTCGGGCACACACCCCCCCTCCAAGACCACCCCCGCCAAATCCCGAGGAACCGGCCTGGTGACTCCGGAGATCTGGGAGCCCCCGCACCAGAGGGTCCCACACTGGAAGGGTCCCGCACCGCGTGTCCACCCCAGGACAGGAACACCCGGAGCCCCCGGCTCCTGCCCCTGCAGCCCCTGTGCCCGAACCTCCCAGAACTCAGCCGGGGTGGCACCGGGTGTCCCCAGCCAGAGCAGGGGAGCTCAGCCACACGCCTGGCCAGTGGCACAGTGTCTGTGTCCCACTGGGTCCCCCCAGTGAGAGCTCCAGTGTGAGACCCCCCCCCCCCATCTGTCCCCAGGAGCACTGGAGGCGTTGGTGCCACCCCCGTGGATGTGACAGTGACCCTGGGGTCGGCTTGGTGGCCACCCTCATCCTGAGCTCTCACGTGGTGTCCAGGTGAGGTTTGGTGGTTGCAGAGCACGTTGGAAGATCCTGGCACAGTCACTGTCACTGTCCTGGTGGGCCCTTGGTGATGGGCTGGGGGGCAGAGCCTTTCCCGGGGCTCAGGCCAGGACTGCGGCTCCAGAGAGGCCCCTGTGTTCCCCCCCAGCCCCAAAGAGAGCACGTGGAGCCCCAGAGCCGTCAGAAGCTTTTATTTTAAATAACCTCAAAAAATAGAATTGCAGAGAGCAGAGCTGGGGGAGGGGGACTGCAGTGGGACCCCCCACCCGGCCGGGCCTCCAGCGGTGGCTGTCCCGGTGTCGGTCCCGTCAGAAGACCCGATTCCCTCTGGGATGAAGCAATGGCAGCTCCCTGTGGTGTCTGTGGCAGAAGCTCTGCCCGAAACCATGGATCCCCGGCTCTGTCACATCGGGGGGACACGAAAACACCAAGCAAACCCCAGCAAAGCACCCCGTGCCCTCCGTGCCGCTGGAACCCCGCACAGGCCCCCCCACCACCTCCGGCTCCAGCAGCCACCCGGCATCACCCATCCCAAATCCGGAATATTGAGTCCCAAAGCGCGCAGTTATCCAGAGCAAGCAGAAGCACAAGCTGCCCCCCCCATGCCCCCGGCACCGGAGGCATCTCCGGGGCCCTTCTGGAAGCAGAGCTGAGCCCCTCCAGGCCCTTTTCCTTTTCCTGGCTGCTTTCCCGGTGCGCTCCCAACTCCTCCGCATGGAGCTGCACTGGGGATCCCAGGAAGTCAGCCCGTAGCAGGAAGGGCCCCACACTCCCATCCCAACCGTGTCCCTAGGGAATACCAGCCAGTCCGGAGCAGGATGGAAGGCTCTGCAGGCACAGGGAGCCCTTGGGGGCCCCTCTTGTCCCATGTCTGGCTCCAGTGGGTGCAGCTCCACTGTGTCTAGCTCTTTCTGGTCTGTGTGGCTGGAGCCAACATGACAGATCGGGTCCAGCGCTGTCCCCTGCACACCTCTGGTGTCTTCCCAAGCCAGAAACGTGTCATGTCCCAGTCTGGAGCTCTGCTTTGCCCCATCGGCCCCTGCTGGAGGCTCCTCCAAGTCCCAGTCCTGAATCCGGCTGGTGGTGTCCCCTTGGCACCAACCCCTCGGCTCCATCGCTTTGGCTCTGTCCCCTCGGCCCCATTCCTTTGGCTCCGTCCCCTCGGCTCCATCCTGCACCAGGTTTGCTGTGGGTGAGCGCAGGAGCCGACGGCCAGCCCTTGCCGGGGAGGGTCTCGGTGGGGGTTCCAGTGCGGGGGATTACAGGCAGGTGGGACAGGGTGGGGGTCCTGGTGCGGGGGTCTCAGCGTAGGTCCCAGCGTGGGGGTCACAGGCAGCCGGGACACGGGGCCGGTTTCTCCTCGCCGCACTCCCGCTCCGGCGCTCCCGGCACTCGCTTCTCCTCGAAGGCCCGAGCGCAGCCCCCGGCCTTGGGCCAGAGCTGCCCGCGGGGGGGCTCGGGCGGGCGGGGGGCCAGGCAGGCGGCGCAGCAGCACGGGTGGGGCAGCCCCGGCGCCCGGGGGCTCGGCCCCCCCCCGGGGCACTTGCAGGGGGGCACCGGGGCGGCGCCGGGGCCGGGGGGGGGCTCGTCCTGCATCAGCTGCAGGAGGATGTCGGCGGCGCCCGTGGGGCTGTCGGGGCGCGCCGGGGGGGCCCCGCGGGAGCACGGCGGCAGCAGCAGCGCGGGGGGCTCGGGGCCCTTGGCCAGCGGGTCCCCGGCGGCGCAGGGCGGGGCCAGGCCGGCGCCGTGGGTGCGGCGGTGCCGCAGCAGGTGAGCCTTCTGGCTGAAGCCCTTGCCGCAGTCGGCGCAGCGGAACGGCCGCTCCCCGGTGTGCGTCCGCAGGTGCACGGCCAGGTTCACCTTCTGCCGGAACCGCTTCCCGCACTCGGCGCACGCGTGGGGCCGCTCGGCGCAGCCGTGGGGACACTCGGCGCACGCGTGGGGACACTCGGCACACGCGTGGGGCTGCTCGGCGCAGCCGTGGGGTCGCTCACAAGGGTGGGGCCGCTCGCAGGGGTGAGGATGCTCGGCACAGGTGTGAGGATGCTCGGCGCAGGCGTGGGGACACTCGGCACAGGCGTGAGGCTGCTCACACGTGTGGGGCCGCTTGGTGCAGGCGTGGGGCTGCTCGCAGGGGTGAGGACACTCAGCGCAGGGGTGTGGCCGCTCGGCGCAGGGGTGTGGCTGCCCGCAGGTGTGGGGCCGCTCGCAAGCGTGAGGATGCTCCACACAGGCGTGAGGATGCTCCGCACAGGCGCGGCGCTGCTCGGCGCAGGTGTGGAGCCGCTCGCCACAGCCGTGGGGACGCTCGGCACAAGCGTGGGGATGCTCGGTGCAGGCATGGGGGCACTTGGCACAGGTGTGCAGCTGCTCGGCACAGGTGTGCGGCCGCTCGCCACCGCCGTGGCCTGGCCGGAGCCCCCCATGCTCCGCACAGGCCTCCCCGCAGAGCCCACAGGGGAAGGGGCTCCCAGTGGGGTCCAGGGCGTTGGGGGCGGGGCCGGGGGTCCCGGTGTGCACCCGCTGGTGCACCCGCAGGGACAGTTTGCTCTTGAAGCGCTTGGGGCACTCGAGGCAGGTGAAGGGCTGGCGGCCCAGGTGCGTCTTCTGGTGTGCCAGCAGGTTGGGCTTCTGCGCGAAGCGTTTCCCGCACTGGGCGCAGGCGAAGGGGCGCTCGCCCGTGTGCACCCGGTAGTGCGTCACCAGGTTGCCCTTCTGGTTGAAGCGGCGGCCGCAGACGCCGCAGGTGAAGGGCCGCTCACCTGTGTGGATGCGCTGGTGGGTGGCCAGGTTGGTTTTGAGGCTGAAGCGCTTGCCGCAGGTGTCGCAGCGGAAGGGGCCGCGCCCGCCGGGGCTGTGCCCGTGCCGCGGCAGCCGCTCGCACTGCGCCAGGCCCCGCCCGCACTCGGGGCACGGCCAGGGCCGGCCCTCGCCCGCCCGCACCGGGGGGGACCCGGGCGGCCGCTCGGCGCCCGGCTCAGCTGGGGGGGCCCCGGGGCACGGCTTGTGCCCCGCGTGGCTCTTCTGGTGGGCGACGAGGGCAAGCCAGAGCCCGAAGCTGTTCCCGCACTGGTTGCAGATGAAGGGCTTCTCCGGGGGGGCTGCGGCGTCCCCCGGCCCCGGCTGCGCCCCCAGGGGCCCCAGGAGGGGGGGGCCGGGGGCAAAGGGCGCGGCGGGCGCCTCGGGGGGCCGCAGCAGGGGCACCTTGGGGCAGAAGCCGTCGCCGCAGTGGGCGCAGGGGAAGGGGGCCTCTCCCGGGGGCGGGGGGGGAAAGCCCTTCTCGGGGCACGGGAACAGCTCGGCGCCCTCGGGGGGCTTCGGGGCGGGCGGGAGCGGAGCAAAGGGGGCAGGGTCCTGCGGGGCAGGCGCAGGGGGCAGCAGGGCGGGCGCGGCCCCGAAGGGCGCGGCGGGGGCCGGGCCGCGCGCGGGGCAGCGGCGCTGGCGGGGGATGTGCGTCTTCTGGTGGGCCTTGAGGGACACCTTGTCCTTGAAGCACTTGTGGCACTGGGCGCAGGGGAAGGGGCGCAGGTCGGTGTGGGTGCTCTGGTGCGTGACCAGGTTGGTTTTCTGGGTGAAGCGCTTGCCACACTGGGCACAGGCGAAGGGCCGCTCACCTGTGTGCACCCGGTAGTGCGTCACCAGGTTGGTTTTCTGGTTGAAGCTGCGGCCGCACAGGAAGCAGGAGAAGGGCCGCTCGCCCGTGTGGATGCGCCGGTGCGTGATGAGGTTGGGCTTCTGCCGGAAGCTCTTCCCGCACTCGGGGCACACGAAGGGCGCGTCCTCGGCGCAGCCCCGCGCCGGCGCCCGCGCCCGTGCCTTGCCCTCATCGGGGTGGGCACCGTGGATGCGCTGGTGCGCCAGCAGGTTGGCCTTCTGCGAGAAGCTCTTGCCGCACTGGGCGCAGGGGAAGGGCCGCTCGCCCGTGTGCACGCGCCGGTGCGTCAGCAGGTTGGGCCGCTGGCTGAAGCTCTTCCCGCAGTCCCCGCAGCGGAACGGCTTCTCCCCAGTGTGGATGCGCTCGTGCGTCACCAGGCTCTGCTTCTGCCGGAAGCCCTTCCCGCACTGGGCGCAGCGGAAGGGGCCGGGGACGCCCCCCTGGGCCCCCCAGCAGCCGGCACGGGGGGCCGGGGGGTCCCGGGGGGACTCGGGGCCGCGCTGCCCGCCGGGGAACCAGCGGCCGGAGCTGCCGCCCGCGGCCGGAAACAGCTCCAGGGAGCCAGCGCCGATCCCGGGCTTCTCCTCGGGTTCCACCTTGCTCACCCGCCCGGGCTCCACTGCACCGGAGAGATCCCGGCGTTATCCCGGCTCTCGGAGAATTCCGGGCTGTCCCGAGCAGGGAGGACCCGGGTCCAGCCCCCCCTTCCTCGTGGGCCCCTCAGCGCTGAACCACGGGGAACTGGGACACCCCAAAGAGCCTCAACTCCCCAGGACTCTCCTGGTCTGTGACACCCCAAAGGGACCCCAAACCCCCCGGTTTTTAACACCCCAAATGGTCCAAACTGGTCTAAAATGGCCAAAACTGGTCCACAAAACTGGCCAAAACTGGCCCACAAAACTGGCCCAAACTGGCCCACAATGGCCAAGAAGTGGCTTAAAATTGCCATAAATTGGTCATAAGTGCCTGTGAACTGGCCCAGAATAGCCCCAAAATGACTGAAAATTGGCCCAAAATGGCTGAAAATGGTCTTTAAACTGGTCCAAACTGGCTCAGAGCAGCCTGCAACTGGCCCCAAAAAGTTCTAAACTGGCCCAGAACACCCCCAAACCATCCCAGCCCATCGTTTCCCCTAAGCCCCCCGATCCCACTGCTCCCCCATTCCCACGGGGCCAGACTCACCAGCACAGGGGCTGCCCATGGCCTTGGAATCCTCCGGGCCCGTCCGCGCGGCTCCAAATGGCTCCTCCGGCGGCTTCATCCCAAACAAACCCCCCGGCTTGAAGAACCGGTACCCTGGGGGAACACAGGGCACCGCAGAGCCGGGATCAGGGACAGAGCTGCCACTGGGAAGCTGGGAAGCTGGGACTGAGCCACTCCTGGGAGAACCGGGCTCTGGCAGTGGGGGATGGAGCCGCCCCTCGAGAATCAGGCTCCAGGTGAGGTGGGACAGAGCCATTCCTGGGCTCTGGGTTCCTCCTGCAGCCTCTCCCATCCCCGGGAATCCCCAGAACACTTTCATCATCCCAGTTCAAAGTTCCCACAAAAATGCACGGAGCTCTGTGCGGAAAATTCCACCCCGGCCCCCACTCCAGGGTGTTCCCCCCACTCACCTGTGCAGGGATCCGATGGGATCTCAGCGCCAACAGCATCCAGCTGGGATCCGGCCCGCGGCGCTGGGCTCAGCCGGGAATACGGGAGCAAATCCAGGGCGTGGGCGGGCTGGGGAGGGGGCAGCGGCTCAGCGGCATTTTGGGGCCATTTGGGTCATTTTGGGATGTTTGGGGACCTTTCCCTGGGTTTGGCCACAGGCCAAGGGCAGGGATCATGCCCCTATTCCTGTATCCCAAATATGAGGTCCGGGTTCTTTGCTCCAGGATGGAGCCCACATCCCTGCTCCCCCAATTTAGATCCCCACCCCTCCAAACCAAATCCCTGCTCCCCCAGCAGATCCCTGCTCCCCAAACAAGATCCTTGTTCCCCCAAAACAGAGGCCCAGCCCCGCTCCTCCAGAACAGATCCCTGTCGCCCCAGCCCCACTGCCCACCCCCCAAACCAGCTCCTTTTCCAGCCAGGACCCGCACCGAGGGAGGAACCTTTCCTGAGGAGCCACTCCCGCTTTTCCAGGGTCACTGAACTGCTCCCAAGCCCCCCGTGCCCTCCCGGATTCCTCTCGTGTCCCCCAACCCCCGGAGCCCGGCGGAGGCAGAGCTGGGGGGGTGGCGGCCCCCTGCGCTCCGGGACTTCCCAAAGCGCCGATTTCCCAGAAAAACTCTTGGAGGGCTCCAAGGGTTGAAGAAAAAAATCACCGGAAAAGCCCCCGGCCCCGGGAATTCCCGCCGGGATCTCCCCAAATGTCCTGGGGCGGTGGAGGAGCGGGGGATCCCCCCGGGAATTCCGCCGGAATCCCCCGCGTACCTGGGGCGCTCCCCCCGCGGACATCGCTCCCCCGGGCCCCTTCCCGGCCCCTTCCCGGTCTCTTCGAGAGCTCTTTCCCAGCTGCTTCCCGGCTCTTTCCCGGCCTCTTCCCAGCCTTTTCCTGGTCTCCTTCCGCCACCGACTCCCTCAAATGGCCGCGGCGGGGTCCTGGGAGAGCGGGAGAGCCGGAATGTGAGTGGGAGTGGGAACGGGGACGGGAACGGGAAGGGCAGCGGGAGTGGGAGCGGGAAGGACGGCGGGAACCAGGCCGGAGAAGCGCGGCAGTCCCGGAGCGGCTCCGGCGGCCTCGGCCCCCCCGTCCTCCTCCTCCTCCCCCCGGAATTTGGGGTGCGGAAGGCGCCGAGCGGGGCCGGATCCGGCTGTGGACGGCGAGAGCTCGGGAACGCTGGGAGTTGTAGTTCGGGATGGGATGGATTAGATGGGAGCGAGCGGGAGTGACCTGCGCCAGCAGGGAGTAGGGAATGGCCCCGCACGGCACCGGCTTGTGCAGCCGGGAACAGCCCCGGGAGCCGGGAACGGCTCCGGAGTCAGGAACAGCCCCGGCACAGCATCGCCTGGAGAACCGGGAATAGCCCCGGGAGCCGGGAACAACCCCGGCACAGCATCGCCTGGAGAACCGGGAATAGCCCCGGGAGCCGGGAACAACCCCGGCACAGCATCGCCTGGAGAACCGGGAATGGCCCCGGGAGCCGGGAACAGCCCCGGCACAGCCTCGTCCTGCCAGGAATAGCCCCGGGAGCTGGGAACGGCCCCGGCACAGCCTCGCCTTGGCAGTCAGGAACAGCCCTGGGGCTCGGGAATAGCCCCGGCATGGAATCGCCTCCTCAGCCGGGAACAGCCCCGGGAACCGGGAACAGCCCCGGGAGCCGGGAACAGCCCCGGGGCCACCGGGCCGGATTCCCCCGAGCCCCCGCCGGCTGCTGCGGCAGCTCCCGGCGCTCGGGGATCCCGGCTCTGCTCGGTCCCGGCCGCACCTCGGGGGGGTTCGGAGGGACCCCCGTGCGCCCCCAGCACCCACCCCCTCCTGGGGAAGCCCCGAACCCGCCGCTGCCACGTGTGTCCCCCCACCCCCGACACCCCCAAACACAGCCTGAGACCCCTGCAGGGCCCCGTGCCCGCCCCAAGCACCCCCGAACCCCGCCGAGCCCCCCCGGCCCCCCCGGATCACGTGACCGCGATGCCCGAGGACCCCTCCCCGGGAAACTCACGGGCGGCCGCTGCCCCACGGCGCGATGACGTCACGCGTTCGGTGACGTCAGCGCGTTGGTGACGTCACGGTGACAGCCACGGCCGCATCCGGCCGCGCCCCGTTCCGGGTCGGGGGGCGGGGCCGGGGGCAGCGCCCCCTGTCGGCGCCGCGGGCAACACAGCCGTGAGGCGATGGGCGGGGCCGGAGAAGCCCCGCCCGCCCAGGGCCCCCCAGTGCCCCCCAGTACAGCCCCAGTGCCCCCCGAGTGCCCCCCCAGTGCCCCCAGTACAGCCCCAGTGCCCCCCCGAGTGCCCCCCCAGTGTCCCCCAGTGCCCCCAGTACAGCCGCAGTGCCTCCCAGTGCCCCCCCAGTACTCCCCAGTACAGCCCCAATGCCTCCCAGTGCCTTCCCCAGTGCCTCCCAGTAACCCCCAGAGCCCCACAGTGTCCTCCAGTTCCCTCCAGTGACTCCCCAGTTACCCCCAGTGTCCCCCACTGCTCCCCAGTTCCCCCCAGTGTCCCCCAGTGCCCCCAGTACAGCCCCAGTGCCTCCCAGTGTCCCCCAGTGCTCCCCAGTACAGCCCCAGTTCCTCCCAGTAACCCCCAGAGCCCCACAGTTCCCCCCAGCTCCCCCCAGTGACTCCCCAATTACCCCCAGTGTCCCCCACTGCTCCCCAGTTACCCCCAATGTCCTCCCCCTGCTCCCCAGTTCCCCCCAGCTCCCCCCAGTGACTCCCCAGTTCCCCCCAGTGTCCCCCACTGCTCCCCAGTTCCCCCCAGTGGCTCCCCAGTGCCTCCAGGGCTCCGTCAGTGCCTCCCCAGTGCCACCCGCCCCCCCCGGTGCCACCTGTGTCCCCCTCCCCTGCTGCCAGGAGGGGACAGCCGGGACAAGGACAGCCGGGAAGAGCAGGAGGCTGTTCGCAGCGGCTGGAGCCCGTCCCCGGGGACACCGCACCATTCCCGGCGCCCGGAGCCATTCTCGGGGGACAGGAGCCCATGGCCGGTATCAGGAGTTTGTTCCCGGGGGCAGGATGTCATTCTCAGTGGGACATGACAACATTCCCGGCGGGCAGGAGCCATTCCCGGGGAGCACAAGCCCGTTCCTGGTAGTCAGGAGCCCGTTCCTGGTAGTCAGGAGCCCGTTCCTGGAGGCTTTGCTCCCGAGGACAGGAGCCGGTTCCTGAGGGCAGGATGTCATTCCCAGTGGGACATGAAGCCATTTCGGGGGACTGGAGCTTATTCCCAGGAGCAGGAGCTCATTCCCGGGAGGCAGGAGCCCATTCCCAGGTGCTGGAGCCCGTTCCCAGGGCAAGATTTTGTTCCCGGGGGTAGGATGTCATTCGCGGGGGCTGGAGTTTGTTCCCAGAGGACTGAAGCCCATTCCCGGGGGCTGGAGTTTGTTCCCGGGGAGCAGGAGCCGCTCCCGGCAGCCCATGACGCTATTCCCGGGGTCTCTCCCTCCATCCCATTCCAGCCCCTCCTCCCGGGCCCCGCGGGGTGGGGGGGGGTCACCCGCGGGGCCGTCCCGGGGGCGGATTTGGGGGCAGATCCCAGGAAATCGGCTCATGCCAGCCCGACGCCAGCGGCCCGTGGATCCGTGAGGCCGTTCCCGGCGGGATGAGGCTCCCGGTGTCCCTGTGGCTGCCGCTGGCCCTGGGGGTGGCCGCGGTGGCCGCGGTGGCCGCGGGCCAGTCCCCGCTCCAGCGGCGCGTGGTCCGGGATGTGCTGGAATATTTCCACGGGCGCAGCAACGTGCATTTCCTCTTCAAGGAGCGGGAGGTGGACGGGGTCATCGAGCGGGTGAGTAACGGGATTCGGGACCGGGAACCCGTATTTGGGCGCCGGGATGGCCACAGGAATGGGGAGGGGTCGGGGAGGGGCGCGGGTGTCCCAGAGGGAGTGGGGGGGGGGGGGGGACGGAGTGTCCAGGAGGGAGCGGGCAGTGGAAGCGGCCATCGAGGGGGGGAGCAGGGGTTGGGATTGGGATCTGGCATTGGGGGGTCACGATGGCCACGAGAACAGGGAGGGGGTCAGGGTAGGTGTCCTGCAGGGAGCAGGTGGTGAACGGGGTCATCGAGCAAGGGAGCAACAGGATTCGGGATCGGGATTTGGGGCTCAGGATCCGGGATCACCATGGGAATGGGGAGGGTGTTGGGGTGTCCCAGCAGGAGCAGAGAGAAGGTTGAGGAGGGGATTGGGGTGTCCCAGAGGGAATGGGGAGCGGGTCGGGGTGTCCCCGAAGGAATGGGAGATGGACAGGGTCATCAAGCAGGGGAGTTTGGGATTTGGGATTCGGGGTTCAGGATTGGGATCCGGGATGGCCACAGGAATGGGGAGGGGCTCGGGGTGTCCCGAAGGGAACAGGCGGGCACTGGGGTGTCCGGGGGTGCCCCGGGATCGGCCCTGCTGGCCAGGCTGAGCTCGGTTATTCATTAACGGATCCGAGCTGATCCCAGTGCCCCCCGGAGCGGGTCCATCCCGGGGTGCCCCTGGATCACTGTCCCGAGTCTGGAAAGGGCCAGGACTCCAGGGGCCCCCCACTTTGGGCCACTTGCCCATCTCGGAGCCACCCTGGGGTCATTCCTGGGCTGGGTTTACCGGAGGTTCTCTGGGATTCAGGATCCCTCCCATGGTTCAGGGTCCCTCCTGGGATTTGTGGTTCCTATGGAGGCTTTGGGGTCCCTCTCAGGGGTTGGCGTCTGTGGGGTTCAGGGTGTCCCCCAGGATTTGGGGTCCCTCTGGGGGCGCTTGGGTCACTCCTGGGGTTTGGGGTCTTCCCGGGGGCTGTATTTCCTTGGGAATCTGTGGGGTTTGGGAGTCTCTCCAGAGGCCAGGATCCCTCCGGGGGATTCCGGGGCCCTGCCACACCCTCCCACCCCCCGTTCCCACAGGAAGACCCCTCGGGGACGTTCGTGCAGCTCCGGCTGGGCCTGGCACAGACGGCATGTCGGAAGCGAGCGCCGCAGCGGCACTGCCGGGTGCTGGAGAGCCGGGTGAGGGGGGACCCTGGCGACGTGTCCTGGGGGTGTCCCTCCTCCCCTGGGGCACATCCCAGGGAGCTCCCATCTCCCTTGGGCCCATCCTGGAGTGTCGCCCCCTCCCTCAGGACACATTCCAAGGTGTCCCTCTCCCTTGGGGCATATCCTGGGGTGTCCCCCCTCCCTTGTGGCACATCCTGTTCCCCCATAGGGCCCCATCCCTTAGGCCCATCCCTGGGTGTCCCCTCTCCCTTGGGTCCCATCCCGTTCCCCCATGGGGCCCCATCCCTTAGGCCCATCCCTGGGTGTCCCCTCTCCCTTGGGTCCCATCCCAGGGGTCACACGGCCCCTCAGCCTCCCCCAGGCCCCCTTTCCCCCACCATGCTGCCATGGGTGTCAGGGTGGGACAGAAGGGACGGTGGTTGGTGCCGAGGGGTCCGCAGGGGTCCCGGGAGTGACATCCTGCCATGTCCCCAGCGGAGGCCAACCTGCCTGGCCTGCTACAAGTTTGACACCAGCGACGTCCCCAAAGTGCTGGACAAGTACCACAACTGCGGCTCCAGCCACCACCTGGCGGCCAAGGTGAGGTGTCCCCAGTGCCCCCCAGTGCCCCCGGTGTCCCCCCGTGTCCCCACCCGGTGCCAGCCCCTGCTGTGCCCACAGGAGATCCGGCAGCGGGACGAAGCCGAGTGCCGGGCGGTGGAGGAGGCCGGGAAAGGTGGGGACCTGCTGTACCTGCCTGGAATGTTCGCCTTCTCCCGGGGGCTGCCAGCCTAGGTGAGTACGGGGACACCGCTGGGGACACCCCGGGATGGGGACATGGCTGGAAGAGCCCCCCGGGATGGGGGGGACAGGGGGACAGAGGGATCCCTCACAGCCCCGACTCCGTGCCCCCTTTCCAGGCACCACAGCACCGATGGACGCTGCCACGGCAGTCCCGGCCTCCCCCGCTTGTCACCCCCCAGCACAGTGTGACCAAGGAGGGTCCTGGACGTGTCCCCCCCTCCCACCTGTCCCCGCTCCCCAGTAAACCCAGCGCTGGCTCTGCTGTCACGGCTCTTATTCCCCCCTGGCACCACCCATGTCACCCCCCACCCGTTGTTCCCGGGATGAGGGATGGGGACATGGTGGGTGGGGAGTGGGCTCCATGTCACCACTGCCTGTGTCACCTGTTGTCCCCAGGGGTGAAAGATAGGGAAATGGTGGGTGCAGGCTGAGCAGTGCAGAGACCCCTGAGGCTGCAGGACACAGGGACGCTGGAGGGTGGGACACGTTTAATGCACAGTGCCACCATGTCCCCTGTCCCCGAGATGTGAGATGTCCCACGGCTCCTCTGGTGTTCCCTGGGGATCCTGTGCTGGGCTGTGGTGGCAGTGGGGGTCTCCCAGCCCAGTTTTGGGGGTCCTGTGGCTCAGAAGATGAAGGTGCTGGGCTGTGGTGACACTGGGGAGGTGCCATAGTCCTGGGTGGGCTGTGGTGGCTCTGGGGGTACCCTGGTTTCAGTGTGGAGGTCCCACAGCTCAGAAGATGAAGGAGATGGGCTTGGGGTGGCTCTGGGGGTCTCACGGCGACAGTGTGGGCTCTGAGGGTTTTCCTGGATCCATTTTTGGGGTCCCATGGCTAAGAAAATGAAGAAGTTGGGATGCGGTGGCACTGAGAATCTCCTAGACCTGCTTTTGGGGCCTCACAGTTCAGAAGATGAAGGAGCTGGGCTGGGGATGGCTCTGGGGGTCTCCCGGCCCTGGTTTTGGGGTCCCACAGCTCAGGCTCTGGGGGTTCTCCTGGGTCCATTTTTAGGGTCCTGTGGCTCAGATGATGAAGGCTTTGGGCTGTGGTGGCTTTGGGGGTTCTCCAGTCCCATCTTTGGGGTCCCACAGCTCAGACCACAAAGCCTCCAGGCTGTGGCACCTCCGGGGGGTCTCCTGGCCGTGCCAGGGTCTCTGGTACCTCCGGACACCCCCAGCCCTGCCGCGCTCAGAAGCCGAAGTTGCCGTGGTGGCGGCGGCCGAGCGCGCGCTGGGCCTGGGCGATGGAGTCGTCGGCGCGGCGGCCGAGCTCGCGGCACTCGCGCAGGGCCTGGCCCAGCTGCCGCGTGGCCTCCTCCAGCACGGCGCTGCGGCGCGGCGGCCGCGGCTCCCAGAACCCGGCCTGCACCCACGGCTGCGGCGGCTCCGCGGGCGCGGCCGGCGCGGCCTCGGCGTCCAGCGCGGCGTCCAGCTCGCCGCACAGGCGGAACAGCTCGCTGCCGCGGCCGGCCACGCGCTGCCCGTCGATGGCCTTGAGGCCGGGCAGCATGGCGGCCAGCGCGGCGCGGTAGGCGGGCGTGGCGCACACGGGGTTGCCCAGGTTGCCCAGCGGGTCCCGCAGCCGCAGGCTCTCCAGGTGCCGCAGCCCCTGCAGGCAGCGCAGCTGGCGAAGGCTGCGCAGGCGGTTCCCGGCCAGGTTGAGCTGGCGCAGGCTGCGGCAGCCCCGCAGCGGCTCCACGCTGGCCACGCGGTTGCCGGCCAGGTTGAGCACGGCCAGGGCGCGCAGCGTGGCCAGCGGCGCCAGCCCCGCGATGGCGTTGCCGGACAGGTCCAGCCACTCCAGGTTGGAGCAGTCGGCCAGGCAGCCCAGGTGGGCGATGCCGCGGCCGCGCAGCCGCAGCAGCAGGATGGACTCCAGCGAGAACTCGCCCGTGGTGGCCTTGAGCAGCGCCGGCGTCACCCGCACCCCGGAGCCGTCATCCTCTTCCTCCTCCTCCTCCTCCTCCTCCTCGTCCTCCTCGGACGCCTCCGACACCTCCGGCTCCGGCGCCTCCTCCCTGCGCCCCTCCATCCCCGCGGGGAGGTCCTGGGGGCACAAAGGGGCTGGGGGTGGCACTGGGGAACCCCCCGGGGCGGCCCGTGGGGTACCCTGGGGTATGGGGACACGTGTGGTGTGTGAGTGGGGCACAGGGACACACATGGGGCACATCTGGGGGGAACAGGGGACATATGTGAGGGGGTGTGGAGCACAAAATGTGGGGCACATCTAGGGGTGTCACGTCCTCCTCCCCACGCCCCTCGCATCCCCGAAAGGAGTCCTGAGCAGGGAAAGGGGTTCGGAGTGGCATTGGGGAACGTCTCTGGGAGACACGGTGGCTATGGGATGGTCTGGG
Source organism: Corvus moneduloides (assembly GCF_009650955.1). Taxonomy (NCBI): domain Eukaryota; kingdom Metazoa; phylum Chordata; class Aves; order Passeriformes; family Corvidae; genus Corvus; species Corvus moneduloides. Next base: position 432,327 of record NC_045476.1, read on the forward strand.
GTGTGGGGACACGTGTGGAACCCATCTGGGGGTAAACTGGGGTGCAGGGACATGTGTGGGGCACATCTGGGGGGGTCTTGGGGGTGTGAGGACACGTGTAGGACCCTAAGGCCATTGGGTGGTCAGGGGACAAGCATGGGGGACATCTGAGAGGAACCTGGGACACAGGAACAGGTCCAGAGCCCATGGAGAGCCTCCAGACCCCCAACACCCCCAGACCCACCCTGTTCCATCCGCCGGTGCCCTCAGGCCTCCCCGTTCCCCCCGTCGGTACCCCCATTACAACCCCAGACCTCCCATTTCCCTCGCACCCAGCCCCGCGATCTCAGACCCCCCCCCCGTTCCCTCCCCCGGTGCTCCCAGACCTTTCTGTGGCCCCCCCCCGGTGCCCTCGTGACCCGCCCCGAGCCCCCCCATTCCATCGGCCCCTCCCCGCCCCCCGGTGCCCCCCAGGTCCCCCCCAAATCCCCCAAACCCCGCTCCCCCCCCCCCCGCTCTCACCGCACGGCGGCTCCCGGCCGTCCCCGAGGCCCCGCCCCCCGTTGCCATGGGGACGAGGCCCCGCCCACCGCCCAGGCCACGCCCCGCCTGGTGGGACAAGTGCCCGCCCCGGTCACGCCCCCTCCTCTGTGGCCACGCCCCCCGCCCCCCGGTCCGTCTGCCCGCCCCGAGATCCCCCCAAGGTCCCCCAAAAGTTCCATAAAAACGGCTTTATTGGCAGCAGTTCGGCTTCATTCACGCTGTCTCCTGGCCACGGCAGCGCCGCAGGGGGGAGATCGCCTCCTGTCCCCGGGCTGGGGTCCTCCCGCGTCCCCCACACCGACCCCGGCACCGGGGCTTTGCAGCGCCACCGGCCACGACGCTCTGGCGGCCGCTCCTGCGCCACTGCCGGTGGGAGAACGGGCCGGGATCCTGTGGGATCCCCCTGCCGGGGCCCCCAGTGCATCCCGGCACATCCCGGCTCTCAGGATGTGGCACCGGAACATCCCGGCATCTTCCGGCACATCCCAGTGCTGGGGACTCGCCACCGGCACTGCTGGAGGCACTGGCACATCCCGGCACACCCCGTGCAGGGTGCCGAGGATGCAGCACTGGCAGCTACTGGGTCCCCTGGCACATCCCAGTGCCAGGACTCACCGCCGGCAGCCATCAGGGCCCGTGGCACCTCCTAGCACATCCTGGCATCTCCGGGTACATCGCAGTGCCAAGGATTCACCACTGGCATCTGCTGGGGCCCCGGTACCTCCTGGCGTTCAGGGGCAGAGGGTGGGGGGCTCTGGCCAGCTCAGCTGGGACCCAGTGACGCTGGTGCCAGTGGCAGCGGTGGCTGTGCCCATCCCCGTGCCAGTGCTGGCCGTGCCCGTCCCTGTGCCCATCCCGGTGCCGGTGCCGTGGGTGCGCTCGTGGCGCTCCAGGTGAGTTTTGCGGGTGAAGCCACGGCCGCAGCGGGTGCAGCGGTGGGGCCGCAGCCCCGTGTGCACGGCCTGGTGCCGGCCCAGGTTCGTCTTGGAGCTGAAACGGCGGCCGCAGCGGGCGCAGGCGTGGGGCCGGGTGCCCGAGTGCACCAGCAGGTGCCGCGCCAGGTGCGCCTTGCGCCCGAAGCCGCGCCCGCACTGAGGGCAGGTGAAGGGGCGCTGGGCTTGGGGCACCTGCGGCGGCTGTGGGGGGTCCTGGGCACAGCCGTGGCCACATTTGGCACTGGGCACCTCTGGCCGGTGCTGGTGGTCCTGGGCACCGGGCACTTGCGGGGGCTGCAGGAGGGGCTGGGCGTCCTGGGAACAGCCGTGGCTGCAGTTGGCACTGGGCACCTCTGACAGGAGCTGGGGGTCCTGCACGAAGGGGCGCTCGGCCCTGGGCACCTGTGATGGGTGCTGGGGGTCCTGCGCTCCGGGCTCCTGTGGGGGCTGCAGGGGGTGCTGGGGGTCCTGGGCACACGTGGCACAGCTGAGGGCTCGGCTCTCCAGGTGCTGCCACAGCTGTGACGCCGAGTTCGGCCTCCAGGTGAGGCTCGTCCCGCACTGGGGGCAAATGAGCAGCTTCTCCTCAGCAGGGACATCCCCGTCCCCATCCTGGTGCCCATCCAGGTGTCCATTTCCAGCTCCTGGCATCGGTCCCGTGTGCAGCCGCAGGTGCGACGCCGGGTTCTGCTTCCAGGTGAGGCTCATCTCGCCCGCCGGGCACGGCAGCGGCTTCTCCTCGGCGGGGCCGTCCCCGCGTCCCTCCCCGTCCCCATCGCGGTGTCCGTGGCCCAGCGCGGGGTCCCCGTGCAGGCGCAGGTGCCGCAGGAGATGCTGGCGGTGGGCGAAGCGGCGGGGGCAGCGCGGGCAGGGGTGCGGGCGCTCGCCGGTGTGGGTGCGCAGGTGCCGGTCCAGGTGGGTTTTCTTGCGGAAGCGGCGGGCGCAGCGCGGGCAGGGGTAGGGCCGCTCCCCGGTGTGCGTGCGCAGGTGGGAGCGCAGGTGGATGCGCTGCCGGAAGCGGCGGCCGCAGTGCGGGCAGGGGAAGGGCCGCTCGCCCGTGTGCACCCGCAGGTGCCGCGTCAGGTGCGCCTTCTTCCCGAAGGCCTTCCCGCACTGCGGGCAGCAGAACGGGCGCGGGCCGGGCTGGGAGCAGCGCCCGCACCCGCCGGGGCCGGGGCTCATCCCCGCGCCGATGCCGGGGACGATCCCGATGCCGGCGCCAACGCCGATCCCGACGCCGTCCAGGGGCGGCCTCGGCCCCCAGGCCGGCAGCACCCCGTATCCCAGCTCCTCCGGGCACGGCTCCTCCGCTTTGCAGGCACCAGCGCACCCCGGTGTCCCGGCGGGATCGGGGGGGATGGCGCCGGGCAGGGGCTGCGGAGCCAGTGGGGCCTCAGCCCCGGTCCCGGCTGCCCCTGCCCAGGCCTCGTCCTCATCCTCCTCCTCCACCTTCACCTTCCGCACCAGCCACTGCCCTGCAGGGACACGGGGGGGCGGTGCCAACGCCAGCATGTCCTGAGACAGCCACTGGCACCAGGGCATGGTAACTGTCACCCAAGGACCTGGAGCTGCCACCGGCAGTCATGGTGACCATCAAGCCCAATGGCACCAGGGACACGGTGACCATCAATTTAAGGACCTGGCACAGTCACTGGCCCTGGGGACATGGTGACTATCCCCCAAGGACCCAGCACTGCCACCAGCTCCAGGACGGGGTGACGATGACCGTGTGGCCCCAGCGTTCCCGGGAGATGCCTGGTAGTGCCGGTGTCACCACTGTGTCCCTCACCTGAGCTGTGGAGCTCCGGGTCCCCTGGATTGTCCCCGTCACCCTCGGGAGTCACCTCTGCCTTGGGAACCACCAGCCACTCTGGGGGGACAAAGAGGCACAGACAGGTCCCTCCCCGGCTCAGGGGTGGCCCCGAGCACCCCGGGACCCCGCGGTCCCCACCCGAGACCACCCGGAATCCCCCAGTCCCCACCTGAGCCGGCACATCCCGGTGCTTCCATCTCCTCCGGCTCCGTCTCGGCCACGGGGAGACCTGCGGTGGGGGGGGGGGGGGGGGGGGGGGGGGGGCCGGGTGAGCCCCCCAGACCCGAACTAGGGCCCCCCTGCACAGCCGGGGGGGTTCGGGATCCGCCGGCCCCCCGGGCACATACCCCGGGCACGGTGGGGGTGACCGCTCTCCTGCCTGGGGGGTTCCGGGGGGGTCTGGAGGGGTTCGGGGGGAATCCACGGGGGATTCAGGAGGATCAGGCAGGGTTCGCAGGGATCCGGGGGAGTCTCGTGGGGGTCTGGGTGGTCCGCGGGGTACCCGTGGAATGGTGTTCCCGTCCTGCTCCCCCAGCAGCTCACGGCCACCCCACCCCCTTTCTCCGTCCCCCCTGGACCCCCCCGTACCCCCACCCAAGCCCTTTTCGCACCCCCAGCCCCCTCTGGGCCCCCCCACTGTGCCCCAGGCCCCTCAGTCCCCCTTCGTCCCCCCCCCAAACGGTTTTTGTTCCCCCCACTGTCCCCTCCGTGCCCCCCCTTCCCTTCCCGTCCCCGCCCTCCCATCCTGCCCCTCCCCCCCCCAGTCCCCTCGCCCTTCCTGCCCCTCCCGAGCCCGATCCCGGTCGCGATCCCGGTCGCGATCCCGGTCCGGTCTCGGTCCCGCCCGTACCTGTGGCCTCGGGGCTCCCCCGGCCCCACCGGCTCCGCCGCCGCCGCCACCGCGCCCCGCCCCCCGCGGTGGCCGCCGGTCCCCCCGCCCCGCCGGGACCGCCCCCCGTGTCCGCACTCCCCGGGTCCCCCCCGGGTCCCCCCCCGTCCCCATGTCCTCCACCCCAGTGCCGTACCGGGTGTCCCCCTTGGAGGGACACGGACACGGACACGGACACGGACACGGACACGGACACGGCTGGGTCGGGGACAGGATGGGGGGGGGGGGGTATGGGGGCACGGGACAGGGACACGAGGACAGCGGGGGACTTGGGGACACACAGGAGACATGGCGAGAACAACGGGCCAGGACACGGGATCGAAACGGGGACATGAGGGACACGGGCAGGAGCGGGCTGGGGGGACACGGGGCCGGGAGATGAGGGCACAGGAGACGTGAGGGGACACATCGGGGGGATACAGGGGGACACAGATGGGACACAAGGGGACTCGTGACAGGGACATGGGGACACGGGACATTGAGCGTGACCAGGACCCGCTGTCCTGCCACATCCGTGTCCCCATGCCCCGTGCCGGATCCCGGATGTCCCATGCCATTACCTTCTCCCAGGAAACGGGGAGCTGTCACCCTGATGTCACCATGTCCCCCCCCAGCCGCCAGCTGGGTCCAATCCGTGTTCCCACAGCTGGCAGCACTTTCGGGGACTTTCCATAAATCCCGGAGCCGCTTGGCAGTGCCAGAGCTGGGGCTGGTGAGTGGCATCGGGGTGGGTGGCATTGGGGGTGTTCCTGTGGGACCCCCTGGCCACAAGGACACCCTGGGAATTGTGACAATGGGGTCACCTGGAGCCCACTTTTCCAGGAAAACCAGGATCCGACATGGCCGGAGTGACGTGGCCGGGGGTCGCTGGGGGGGTCGTGGCCATCACGGTGCTGTGGGTGACAGCAGTGGGGGCAGCCACAGGGTGAGGAACTGGGAACGGGAACCGGGAATGGGGGGTGGGAACTGAAGGACGGGAACTGGGAACTGGCAATGGGAATTGGGAATGGGGGGTGGGAATGGCGGGTGGGAACTGGGAATGAGAACTGGGAATGGGGGGGAAACGGGAACTGGGAATGGGTGTGGGAGTTGGGAAAGAGAACTGGGAACTGGGGGTGCGAAATGGAGATCAGAGATTGGAACTGGGAATGGGGTTTGGGAGCTGGGAATGGGCAGTAGGAATAGGGATAGATGCTGGGATGGGTGCCAGGAACCAGGATGGATCCTGGGATGGGCGCTTGCATGAAGGCTGGGAGCTGGGGTGCATGCCCAGAGTGGGGATGGATGAGGTAGGTGCTGGATGGGAGCTGGAATGGGTCTGGGATGGGTCTGGGATTGTGCTGGATGCCGATGTGTGCCGGGTGCTGATGGATCCTGGATGGATCCCTATGGATCCCGGGCGGATCCCATGGGTGCCTGCAGGCGCTGGTGCGAGCGGACAGTGCTGGTGACAGAGCAGGAGGAGGTGACGCCGCGGCGCGAGGCCGCGGTGCCGTGTCCCAGTTTGTACCAGTACAGCCTGGCCGGGTGGCGGCTGGACCGGGACCGCACGCGCCGGGAACACGGGAATTCCCCCGGGGACACCAGCACCAACCCCGCCCTCTGTTACATCTACCGGTGAGGCCAGGGGGATGTGGCACAGGGTGACGCTGGGTGACGCTGGGTGACACTGGGGTGTCCCCACAGGCCCCCGGAGATGCAGCCGGTGGTCCGGAACCGCACGGAGCGCCACTGCTGTCCCGGCTGGAGCGGTGCCCGCTGCACTGAGGGTGAGGGGGGACACGGGGGTGGCACCCGGGGACGTCCCCGCTGTGCCATTCCCACCGGGAGCTGGAATGGGCGTCATTCCCACAGTGTCATTCCCACCGGGAGCTGGGATGTGTGCTGGGAGCAGTGACAGGTGCCAGGAAGGGAGCTGGGATGGGTGCTGGGAGTAGGAATGGGATCTGGGATGGGATCTGGGATGGGCACTGGGAGCTGGGATGGGAATTGGGATTTGGGATGGGAGCTGAGATGCGTGCCAATCCCACCATGCCATCCGCAGTGGGATATCCTCACTGTGCCATTCCCATTGAGTGCCAGGACAGGTGCCGGCAGCCAGACTGGGTGCTGGGGTGTATGCTGGGGTGTGTGCCATCCGGCTGTGCCTCTTGGTGTCACCCACTGTCCCCGTCCCACAGGCCCCGGCTCCCTGGGCCGCTGTTTCAGCGCGTGGCAGTGCCAGGACGACACCAGCAGCCACAACGGCAGCGCCATGAGCCGCGCCGAGTGCTGCCAGCACCCCTGGGGACACAGCTGGCGCCGCGGGGACACCGGGGACGCCGGGGGGCCCTGCCTGCCCTGCACCCGCCTGCCCCTGGGAGGGGACGGGGGGACCCCGCGCCACCGCAGCCCCCCGGCCACGTGCCAGGCCTGGGCCGGGACGCGCTTCCGCACCTTCGACGGGCGGCACTTTGGCTTTGCCGGGAGCTGCCGGTACAGCCTGGCCACGGCCACCGACGGCACTTGGGATGTCACCATCGGCCTCGGACAGCCCCGGGTACCGGAGACGGGCGGGAGGGCACAGGGGGGTCACTCAAAGTCACCACTGGGGTGGGGTGGGGCTGAGATGGACAATGGGAACAGGGATGGGTGACAGCACCTGGGGTGTCACCATCAGTCCTGGACACTGAGGGGGGAACAGGATGGGTCACTGGTCCTGTTCCTAGAGGTGGAATGGGGGCTGGGAGCTATGATGGATGATGGGGTGGGAAATGGAGTGGGAATTGGGAGCTGGGATGGTTACTGGGGTGGGAACTGGGAGTTGGGATGCATGCCAGGAGCTGGAGTGGGCTTTGGAAGTCAGGATGGGAGCTGGGATGGGGTCTGGGATGGCACACCCATGGGCACATCCCTGGTGACTGTGACATGCATGAGTGTCCCATCCCCATCCCCGCTGTCCCTGGCACACCTGAGTGTCCCAGTGCCACCCCACTGCCACAGCTGCTGCACATGACCTTCGGGACGGACACGGTGGTGGCCGAGGGACGGAACGTGTCGGTGAACGGGGCAGCAGTGCCGGAGGGACGCCCCTACCTGCACAAAGGTGAGGTCCCCAAGGCCACCAAGCTGGGGCAGGGTGGGGATGAGTCCCCAGTAACACCAGGAAGCACCAGGACATGGTGATCGCTCAGCTGCCACCGGAATCCCTGTCCCCATCCCGCCCCATCCCCTCGCGCAGGGCTCGGTGTCACCTGGCCAGGTGACTGGGTGGCTGTGGCCAGCAGCCTGGGTGTGCGGGTGGCCTGGGACAGGCACCTGGCAGTGACAGTGACAGCAGAGCCTGAGCTGCGCGGTGGCACCTGGGGGCTCTGTGGCACCTACACCAACGACCCCGCAGGTGAGTTCCACATGCCCAGCGCCACCCCCACCCCACCTGGGGGGCCGGGGGGACGCCCCACATGTCCCCGCCCTCCCTGTCCCCCCAGACGACTTCTTGCGCCCTGACGGGGACATCGCTGCCTTCGCCGCTGCCTTTGGCAACGCCTGGAAGGTGCCACTGGCTGGCACAGAGGTACCTAAAGGACCAGGGTGACCCTCCCGTGCCCCTTTGGGGGTCCCCGGGGGTCTTCCCCGCGCTGAGGGACCCCCGGCTCAGCCCCCATGCAGGGACATGCCGGAGGCTGGCACCAGGTGTGGCCCAGGTGAGGTGGCACCGGCGGTGGCCACGTGCGGGCGGCTGCTGGCCCAGCCCTTCCGGCAGTGCCACGGCGAGGTCAGCGGCACCAGGGGGTCCCGGAGGGTCCTAGGGAGGTCCGGGGGGTGCTGGGGGGGTCCTGAAGGGTTCTGGAATGTCCCGGGGTCCTGGGGGATCCATGTGCTCCCAGGGCTGTCCTGGGAAGTACCGGGAGGCTCCTGGGAGCTCCGGGGGGTCCCAGAGTTGTTCCGGGGTGTCCTGGGGGCTCCCGGGGGCTTCGGGAGGGTCCCATGGGATCCCGGAGAGTCCTGGGGAGTCTTGGAACTTCCTGTGGGGATCTGTAAGTTCCCAGGGAGTCCAGGGGATTTCGGGGTGTCCTGGAAGGTCTGGGAGATTCCAGGGGGTTCTTGGCCATCCGGAGGGAGGTCCTGGGGAGTCCTGGGGGGTCCTGGGTTGTTCGGGGAGGTCTTGGAGAGTGCTCACCGCCGCCCTCCCGCCCCCAGGTGGACCCCAGCGGGTTCTACGCGGCGTGTCTGGCACTGCTGTGCGGGGACGGGGACCCCGTGTCACCCCCCGGTCCCCTGCCATCCCCCGGCCCCCTGTCACCCCCCGGCCCCCTGTCACCCCCCGGCCCCCCTCCTCCCGCCGCCTGCGACACCTTCGCCGCCTACGCCCGGGAGTGCTCCCGCCGCCAGCTCGACGTCCCCTGGCGCCATCCCGGCTTCTGCGGTAGGAATTGGGGGGGGGTCCCCTCCCCGCCCCCTCCCCGCGGTGCCGCCGGTGCCACCGCGGTGTCACCTCCCCCCAGAGCGCCGCTGCGACGCGGGGCAGCGCTTCTCCGACTGCGTGTCCCTGTGCCCGGTCACCTGTGTCACCGCGGGCAGCGCCGAGCAGGGCACCTGCCACCGCCACTGCCACGGCGGCTGCGAGTGCGGCCCGGGGCTGGCCCAGGACGGGCCGAGCTGCGTCCTCCCCGCCGCCTGCCCCTGCCACCACCGGGGACAGCGCTACGAGCCCGGCCAGAGCACCCGCCAGCGCTGCAACCGCTGGTGGGTGGCACCGTGGTGACAGCGGTGACACCGGGCTGGCACCCACTGGGGGACAACCCGCTGATGGGCAGCCCCAGGGTCCCCTTTGGCGTGTCCCCCCCCCCGATCCTGGTGTCCTCCGTGATGTCCCTCCCACCACGGGGTCCCTGTAGCATATTCCCTTTCATCCCAGGTTCCCCTGTGACACGTTCCCCGCTATCCCAGAGTCACCTACAGGTGTCCCCCCCAAGCCTGGAGTCCCCTGCCGTGTCCCCCCCACTACCCCGGGGTCCCCTGCAGTGTCCCCCCCTTCGCCCCAGTGTCCCCCGGCGCCCCCCCCCCCCCCCCAGTGACTGGTGTCCCTGGTGTCCCCGGTGTCCCCAGCACGTGCGAGGACGGGCGCTGGCACTGTGACCAGCAGCGGTGCCCGGCCGAGTGCGCGGTGCTGGGGGGGCGTCACTTCGTCACCTTCGACCGCCGCCGCTTCTCCCTCCCGGCCACCTGCGCCCACACCCTGGTGGAGGTGAGGGGACACGGGCGACATCGCGGGGATGGCCGCAGTGGTGATGGGGCGGTGCTCTGGTAGTGGCCGTGGTGTTGTGTGGGTGACGGGGAGGTGGCTGCAGTGGCCGTGGTGGTGGCTGTGGGGGTGATGGGCTGGTGGCCTTGGTGGCCGTGGTGGCAGGGCTCTGCCCGGGGGGTGTGACCGTGTCTCTGCCCCCCAGGACTTCGTGGCAGGGCGGCTGCTGATCACGGCCGAGCACGAGCCCTGTAACAGCCACCGGCCCCTCGGCTGTCCCCGCACCCTCACTGTCACCACCAGCCGCACCACGGCCCGGCTCCACGGCACAGGTGACACCCCTGGATAGGACTGGGACTGAGACCAGGACCGGGGCCGGGACTGGGATCATCCCTGCACCCTGGTGATGTTGTGGCAGCCGTTCCAGTGCCTGTCCCCAATGTCCCTGTGCCCACCTCCCGTGTCCTCACGGTGGTGGGTGACATCCCAGTGCCTGTTCCCAAGTCCCCGTGGCAGTGGGAGCCGTTCCAGTGCCTGTCCCTGATGTTCCCACGGCGATGGGTCCCATGCCGGTGGCCACCCCATGGTGCCACTGCTGTGCCCCTCAGGGGAGGTGACAGTGGCCGGGCGGGAGGTGACGCTGCCCTTCTCCGGTGCCGGACTGAGCATCCGCCGCGCGTCCTCGGCCTTCCTGCACCTGCAGTTGCCCGATGCCCACCTGCTCTGGGGCCTGGGGACCCCCGACACCTTCGTCACCCTCCAGCCTGCCATGGCCGGCACGGTGAGTGGGACCCCGGGATCCCCGGGACACTCCAGCGGGTTGGGAATCTGGTGGGATGAGGCTCTGCTGGGCTCTGCCCTGCTCCGGGCAGGTGCGGGGACTCTGCGGGACCTTCAATGGGGACCAGCGCGACGAGTTCACGACGCCGGAGGGGGACGTGGAGCCGGGAGTCGCCGCCTTCGCCAACGCCTTCCGGGCGGCCGGAGCCTGCCCGGCGCTGGGCCCCGGCATTCCCGATCCCTGCGACGGCTTCCCCGGCAGCCGGGAGCGCGCCGAGGCCGCCTGCGCCGTGCTCATGGGGCCGGCGTTCCAGGTGAGGGGCTCGGCGCGGGGGCGAGCGGGGACAGGTGACATCGCTGTGACAATGTCCCCTCCGGCACAGCCGTGTCACCGCGTGGTGGATCCGGAGCCGTTCCTGGAGCTGTGCCGGTGGGACGTGTGTTCCTGCCGGGAGCAGGAGCAGGAGCGGTGCCTGTGCCCGGCGCTGGGCGCCTACGGCCGGGAATGCGCCCGGGAGGGAACGGAGCTGGAGTGGAGGAACCGGAGCCTCTGCGGTGGGATGGGGGCGGGACTGGGATTGGGATGGGGATGGCATGGGGGTGGAGATGGCATGGAGATAAGGATGAGGATGGGATGAAGATGGGATGGCATGGGGATGGGATGGGATGGGATGGGATGGCATGGCATGGCATGGCATGGGGATGGGATGGGATGGGATGGGGAGGGGATGAGGTAACACATCTGTCCTCCTGGTGACTCCCCCATGTCCCCCCAGACGAGCCGTGTCCCGGAGGGCAGCAGTACCGGGACTGTGGGGGTCCCTGCGGCCGTTCCTGCTCGGAGCCCCCTGGAGCCAGTGACTGTCCCCCTCCGGACACCCTCTGTGTCCCCGGCTGTCGCTGCCCCCCGGGGCTGCTGCTGGCCCAGGGGGGCCAGTGTGTCCCCCCTGCCGCCTGCCCGTGTCCCCGCGGCGCCCGCCTGTACCCCCCTGGTGCCCGCATCCACCGCGGCTGCCAGGCCTGGTGGGTCCCGGGGAGATTTGGGGGGAGCAGGGAGGTTTGGGGAGCAGGGGGTCACCCACAGGCCAGGGGTCACACAAGCAGAATGTGGCGGTGATGGTGACACATGATGAAACCCCCTCCAGCCCGGTGTGATGCCCCGCGGGACGGAGGGGCTTTTGTCCCGTGTCCCACCGTGGGGACAACGCCAGGGCCCCGGCACCCCTGGGGGAGCGGGGGTGGACCTCGGTTAGGGGGGCTCAGTGGGATGTGGGTTCCTGGGGGATGGGGGTGCAGGGGGGTCGGTGGGATTTGGGTGCTGGGAGATGAGGTTAGGGGTGCGGGGACCCTGTTGTGGGGGGCTCGGCAAGATTTGGGGGGATGAGAGGTGGGGATGGGGACATGAGGACCGCGACATGGGGGTCTCAGCAGAATGTGGGGGGCTGGGGCTTGGGAGACCCCGATGAGGGGGGCTCGGGGGGTTGGAGGGTGCTGGAGATGGGGGTGGGGGCCCCGGTGGGAGGCTCGGTGGAATTTGGATTCAGGAGCTGGGGGCGGGGTGACCCTGCCGTGGGGACTCAGAAGGACGGGGTCCCTCCCCGCCCCCCGCAGTGTGTGCGCAGGGGGGTCGTGGCGCTGCGCCCCCGCCCCGTGTCCCCCCGCCCCGCGCTGTCCCCCGGGGCTGCTGCACGCACCGGGGTCCTGCCTGCGCCGCTGCGACCCCGCCGAGCCCTCCGGCACCTGCGGCGGCCCCGCCGACGGCTGCGTGTGTCCCGCCGGGACCCTCTTCCTGGTGAGTGACACCCCCGGGGGGGTGGGGATGCGGGACATCCCCGACCCCCCCTCACCGCGGTCTGGTCGCAGGGCGGGCGCTGCGTGTCACCGGACGAGTGTCCCTGTCACCACGGCGGGCAGCTGTACCCACCCAACGCCACCATCGCCCGCGACTGCAACACCTGGTGGGACCCCCGGACACCCCCAGACCCCCCTGGACCCCTGCCAACCCCCAGACCCTTGCCGGACCCTCGGGGACACCCTCAACCCCCTGTCAGCCCCCGCGGTGGCACCGAGCCTGTCCCCGCAGCGTGTGCCAGCGACAGCGGTGGCACTGCGGGCGCGAGGAGTGCGCGGGGACCTGCGTGGCCACGGGGGACCCCCACTACGTCACCTTCGATGGCCGCGCCTTCACCTTCGCGGGGGACTGCGAGTACCTGCTGGCGCGCGAGGCCACCGGGCTCTTCGCTGTCACCGCCGAGAACGTCCCGTGCGGTGCCACCGGCGTCACCTGCACCAAGTCCGTGGTGGTGGCCATGGGGAACACCGTGGTGCACATGCTGCGGGGTGAGGGGGACATGGGAGACATGGGAACACGGAGTACACAACGGTGCACATGCTGCGGGCTGAGGGGACGAGGGGGACACGGAGAGGACACGGGGACATGTGGGCGTCACCCACAGTGACATCCTGGCTCGGTCGCGGTAGGGTGGGGGCTGCAGGGGGTGGGGACACGAGGGGACACGGGGGGTCGTGGAGGGCCATGGGGGGACGTGGAGGGAGACGGGGAAGTGGCAGGGTGACCCACAGTGACATCCCAGCCCCGTCGCGGCAGGGTGGGGTGTGTGGGGGAAACACGAGGGGACACGGGGGGATGTGGGGGGCCACGAGCGACACGTGGGGGTGACCCTCGGTGCCGCGCCGGCAGGGCGGGAGGTGACAGTGAACGGGGTGGCCGTGCGACCCCCCAAGGTGTTCGGGGGGTCGGGGCTGGCGCTGCAGCGTGCGGGGCTCTTCCTGCTGCTCCTCACGCGCCTGGGGGTGGCCGTGCTGTGGGACGGAGGTGAGACCCCGGGGGTACGCGGGGGGGTCCGGGTGCTTCCTGGGGGTGCCCGTGCTGTGGGACGGAGGTGAGACCCCAGGGGTACGCGGGGGCGTCCGGGGGCTTCCTGGGGGTGGCCGTGCTGTGGGACGGAGGTGAGACCCTGGGGGAGGTACGGGTGGGGGTCCCGACTACTGGGGGGCTATGGGGGGATCCCTGGTGCTGGTGGTGCCATGGCGGTATCACTGTGGGGGGGTCCACGGTGCCGCCACGGAGGGATCACCATGCGGGGTCCCTGGTGCCACATGGGGCCCGTGGGCGGTGCCCTCGGTCCCGTGGGCGGTCCCGGGTGCCGTGGGTGGCTCCCCTGCCACCCGCGGCTCCCGCAGGGACCCGCGTGTACGTGCGCGTGTCCCCGCGGCTGCGCGGGCGCCTGGCCGGGCTCTGCGGGAACTTCGACGGCGACGCCGAGAACGATTTCGGGAGCCAGGACGGGGCCCTCGAAGCGACGCCCGAGATCTTCGGGGACTCCTGGCGCCTCAGCCCCCTCTGCCCCGAGGCCGATGGCCACCGCCCACACCCCTGCGATGTACGGGGACAAGGGGACCTGGGGGACCTGGGTGGACATGGGGGGACGGGGCTGACGCGGGGAGACGTGGGGGACTGACAGGGGTACGCGGGAACCGGAGGGGGACTCAGGGGGACATGGGGAGACACAGGGGGACGTGGAGAGCTGGCAGGGGGACACAGGGGGATACCAAAGAACATGGGGGTTGCACGGGGGGACACGGGAGGCAGTGGGGGCCCGGCTGGGGACACACGGGAGCTGATGGAGTGTCCCCCCAGGACAGCCCCCAGCGCTCGGCCTGGGCGCGGGGTCGCTGCGGGGTCCTGCGGCATCAGCTCTTCACCCCCTGCCACGACCTGGTGCCCCCCCAGCGCTTCTACGAGTGGTGCCTGTTCGACGCCTGCGGGTGAGTTTGGGGGGCTCGGGGGCTCCCCAGGCCCCAGGGTGGGTCCCGGGCCGTGTCCCACGGCGAGTGCCGCAGGTGTGACAGCGGCGGGGACTGCGAGTGCCTGTGCACGGCCCTCGCCGCCTACGCCGAGGAGTGCGGCCGGCGGGGGAGACCCCTGCGCTGGCGGAGCCAGGGGCTGTGCCGTGAGTCCGGGGGGCCCGGGGGTACCGGCAGCGACCGGGGGGTTCCGAGGGACTGGGGGGTGCGGGGCTCTCATCCCGCCAGGGGCTGTGCCGTGAGTCTGGGTGATCCCGAGGGTCCAGGGGGGCACAGGGGGCGGGGGGACCTGGGTCATCCAAGGGGCTGTGGGGCACGAGGGGTCCCCTCCTGGTCCTGTGCTGGCGGAGCCGGGGGTTGTGCCGTGAGTCTGGGGGGGCTCAGGAGAGCACGGGAGGGCCCGGGGGGAGCCCCCGGTGGGATGTGCCGGCGTTGGGGGCCGGGGCTGTGGGGCAGGGGGGTCCCAGTCTGTGGGGTGAGGGGGATGCAGGAACCCCCCCTTGGGGTTATGGAGGGGGAGGAGGGGTCCGGCCTATGCCCCCCCTGGGGCTGTGGGACTGAGGGGAGGACAAGAGCCCCCAGTGGTATTTAGGGGGTCCCAGGCTGCGGGGTGGGGGGGTTCCAGCCGCCCCTAACCCCCCCCGATCTCTGCAGCCCTGCAGTGCGAGGGGGGGCAGGAGTACAGCCCCTGCGGCCCCCCCTGCCCCCCCACCTGCCGCGACCTCGGCCGGGACCCCCCCGAGCTCTGCGGGGCCCTGGGGTGTCTCGAGGGCTGTTTCTGCCCCCCCGGGCGGGTCCTGCACGGTGAGGGGGGGGGCACAGCGCGGGGAGGGCTGGGAAGGGGCTCTGGGGGCCAGAAGAGGTTTGGGGGGGTGGGAGGTGGCTGGGGAGGGAGCTGGGTGGGGGACTGGGGTGGCCGGGGGGACTGGGGAGGGGCTGGGGGCTCACGGTGCCACCCCTGTGCCCCCCTGCAGACGGGCTGTGCGTGGAACCCCCCGCCTGTCCCTGCTTCTGGGACGGCTTCGCCTTCCCGGCCGGGGCCACTGTGACCCAGGGCTGCAGCAACTGGTGAGGCACTGGGATGTGCTGGGATCCCGGGATACTCCATGCTGGGGTCCTGGGACACCGGGATGTGGGGATACTGGTGTTCCGGGACACTGGGACACCGCGATAGTGGGACACTGGGAGACCAGGACATGGGGACACAGAGACACTGGGAAAATGGGATATTGGGGTACTGGGACCTCAGGACACGGAGACACTGGGATATGGGAGTACTGGGACACTGGGGGCACCAGAACACCCGGACCGCAGGAGCCTGGGACACCAGGACCCCGGCAGTGGGACAGTGGGATACCGGCACGCCGGGGCATGGGGACACCGGGATGCGGGGCCCCCGGCCCCGTGTGAGTCTCGCCTGTCTCCCGCCTCCCAGCACGTGCCTCGAGGGGCGCTGGCAGTGCCCCCCGACCCCGTCCCCGTGTCCCGCCGCCCCCGGCTGCGCCCCGTGGGAGTTCCGGTGCCGAGGCGGGGGTCTCTGCGTGCCGGGCGCGTGGCTCTGCGACAACGAGGACGACTGCGGGGACGGCTCGGACGAGCTGTGCGACCCCCCCTGCGCCCCCCACCAGCCCCGCTGCCCCGGCGGGCGCTGCCTGCCCTGGGGGGCCCGATGCGACGGTGTCACCCACTGCCCCGACGGCTGGGACGAGGCGGGGTGTCCCCCCCGCCCCTGCTCCCCCCCCGAGTTCGCCTGTGCCGGGGGTCGCTGCCTCCCCCCCGCCCGGGTCTGCGACGGGCGGCTCGATTGTCCCCCCGGGGACGACTCGGATGAGGCGGGTGAGTGAGCACGGGGGGCTCGGGGGGGTCCTGGGGATGGTGGGGGGGAAACTGCGGAGAATTTTGGGGTCCTGGGGAGCTAGAGAGCCCCGCAGCATTTGGGGTCTGTGCCCCACAGTGGAGGTTTCTGAGCCCCCCAACGCTGGGGGTCTGTGCCCCACAGTGGGGGTTCCTGAGCCCCCCAACGCTGGGGGTCTGTGCCCCACAGTGGGGGTTCCTGAGCCCCCAACGCTGGGGGTCTGTGCCCCACAGCGGCATCTGGAGCTCCCGGGGGTGGGGGTTGCCTGGGAGTCCCCGAGAAGCAGAGAACTGTCCGTGCTCCGTGGGGTGCCCGTGCCCCACATCGGAATGTCCGTGCCCACTTGGGGGTCCCGTCCCCGCAGGCTGCGCCCCCCGGTGCGGGCCGGGGCAGTTCCGGTGCGGGGGGGGCAGGTGCATCCCGTACCCCCATCGCTGCGACGGCCGCGACGACTGCGGGGACGGGAGCGACGAGAGCGGCTGCTCCTGCCCCGAGGGGCACCTGCCGTGTCCCGGGGGGGGCTGCCAGCCCCCTGCCGCGCTCTGCGACGGCCGCCGCCACTGCGCCGACGGCGCCGACGAGGCCAATTGCCCCGGTGAGGGGCGCGGGGGGGACACCTGCTCTGGGAACCCCCCCTGGGACCCCCGAACCCTCTGCCCTGGGACCATCCCGCAAGCGACCCCCCCGAGACCCTCCGCCCTGGGAACCCCACCTGGGAACCCCGACCTGGGGACCAGCCCAGGACTCCTCTGCCCTGGGACCACCCCGCCGAGAACCCTCACCTGGGGACGACCCCCATCCACTCCGAGAGCCTCCCGATGCAGGGACCCCCCCAACCCGGGGACGCCCTACCAGGGATCGCCCCCTTTGGGGACCCCTGACCTCCCCTCCCAGGACCCCCTCTGGGACCACCTCCACCCCTGGGACCACCCCCTTTTAGGGACCCCTGACCCCAGGACCCCCACACGTGGGACCCCCCCCCCCCCCCCCCTTTGGACACCATTCCCCCACGGCGGTGGTGTCACCGCTGTCCCCGTGTCCCCAGCGCGGGCCACCTGCGCCCCCGGGACTGTCCCCTGCCCCGACGGCTCCTGCGTGGCGGAGGTCGCCGTGTGCGACGGCGCTCGCGACTGTCGCGACGGCTGGGACGAGAGTCCGGCGGGGTGCGCGGTGGCGCTGCCCCCCGCGCCGCTGTCCCCTGTCACCGCTGTCACCGCCACTGTCACCGCTGCCACCGCCGAAACTGTCACCGCCGAAACTGTCACCGCTGAAACTGTCACCGCTGTCACCGCCACTGTCACCGCTGTCACTGGCATTGTCGCCGACGCTGTCATCGCGGTCACCAGCGCCATCGCCAGCGGCACCGCCATGGGCACTGTCACCAACACTGTCAGTGACACTGACACTATCGCCGACACTGTCCCCGTCACCGACACTGTCCCCGTCACCGACACTGTCCCCGGCACTGCCAACGCCTCGGCAGGTGAGGGGGGGTCGGTGACACCTGGGTATGGCCGGGAACCCCGGGTGATGGGGACTATGGACCAGGTGGGCTCCGGGGCACAGGTGAGTCCCCCCGTGGGCTGGGTGGGCTCCACGGGGTGGGCGGGCTCTGAGGATGGGGCGGCTCCAAGGGGTCGGGTGAGTCCCAGGGGACAGTGGGATCATGGACTGGCGAGCCCCATGACTGGGGGGGTCTGTGCTGGGCGGGCTCCGTGGGGCGGGCGGTGCCGCAGCTCCGGGGCTGCGCTGTGCCCCGGTGCCGGCGGGGGAGCTGGGGGGCTCCGTGGGTGGGTGGCCCCAGCGGCGGTGCCCCCCTAACCCCGACACCCCCCCCAGCGCCCTGTCCGCCCCGGTCCCTGCGCTGCGACAGTGGCGGGTGCGTCCCGCGGGGGTGGCGCTGCGATGGCGACAGCGACTGTCCCGATGGCAGCGACGAGGGGGGCTGCGACCCCCCGTGCGCCCCCGGCCACCTGCCCTGCCACCCCCCCTGCGAGCCCGGACACGCCCCCTGCGCCCCCGCCTGCGTCCCCCCCCGCCACCTCTGCGATGGTGTCCCTCACTGTCGCGACAGCGCCGATGAGAGCCCCCAGCTCTGCGGTGAGACCCTCGGGATCCGTCTCTGGGGACATCTGAAGTGGGGGAGGTCCGGGAGTCCCCCCGTGTCGCCTCCTGGGGACCCCGGGAGGTGAGGGGAGGGATCTCCGGGGTCCCTTGGGGAGGGGACGGGGAACTCAGCAGTGAGGGGACCCCACCGGAGGGGGGCTTGGCCACGAATGCTCCCCCCCACACACCCGCGTACCCCGAGGACCCCTTAGAGACCCCGGGGGACACCCCTGGATCCCTTCTGTCCCCTGGGGATCGCTCAGAGCCCTCCTGCCCCCCCAGAGCCCCCCGGCCCCGGGAGCAGCCCGGGGGGTCCCTGTGCAGAGTTCGACTGCGGGGACGGGGACTGTGTCACCTTCCAGCAGGTAACGAGGGGCCACGCGGGGACCCCCACCCGCTCGGGGCGCCGCGGGGTCCCGGCCCCCACCCCATCCCGGTGCCGTCATGGAGTCCTCGCAGTGTCCCCCATCCCTCCTGCTGTCACCCCCGGTATCCCCTGGCCCCTCCCGATGCCCCCTCGCCCTCCACTCCCGGTTTCCCTGACTCCCCTCACCCCCTCCCGGTGTCCTACCGGTGTCACCCCAGTGTCCCGGCGTCCCATGATCCCCTTTCAGAGCCACTTTAGTGTCCCCCAGCTCCCTCCCGGTGTCACCCCGGTGTCCCCGACTTCCCCGATGTCCCCCCGCTGCCCCCCCACCACCCCCTCCCCCTCGTTGTCCCCGACAGCCGCGGTGTCCCCGCAGGTGTGTGACGGGCTGCGGGACTGCGGCTCGGGTGGGGACGAGCGGGGGTGCGGCCTCTGGGGGCCCTGGGGGCCCTGGGGGTCCTGCAGCCGCCCCTGCGGGCCCGGGGGGCAGCGCCGCGTGCGGGGATGTCACCAGAGCCACCCCGGGCTGCTGCGAGGCTGCCGGGGGCCGCGCGAGCAGGAGAGGCCCTGCTTCCACCGGGCCTGCCCGGGTGAGCGCGGGGGGACCCCGGGGCTTGCGGGGGGGGGGCGGGGGACCCCAGAGGGTTTGGGGGGGCCGGGGGGTGTTGGGGTCCCGGGGGCAGCGGGGGCAGGAGCAATCCTGATATCGCCATGTCTGCCTAGGCAAGTGACGGGGTGCCTGGGGGGACCCCTGGGCTTGGGGAGGTCGGGGGAGTTGGGGGTCTCGTGGGGTACCTGAGGGATTTGGGGGTTCAGGCTGGCCGGGGGGGTTCAGGGATCCCACAGTCCGAGGGGTTTGGGGGTTCTGAGGCCCCCCTTAACTCGCACACCCCCCCCCCCCCCCCGCAGTGGACGGCGCGTGGGGCCCGTGGGGGCCCTGGTCCGACTGCCCGGGGGGCTGCGGGGGGGTCCGGCTGCGCAGGAGGGGGTGCCAGCCCCCCCAGAACGGCGGCCGCACCTGCGAGGAGCTGCCCGGGGGAAGCCCCGGAGCCCTGGAGATGGGTGGGTGCGGGGGGGAAGGCGGGGACTCGGCGGGAGTGTGGGGTCCAATGGGATGAGGGAAGTCCGTGGGGAGGGGGCTCGGAGCAGGGCTCTGGGGGCAGGGGGCCCAATGGGGTGGGGGGTCCCGGTGGCGTCCGTGGGACAGATGAGCTGCATAGAGTGGGGGGCGCTCTGTGGGTTCGGGGTCTCTCAGGGTTCGGGGGCTTTGTGGGACGGGGGGTCCTGGTGGGACAGGTGGGCTCATGGCTGGGTCCTGGTGGGATGGAGGGGCACCACAGAGCGGGGGGGTTCTGGGGGAGGGGGGGCTGATGGGGTAGGTGGTCTCCGTGTCTGACCCCTGCCCCCAGCCCCCTGTGCCCCGGGGGGGTGCCCCAACGCCTCGGAGTGCGCGAGGGGGCTGCGCCCCCTCCCCTGCGCCCCCTGCCCCGCCTCCTGCGCCGACCTGGCGGCCGCCGTCACCTGCCCGCGGCCCCCGCCCTGCCGCCCAGGTGAGGGGGACCCCGGGGGGAGCTGGGGGGGCACCCCAGGGTGAGGGGCCCCTCCTGACCCGCCGCCCCCCCCCTCAGGGTGCTGGTGCCCGGCGGGGCAGCTACTGGACGCCCCCGAGCCCGGCGCAGGGGCCGCGGGGTGCGTGCGGCCCCGGGAGTGCCCGTGCCTGGCCGGGGGGCGCAGGTACCCCCCGGGCGCCCCGGTGCCGCTCGGTTGTCGCCTCTGCACCTGCCTCGAGGGGCACCTGCGACACTGCCGCCCCCACCCCGGCTGCTCAGGTGGGTCCCGGCGCGGGGCGATGCGCCGGGGGCACCGCCGGTGCCAGCGGGACCCCCGGTACCCGCGTGTCACCGCGGTGATGCCGGCGGGGCCCCGGCTGTCCCCAGGGTGGTGCCCAGGGCTCCCGCGGTGCCCGGGTGTCCCGGCCCCGGTGCCGGCGGGCCCCAGGTGACCCGGTGTCCCCACAGTGGACTGCGGGTGGTCCTCGTGGTCGCCGTGGGGAGCGTGCGCGGGCACCTGCGGCACCCCCGGTGTGCAGTGGTCCTTCCGCAGCCCGTCGAACCCGGCCCGGCGCGGCGGGGGCCGGCACTGCCGCGGCATCTACCGCAAGGCGCGACGGTCAGCGGGGCCCGGGGGTGGCGAGGGGCTGGGGGGTCCCTCAGGTGTGTGACTGCCCCTCCCGCAGGTGCCACACGGCGCCGTGCCGGCGGTGCCAGGAGCGGGGCCGATGGCGCGTCCCCGGCGAGCGCTGGCGCGGGGGCCCCTGCCAGGTGTGTCAGTGCCTGCCGGGTGGGGGGGTCCGCTGTGTCCCCTACTGTCCCCTCCGCGACACCGGCTGTCCCCAGGTGAGTGGGGGGCGCGGGGGGGCGGCACGAGCCGCAGGTGACGGTGACGGTGACGCTGCCGGTGTCCCCAGGGCCAGGTGCTGCGGGAAGGTGACGGCGTGTCCTGCTGCACCTGCGGCCCCGCGGGTGAGTGGGGAGTCCCGAGGGGTCCCGGGGGAGGTGGAGGTGACTCCCGTTCCCTCGGCGCTGCGACCACCCCCGCCCTGTCCGTCCCCGCTGCAGGCGACAACGCCACGGCCACCCCGCCCGCGATGATGACGGCGCTGTCCCCCCCCGCGCCGGCCGAGCCCCCCGGCAGCCCCGGGTACGAGAGGGGCAAGGTGGAGCACCGGGATTTGGGGGTCCCCAAAGCCGGGGGCACTGGAGGGGTCCCCCGCTGACCCCCCTCCCCCGCTCTGCCCCCTCCAGCCCCACTGCTGGGTCCGAGGGGCCGCCCCGCCCCCCGCCGTCCGAGTGGCCCAAAAGCGCCGAGACCCCCCCGGAGCCCCCCAGCGCGGCCGGGGGCACCCTCAGAACCGCGACCCCGCCCGAGGACACCCCGAGACCCCCCGGAGGCTCCGCGACGCCCCACGAGCCCCCCCAACTCCGTACATTGCCCTCGCTGGCTCCCACGGGGGTCCCCGCCGCGACCCCCCCAGGTGAGGGAACCCCGGGAGGTGGGGAGGAAAGGCCCCCCCAAAACGGCCCCTCCGGGACTGGGGAGTCCCGGTGGAAGGGGCGTCGGGCCCCTGAAACAGCCCCCCAGGGCCGGGGGATTCTTGAGGCGGGCAGCGCCCGGGTCGTGGCCGGGGGAGCTCGGGGGGTCCAAACTCGGGGGACACAGAGGTTGGGGGTTGCAGGGGTGGGCCCCCAACACACGGGGGTCACCCTGTCCCCTCCGTGTCCCCCAGGCTGCGCCCCCCCGCCCTGGGGAGGGTGGGGGTCCTGCAGCCGCTCCTGCGGGGTGGGGGTCGCTCTGCGGCGCCGGGGGGGGACCCTGTCCGAGGGGGGCTGCGCCCACCCCCCCAGCATCGACACTCGCGTCTGCTTCCTGCGAGCCTGCCCAGGTACCCCAAACCCCCGGGACCCCCGGACGGGCTGCGGGGGTTATCCCCAGTAGGAGGGAGAGACCCCCGTTATGGT
This sequence comes from Corvus moneduloides, assembly GCF_009650955.1. Classification (NCBI taxonomy): domain Eukaryota; kingdom Metazoa; phylum Chordata; class Aves; order Passeriformes; family Corvidae; genus Corvus; species Corvus moneduloides. The sequence continues at coordinate 454,164 of NC_045476.1, forward strand.
TGGAACCTTCAGGACGGGCTGGGACCCCCGACATGGGAGGGGACCCCCCCAGGGGCCCGGGGTCTCCGTGGGGTGGGACCGATCCCCATTGCCGGGGTGGGACCCCCAAGACGGGCGGGACCCCCAAAGTCTGGGACCTCCACAGTAGGTGGGACCCCCCAGGCTGGGTGGGATCCTCAGGGTAGGGGGGTCTCAGGGGTTTGGGGTCCCCAAGTGCGGGGGGGTCGGTGCCCACTTGGGGTTAGGGGGTGCAGGGGGTGGCCCTGGGGCACTGTGGGTGTGCTGACCCCCCTGACCGCCCCCGTGCCCCCCCCAGTCGCGGGCGGGTGGGCGCCCTGGGGGTCCTGGAGCCCCTGCGACGCCCCGTGCGGGGGGGGGCAGCGGACCCGCCGCCGCCGCTGCAGCGACCCCCCCCCAAAAAACGGGGGGCAACCGTGCGAGGGAGGGGCTCTGCAGAGCCGGCCCTGCAACCTGCGGCCTTGCGGGGACTTCCCAGGTACGGGGGGCACGGGGGGCTGGGGAGACCCCTCCAAGTTTGTTCCCCTCCATCCCTCAGCGCTCCCACTGCTCCTCCCTAAATCCCCCCTGAACCCCCGAACCCCCAAACCCAATGTGCTCCCTAAAATCCCCCAAGTCCCCCCGACTCCTCCATCCCTGACTGCTCCAATTGCCTCCCCCATCCCTGAACCCCCTACTGCCCCCCAGCCACCCCAAATTTCCCCCAGCCCCCTAAACCTCCCCCGAGTGCCCCCCTTGCCCCCCGCTGACCTCCCCGTGTCTCCGCCAGCCTGTCCCCCCCAGATGCTGCTGGTACCCCCGGGGGGGTGCGAGGATTTGGGGCTTCCCCCCTGTCCCCCCACCTGTGCGGACCTGAATGGGAACAGCTCGTGCCCGGGGGGCTGCGAGGAAGGTGGGGGGGGCGCGGGAGGGGGTGGGGGAGAGTTTGGGGGGCACGGGGGGTCTTGGGAGGGTCTCGGTGGGGGGCGATTTGGGGAGGGCTAGCGGGGGCACAGGGGGATTTGGGGGGATTTGGGGGGGGGGCTGGGACTCTTGGAGGACTGGGAGGGAACGTCGGGAGGGCTTGGGAACTTGAGGGGGGCACGGAGCAGTCTGGGGGGTGGGGAGGATTCAGGGAGCGCGGGGGGGGTACAGGGGGCTGAAGCCGCCCTGAACCCCCCTCATCCCCCAGGCTGCCGCTGCCGGCCCGGGCTGGTCCTGCAGGGGAGCGGCTGCGTGGAGCCCGGGTACCCCAAAACCCCACTGTACCCCAACTCCCCTCATAACCCAGACACCCCTGTACCCCAAACCCCGGTGTTGGGGGTCCCCAGAAATTGGGGCCCCTGAATATTGGGGCCCCCTGGGGGCTCCCTAGGATTTGGGGTAACCTTCCATATCCCTCCAGGGCCTGTGGGGTCCCCGCGGGGGTGTTGGGGATCCCCGGGACTCGGGGGCCCCCTGAATCTTGCGGGTGGTCGCGCTGGACCCCCTGGACCGGCTGTGACTGCGGCACCGGGACCCGGCAGCGCTTCAGGTGTGGGGGGCTGCCCCACAGCGGGGGGATCTGACCCACAACGGCGAGGTCCTGCCCCATAGGGGGGTCTGGCACATACTGGGGTCCTGCCCCATAACGGGGGGTCCTGCCCCACTTCTCGCTCCCCACAGGTCTCCCACCAACCCCGCGGCCGCGGCCGGCGGTGCCCCCTGCACCGGGACCCCCCGAGAGGTTCGGGGCTGTCCCGAGCTCTGCGGACCCGGTACGTGCCAGGAGCCCCCGAGCCCCCCGGCCCACGGGGACCCCGGGGCTGGGACCCCCGAGTGCCACCGCGGCCCCTCGAGCGCCTCGTGTCCGTCTGTCCCCAGAGCCCGGGAGCACGGGGCCACCTGGGGCCACCGAGGCACCGCAGTCGCCGTGGAGCACAGAGTCCCCAGAGTCCCCAGGGTCGCCGTGGGTCCTGGAGCCGACGTGGGGCACTGAGTCGCCTTGGGTCCCGGGGTCCCTGGAGCCGCTGTGGGTCCCAGAGCCCTCGGAGTCCCCAGAGTCCCCAGAGCCCCCGGAGTCCCCGGACCCCGCGTATGGCCGGTGGTCGCCGTGGAGCACAGAATCCCCGGAGCCCCCGGGGGTGCCGGTGTCGCCGTGGAGCTCAGAGTCCGCCCGGTCCCCCGAGCCGCCGGTCCCCGCCCGTGGCCGGTGGTCGCCGTGGGGGCCCTGGGGCGGCTGCAGTGCCCCGTGCGGGGGGGGCGAGCGCTGGCGCCGCCGGGGCTGCGGGACCCCCCCGTGCTCGGGGCCGGCACTGCAGAGCCAGAGCTGCCACAGCCACGTGTGTCGCGGTGAGTGCGGCACGGGCACCCCGACACAGGGACCCCTACCCGGAGATCTGACCCAGAGACCCTCACCCAGGGACTCCAGTACAGAGACCCCGGCCCAGGGACCTGACACAGACCACGCGACAGGGACCCCCGAGACAGGGACCCCGACCACAGACCTGCCCTGTCCCACAGACCCCCAAAGAGCCCCCACAGCGCAGCCCCTCATCCCCGCCCCACCCCCTCCATGGGGCCCTGAGCCGGGAGCTGTTGGGGGGCAGAGGCCGGGTGCCTCTGGGTGTTTTGGGGTGTTTTGTGGGGGGGCGGAGGCCGGCTGCCCCCCAGGTACTGACCGTTTTTTCGGGGCGGGGAGGCAGAGGCCGGGTGCCCCCCCGGACGGACCTTCCGCGAATGCGGGGGGGGCTCTGGGTGCCCCCGGAGCTGCGCCCACCTTGGGGGGGCCGTGGGGTGTGCGGGGGGGTGCCAGGAGGGCTGTCACTGCCCCCCCGGGACCTTCCTGCACCGCCGCACCTGCCTGCAGGTGAGACCCCCCGGGTGACCCTCCCATGGGAGCTGCCCCCCAAATTCTGGGGTGGGAATTATGGGAGGGGGGATCTTGGGGTTGAGGGCGGGGTCCACAAATCCACGGGTGCCCCCCAGAGTGATTGGGGGTCCCGGGGTGGGGGTTCCCGGGGCTCCATGGGTTCCCATGGGGGCTCCATGGGTTCCCCCCTGGCGGGGTGGGCCCTGGGTCGGGGGTCCCCGGTTGTGGGGGGAATCACGGGGGTGGGGGTTCCCCTGGTCTGTGAGTGGCCCCTGGGTCAGTGGGGGTTCCCAAAGGTGCTGCTATGGGGTAGTGGGTGCCCCACGGGTGCCCCTCAGAATGGTGGGTGCCCACCGGAATAGTAGGGGGCCCATGGGGGCTCCCTGGCTCTGTGGGTTGGGGTCCCTGGGGTGGTTTGGGGTCCCTGGGTCTGTGGGCGCCCCCCGGGCGCCCCCCACCCCCGGCTCAGCCCCAGCAGTGCCCCTGCTCGGTGCCGGCCGCGCTGCTGAGGGGGGGCACGCCTGGGACCACCCCCGAAACCCCTCCGGGAACCACCCCCGGCCCGGAGCCCTCGGGGACCCCCCCTGGGGATCCCCCGATCCTGGAGCTGCCGCCGGGCGGGACCCTGCGCGTGGGCTGCGCCCTCTGGTGAGAAGGGGACACCCCCGGGGGCCTCCCCCACCACCCCGCGGTCCTTCCCCACGACCCTTCCCCACCCGTGGCCTGCTGCCCTCTCCCACCCCCCACTGATTCTCCCTTTGCCCCCCCAGCACGTGCCTGTGGGGCCGCCTGCGCTGCGCCCCCCCCGCGGGCTCCCCCGGGAGCCCCCCCTGCAACGGGACCCCCACGGAGACCCCGATCTGCCCGAGCCCCCCCTGCGCCGGTGGGTCACGGCCCCACAGCCCCCTGCCCTACAGATGGGGGTCCCGGGGGGCCGGGAGTGTCACCGGTTGTCTCTCCCCCCACAGCTGAGCCCGGCCCCACATCGGATCTCAGCCCCACAGCCCCAGGTGAGGGTCCCCCACCCTCTGTGCCGCCCACCCCGGGGGTCTCCCCCCGGCCCGCCCCACTGACCTACCCTTCCCGCAGGGGACGAGGAGGAGGCTGGGGGTTCCCCGGCGGTCCCGGTGGTCCCGTGGGGGCCCTGGGGGCCGTGGGGGCCCTGCAGCCACACCTGCACCCGCCCCGAGAGCCCCGCGAGCCGGAGCCGCCGCCGGGGCTGCGGCGGGGGGAGCTGCGGGGCGGGGGGCAGCGTCCAGCACCGGCCCTGCAACCTGCCCCACTGCCAGGGTATGGGGGGCTATGGGGCTGGGGGCCCTTCAACCTGCCCCACTGCCAGGGTATGGGGCTATTGGGCTGGGGGGGACCCTGCAACCTGCCCCACTGCCAGGGTATGGGGGGCTATGGGGCTGGGGGCCCTTCAACCTGCCCCACTGCCAGGGTATGGGGCTATTGGGCTGGGGGGGACCCTGCAACCTGCCCCACTGCCAGGGTATGGGGGGCTATGGGGCTGGGGGGGCCCTGCAACCTGCCCCACTGCCAGGGTATGGGGGGCTATGGGGCTGGGGGGGACCCTGCAACCTGCCCCACTGCCAGGGTATGGGGGGCTATGGGGCTGGGGGGGACCCTGCAACCTGCCCCACTGCCAGGGTATGGGGGGCTATGGGGCTGGGGGGGACCCTGCAACCTGCCCCACTGCCAGGGTATGGGGGGCTATGGGGCTGGGGGGGACCCTGCAACCTGCCCCACTGCCAGGGTATGGGGGGCTATGGGGCTGGGGGGGACCCTGCAACCTGCCCCACTGCCATGGGGGGCTGGGGGTCCAGGAGGTCCTGGAGGCTCTGGGGGAGCTTTGGGGTCCCTATAACCTGCCCCACTGCCAAGGTACAGAGGTTTGGGGGGGTTCTGGGGGTCCCGCTCCATTGCGGGGGGAGCTATGGGGGGGATGCAGAGGGCCCCTGCCCCACTGTGGGAGGGTTACGGGGCGTTGTGGGGGTCCCACTGAGGCTGGGGTCCCCCCGCAGCGCCCCCCTGCGTGACGCCCCCCTGCCCGTGCCAATGGAGCCCCTGGGGGCCCTGGGGGTCCTGCTCGCGGCCCTGCGGGGGGGGGCAGCAGCGGCGGCTCCGGGCCTTCACCCCCCCCAGCCCCGGGGCCTCCTGGTGCCCCCAAATCCAGGGGGGCCACGAGCAGCGGCGGCCGTGCGGGGTGACGGCGTGTCGGGGTGCGGGGGGACTCCGGGGGGGCCCGGGGGCGATAGCGGGGGCCTAGGGGGGGCTGGGAGGGTATGGGAGGGACTGGGGGGGACTGGGGGATACTGGAGCAGCCCGGGGAATTGAGGGCTGTGGGGCTGGGGCCTTGGCGGGAGTTCAGAGGGGGTTGGGGGGCTATGGTGGGATTAGGGGTTTGCAGCGACAGGGGGGCATGGGGACCTCTGGGGGGCCGTGGAGATGGGGGCTGAATGGGGACTGTGGGGCTGGGAGGGGCTGTGGGGAGCCGGGGGGAACGGGGGGCTCGGGGGGGGCTGGCTGGGTGGTGGCGGGAGCTGGGGGCCTTGGGGGTCTCAGGGGGAATCCGGGGGGCTCCGGGGTCACCGCCCTGTCCCCCCTCAGTGAACGGCGCGTGGTCCCCGTGGGGTCCCTGGTCGCGCTGTGACGCCCCGTGCGGGGGGGGCCGCTCCGTGCGCAGCCGCTCCTGCTCCCGCCCCCTCCCCAAAAACGGGGGCAGCCCCTGCCCCGGGGGGAGCCACGAGCTGCGCGTCTGCAACCCCCGGCCCTGCGGTACGGGGGGGCACTGGGAGGGACTGGGGGCACTGGGAGGGACTCGGGGCATCGGCGGGGGCCGGCGGGGCCACTGAGGGTCTCCAGTCCAGGCACTGGAGGGCAGTGGGAGGGGGGGCCTGCGGGAGGCTGGGGGGTGCCCTGGGGGGGCTCGGTGGGTTCCCTGGGGATGTCGGGGTGCTGACGGTGCTCCCCAGGCCCGCGGTGCCCCCCCGGGCAGACCCTGTCCCCCTGTGCCACCCGGTGCCCGCGGAGCTGCCGGGACCTGCAGGAGGGGGTGTCCTGCGAGGGGGGGACCCCGTGCGAGCCCGGCTGCCGCTGCCCTCCCGGTGAGCCCCCGTCACCCCCCGTGTCTCCCGCGGGACGCTGGAGCAGGACCGGAGTTCCCTCCGTGACCCCCCGGCCCCTCCGCACCCCCTGACCCCTGTCCCCCCGCCCAGGGACCCTGGAGCAGGACGGGGGCTGCGTCCCCCCCGCGTTGTGCGAGTGCCTGGACGCGGAGGGGCACCTCTGGGTGCCGGGGGGGGGCGGGCACCCCCGGGGCTGCCAGAACTGCACCTGCGCGGGGGGGCGGCTGCGCTGCGTCCCGGGGGGGTGTCCCCCCCCCACCTCCACCCCCGGGACCCCCCCCGGCACCCCCCCCTGCACCTGGAGCCGCTGGAGCCAGTGGGGACCCTGCAGTGTCACCTGCGGGGGGGGGCGGCAGGAGCGGTACAGGTGAGGGGGGGGACACACGAGACTGGGGTGCGACACGGAGGGGACGCGGGGGTTGCGGGAGGGACACGGCACCTTGGGGACACATGGCACCCATGGGGGGGACACGTAACTGGGGACAGAGAATTCGGGAGGGAATCCGGTATCTGCTGGGGGGTCATGACATGGGGAGGCCACGCGTCACCTGTGGGGGGGGCATGTCACCTTGGGGACGCACCTGGCACTGGGGGGGAAAGCGAAATCCACGGGGAGACACGACCCTGGGAGGGCTGCGGGGACACCTGTGGTGCCAGCCGGGTCCCCCCTGCCCTCCCAGGACTCCCATCCCCCCCGAGGGCGCGGGGGGACCCTGCGGGATCCCCCAGGAGCAGGTTCGGGGGTGCGAGGAGAGCCCGTGCCCCCCTCTGTGCCCCTGGGCAGGGGGCGAGCGAGGGCTGGGCGAGCGCTGGAGCCCCGGCCCGTGCCGGCAGTGGTGAGTTCGGGGGGCTGGGGGGGCCGGGAGGGGGGTCTGAGGGCCCCCCACCCACCGCGTGTGTGTCCCCCCCACAGCACCTGCACCCCCGAGGGACCCCAGTGCTGGGACACTCCGTGTGCGGCCGGTATGGGGGGCCGGAGGGGGGGCTGGGGGGTCCTGGGAAGGGCAGGAGGGTCACACAAGGCATTTGGGGGTTCAGGAGGAGTCTTGGGGCGTCCTGGTGGTCTGGAGAATTCTGAGGGTTGCTGGGGGGTCTTGAGGCTCATGGGCACACAGGGGGTCCTGAGGGTCCCGGTGACCCTGGTGCCCCCCCGTGCCCCCCCAGAGCCGTGTGACTGGAGCCCCTGGGGATCCTGGGGACCCTGCGGAGACCCCTGTGAGGGGGGGTCCCGCCTGCGCCACCGGCACCCCCTGAACCCCGAGACCCCCGGGCGGGCGTGCAGAGGGGTCCGGACCCAGAGCGAGAGCTGCAACTCCACCGCCTGCCCCGGTAATCCCCGGACTCCCACCCTGGGCACCCTCACCCTGCACCCTTGGGACCCCCATCCCGGGGTGCTGAGGGGTCCCGTGCCCCCCCCAGATCCCGGGTGCGGCGGGGGGGGCCGGATCCGCAGTCCCTGCGCCGGGCGCTGCCCCCGGACCTGCGCCGACACCTGGGCCCAGGTGCTGTGCCTGCAGGGGCCCTGCGAGCCAGGTACGGCCGGCGGCCGCCCCGTCACCCACGGGTGTCCCCTGTGGCCCCCCAACACCCACGCGTGCCCCCGTACCCCCAGGGTGCCGGTGCCCCCCCGGGCAGCTGCTGCAGGACGGTCACTGTGTCCCCCTGGGCCGCTGCCGCTGCGGGACCCCCGGAGGGGGCAACGGGAGCCGCGAGGTGCCCCCGGGGGGCGTGACCCCGATCGGGTGTCACAACTGGTGGGTGACACCGCCGAGGGGGGCACGGAGGGATGGGCACGGCTGGGGGGACATGGGGAACGCGGTGGGCGGGCACCGTCACACGGGGACGGACAGGGGGTGGGGGACACGGCGGGACGGCACGGGGCAGGGGGACGGACAGCCACGGTGGTGGCAGTGGGACGGTCGCGGGAACGGTGGGACGGGCGCGGGGGGTCGGGGTGGGACGGGCACAGTGCTGGTGGGACGGACACGGTGGCGGTGCCGCACAGCAGAGCCCCACGGGCGGTGACAGTGACACGCGTGTCACCCCCGGTGCAGCACCTGCGAGAATGGGACCTGGACCTGCCCGGTGCTGGCGTGTCCCTCCCCGGGGCCCGCGACGCCCGCGATCCCCGCGTCCTCCTGGTCCTCTCTGTCCACCCTGTCCCCCGCGTACCCCGTGTCCCCTCTGTCCCCCTCGCCCTCTCTATCCCCCTTGTTCCCCCTCTCTCCCGAGACCCCCGTGTCGCTCCCCGTGTTCCCCTGGTCCCCCTGGTCCCGCTGCTCCCGCAGCTGCGGCGGCGGGACCCGTACGCGGCACCGGCAGTGCCAGGAGGGGCTCGGGACGGGGTCGCGGTGCGGGGAGAGCTCGGGGGAGGAGACGGCGGCGTGCAACCCCCAGCCGTGCCCCGGTGAGAGGCGGGAGGGACACCGAGGAGCAGAGAGGGAGGGAGGAGGGACGGGAGACAGAGGGATGGAGCGGGGATGGAGCAGCAGACGGGGAAAAGAGGGGAGAGCGAACGAGGGTCGGAAAGGGTTAGGGGTGGAAGGGATGGAAGAACGGGAGAAGGGAGACGGAGGGATGGAGGGATGGAAAGCGGATGGAGATAGGGAGGAACGGACGGAGGCATGGAGGGGGATGGATGGAGGGCCGGGGCAATGGAAGGAGGGAGGGCGGGGGGTCAGGGCGGTGCCGGCGCAATTCCCGGTGCAATTCCCGGCGCAATTCCCGGCGGCCCCAGGCTGCCCCCCGGGCGAGGTATGGCTGGACCCCGGCCCCGCCTGCGAGCGCAGCTGCCAGGACCTGGCGGAGCCCCCCGGGACATGCGGGGGGACCCCCGTGACCCTCGGGACCTCCGGATCCCCGGCGACCCCCGGGACCCCCGTAACCCTGGACACCTCCAGCACCCCCGGGATCCCCGAGACCCCCACGACCCTCGACACTCCCGCGACCCTCGGGATCCCCTCGACCCCCCCGCGCTGCGCCTGCGCCCCCGGCCGGTACCGGAACGGCTCCGGGCAGTGCGTGAGCGCGGGGGGCTGCGGGTGCCGGTACCGCGGGGCGCTGCGAGCGGTGAGCAGGGCGGGGAGCGCGGGGTGGGGGTCCCTGATCCAGTGTTTGGGGGTCCCTGACCCCTGACCGATGTCTGGGGGTCCCTGTCCCCCCCAGGCCGGCAGCGAGTGGCGGGAGCAGTGCGGGACCTGTCGCTGCTCCGAGGGACGCGTCACCTGTGCCACCTCCTGCCCCGCACTCACCTGCCCGGAGGTGGGGGGCTCCGGGGGCGCTTCGGGGGGCGCGGGGGGGGTCCCCGCGGGCAGGGACTGAGCCTGGGGGTCCCCGCAGGGCGCGGAGCCGGTGCGGGAGCCCGGGAGCTGCTGCCCCGTGTGCCGGGACGAATGGCCAGGTGAGATCCCGCACCCGGGGACCCTCGGGAGGGGCGGTCCCGGCAGCCGCCCCCCCTCACGCCGGGCCCCCCCCCCCCCCACTCTGCAGAGGAGCCCCCCGGGCCGTGCCGGCTCCTCACGGCGCTCCGGACCATCGCCAAGGGCGCGTGTGTCCTGCGGGGCGTCCGTGTCACCTACTGCGCGGGGGGGTGTCGCTCCCGCACCGCCGTCAGCGCCCAGGTACGGGGGGCTCGGGGCGGGGTGCAGGGGGCCGGGGGGGGCCCGGGGGTGTCCCGCTGTCCCTGTGACCCGCCGGTGTCCCCCCCAGGAGCCGTACGTGCGGTCGCTGTGCGAGTGCTGCAGTTACCGGTTGGACCCCGCCCGGCCCGTGCGGCCCCTGCTCCTGCCCTGCCCCCGCGGCCGCCCCCGGCCCGCGCTGCTGCCCCGCATCGCCGAGTGCCACTGCGAGCCCTGCCGGGGTCCGGGGGGGTCCGGGGGGGTCCCGGGGTGGGAGGGGGGATGTTTCCGGGGGTCTTAGGAGGCCTGGACGGGGTCCCGGGGGCCCTTGGGTATCTGGGGGGGCTGCAGGGGGCTGGGGGAGCACCGCAGGGTGCGCCGGGGGTGACACCCTGAACCTCCTGTCCCGCAGGCGGGGACTTCACCCGGCGCTGAGGAGCCCCCCGGACACCCCCTCACCCTCCGCCTGTGTCGGCATCGAGGAGTTTCTGATCGATACCAATAAACGACCAATAATCGATAATTGATCAATGACCGATAACTCCCCTCGGGGAGCACTGGGGGAACTAGGGGAGTCGGGGGCACACTGGGAGGCACTGGGGACACCGGGATGAACTGGGGGCCTGCGGGGGGCGCTGGGGGGGCACTAGAGGACACTGGGGACACCGGGATGAACTGGGGGTCTGCGGGGGGGCCCTGGGGGGGCACTGGGATGAGCTGGGGGTCTGTGTGGGGAGCACTGGGGGAACTGGAGGAGTCGGAGGGAGCACTGGGGACACCAGGGGGCACTGGGATGAGCTGGGGTCTGCGGGGGGGCACTGTGGACACTGGGGGGGGGCACTGGGATGAGCTGGGGGTCTGCGAGGGAGCACTGGGCGGCACTGGGCGGCACTGGGGGGGCACTGGGACGAGCTGGGGGTCTGCGGGGCGGCGGTGGCTGCAGTTTCCCCCGCCACCATACGAGGGCGCCCCACACAGCGGCGGGCGGGTGGGAGGTCCGGGCCCCTCCGGGACGCGGGGACGGCGCGGAGACACCGCGAGGACACTGCGGGAGGGGCACCGTGGAAGGGACGGTGCGAGACGGACACTGTGGGGGACACCCCGAGGGGACCCCGGCGCCGATGGCGGCCGCGCTCTCGCCTCTTCCCGGAAGAGGCGCCGCCGCCGCGTGATGACGCAACCGAGCGGCCAATACGGAGCGGGCGCGACGCGGTGACGTCACAACCGCGCGCCTCGGTGGCGGCCCGTGCGCGGGGCCGGGGCGGGAGAGGTCAGAGAGGGCCGGGAATGGGAACGGGACCGGGAGCGAGAGCGGGACCGGGAGCGAGAGCGGGACCGGGAGCGAGAGCGGGATCGGGAATGGGAACGGGACCGGGAGAGGGAGCGGGAGAGGGAGCGGGAGCGGGAGAGGGACCGGGAGCGGGAGCGGGAGAGGTCAGAGAGGGCCGGGAATGGGAACGGGACCGGGAGCGAGAGCGGGATCGGGAATGGGAACGGGACCGGGAGAGGGAGAGAGAGCTGGGCCGGGAATGGGAACGGGAGCGGGAGAGGGAGAGGGAGTGGGAACGGGACCGGGACCGGGATCGGGAGAGGGAGCGGGACCGGGGATGGGATCGGGAGAGGGAGCGGGATCGGGACCGGGACCGGGGTTGGGATCGGGACCGGGATCGGGACGAGGACCGGGGTTGGGATCGGGATCAGGATCGGGGTTGGGATCGGGACCAGGACCGGGGTTGGGATCGGGGTCAGGACCGGGACTAGGACCAGGACCAGGGTTGGGATCGGGATCGGGGGGCCCGGGGGTGGGGAAGCGAGGCCCGGCGAAGGACCGGGGGGAGGCCGGGAGCGGGGCGGGGCTGGAGAAGAAGAAATGGGGGGAGGCCGGGACCGGGACGAGGGGTGGAGAGGATGGGCGGGGGGGGGGAGCGCCCCCGGAACCGAGGGGGCTCGGCCCGGGGGGAGTTCAGGGCATGGCGGCAGAGTACCGTGGGTCCGGGGGCAGGGCTGTTGAGCGTTCCCGTTCCCGCACAGCTCTCCCGGGATGCGGCGCTGACCCCGCTGCCCCATGGCCGCGCACCTGGTTCGCCGCTGCTGCCGGCGGCTGCTGCTGCCGCCGGCCCCGCCCGTGCCCCCTCCGGGCCCGGCCCTGCGCACCTGCCCGCCCAGGTGGGCCGAGGGGCCCCAGGCGCGGCCACGCGAGGACGGCGCGGAGCAGCAGCTCCGGGAGCTGATCCAGGGAGCGTCCAACCCCCAGGAGCTGCTGCAGGTGAGCCGGGGGCCGGCGCTGAGCAGCAACCTGGCGGCGCTGGCTATCTCCCGCCTGGCCCGCCTGGCCTGCGAGCAGCGCCTGGACACCGAGAGCATCCGCGGGGACCCGCGCTTCCAGCGGCTCCTGAGCACCGTGGATGCGCAGGTGAGGGGGCTCAGGGCTCTGGGCGCGTGTGAGAAGCGAGGGGGAGCACAGGGGGGGCTCCACACAGTACCTGACTGCTCAGGGCACGGCTGGGAGGCGCTGCTGGAACAGGGCTGGGGGTGTCTGCTTTACTCTGCTCCGTGCCTGACCGTTCAGGGCACACCTGTGGGACAGGGCAGCAGGGCCTGGGTCACTCCAGCGTGTTCAGGGGGCACCTGGGAGGTGGCACAGGTAGATGAGCAGCACCCCAAATCCTCATCTGCTACCCCGTCCCACACCTGTCCCTGTCCCAGACCTCGCAGTGTGGCACAGGCCCTGGTGCCCTGTCTCAGTCCTGTCGCTGTCCGAGATCTCCCAGGTGTGGCACAGGCTCTGTGCCCTGTCTCAGTGCTGTCCCTGTCCCAGATCTCCCAGTGTGGCACAGGCCCTGGTGCCCTGTCTCAGTCCTGTCGCAGATCTCCCAGTGTGGCACAGGCCCTGTGCCCTGTCTCAGTGCTGTCCCTGTCCCAGATCTCCCAGGTGTGGAACGCGCCGCTGCTGCAGCTGCTGCGGAGCCTGCCGGCGCTGGGGCTGGCGCGGGGCGGGCGCCCGGCGCGCTCGGTGGAGCAGGAGGTGCTGTGGCGGCTGCGGCGCCTGCCCCTGCGGCAGCTGGTGCACCTGGCCGAGCACCTGGCAGGGCAGGGCCCCGACGGCCTCCTGCTGCCCGAGGTGCTGCGCAAGCTGGAGCTGCGCTGGACCGAGCTGGAGGGGACCCGCACGGTGGTGACGCTCATGGCCAAGGTGGGACACCTGTCCCCCACCCTCATGGAGCGCCTGGAGGACAAGGTGGGACCGCACGCCTGGGCACGGCGCGGGGCACGCCTGGCACGGTGTGACAGTGGGGGGGACCCAGGCCCTCAGCCTGGGCTAGGCGGGGTCACCTGGGGACAGCGGTCCCGCCTGGGGTCACCTGTACCCCCTGTTCTCTGTCTCGTGTCTGTCCCCTGTCCCTGTGCCCCAGGCACTGGAGCTGGCAGAGCAGTTCAATCCCAGAGGAATCCCATCTCCCCTGTTCCACGCAGGCTTTGGAGCTGGCTGAGCAGTTTGATCCTGATGAGATCCCCTCTCACCTGCCCCTTGTCTCAGCTGTGCCCTGTCCCCGTGGCAGGCCCTGGAGCTGGCAGGGCAGTTCAGTGCCTGTGCCCTGTCTCAGCTGTGCCCTGTCTCAGCTGTGCCCTGTCCCCGTGGCAGGCTCTGGAGCTGGCAGGGCAGTTCAGTGCCTGTGCCCTGTCTCAGCTGTGCCCTGTCTCAGCTGTGCCCTGTCCCCGTGGCAGGCTCTGGAGCTGGCAGGGCAGTTCAGTGCCTGTGCCCTGTCTCAGCTGTGCCCTGTCTCAGCTGTGCCCTGTCCCCGTGGCAGGCTCTGGAGCTGGCAGGGCAGTTCAGTGCCTGTGCCCTGTCTCAGCTGTGCCCTGTCTCAGCTGTGCCCTGTCCCCGTGGCAGGCCCTAGAGCTGGCAGGGCAGTTCAGCGCCTGTGCCCTGTCTCAGCTGTGCCCTGTCCCCGTGGCAGGCCCTGGAGCTGGCGGAGCAGTTCGACCCCGACGAGCTGCGGCGGGTGGTGCTGGCGCTGGCGCTGCAGCAGCGCCGCTGCGTGCCCCTGCTGCGGGCCCTGTCCTACCACCTGCTGCAGAAACCCGCCGAGCTGCCCCTGCCCGTGCTCACCGACCTGCTCTTCGCCTACAGTGAGTGCTGGGCTGCTGGGGGGCACCTGGAGGGGACAGGTCCATGGGTCAGTGTTGCTGTCCCGGGGCTGGGAGTTGCCTGGGCTGGCAGTGGGGGGGGACTAGGTCTTCAAGGTCCCAAACCTTTCCTCTCACAGCCAGGTGGGGTGGGGGAATCCAGGTGAGCCTGAGCAGCTCTTCCCCCGTGGGTTATCCCAGTCCTAGGGTGGGAACAGGGGGGCAGGGCATTGCAGGTCACCTCCGTGCTCCAAGTACAAAACCCAGGTCACCTAGGAGGCTGTTCTAGCTGTCCTGTCATTCCAGGTGTCCCAAACCCCTGAGAGCTCAGTGTGAGGCCATTCCATCACTCCGGGTGTCCCCAGTCCCTCCCCAGCTCACCTGGAGCCCCTTTAGGCACTGGGAGGGCTCTGAGGTGTCCCTGGAGCTGTCCCACTCCAGGTGACATTCCCAGCTGTCCCCTGTGGTGTGGGGGGCACAGGACCGAGGTGCCCCCGTGCACTGAGCTGTCCCCCCTTGGCACAGGTAAGCTGAGCTTCCAGCAGCCGCAGGTGCTGCACCGCCTGTCCCTGGAGCTGCAGCCCCACCTGGGCACCCTGAGCCCGGCTCAGGTGTCGCGCTGTGCCCGCTCCTTCGCCAGCCTGCGCTGGCTCAGCCGGCCCCTCGCCGAGGCCATCGCTCAGGTGAGGCCTGGGGGTCAAGGGGGGACCTCACGTGGCCATGGGGGAGGCAGGGGACAGTTTCCTGTCCAGGGGTGTTGTCACCTTCCCCAGCAGGAGCTGGGGAGAGCAGGTTCCCCTCACTGGTCAGTGTTGTCACCTGGGAGCGGGTGGCAGTGAGGGCCCTTCACCTGTCTGAGCTCTGCCACTGCTTCCCAGTGGGAATCGGGGATCGTTTTCTGCTGCATTTGGCTCGATCCAGAGCCTCTGGCTGTGAGTGCTGGTGCTGTTCCAGTTCCATCCCAGTTCACTCCCAGTTCATCTCTGCGCAGTCCCCCATCCAGATGGAGATATTCCAGGACTCCCCATTGGCTGGATCCCTCATATCCCAGGGATCCGTCACATGTGGTGTCCTGCCTAGGACATGGTCCCTGCTGATGGTTCCAACCTTTTCCTTGCTGCTCTTCTCCCAGCTTCCCCAGTTCTTTCCCAGTTCCTTCCGAGCTCATCCCCCTGCTCTTTCCCATCCATACTGGGGTATTTCAGAGCTTCCCCTCGGACCTGGATAAAATCCCAGGATTCCCTCCCTCTCATTTTCCCACCTGGGAGGTGTCTCTGGCTGATGTGTCCAACCTCTCCCTCCCGTCCCTGTTCTGGACAGCCCCAAATTCCCGTTTTTCCCACAGTATTCCCTGGATAATGCACAGAAGCTGTCCATCACCCAGCTGTGCGGGATCCTCGTGTCCTTCGCCCGCCTCAACTTCCAGCCCAGCTCCAGCGAGGAATTCTTCTCCATGGTGACGTCCCTGGAATCGTGGAATTCCCGAGCGGTCTGGGTGGGGAGGGACCTCAGAGACCCCCCACAGCTACAGATTCCTTCCCCAAAGCCCCCCGAATTCCCCGTTTTCCCGTGTCCTGGTGTCCCAAATCCCTCCCAGCTCCCACTTTTGGCACCGGGAGAGGCCCCAGAGGCCCCTCCAGGTGACCCCCCCGCAGCTGTCACCTGTCCCAGAGCACAGGTGTTCCCCTGGCACATTCTCCTGGGAAAGGGGCTGTGGGATGGCTGGATCCATGGAGCGAGGGGCCACAGGATCACTCAAGAGGGACCCTACAGACTCCCCTGGGGGACAGTGGGGACGCCTGGGGACGCCTGCACGGCCGGTCGAGCTCGGCTCCATGTGTCCCCTGTCCCAGGTCCACGAGCAGCTGCAGGGGCAGGAGCAGCAGCTGGATACGCACCTGCTGACGGACGTGGTGTGGTCGCTGTGTGTCCTGCAGCAGGCCCGGCCCCCCCACCTGCGCCAGGTGCTGTCCCCGGAGTTCCAGGCCCGCCTCCGAGGTGAGCCCCGGACAGCGGGACGGGACCGGCCGAGCCCGCGCTGGGATCGGGGATGGGACGGGAACTCCGGCCCCGGGGGGTGGCCTGGGGTCACCTATGGCAGGTGCTGGGCAAGTGCAGCCCAGTCAAATTCGGTCCCTGTCCCCCCATGGCGGGGACCGGCCACCGGCTGCCACAGCGACCTCCGTGGCCACGTGCCCCGTGTCCCCTCCCGTGGGACCCGGGGGGTGAATCCCACCGGAGACATGGGATCTGGGAGTGCCTGGGGCTGGGAGGGGCCTCTCAGCTGCTGGAGTTCCCCTGTTCCTGCAGCCCTGGGGACACAAACGATGTCCCCGGTGTCACATCACATCCCCATGGCTGATAAACCCACCGCGGCTGGACAGCCCCTTCCGGGAGCAGTACTCCCCAAATCCCACCTGAACATTCCCTGGCGCCACCTGGGGCCATTCCTGTGTCCCATGGGTGTCACCTGAGCGTGTCCCCACCTGTCCCACAGGTGACACCTCCCCGCGGGCACAGAGCTCCTGGCTGAAGCTGCTGCACATCAACGCCACGGCCAGGCTGGAGGCCCCGGGCTACCAGGGGCCCTTCCTGCCCCCCGAGGTGCTGGGGGGGGACGGGGACAGGGACAAGGACAAGGAGAGGGAGAAGGCCACCCCCTTGCAGCGGGGGCTGCGGGAGGCGCTGCCGGGGGCGCTGGGGGGCCCTGACCTCATCCGGCACAACGTGAGCACGGTGTACGGCTGGGACATCGGTGAGTGCCGCCCGCTGCCACCTGCCTGGGCACCTTCCACTGCCACCCCTGGCCCTGGCACCCACCCTGGGCACCCCCCACCCCTGCTGCCTTCCCCTGTGACCCCCAGCCCCCCCAGCCCTGTCACCTTCCTGTCACCCCCCAGCTCCAGGCATTCCCAGGTACTCAGAGCTGTGTCACCTTCCCGTCACCTTCCTTGGGCATCCCCCCGGTACGCACTGCCCTGTCACTTTCCCCTGTCACCCTCCAGCCCACCCCAGCCCTGTCACCCACCCTGTCACCTTCCTGGCTCTGTCACACCCCTGCCACCCCCACCACCCCCTTGCAGCCCAGTCAAATTCGGTCCCTGTCCCCCAGTGTCGGGGACCGGCCACCGGCTGCCACAGCAACCTCCGTGCTCTGCGTGTCCCTGTCCCCTCCCGTGGGACCTGGGCAGACAGATCCCCACGGACACGTGCCCTTCCCAGGGTGTGCTCAGGAGAGCCCCTGGGTGGCTCTGAGTCCTCGTGTCCCCTCTGTCCCCGCAGATGCCGAGGCGGTGCTGGACAGTGACAACAAACCTCTGCCCGTGAGGGACTTCACTGCCCCCCACCTGCCCTGCTCCGAGGGGACAAAGCCACTGCCACCGGGGGCCAGGAGGTGGGTGGGGACAGGAGGGTCCCCCGAGGTGGGGGATAGGGGGAGACAGTAGAGGGGAGAGGATGGGGACAGGAGGGGACAGGGAGGGGATGAGGAGGGGGGGATAGAAATGGTCTGTGGGGGAGAAGAGGTGGCAGGAGAGGGAGAGGAGGGGATGTGGGATGGGGACAGAAGGGGGACAAGAAGGGGACGGGACGGGAAGAGAGGGGGCCAGGAGGTGATAGGAGGGGCACAGCTCAGCCAGGGCTGGGGTCTGGGGGCTCCAGGTGCTGCCCATGGTCAGCCCCCTGTCCCCTGTCCCCAGGGTGGCCGTGCTGCGCTGGGAGTTCCCGCAGTTCAGCTCGCGGGGCCGGGAGCTGCTGGGCCGGGGCTCCATGGCCCGCAGGCACCTGCGAGCAGCCGGGTTCCTGCTGGCCGAGGTGAGCGCTGGGAATGCTGGAATTCCGGGTGGGGAGGCACCCCTGAGGCCACCTGGGTGTCCCCAGCACTGCGTGGGCCACCACTGACCCTGGCCCCGGGTGACACATCCGTGTGGCACTTGAGCCCTCCCAGCCCATTCCAGGAGAAATATTCCCAAAATATTCCCAAAAATATTCCCCAGGTATTCCCAAAATCCCACCTGAACCTCCCTCTTGGGAGCAGAGCCCAGCCCCCATCCTGTGAGGTGCCCCCAGGACTCAGGTGTGGCCTCACCTGTGGCCAGCCCAGGGGCGGTCCCTGTGCCTGTGGCCACCCTGGTGACACCAGCCAGGTGCCACTGTCCCCCTGGCACAGCTGGGCACACCTGGCTCCGTCGGGATGGCGGCACTGACACCTCCTGGGGGGCTGCCAGCTCCCCCCAGCCCGGGGCTCAGCAGGGATGAGCCACCGTGATCCCCCCGGGCCACCTGCCAGGTGCCGGGGGAGGGACAGGGGTGACAGGGAGGTTACACAGACGAGCTGATCCTGTGGGGCCATCCAGGATTAACCCCTGGGGGTAATTATAGCCCAGGGGGGAGTGTGACAGTCACGTGTCACCCCCCAGGGTCACTGTCACTCCCCTGGCAGTGTCACTGTCACACCTGGGTGGGCACCGGGACCCCAGATCGGTGTTGAGACCCTCCCAGGTGGGTGCCACGGGACAGCCAGGCCTAGGACAGGAGGGGACACAGCTGGGATCCCCTGGGCCGCTGCCACGTCCCTGTCCCCCTGCAGGTGCCCCACTACGAGTTCCTGGAGCTGAAGCTGGAGCGGCAGCGCGTGGCCTACCTCAAGGACAAGGTGGCCAAGGCCCTGGCCAGTGACACGGCAGGTGACATGGCCACTGACACGGCCACCTAACGCACCCACGTGGCCTCACCTCACCCAGCTGGCCACGTCCCTGTGCCAATGTGACCAGGTCACCACACCGAGGTGGCCCAGCTGCTGAGCCCAGGTGGCCACGTCACCACAGCGAGGTGGTCACGTCACCAGGTCGCCGTGCCCCAGTGGGCATGTCACCACAGCAAGGTCCCGGTGTCCCCACGTGGCTCCAGCGTTGCTGCTCCGTGTTACAAACAGCTCAAATAAACCCAAAACTGTACAGGGATGGTGGCTGGGCATGGTGGCACAGGGGACAGGTGACACTGTGGATAAATGGCACTGGGGATGGGTAACGCTGGGGACGGTGGCATTTGGGACATGACATTGGGGATGGGTGTCATAGGGGACATTGGGGATGGGTGGCACTGGAGACACGACATTAGGGACGGTTGCCATCAGTGCCAGGTGGAATTGGAGCTGGGTGGCATCGGTGCCAGGTGTCATTGGCACCAGGTGACATCTAGGGTGGGTGACACAGGGGCTCGTTGGCATCATGGCCAGGTGACATTGGGACTGGGTGACATTGGGGCCAGGTGACTTTGGAGCTGGGAGATCTCAGGGACAGGTGACATTGGGGCTGGGTGACATCAGTGCTGGGTGACAGTGGGAATGGGTGCCATCCGGGTTGGGTGACACTGTGGGTGGGTGACAGTGGGGTCAGGTGCCATCGGTGTTGGTGGCACGTGGCTGTGCCCGCGCCCCCCGTGCCCCCCAGCCCTGTGCCCGGGGCCGCCGGTCTGAGCCGGGATCGGGATCAGGAGCCACCGGCCTTTATTCCCGATTATCCCGGGATTGTCCCCGGGAGGGACTGGGGCTGGGGCTGGCGCTGGGCGGGGGAGCAGCGGGAGCGGGCACCGGGGACTCCGTGGTTTGGGGGTGTCTCTGACTGGGGGGGTCACGTCCCGGCCGGAGCCCCCCCGGTGTCCCCGTGTCCCTCAGGCCGCGAGTCCCCGCACCGGGGTGGGGGGGACACCAGGTGGCTCAGGACAGCCCTGGGGGTGACGCACAGGGGCCGGGAGGGGCTTTGGGGACGGATTGGCGGCCACCTGGCTCCGCGACCCCTCCGGCCCCCCGGGAGGGGGACACGGCCCGGCTGGGGGGGGACACACGGTGACGGGGGGACACGGCGGGGCCGGGAGCTGCTGAGTCACCGTTCGGGGCTGTGCCTGGCACCGGCAGCGCGGGCACGGCCAGCCCGGGGGGGACAATGCCCGCCCTCATCCTGCACCCCCGGTGCTCCGGGGACACGCGGGGGGGGACACGCGGCTTCTTCCCTCCCCCCATCTCTGGTGTCACCGCACCCGCGCAGACGCTTTTGGGGGGGCTCCGTCCTGTGTTCCCCCCACCCTAATCCAGCCGGGGCACCTCGGGATACTCATCCCCCCTTTTTAAGGGACAAAGTCCCACTCCGGGAGGGGAAAATGAGGCTGGGCCCCCCCCCCCCCGCGCCCCCATCTCTGGTGTCACCGCACCCGCGCAGACGCTTTTGGGGGGGCTCCGTCCTGTGTTCCCCCCACCCTAATCCAGCCGGGGCACCTCGGGATACTCATCCCCCCTTTTTAAGGGACAAAGTCCCACTCCGGGAGGGGAAAATGAGGCTGGGCCCCCCCCCCCCCCGCGCCCCCATCTCTGGTGTCACCGCACCCGCGCAGACGCTTTTGGGGGGGCTCCGCCCTGTGTCTCCCGCCCCCGTTCCTCCCAGGACACCGCGGGATGATCATCCCCCTTTTTTAAGGGACAAAGTGGGGGAAACTGAGGCCGGGCCCCGCCCTCGCGCCCCCCCCCCCCGGAGCTGATGCAAGCGCTGGGTGGGCCCGGGCCCCCCCCCGCCGCAGCGCCTGGCGCCCGCCCCGCGCCCTCTGGCACAAACCCTCTATCGCGACAGAGCCGGGGCCGGGCGGGACACAATTCCCGCTGACATCAGCCGGGCCGGGCCCCCCCGCGCCCCCCCCGCCCCCGCCCCAGCCCCGCTGATGCTCCGGCGCCGCCGCCGCAGCCGCGTCCGCCCGGCCGAGCCGAGCGGGGGGAGCGGGGGGGGCCGGGCCGGGGGGGGGCCGCGGGTAGCGCCGAGCCCGGAGAATCCCTGAAACCCGCCGGGGGGGGCGGATCGGAGAAGGAGAACGGGATGCCGGAGGGAGCGGAGGCAGGTGAGGCCGGGGGGGCGCGGATGGAGCGGGAGGATGAGGAGGGAGCGGGAGGGAAGGGGAGGTGAGGAGAGAGCGGGAAGAATGGAAGCGGAGGGATGGGGGGTGCGGGATAGAGGGATGAAAGACGGAGCGGGGGGATGGAGCCGGAGAATGGGAATGGAACGGGGCGATGAGGATGGAGCAGGGGGACGAAGGACGGAGCCGGAAGGATGAAGGACGGAGCGGAAAGGACGGAGCAGGAGGATGAGGATGGAGCAGGAGGATGGAGCAGGGGGATGAAGGACGGAGCAGGGAGGAGGGAGCCGGAGCCATCAGGATGGAGATGGAGCGATGAAAGGCAGAGCGGGAGCGATGGAGGGCTGAGGGGCGAAGGAATGAGGATGGAGCAGGGGGATGGAGCAGGAGGATGAAGGACGGAGCAGGGAGGGGTGCAGGATGGGAGGATGAGGATGGAGTGGAAGGAAGGAGGGTCGAGGTGGGGGATGAAGGACAGAGGCGCAATGATGGAGCCGGAGGATGAGGATGGAGCGGGAGCGACGGACGACAGAGCAGGAGGGATGGGGATGGAGCCGGGGGATGAAGGGCAGAGACGGAGGATGAGGATGGAGCGGGGGAATGAGGGACAGAGCGGGAATGACGGAGCCGGAGGATGAGGATGGAGCGGGATACGCGGCCCGGCCGCGACTCTCGGCAGCCGCCACCGCCCGGGGCTCCGGGCCCGGCACAACCGGGGGGCTCCGGGGCGGGGCACGGGGGACTTTGGGGACCCCGCTTCAGGGTCACCCCCTCACCCCCAGGAGCCCCAGCGGGGGTCGGTATCGGGTTGTGTCCCCCCCGTACTGGGAGGTGCTGGTGGGACTGGGGGGCTGAGCGTCGCCCCACTCCCAGCACCATCCCACCCCCGGGGTGGGAAACTGAGGCACAGCCCAAGGTCACCCCACACCAGTGTCCCTGGGGGCCACTGTCACGTGTCGGGCGGGCTGGGGACAGCCGGGAGAAATCCCTGGGGTCATCCGCACCTTCCTGAGGGGCTGGGGACAGCGGGGGCAAGGAGAGGGACACACCCCAGTGTCACCCTCCCCCTGTGCCTCAGTGCCCCCCACAGAGCTGAGTCTGGGGGTCCCCGAGAAAGGGGGTGTGGGTCCGGTTTGTACAGGGGGGGTCAGGGCGTGCCCTCCAGGGTGAGCAGAGGGCACCCCAAAACACCCCCCAAGGTGTGGGGCGGCCGCGGCCAGGCACGGAAACGCTGAATTACGGGGATCCCAGCAGCCCCCCCCCCCATTACAGGGCAGAGTCACCCCCAAAACGGCACCGGGGGTGGGAGGGGGGACGGGACCCCCCCTCAATGAGCCTTTCAGGGGTCCCTAGCACGTGGTGGGGGGCGGGGGGGGTTGTGCGCTGGACTGAACCATTTCAGACTGGGGGGGGGAGTAGCGGCACCTGCCCCGCAAATACCCCCGCGGGCCCCGCCCCCTCCCGGCTCCCCCCGCGCCGGCCCCGCCTCCCCCCCGTTTATAACGCCCGGGGTGGGGGGGGGGGGTGTCGGTGCTGCAGGAGGGGTCGGGGGTGACCGCGGGTCCGACCGCTCCCGCCCCATGGATCCATCCCCAGGGGGCTCAGGTAGCGGAGGGAGGGGCCCAGGTGATTGAGGGGGGGTCTCGGGTGTTTTTTGGGGTAGGGGTGGGCAGTGCAGGGCTGAGCACCCCCAAACTCGGTGCGGGGTGCGGACGCGGGGCGCCCGGGGTGGCTGTAAGGGGGGTGCGCCCCCCGCCCGGGGGGGTTCTGTGCGTGTGGAGGGGTCTGGGTTGGGGTCCCGCCTTGCTGCGGCTGCAACCTCGTGCGCCCCGCAGAGAGGGGTGTGGGGACGGGGGCTGCTGGTGGCCCCCAGTTTCACCAGACTTGTGGGGACCCCCCAGGTGCTCTGGGTGGGGTCACCCTGTTCTCCCACTCCCGGATGGGTGGGAGTGACACTAGCCCGCCCCCAGGGCAGTGCCCACGGTGTCCCCCCTTCCACCGTCACGGGATGACCCTGGAGTGGGGGGTGGCACTTAGGGGTGTCCCCTCTCTCCGTGGTGACTCTGGGGGGGCTGTGGCGCTCAGGGGTATCCCCTCTCTCCGTGGTGACTCTGGGGGGGCTGTGGCACTCAGGGGTATCCCCTCTCTCCGTGGTGACTCTGGGGGGGCTGTGGCACTCAGGGGTGTCCCCTCTCTCCGTGGTGACTCTGGGGGGGCTGTGGCACTCAGGGGTATCCCCTCTCTCCGTGGTGACTCTGGGGGGGCTGTGGCGCTCAGGGGTGTCCCCTCTCTCCGTGGTGACTCTGGGGGGGCTGTGGCACTCAGGGGTATCCCCTCTCTCCGTGGTGACTCTGGGGGGGCTGTGGCACTCAGGGGTATCCCCTCTCTCCGTGGTGACTCTGGGGGGGCTGTGGCGCTCAGGGGTGTCCCCTCTCTCCGTGGTGACTCTGGGGGGGCTGTGGCGCTCAGGGGTGTCCCCTCTCTCCGCAGCCCCCCCGCCGATGCCTGCGATCCCCCCGCCGATGCCGGCCAAGGAAGAGGCTCGTCCCCCGCCCGAGGGGGCCAGCTGTGACCCCGGCCCCGCCGCCGCCGCCCCCCCCGGCTCTCCCTGCCGGCCGCCCCCGCCCGCGGACCCGCTGGACACCCGCATTGTGATGGGGGAGGAGACGCGCTGCCCCCCGCCCGAGCCTCGGGGGGGGCCCCCCGTGCCTTGCCCCTTCCCCGCGCCCCCCAAGGAGCCCCCCCCGGGCCGCCCCCCCGCGCTGGACCCCGAGCTGTTCTTCACGGCCCCCTCGACGCCGGTGCGGGCGGGGGGGGCGCGGCCGCCCCCCCACGAGGAGCCGACGGACGGGGACAGCGAGGGGCTGTGCTCGCCCCCCACGTCCCCCTCGGGGTCCTACATGACGGCCGAGGGCGGCAGCTGGGGCTCCTCGGGCACGGCCAGCACCTCCCCGTCCTGCTCCCCCAACCTGGCGGCCGAGGCTGAAGGCCTGGGCGAGGCTGAGGGCGAGGCTGAAGGTCTGGGGGGGACCCTGGTGCTGCCCCCCGGCCTGGGGGACCCCCCGGCCTTCCCCCCACTGTCCCCCGAGGAGGAGGAGGAGGAGGAGGAGGATGATGACGAAGACGGCCCCTTCGCCCTGCCGGGCTGTGCGGACGATGAGGAGGATGATGATGAGGATGGGCAGACGCCGGAGGAGGAGGAGGATGAGGACGAGGACGAGGGCTCGGGACTGATCCCGGCGGCGCTGCTCCCGTTCCGCGGCAGCCTCCTCTTCCAGGCCGAGGCCGTGGAGATCTCGCCCCGGGCCCCCGCCGAGGAGGAGGACGAGGAGGACGAAGGCAGCACCTCGGCGTCCTTCCTGCGCTCGCTGTCCGAGAGCTCCATCCCCGAGGGCGGGGACGAGGCTTTCGCCTTCCGCGACGACACCGACGCCTCCTCGGACTCGGCCGCCTACGACGGGGACGAGGACGAGCGGCTCTACGGCACCGAGCGGCACGCGGGGGACACGGGGACACCCCCGGGCACCCCCCCGGCACTCCTCGGCCCCGCCGGCGTCGAGCTCCACCTCCATGCCGGGTCCCCGTGTCACCCCCCGGGCCAGGACACGGCTCCCGGATCTTTGGGGACACCCCTGGCACCCCCTGGAGGGGACGCAGAGCTGGACGGCGACGCCTTTGTCACCATCACGGGGGCGTGGCCCCCGCCGGAGCCCCCCGAGGAGCTGGCAGCGACAGAAGGTTCTGGAGCGGCGCCGGGACAGGGACCTTGCCCAGAGCTGGCAGTCACTGGCCCTGTCCCCCGGCTGCTCTGTGCCGGGGACCCCCAGAGCCACCAGCTGGGGGGGGCCAATGGGGAGCCCCAGGACGGCCCTGGGGGTGACAGTGATGGTGACAATGACATTGAGCTCAGCACTGGGACAGCTGATGGCCACAGCGAGCTGGACTCTGCAGCCCCCAGCTTGGGGACATCAGTGACACCGACCCCCCTGGATGAGATGGACACTGCAGCCAATAATGTGGTGACACCAGTGTCACCCAGCCTGATGGACACAGTGTACACGGACCTGGTGTCACCAGTGATACCAACCCCACTGGACGAGATGGACACTGCAGCCACCAGCCCAGTGACACCCAGCCCGTCTGATGAGCCGGACACTGTGGCCACTGACATGGTGACACCAGGGACACCAAGCCCACTGGATGAGCCAGACACTGCAGACACTGATGTGGTGACACCCAGCCTGATGGACAGCACAGCTACCAGCCTGGTGGCACCCAGCCCGTCAGATGCTGCAGCCACTGATGCAGTGACACTGGTGACACCAAGCCCCCCAGATGAGCTGGACACTATGGCCACCAGCCTGGTGACACCAAGCCCAGCAGATGAGCTGGACACTGTGGCCACTAACCTGGTGACACCAAGCCCACCAGATGAGCCGGACACTGTGGCCACCAGCCTGGTGACACCAAGCCCACCAGATGAGCCGGACACTGTGGCCACCAGCCTGGTGACAGCAAGCCCAGCAGATGAGCCGGACACTGTGGCCACCAGCCTGGTGACACCAAGCCCACCAGATGAGCCGGACACTGTGGCCACCAGCCTGGTGACAGCAAGCCCAGCAGATGAGCTGGACGCTATGGCCATCAGCCTGGTGACACCAGTGACACCAAGCCCACCAGATGAGCCAGATACTGTGGCCACTGACCTGGTGACACCAGTGACACCAAGCCCACCAGATGAGCTGGACACTGTGGCCACTGACCTGGTGACAGCAAGCCCACCAGATGAGCCGGACACTGTGGCCACCGACCTGGTGACACCTGTGACACCAAGCCCATCAGATGAGCCGGATGCTGTGGCCACCAGCCTGGTGACACCTGTGACACCAAGCCCACCAGATGAGCCGGACACTGTGGCCACCAGCCTGGTGACACCAAGCCCACCAGATGAGCCGGACACTGTGGCCACCAGCCTGGTGACACCAAGCCCATCAGATGAGCTGGACACTGTGGCCACCGACCTGGTGACACCTGTGACACCAAGCCCATCAGATGAGCCGGATGCTGTGGCCACCAGCCTGGTGACACCTGTGACACCAAGCCCACCAGATGAGCCGGACACTGTGGCCACCAGCCTGGTGACACCAAGCCCACCAGATGAGCCGGACGCTGTGGCCACCGACCTGGTGACACCAGTGACACCAAGCCCACCAGATGAACCAGACACTGTGGCCACCGACCTGGTGACACCAGTGACACCAAGCCCACCAGATGAACCAGACACTGTGGCCACTGACCTGGTGACACCAAGCCCATCAGATGAGCTGGACACTGTGGCCACTGACCTGGTGACACCAGTGACACCAAGCCCACCAGATGAGCTGGACATCATGGCCGCTGACCTGGTGACACCGGTGACACCCAGCCTGCTGGACAAGATGGAAGTTGTGGACACTGTCCTGGTCACACCAGTGACATCCACCCTGAAGGATGCTGTGGCCATTGACTTGGTGGCATCAGTGACACCCACCCTGATGGCCACTGCAGCCACCAACCTGGTGACATCAGTGACGCCACCACCCCTGGATGAGAGGCATGCTGCGGCCATCGACCTGGTGACATCGGTGACACCTGCCCTGTTGGACACCACAGACACCGCCCCAGTGACCCCAAGCGTGGCGGACACCACGGATACCACACCGGTGATACCAACCCCCCACGATGAGACGGCCACCGTGACCACTGACGCAGCGACCCCCAGCCCAATGGACACCATGGCCACCCACCCGGTGACCCCCAGCCCCCCGGCCGCTGCTCCTGCCCCATGTCCCCCTCCCCGGGCCGTGTCCCCCGTGGCTTTGGCAGCCGGGGTGGCCCCATCCCAAGAGTCCCCAGCTGTCCCCCCGTGTCCCCTGGCACAGGGGACGCTGTCACAGCCCCCTGGGGATGTCCCTGAGGAGTCGGAGGATGCGGCCACCGCCTCGCCCAAGGCTTTGTCCCCGGAGCTGCCGGACACGTCGCGCTCCCGCACCGCCTCCAGCTTCGTCACCGCCCCCGAGGGCAGCGCCGGAGAGACCCCCCCGCGCCCCCCCGGGCCCCGCGGAGAGCCCGAGGAGGAGGAAGAAGAGGATGAGGATGCGGCCCCCGTGCCCCCCTCGCCGCAGTTCACGGCCTCGGAGCGGGAGGTGTTTGTGGGGATCCCCCCGGCCCCCCCCGAACTGCTCCCACCACCCGGTGCCTTTTCGGGGCGCGGGGCCGGGCCGGCTGTCACCGCCCCGCTCCGGGGGGCCCCGGGGGCCCTGCCCCCCGCCCTGCAGGAGCCGCCCACCCCCCGGCCGGGCCCTGAGCCCCCCGGCCACGCTGCAGGGGGCACCGATGCCAAAGTCCCCCCAAGTCCCCCGGGCCCCCCCGCGGCCCCCCCCGAGCAGCAGGAGGAAGAGGAGGCCGTGGCGGGGGTCGCACCCGGCCCTCTGCCAGCTGCGGGGGCTCAGCCGGGGCCTCCTCCCGAGCCCCCCCGCCCTGCGCCCCCCAAACTCAGCCAAGTGCCTCCTCCCGCCACGCCGGCCCCGCTGGCCCCGAGCCCCCCCCGGGCCCTCCCCAGCCAGGAGCCCCCCCCGGGGCTGCCCCTCTCCAGGAAGCACCTCGAAGGTAAGAGGGCCCCCAAACCCCCCGTGGCTGTGGGACCGGGGTGGGCACCGCCCATGGGGGGACTCCGGGGGGTCCTGGGTGGGTTCAGCCGGATGGGGGGGTTTTGGGGGGCACCACCAGCTCAGGCCCTCCTCCCTTGCCATGGGGTGTTTCGGGGGGGCTGGGGGTGCCTTTGGGGGGTGCCAGGGTGGGCGACAGGGGTGAGCAGGAGGGGCTGCGCCCCCCGAAGGGTTTTGGGGACTCCCCAGCTCAGCCCCTCTGCCCTCACAGCCCCCCAGCCCTCCCCGCAGAAGGAGCCGGAGCCCCGGGGCCGGGCAGGGGGCCCAGGGGCTGGGGGGGGCCGGGCCGCCCCCCGGGGGTCTCTGCAGTCGGAGTCGAGCTCGTCCAGCGAGGCTGAGGCCCCCCGGCCCCCCCCGGCCCCCCAGCGCTGCCAGCCCAACCATCGAGGTGAGGGGCGTCCCGTGGGGTACCCCCGTCTTCGGGGGGTCTGGGGAGCCCCTCTCACCCCCTCTCCCCCCCCCGCTCTGCACAGGGTCCGGGAACGAGTCTGAGAGCAACGACGAGTCCATCCCGGAGCTGGAGGAACCCGAGGGCTCGGAGCCGCCCCCTGCCCAGCCCCAGGTGGGGTTTTGGGGGGTCGGGGGTGGTGGGGGCCCCCGGGGTGTGGGGACCCCGCTGACTCCCCCCTGTCGGCAGGTGCCCCTCGGCCACGCCCTCGGCCCCGGAGAGGAACCGCTCAGCAAAGCCAAGCAGAGCCGCAGCGAGAAGAAGGCCCGGAAGGTGGGGGGTTTTTGGGGGGCTGGGGGTGTCCCACTGGGTTTGGCGTCCCTGTCCCATCCCAGGGCTTGGGGAGGGGGTCAGTCCTGGGGTGTTGAGGGTCAGGTCCCCACTCTGGGGGGTCTCTGGGCAACGCTGGGATGGGACTCGGGGTCCCCATTGTGGGCTGGGGGGGGGACCCATCCTGGCCGTGCTGAGACAACATCCCCCATCTCTGGTGTCCCTGTTATCCCGGGGATTTGGGGTGCTATGGGGGGCTGGATCCCCCCAGGCTGCCGTGCCAGGGTGCAGGGGTCACCCTGTGCCCCCCGGCCCCCCAGGCCATGTCCAAGCTGGGGCTGCGGCAGATCCACGGTGTCACCCGCATCACTATCCGCAAATCCAAGAACATCCTGTTCGTCATTTCCAAACCCGACGTCTTCAAGAGCCCCGTGTCCGACATCTACATCGTCTTCGGGGAGGCCAAGGTGGGCTCGGGGGGCTTTGGGGGGGAGGCCCTGGCTCGGGGGCGGCTGTGCTGACCCCGTGTTCCCCCTCAGATCGAGGACCTGTCCCAGCAAGTGCACAAGGCAGCGGCTGAGAAGTTCAAGGTGCCCCTGGAGCACTCGGCACTCGTGACCGACGCTGCACCTGCCCTGGCCATCAAGGAGGAGAGCGAGGAGGAGGAGGAGGTGAGTGCTGGGGGGCTTCGAGTGCCCCCGGGGGTGCCATGGGGGGGTGACAGTGCTGTGACCCCGTGGGGTGGATGGGACGGGGCTGGAGGTGCAGGGTGCTGAGCTGGGGATGGCTCAGGCCCAGGTTCTGTGGGCGGGGAGGGGGTGCACAGGGGTCCCTGGGGGTCAGGGCTGGGTGTGTGCCCTGGGGGGGTTTGGCAGCACTGTGGCCCCTCCCAGGTGGACGAGACGGGGCTGGAGGTGCGGGACATCGAGCTGGTGATGGCCCAGGCCAACGTGTCACGGCCCAAGGCCGTGCGAGCGCTGCGGCACAACAACAACGACATCGTCAACGCCATCATGGTGAGTGGGGGGCTGTGAGCCCCCCTTTTCCCAGCAGGAACTGGGGCTGTGACCCCCCCCTTTTCTCAGCGGGAATTGGGGCTGATCCCGGAATTCCCGACTCTGCTCTCTCCCGCAGGAACTGACCATGTAGCGGCCGGGGGTGTCCCGGCCCCCTGTATAGATGCACAGAGCCCCCCCACATCCTTCCTCCTGCCCCCATCCTCCTCCTGGCCCCCTGGACTGCTCAATAAAGGCCTCCTGCACCCCTTGGATCGCACCTTGCCTCCCAGGCCTGATTTTGGGAGGTTGGGGAGCCCCTTTCCCAGCAGGGGGATGGGGGGCAGCGCCTGGGGGTGTCACTGGGATGGGGGAAGTGGAAGGACAGGTTTTGGGGGAGAGGCAGCACCCCAGAGTGCCCCCAGCATCACTGGGGATCAGGGACACCCCCTCCCCTCCAGATTTGGGGGGTGGCAGAGACCTGGGATGGGAATGAAGCCCCCCAGCTCCAAGGGCTGGGAAGGGATGGAGCTCTATCCCCAAGTCCCTGGGATCCCCTCCTGCTCTCCATTTTCTTGGTGTTGGAATGGGAAGGGCTGTGGAAGGGGACACTCCCCCGTGTGTCCCCCAGGTGAGTCCCTGGGGGTGCCTCAGCTCCCGGGACACCTGAATTCCAGAGGGAGGAGGGGTAGGGAGAGCCCTGGGAGAAGAGGGGGTCACCAGGAAGGATGAGGGGAGACACCGGTGGGGTCATGGTGTGGGGGGACACCCCAGTGTGGGCAGTGCTGGGGGCAGAGGGGTTACAGGCACTGGGGGGGATTTGGGGCCGAGGCCTCTGGAATGTGCTGGATCCCCAAACTGCTGAGTCAGTGTCTGACGCCAGAGGGGGGGAAGGGACAGGACCCCCTGGGTATGGCTGTGGGGAAACTGGGGACCCCCCAAGCCCGTCTGGGGACCCTGCTCGGGGTGGGAGCCCACCAGGGGATGCAGATAAAGGGGGAGGGGGGTCCTGGCTCAGCTCTGGGGGTCCCACCAAGCTCCTGCAGTGACCGTGGGGAATCCCAGACTGGGGGAGCTGGAATGCTCAGGAATGTTCCAACGCCACGGATGAGAGGGTGAGAAGATTCACATTGTGGTAAAACTTCATTGTAGGGGCAGTTCTGGGGGACCCGCTGTGCAAACTGTAAACTGGGGGGGAGTGGCTCCAGCCCCTCGGGAACAGATCCCAACGCTCAGGACATCCCTGAGGAGCTGACAGGGATGCTCAGGAGCAGATCTGTCCCCAAAATCCAAATCCAGATCTGTCCCCCCTGTCCTATCTGGAGCCCTGGGTCCAGAGGGAGCCCCTGGAGCTGTTAACGAGGCTGGGGCAGTGCAGCCACCACGCTGCTGGAGCCCCAAATCCTGCAGGAGGGGGCCGGGATCCCTCCAAGGGCAGCTCCATGTTCCAGGATCTCCATGAGGGCACAGGCTGGTGTTCTTGGGCCCCTCCAAGGGCAGCTCCAGAGTCCCCCTGGGGCGTGCCCGTGTTCCATGTCCCTTCCGAGAGCAGCTCCCTGTCCTGGGGTCCCTCCAGGGGCAGCTCCATGTCCCAGGATCCCCCTGGGATCAGCTCCATGTTCCACGTCCCCACGGGGGGCAGCCCCACATTGCCCCCTGGGGTAACTCCGTGTCCCAGGGTCCCCCCGAGGGCAGCCCCAAGTTCCACGCGGGAGCAGCTGCGATCCCCGGGCTCCCTCAGGACGAGTCCCGGTCCAGGCTGCAGCCCAGGGCCTCGATGTCGCTGCTGATGTGGGAGATCATCCGGTCCCACTCGTCCTCCTCCGAGGGCACCGACTGCTCGTCGGAGCTGCTGGCGGCGCCGGTGCCGTTGGAGGCGGAGGCGGCGCCCAGGGAGCGCCGGTAGCGGCCGAAGCTGTCCGTGATGATCCCGCGGCCGTCCTTCACCCCGATGGTCTCCAGGAAGTTCTCGAAGTGCTGGCTGTCCTTCTCCGGGATGAAGGGACGCAGGCCTGGAGCCGGGACACAGCACGGGCACGGCTCGGGGCGGCACGGAGAGCGCCCAGGACAGGTATCCGTGGGGATTCCTCACCTGGATGCCATTCCCGAGCCTTCCAGGAGGGCCCAGGAATCCCTCTGGGAGGGATGGGGACCTCCAGGGCCCCTCATTTGTTCACACCTGAGACCTGCAGCCACTGCTCACTGAGGCCAAAATCTGCCTCAAGCGGGACTTTCTGAGCTCCAAACAATCTAATTCCTCACCCGGCATCTTGCTCGGCTTTGCTGAGCTTATCCTGATAATTTGTCCCATCAGGGACATCTGTCCTGTCTCCTCAGCATCCCCAAGGGCCAGTGGGCCCATGTGAGACACTCTACTCCTGTCCTGTGGGGATTTTAAATTCCTGACTCCTTTTCCTTGGACATCAGAGGCTGGGTGAGAGGCCCCAGGTGCAGTCAGACACTGCGGCTATCCTGGGAAGATTTTGTATTCCTGACCTGTTTTCCTAAGATATGAGAGGCCAGGTTGTTTAAAGTATCCCTGGTCTGGAGGAGGTTTCCTGGCCTGGAGATTTCCAGGTCTGAATTAAATTCCCTGGACCTGGAGGAAGTTTCTAGGTTTGGGAGAGGTTCCCAGGTCTGGATTAGGTTGCCTGGTTCTGGAGGCAGTTCCCAGGTGCTTCATAGCCAGGTGGGAGCAGGGAACAGCTCCAAGGAGAGACTGAAGCTGTAGGATGGGCTGGGCTGGATGGACCAGCTGCCCTCAGAACGAGCAATCTCCACAGGAGAGATGGACTGGGATGTTCCTCCTCTCCTGGTGGCACCCCAAGGCCTTCCTGTGCCCCCACCCCTTCACCCCTCAATCCCACCCCTCAGCTCTGGGTTCCTGGCTCCGGAGCCGTTCCAGCACTCACCCAGGAGCAGGAATTTCCTGCTGTCCCCGTAGAGCTGCTTGAGGTTGATGCAGAACTCATGGATGGAGGCCCCGTTGCGGTACTCGTGCAGCAGCATGGCGAACTGCTGGATCTCCTGCGAGGACAGCTTCGTGCGGAGCTGCGGGGACACGGCCCTCATGGCACCCTGTGCTCGGGAAGGGGCGCTGGGAGGCTTGGGAATGGTGTTGGAAGGGCCAGGAACCCGATGGGAAAGCTGGGATGAGCTGTGGGGGTCGCTGGGACTGTGACTTGTGGAGTCTTGGGGTATGAGGGGACTTGGACACTGGGAAAGGGAAAGGGGGGGATGCTCCTGTGGGAGAAGGAAAGAGCCCAGAGGAGGCCCCGGAGCGGCCCCAGGGCTGGAGCCCCTCTGCTCTGGAGCCAGGCTGGGACAGCTGGGAATGTTTCCCTGGAGAAGGGAAGGACACAGGGAGAGCTCAGAGCCCCTTGCAGGGCCTAAAGGGGCTCCAGGAGAGCTGCAGAGGGACTGGGGACAAGGCCTGGAGGGACAGGACACAGGGAATGGCTTCCCACTGGAAAAGTGGTGATTCAGATGGGATACAGGGAAAAAATTCTTGGCTGGGAGGGTAGTGAGGGACTGGAATGGATTTCCCACAGAAGCTGCAGCTGCCCCTGGATCCCTGGAAGTGCCCAAGGCCAGGCTGGATGGGGTTTGGAGCAACTTGGGATTGGATCACCCTTACAGCCCCTTTCCTACCCAAACCATTCCACGATCCCTCCATCAGGCCCTCCAAGCCCAGCCTGGCTGGGAAGGAGGAGGATGAGCTGCTCCTCCAGCCCCGTCCCTCACTCCGGGGCCTGATCCCACATCCCACCGTCATCATGTAGTCCTGCAGCAGCTCGGTGGCCGTGGTGCTGAGCTCGCTCTCGCTGGCCGTGGTCACGTGTGGGGACGGGCGTGCTGAGAAGGACGACGGGGACGTGTCCCCGGCCTCCAGGGTGTCTGCAAAGGAACTGACACGGAGCACGGGTGAGTCCTCCGGAGCTCCTCGGGGTGGTGGTGCTGGGATTTTTGGGTGGCTTGTGCAGGGCCAGGAGTTGGGCTCTGATGCTTGGGGTGCCTCCCAACCCAGGATATTTCATGATTCTGGAAGCCCCCAGCTCCTGAGGGCACCCCAGGGCTCCCAGGGAACCAAATGCTGCTTTGGTGACAGTGACAATGGAGGCCTGCGTGGGGAATTATCCCTCTGGCTGCTTCCTCACTGGGAATAACACAGGGAAGAACCCCCAGGCGCCGTACCTCAGGCTTAAATGTGCAATTTTCAATAATGTTCATAACTCCTCCATGTTAAACATTCCTGAGTATCCCTCTGTGTTGGCTATTCCAAGAGCATCCCTCCATGCTAACCAATGGTTTGTGTGTTAGGATTTCACCCCACAAACACTGTCAATGTTTCCAGTGACCCAGGAGGGAAAAGTTTCCCAAATAACAAGTTTTTGGGGAAAACCCTTCTCCCAGCTCCAGCTGGACCCTAGCCTGTGATCCTGTGCCCTGCTGACACAGGGACTGCTCGCTGTGGATGTGACTCTCCCTGGAATGCTGAGCGCAGAACAATCCAGGCCCAGACAGGATCTGTGCCAACCCTGCTGAGGCCCGGCTGGGCTCAGCTGAGATTCCCGATGTGCCAGCGGATCCGGGTAAATCCCGGCTCCAGGGGCCACGGATCACTCACAAAGTGCTGGCGTCCGCCTCGAAGGGCTCCTTCACATCCACTTTGGTGGAAGAGTCATCTGGAGGGAAAAAATTTGGGAGATGGAATGTGAGAGGCACAAACTCGGTGACTTCCTAAGCCAGAAGAGACACAAAGGAATTCCTGACTTGGCCAGAAGGGGAGAGGCCAGGAATGAGCGGCAGGATGAGAGGAAACGGCCTCAGGTTGTGCCAGGGGAGGTTTAGGTTGGATCTCAGGAAGGTTCCTTCATGGAAACAGTGGTCAGGCATTGAACAGGATGCCCAGGGCAGGGGTCGGTCCCCATCCCTGTGGATGTGGCACTTGGGGACACGGCCAGAGGTGGCCTTGGCCCTGCTGGGGGCTGGGTGGGCTCGGGGGTCTCTGAGGCTGTTCCAACCTCAACCATTCCTGGCTGTGGCTGCGTCTGGCCCTGGAGAGGTGCTGGGTGTGGGGAGCAGCCCGGAGGGCAGCAGGGCGCACGCACCGCTGTGCAGGGACAGGTGCCGCGTCGGCGTCGAGGCGCCGTCGAAAATGGCGCGGTCCAGGAAGTCGATGGTGGACTCGGTGTAAACAATCTGGAAGACTTGGCTGAGCAGGGAGCACAACTCCTCGGCACCCACCTGGGAACGAGCAGGGAGCTGTGGCAGATCCCAGAGGGAGATCCCCTCTCCCTTTGGCTCCGTGGGATGGGGAAACAATGAGCTCCATCACCTTCCCGGCATCCCAGCCCTCCTGCCCCTGGCAGCAGGAGCTGGGATGCTCCAGCATCAACCCAGGAGCCCCCCACATTCCATGCCCAGGCTCCTCCATGCAGCTCCCTGGGGTTTTGGCTCATCCCAGAGGGGTGCAGGTGCCCCAGGGAATGTCAGGGCTGGAAATGAGTGGAGTGAAACTCCACCCTCAGTGGAGATCAGAGAGGCTGGGACTGGAATCCTTGGATCCAGACACTGGATGAAACAAATTCCCAGGTCAGCACAGGGGAAACATCCCGATCAGCAAAACCTCATTGTGGGATTGTCCTCACGGATTCTGGGCTGCTGCAGAAGGCTCTGGCCGACAGGGACCAAGGGAAACAGTTCCTGGAGACCCTCTCGTATCCCAGGGTTGGGACAGGGATCAGGAACCCC
This sequence comes from Corvus moneduloides, assembly GCF_009650955.1. Taxonomy (NCBI): domain Eukaryota; kingdom Metazoa; phylum Chordata; class Aves; order Passeriformes; family Corvidae; genus Corvus; species Corvus moneduloides. The sequence continues at coordinate 488,956 of NC_045476.1, forward strand.
TCTCCAGGTGCTCCAGCAATGCCCAACCACACCTGGCATCCCTATATCTGGGCCTGTGTCCCACGAGGTGTGGGAGTGCAGGGAAGGATCCGGACATGCCACAGGACTTGGCCACTGTGGATCCAAGAGCCAGAAACCTCCCAGCAATCCCAGTGACTCTGAGCCCACGCTGAGGCGTTCCCAGGGTGTCCATGGAGCGGTGGGAGCCGTACCTTGTTCTCCGTGGCCAGGACCACCAGGCAACAGGACTCCAGGGGACCCCCGGCGCTCTCCGACAGCGAGCCCGACGTCAGCGCCTTGGAGCCCTCGGCACACAGGCTCTGGCTCGGCGAGATCCCGGGATCCTGAGCTGAGGGGAGAGGAGAGGTGAGGGAAAGGCAGGACAGGCAGGGGAGGGGAAGGGGTCCTGTAGGTGAGAAAGAGCCCTGAAGCAGGAGAATGGGATGAAAAGCCTCCAGTCTGGAGCTGCTTTTGACAGCTGTCTGGCTGTTTTCACAGTGCAGAATTCCATCACCAGAATTCCAGCCCCTGAGGCATTCATTCCTTTATTCCACAGCCTGTCCATGGGGTTTATTATCAGATAAATCCCTGGCTCAGCCCTCCCCAGCTCCCCGTTCCCAAACCACGCAGGTGTGACATGCACAGAGCTGCTCAGGACAGGGAATGAGGTGTCATGGAACCCTCATGGAATGCTTTGGGTTGGAGAGACCTTGAAGACCACCAAGCCCCACTCCCTGCCATGGGCAGGGACATCTCCCACTGTCCCAGGTGGCCCCCAGGAGGACAATCCCAACTCCATGGCCACAACTCACCTGTCTTGAGCACGACCAGGTGTGCAGAGTCATCCCGGATGTAGGACACGGAGGCGATGTCGTGGATGGGCACCCTGAGGATCAGGTCCTCCCCGTCCCTCCAAACCAGTTTGATGTTGTAGGCAGAGAGGCTGATGACGGCGTCGTGCTCCGGGGTCAGCTGCCCCGGGAGCTGATGGGCTCTCTGGAACACAGGGATTCACATGGATTTAGCCATGGAATGGTTTGGGTTGGAAGGAGCTTAAGGATTATCCAGGTCCCTACCATGGGCAGGGACACCTTCCACTATCCCAAGGTATTCCCCATTCAACCTGGCCTGGAACCCTTCAGTGGATGGGGCAGCCACAGCTTCCCTGGGGAATGCATTTGAGTCCCACACCACTCTCCCAGGGGTGTTTCCCCTTTGGGAACAGCTTTCCCTCCCACCAGGGAAGAGCAGGATGGAGGCCTCAGCCTGAAGGAAGCTCGGTGAGCTAGGATTTCTGCCTGCTGGGAGTCCCGGAGCAGCCGAGCGCTCACCTTGGCATTGTCGATCAAGTGCAGGATCTCTGTGCGGCTGGAGGGGTTCAGGTACCCTGGGATGGAGGTGAGCTGCCCTAAATACTGGGAGAGAAGAGCCAAACCATTACCACAGCATGCACACGATCCTGGACATGGCAGAATGAGTCATGGAGATGCTCCAAGGAAAACCTGGAAACGGGTGAGAGGTGGGAACGTGGGTGGAAAAAAGAGGCTCCACAGAAACCTCAGAGCCCCTTCCAGTGCCTAAAGGGGCTTCAGGAGAGCTGGAGAGGGACTTTGGACAAGGGGAATGAGTTCCCAGCGCCAGCTGGGATATTAGGAAGGCATTCCCAATGCTCAGGGCCCTTGTAGATACCTTGACTTCCTTCTCGATGTAGTCGTGGAGCAGCAGGTCGGGCTCCACGCGGTCGGGCAGCGCCACCACCACCGTGTGCAGCGGCCGCCGCTCCGTCACCTTCTCCTGCGCCTTCTTATCCCGGCCCTTCTCCCCCTTCAGGAACACTCGCTTGAACGGAGACACAATTCCAGGCTGGGAGAGGAACACCGGGATCAGGGTGAGAAGGGGAGTTTGGCACCAGAACTGGGGGGTCCAGCAACCCCAGCCCCTCCTGCCCAGCGACCCTCAAGCCCATCCTGCTGGTTTTGCCCCACGGACGCGCCAGGTTTGGAGCTGTAAATCCATGGCTTTCCACAGAAAACCCTTTTCCTGGCATACAACACAAGAGCTGAATGTTCTCACTACCAAAATACGGTGGTTCTCCCCCAAAGTCACCGTGTTCAACCTTCCAGGTAAGAGAAATACAACTCTTCTATGCTACAACATATTCCAGGTGAAGAGCGGGTCCAAAGGCACCCTCCACGGTTTTGTACCTCCCTGAGGATCTGCTACAGGTAGGAATGTTCCAAGGAGACCCCAAATAATGAGAAAATGACCCAGAAAGTGGAAAAATGGGAAATTCCAAACCTGAAGTGCCGGGTTTGGAAAACCACTGGAGCCAACACACAGGCTCCCAGCTGTCCCTCGGCATCGGCACGGGAATGCCATATGGATCTTGCCAAGCTCCACGCCGGACAAATGACTGGGAACATCCCCAGACTGCTCCAATTCCAGGTTTACCAGGTGGATGTTTGGAGGAGACAGACCCATGGCTGGATCTAGGAACTCCTTGGACATGTGGCTCCAATGTCCCATTCCCTGCTTCCCACCCCTCAGGACAACCACATCCTGCCTTTCCTGATCCTCATGGGCAAGAGAGAAGAATATGGGATCCAAAGGGGCAGAGAACATGCTTCCAGTGGTGAATTAATTAAATATAAACCAAGGAAAAGCTCCTGGAACACTGGGAATTACCAGCTCACGAGGACATTGAGGACAGCTCAGCCTGGAAAAACATCCCTTGGATCAGGAAGATAAAAATAAAGGGATCTTACAGGACAGAGAGGAGAGGAAGCAGCTCCACAGCCCTGCCTCAGGAGCAGCAGCGTGGATTTTTGGGAAGGATCCCAACACAGAGCATCCAGGAGGAGGACTCCATGACCCTCGATCAGGATATTCCATAATCCTGCCGAGGGGCTGCGATGCTGGAGAGAAGGAAATCCCGGACACAACAGGTCTGTTTACCAAGAACAGAGGTGTGGGGGCTCTCCAACTTGGGGATGTCCCATCTGGAATCTTGCCTGCCAGTGCCTAACGATCCAGCTCCATAGGAATCCTTCAGGAATCCAAAGCAGAGCAATGCAGGAACGTGCCACTGGGATCAAGGTCGTACCCAGACACTTCCCCCTCCACCAGGTAGGATCCAGATCCACCCCAATCCAGAGAAACCCCCCTTTTCCCCCCTAGGATGCGGCTGCATCTGTAGGGCCGGGATGATCCCCTGGCTGTCCTGGACGAGGAACTGGGGGCTCCAAACCCGAGGTGGAGGCACCTCCAGCTGTGACGCAGCCTGGAACAGCTTCTGCTTTTCGGGGCAGCCCAAACCCCAGCACCCACCTCGTCCTCCATGGAATTCCCACCAGGAGAGCAGGTCCAAGCTGTGCCGGGGGAGCCACGGGGGCCCTGGGGAGCGTTCTCCTTGTTCTGGGGGTGCCGGAACCGAGGCGTTTGGGGCCGGAAGTGCCACGGCCACAGCTTCCTCTGTCCCACGTGACAGATCGAGCTGGGGAGGGAACCAGGGCCGGGGCACGAGCCCATTCCCTGCTCCCATCCCACCTCCTGCACCCCTAAATCCCTGTGAACGCCCCAAATCCTTCATCCTTCGCCATTACCACACCCAGGAGGGAAACCCCCCATCCCAAGGCACGTTGATCCCTGGTTTCTCTTCCAAGCTCAGAGCTGTTTTGTTCCAACACCTGGCTGGATCCCAGGTGCTGCTCCCAGAGGCTTTTCCAATCTTAATGATCCCATGGCCCATTGAGTCCATGGGATGTAAAGCTTCTTCCTGCCCAGAGCAGCTGTGGCTGCCCCTGGATCCCTGGAAGTGTCCAAGGCCAGGCTGGATGGGGCTTGGAGCAGCCTGGGACAGTGGCAGTTCCTCCACCACCCCAATTCCTGATCTCCCAGCAAACACATCTGCCCTGCCCCTGCATCCCACAGCACAGACACTCCAAAATCCACTTTATTCGGCCCCACAAAGAGCAGAGGGGCTCCAGCCCTGGGGCAGCTCCGGGGCCTCCTCTGGGCTCTCTCCAGCAGCTCCAGGTCCTGGTGCTGTTGGCCCCGGGGCTGGGGCAGCTCTGTAGGTGGGGTCTCACCTGAGTGGGCAGAAGGGCAGAATTCCCCTTTCCTGCTGCCCACGCTGGGGCTCAGCCCAGGGCACGGGGCTGGATATTCGGGATAACAAAGGAATTTCAAGAAGAATTTCCCCCAAAGATACAACTTCGAGCTCAGCAACTCCATGGCTCAGGAGGGAAATGCCAAAGCAGCTGCTGGAAGAGGCAAAAGGCACCAACCTCAGTTATCCAGGGCATCCCTGAGCTGGAAAAGCTGGGAATTCCATGCTAACAGCTGAATACACAGAGAAATCCCTCAGGGAAACCGTGCAAGCTTTGGCTCACTGGCAGCCGCTGCACGGATTCCAGAGTCAGACCAGAAGGGAAATCATTCCCAGAAAATCCACCCCCACCCACACTTCTGGGCACGCTGGGAGCACCCATCCTCACCTGAGGCTCCCAGGTGTGACACCAAGTGCTCCCAGCCCTGGGCAGGTTCCCACGGCACAGACAGAATTCCGGACGGATCCATCCTGCCTCACAAGACTTGTGGATAATGGCTTTTTACCCCAGGACAGCTCCACAATCCCACTGCGATAGCCACAAGTGAGATCCAGGGAACATGAGCTCCTGGAAGGAATTCCAGGGCTCCAGTTTAAGCCAGTTCAGACTTTACCCAAAGCCAGGCTGGGATTTTCCTCCTCGTCCCAACCAAACCTGCCCTGAAATCCCTTTGGATCAGCACTGAGAGAACTCAATTCCTCCATTTCAGCCCAGAATGCTGCTGGAATGATCCACAGAGTGGGAAAAGCAGGAAGAAGAGTTTTCCCTGCAGCTGGAACAGAGGAGGAAGACAAAGATGGATCTTCCCGTCTCTGTAGCCACAGGTATCCAGGTTTAACGGTGATCCACAGGCAGCAGCTCCAAGGGTTAATTACCCACCACAACGATGGAAAACCTGCTCCGAGGAGGCTCCATAAGGCCGTGGATCAGCCCAGGAGATGCCACAGCCACGCCACTCCCCGGTCCCCAGCTCAGCCCCGCTCCAGAGGGACTAGGGGAGCTCCTGATCCATCGGGATCAGGGACACAAGGAACACAAGTGGCATTACCCAGGTGGGATAAAAGGGGTGGGGGGACCAGCCCAACGTGTCCCTGGGGAAGGGAAGGAGGGAATGATCCAGGCTCTTCCCAGTGCCAGGAAATAAAGTGGGATGCCCCAGGTGAGACACACCTGAGCTCAGCCTAAGAACCCCTGGAGCCTTGGGCAGGATCATCCTGTCTCCAGGTGGAAAATTCCTCCCCCAGTGGTGCTGCTGCTCCTGCAGCATCTCCCCGGGTCACCTGATGGCATCATGGGGCTTTCATTCCCAAATCTGACTGTCTGGGAAGCCTGGATGCCAATCCCCCAAAAATCCCACCCAGTTTTACTCATTTTGGGAATGTTTTGCTCAGCTCCAGGCAGAGCTTCAGCAGGAACCTGCTGCCACCTCCCGGGGTCCCTGCGAGGTCAGGGACTCCCAAAATATCCAATTTCTCCCCAAAACTATGGGATCAAATCCATCCTCCCGCTCTAGGCGTGCGGAGCAGCTCCGCCTCAGCCTCTCCCAGAGGACACAGAAATGGGTTGAAAGGAGGGAAATCAGGGCACCACAGGCACGGTTGGAGCAGTCGACCCCGGGAGGCATAATAAAGGCATAAATTAATGGATGTATAAATTAAATTAATTTGCATCAGTAATAATTTAAACAAATTAACAAACTCATAAATTAATCGCTCCATAATTAACAACCCTATCAATTAATAGCCTTCTCCAACCCCAGATTCAGAGCGGGAGGTTTATGGGTGGGTGCTCTGGGTACACCCCCGGGACGGGGCTGCGGGCAGATTCTCCCGCGAAGTGGAGGTCGGGTAACTCCCGGGAACGGGCTCCGGAAAAGCCCCGGGAGGGCTCCCGGCCGGGCTGAGAGACCCTCGGGGGGGCACAGCGCGACCCCCGGCTGTCCCTCTGCCCCCCGGACCCCCGCTCTCACCTTCTTGCCCTTCTTGCCCTCCTCCTCCATGGCTCCGGCGGCGGCCCGGGCCCCCCCCGGGGCATCCCGGCCCGGGTGAGCGGCGGGGCCTCAGCGCGCGGCGGCGGCGGCCATGGCCCGCCCGGTTCCCGCTCCAGCCCCGCTTCCCGTTCCCGCTCCCGTTCCCGCTCCCGCTCCCGGCGCCGCCTCAGCGCCCGCGGCTCGGCCCCGCCGCCATCTTGGGCGGCGCCTTCCCGTGACGTCATCGCCCCGCCGCCGGGGGGAGACGAGCGCGGCGCGCCTGCGCCAGACCGCCGGCAGCGCAAGCCACGCCCACCGCTGAAACCACGCCTTCATTTGCATCAGACTGACGACCACGCCCACACGTTGAGACCACGCCCCTTTCCCCGCCTCCACGGTGACGTCATCTCTGCGGTGACGGGCACCGCCCTCGAGTCACGCCCCCCTCCCTGGCCCCGCCCACACCGTGCTCTACACGCGCTGACGCCATCACCACGCCGCGTCGCGATGACGTCATCAGGAGGTGCGCGCTTTCTCAGCCATGGCGGCCGCAGGAGCAGGTGAGGGCGGCGTGGCGGCCCGGCTGCATCCGCCGCCATCCGCGCGCGGGGCCGCCACCGCGAGCCGCGGGACCACCGATGGCTCCCGGGGCCGCGCGCGGTGCGCCGCGTCCCGCCCGTCGGGCCCCGCCGCGATCGTGAGGGGCCGCGGGGCGAGGTGCGTTCTGGGGAGGGCTCCCGGGAGTGTCCTGGGGTATCCCGGGGCTCGAGGCTACCCCGGGAGCCGTTTCCCGCCGCAGGCTCCAGCATGGGGGGGCCTGGCGTGGCCCCTGCCATTCCTGTAGCGCTGCCAGAGCATCCCGGTGTTGTTTGAGGCCTCTCCCGGCGCTTCCCGGGGGCGGTCATAGAAGCCCCGGACATGCCCGGGCTGGGGAGGGAGCTGAGCGGGACATGGCGGGACTGGGGGAGCCAGAAACACCCGGGCGCGGGGCCGGTGACATTCCTGCCCTTTCCCGTTCCAGGCTCCTGCTCCGAGGATCCAGAGGCATTCAGGAAGCCACCAGGAAGAAGGAAGTGGATTCAAGGCACCTGACACCGTTTTTAGCCTAATTTTGATTAATTAAGGCTACCAAGGCCTCGGTCCCTCGTCTCCCGGGGCTAAAATCCCGCGGGAATGCCGTGACCTGGCACATGGAGCTCTGTCGTGGCAGGACTTGTTCATCGACACCGCCTGCCCAGGTGAGGGTCAGCCCCAGCTCTGCCAGTGCTCCTTGGCTGCCCAGGGGGAGTCTCCAGGGCTGGAATGCTGTGGGAATGCTGGGGAGTTTGGCTCCTTGGAGCCCAGGTGGGTGCTGGTGTCACATGGGCTGCGGAGCCACGTTCCTGGGCTGTCCCCGTGTCCCCCAGCAGGGCATTCCTGGGGTGACACCAACCTGCCAGTGCTTCTCGAGGCTTCTGGAGAGCCCGGGATCCGCCGTGTCCGGGTGCCCACGGCTCTTCCCGCCGCAGGCTCCAGCATGGGGGGGCCTGGTGTGGCTCCCACCATTCCTGCAGCGCTGCCAGAACATCCCGAGGCCGTTTGAGGCCTCTCCCGGCGCTTCCCGGGGGTGGTTATGGAAACCTCGGACATCCCCAGGCCCAAAGAATATTTGGGGAAAATGGCGGGGGGGGGGGGGGGGGGGACAGGGGCAGCAGGGTCAGTGACATTCCCTCCCTTCCTAATTCCAGGCTCCCTCCATGCTGATCCAGGAAGCCACCAGGAAGGAGAAAGTGGGTGCAACAGACTTGTCACCGTAATTAATGCAGTTCTGGTTAATTAACACTGCCAAACCCGGCACAAGGTGCGTGCTGGGTGCCACCTGCCAAGGCCTCGACAGCCTGTCCCACCCTTCCCAGGCCAGTGCTGTTATCCCATGGGGATGTATCCAGTGGCCGTGGATGGAAGGAGAAGCTGGAGCAGCGTGGCAAATTGCCCGTGGAAGAACAAGGATTCCATGACACCAAAATCAGGGAATTAAACACAAACCCGTAGGTTTTCCATGTTTTGATTCCAGAGGTTTTTTTCTTTTTGTTTTAAGTAAAAAGGGATTAAAATGGGGCTTCAGTGGGAGGGGAAGGAGGTGCTCCAGGTGCTGGAGCAGGGACCCACCCTGTGTCCCCAGTGCCACCTGGACTTGCTGTCCCCATGTCCCAGGTTCAGGTGGCCCCTGTGACCCCATCTCCCTGAACCGCAGTGTCCCAATATCCATGGGTCCTGGTGTTCCCATGTCCCAGATCCTGATGGTTCCAGTGCCTCTGTGCCCTGCTGTCCCCAAGCCCCAAATGCCCATGAGCCCCAGTGCCCAGGATAACCAGAGTCCCAATGTCCCTGGGTCCTGATGTCCCCGTGTCCCTGTGCTTGTGTCCTGTGTCCCCAGTCCCCGGTGTCCGTGTGGCTGATGAGCCGGACAGGCTGCCCAGGGCGCAATTCCCAGCTGGAAGAAGGCGGCTCTGGTGTGCTCCTTCTGGGAGCTGCTGAGGAGCTCCCCCCTGTACCAGAACCTATCAAACAGTTCCGTTAGTGGCTCAAATAATTACATTAATGGATCAGTTAATTAGTGGAGCAGATAATTACATTAATGGGTTAAATACATCAGTGGAGTATTGTAGGATAAACCCCCATTACTCTGATTGATCCACGTTGTTGGAACAGCCCTGGGGAGAGAACGAGGCATCCCTGGGACCACCGAGGCGTCCTGGAGCCCAAAATACACAACACGACACTGGGGGGACCGGGGAAGGTGGGGAAGAGGGTAATTAACGGGGTAATTAATTAACGGCACCCCGTCAGGGGAGGCCTTGAGGGGCTGGGGAGGGCCCGGGTAGCGCTGGTTGCCACAGCAACCACCCCGCCCCCCCGGGGGCGGAGCTTCGCCGTGACACCACCCGTGTCCTCCAATCAGCGAGCGAGGCGTCTCCATGGTAACAGCGCTTGTCCCGCCCCGAGCGGGCGTGGCCTCGCCGTCACCCGTGGTTACGGGCGGGGCGTTGCCATGGGAACTGAGCCGGAAGTGTCGCGCGGACTCGGTGTCCCGTGAGCCCCCGCGCGCGGTTCCGGCGGGCCGGGCCGTGCCGGGATCGGGAGCGGGGCCGGGATCGGGCCGGGATGGAGGCCGTGCCCCGCATGCCCATGATCTGGCTCGACCTCAAGGAGGCCGGGGAGTTCGCCTTCAACGCCGCCGTCAAGAAGGTCGGGCCGGGGAAGGGGCGGCGGGGCCTGCGGGGGCCGGGAGGGGCCGGGGAGGGGCGGGGTGGGGCGGGGGGGTTTGGGGTCTGTGAGGGGCGGGGGGGGAGCGAGAAGGAGAGGTCTGGGCTCCTTTGAGGTGCTCAGAGAAGAGGAAAAAGGCGGTCGGGATGCCTGGGGGGGTCCCTGCAGCCGTCGGGAGTCGCAGGTGGGGGGGCTTTGGATCAGGACGGGGGCACGGGGGGCGTGAGACGACGGGACCCCCCTTCCCCGAGCCCACCGAGGGCCGGGGGATTCCGCCTTGTCCCTGCCACCCCCGTGGGGACCTGATTAATCAGTCACTTAATTAACAGCTGTGAACAAGCTCCACCCCTGCCCGGCGCTTCCCGTGCCACGGGATTTATGGATGGGGAGGATTCGGGGGGTCCCGCGGCGTTTGTGTCGCTCCCCTCGCGATTTTGTGGGGGCCGCAGGCGGCCCCTGGGAATGGCCCCACCCTGCCTCACCCTGGGGGCCGGGGGGACCTTCTCCCTGCCCAGAACTCCCTTTTCCAGCCATAGCCCTTCCCTGATCCCATCCCGTGGGCGTGAAGCTCCTCCTTGGGAGCCACCCCAGCCCGGCCCGGTGTCCTCCCTCCCCATCAGCCTCTCCGGGGCCTGGAGGGGCTCCGGGCCTCTCACGCTCTCCCCTTTTCCAGTTTGTCCTGAAGAACTATGGGGAGAACCCGGAGAACTACAACGAGGAGCTGCGGAAGCTGGAGCTGCTCCGGCAGGTGAGGGGGGACCGCCCGGGGGGCTCTGGGATGGCTCTGCCGACCCCCCCCCAGGCCGGGGGCTGGGCCTTGGCTGCTCCCCTCCCTCTCCTGTGTCCCAAGGAGCAGCTCTTGGATGATCCCAGTGATCCAGGAGCCGTGAGCTGCTGGGTGGGGGGAGCAGGGACAACTCCTGGCGGTGGCCCTCGGGTCCCCAAAGCCCAGGGCGGTCCCAGCAGGCCCAGAGTGGGGGGGTCCAGACACCCCCAGCCCAGCACTGGGATTTGTGCTGAAGCAGGAGGGCAGGAAACCTTCCCAGGTGCTCCTGCTGTTCCCTCCTCTCCCAGTGTGCCCCAGGACACCCAAATCCCTGTGGTTCTCCCACCCCTGGGAGCTGTGCCAGGAGTGCAGAGCCTCCTTTTCCCACTCTGGATCCATAACGTGGCTCCCTCGGCCTCGTTTTTGGGAGAACTCTCCTGCTCCCGAGGTGTTCCCGGAGGCCTCGCCTCATCCCAAGCAGCCTCATGGTGCTGTTCCTGCCTGGAACGTGTCCCCAGAGCCTCTCCCTGTTCCTGTCCTGTTCCTAGAGCGCCGTCAGCGTTCCCAGGGACTTCGAGGGCTGCAGCACCTTGCGCAAGTACCTGGGGCAGCTGCACTTCCTGCAGAGCCGCATCCCCATGGGCAACGGGCAGGATGCCGCTGTGCCCGTCACCTGGTGAGGGGCTGGGGGCACGGGGATGGGGGCTGAGCCTGGCAGGACGTGGCCGTGCCCATTCCCTGGAGAGGGGCTGCTCCAGGAACCCCCTGGGGAATGGGGTCCTGTCCTGGGTGGCCCAGGGGGGTCCCAGGAAGCCCCTGGGGGATGACAGTGTCCTGCCCGGGGTGGGACAGGGGTGGCCCAGCAACCTCCTGGAGAATGGGGTCCTGCACAGGGTGGGACAGGGGGATCCCAGGGAACCTTTGGGGAATGGGGTCCTGCACAGAGGGGTCCTGGGGACCCTTGGGGAATGGGGTTCCCTATAAATCCTCCTCCTGGAAGAATCCCTGGTTGCTCCCTGTCCTGTGCCCCTTTTCCCCCAGGACTGAGATCTTCTCGGGCAAGGCAGTGACACATGAGGACATCAAGTACGAGCAGGCCTGTGTCCTCTACAACCTGGGTGAGCGCCTGGCTTCCCACAGGTTTGGGCCTCCCTGGTCCAAGCCCCCATTCCTGGGGGTGTCAGGGTGTCCCTGCCCCACTGAGCCCCGGCCTGTCCCCACAGGAGCTCTGCATTCCATGCTGGGAGCCATGGACAAGCGAGTGTCCGAGGAGGTAACGACCCGGCAGCCCTCGGGGCCAGCTCTGTCCCTCCTGGGTGTGACAGGGCAGGGACTGTCCTGTGCTGGGCACTGTCAGGAACTGGAATCGGGACAGGTTTGGGGTCTCCAGGGACAGGACACTGAGGGGCTGGAGTGTGTCTGGAGATGGCAGCGGAGCTAGGAAGGGGTGCAGCACCAGGAGGGACTGAGGGATGAGGAGACTCAGGGGGAACCTTGGAGACAGGAGAGGGCAGCTGGGGCAGGGGTCAGGCTCTGCTCCCAGGGAACAGGGACGGGAGGAGAGGGAACGGCCTCAGGCTGTGCCAGGGGAGGCTCAGGTTGGATATTGGGAACATTCCTTCCCCAGAAGGGCTGTCTGGCCCTGGCACAGCTGCCCAGGGCAGGGGTGGAGTGCCCATTGCTGGAGGGATGTAACATCCATGTGGATGTGGCACTTGGGGACATGGTCAGGGATGGCCTTGGCGGTGCTGGGGGCTGGGTGGACTCCGTGATCTGGGAAGTCTTTTCCAAGCCCAACAGTTCCATCCTCTCAGGGCATGAAAGTTTCCTGCACCCACTTCCAGTGCGCCGCGGGCGCCTTCACCTACCTGCGAGATCACTTCCCACATTCCTACAGCGTGGACATGAGCCACCAGATCCTCAGCCTCAACATCAACCTCATGCTGGTAGGCACTGGGGGCACTGGTGGTACTGGGACACCTCAGGTGTGTCCGTAGGGTTGGTGTTCCCTGAGGATCCCAGGAGATGGGACCCCAGTGTCCCCCGAGGGGCTCTCTCCCAGGGGGGGAAGGAGGTTTTGGGATGCACTGGGGGATCGAGGAAGGCTCAGTGCCCTTCCTCAGGGCTGGGATTCCCTGTGCAACATCCACGCTGGGAAAGGGGCTGGAGCCAGTGGAACTGGGACACTGAACATTCCCCTCTTGTCTCTGGCAGGGCCAGGCACAGGAGTGTCTCCTGGAGAAGTCCATGCTGGACAACAGGAAGAGCTTCCTCGTGGCCCGGATCAGTGCCCAGGTGAGCTCCAGGAGCTGCTCCCAGCACGGCCCTGCTCCCGCTGCTCCGAGATCAGGAGCTGGAGAGGGACTTGGGGCAAGGGCCTGGAGTGACAGGACACAGGGAATGGCTTCCCACTGCCAGAGGGGAGATGTGGGGGGAGTATTGGGAAGTCCTGGCTCTGAGGTGGGTGAGGGACTGGAATGGATTTCCCAGAGCAGCTGTGGCTGCCCCTGGACCCCTGGCAGTGCCCAAGGCCAGGCTTGGAGCAGCCTGGACTGGTGACAGGTGTCGCAGCGATGTCACAAGTCCCTGGCTCTGGTCCCAAATGCATCCCTGAGTTCCCCCAGCCATTTCTCTGGGTGATCCGAGTCCTGGGGCCGGTGCTGGTGATTCCCCCTTCCGTGTCCTGCTCTGGCCCCCCTGGGATCCGGCATTCCCGGGTTCTCCCCTGTCCCTCTCCACAGGTGGTGGATTACTACAAGGAGGCCTGCCGGGCACTGGAGAACTCAGAGACGGCCTCGCTGCTGGGCAAGATCCAGAAGGATTGGAAGAAACTGGTTCAAATGAAGATCTATTATTTTGCTGCTGTGGCCCACGTGAGTGGGGGGAACTGGGGCTGGGGGGGCTCTCCCTGTGCTCCCATCCCACCTCGGGATGCTCCTGCCAGCTTTGGAGCAGCTCTGGCCACTCCCTGGGTTTTTCCTCCTCCTCTCAAAGCTCTCCCTGGAGTTACAGAGCTCTGATCCCAGTTTTTTTCCAGCTGCACATGGGGAAACAGGCCGAGGAGCAGCAGAAGTTTGGGGAAAGGGTAAGTGGGGCCGCTTCATCCCCTCCAGCCGTGGTCCTGGGAAGGGGGTCGGGTCCTGGAAGAGGCTGCGTATCCACAGCCGTGTCCTGTGTGCTGCCAGGGCCTGGGTGCTCTGGGAAAGCTGTGGGCAGCTCTGGTGTCCCTGTTCAGAGCCAGGACAGTGCCTCCCGTGCTGACCCCAATTCCCGCTCTCCCGCAGGTCATCTACTTCCAGAGCGCTCTGGATAAGCTCAACGAGGCCATCAAGCTGGCAAAGGTGTGTTCCTGCTGTCTGGGACTGCAGGCTTCCCACTTCCCAGCTGGGCCCTGAGCTGCCAGGCTGGCAGGAGGGGGACTGGGATTGGTCTAGGAGGCTCAGCTGCCTCCAGGCCTCTCCGCTCATGGCAGGAGCGCTCGGACAGCGATTCCCACTCTCAATTCCACAGGGGCAGCCTGAAACCGTGCAGGAAGCTCTGAGGTTCACCATGGATGTCATCGGTGGGAAGTGAGTCTGTGGGGTGCCCTAGGATGTATCCATGCTTTTCCAGGGGTCGGGAATGTTGGTGGACAGGGAGCCTGGGGAGCGTTCCCACTGTCCTGACATGCAGAGCCCAGCACTGCCCCAGGCCCTGGGGACGGATGGCTGCTGTGGGAATTGCTGCATCAATCCCAGGAGGCCCAGGGGGCTGAACCCATTGGGAGCAAGCTCAGGGGGCCAGGAATGCCCCCCACTCCTTCTCTTCCAGCATCACTTCCCATTTCCAGGTACAATTCAGCCAAAAAGGACAATGACTTCATCTACCACGAGGCTGTGCCTGCGCTGGACACTCTGCAGTCCGTCAAAGGTCGGGGGCTTTGGGACCCCTGGGGACAGGGATCGGCTGGGATGGAGCAGGAGGATCCGTTCGGGAGCGATCCCAGCCCGGGGTGTGTCCCGCAGGTGCCCCCCTGGTGAAGGCTCTGCCCGTCAACCCCACGGACCCCGCGGTCACCGGCCCTGACATCTTCGCCAAGCTGGTGCCCATGGCTGCCCACGAGGCCTCGTCCCTGTACAGGTGTGTCCGGGCTCCGGCCAGAGCACACGGGATGGGGTGGGATGGGGTGGGATGGGGTGGGATGGGATGGGATGGGGGTCTGGAGCCTGGTGGGGATTTCCTGCACTCACAGAATGTTCTGTCCTGTCCTGTCCCAGCGAGGAAAAGGCCAAACTGCTGCGGGATGTGATGGCCAAGATTGAAGCCAAGAACGAAGTGCTGGAGTACGTGAGGGGCCCGGCCCTTCCGCCCCACGGGGTCCCGGTGCTCCCGAGCCTCTGCAAGGGGGGACACTGCCAACCCCTTAGGGGCCCCTCTGTGTCCCACAGCCAGTTCATGGACTCCATGCAGCTGGACCCCGAGACCGTGGACAACCTGGACATGTACAACCACATCCCGCCCGTGCTGATGGAGAAATGCGCCGCGCTCAGCGTGCGCCCAGACACCGTCCGCAACCTCGTCCAGTCCATGCAGGGTGAGGGCTCCGGGACCCTGGGGCTGGCACTGCTCCCTGCCTGGGGCTGGCACTGCTACCTGCCTGGGGCTGGGGGTTCTGAGGGTGGCACTGCTCCCTGCCTGGGGCTGGCACTGCTCCCTGCCTGGGGCTGGGGGTTCTGAGGGTGGCACTGCTCCCTGCCCAGGCTGTTGGGAATGTTCTCACCGATGGCTGGTTCTGTGCTGGCATAAATTCCTGAATCCCAAAGCATTTTCCCTGTTGGATGGGAGGAGGGATGACCCCAAGGGGATGGGTGCCCACGAGCCCAGCATGCCAACACCTGGGCTGCCGTGTCCCTGCCTCTGGCTGCCGGGTTTATTCCTGGAGCCGCCGTGTCCACGCCTGGCCCAACCCCCACCAGCCCCCCCCCCCCCGTGTCCCCCCAGTGCTCTCTGGGGTCTTCACCGACGTGGAGGCGTCGCTGAAGGAGATCCGGGACCTGCTGGAGGAGGACGAGGCGCAGGAGCGGAAGCTGCAGGAGCTGCTGGGGAGGGTCCCGCCGGCGCCGGGGTCCCCCCCGGGGCTGGCCGAGGTGAGCAAGGAGTGCTCCAAGTACCTGGAGCTGCACGAGAAGGCGAGTTTCACCAACACCGAGCTGCACCGCGCCATGAACCTGCACCTGGGCAACCTGCGCTTGCTCGGCGGCCCCCTGGAGCAGGTCCGGGCCGCGCTGCCCACCCCCACCCTCTCCGAAGGTGAGTCCTGGCCTGGGGGGCTGGACGAGGCAGGGCTGTCCCCCTTGTGTCCCCCCAGGGGAGTGGCAGTGCCCCTAGGCTGGGGAGGAAGGGCTGCCCTCCCTGTGCCCCCCTCGGTCCCCGTGTGTCACCTGGCACTGGCACCGTCCGTGTGAGGGGGGTGGGGGCTTGTCCCCCAGGAACGTGCAGAGTGGGTCCTGTTCGGGGACAAAGGGGACAGAGAGTGTCCCAGCCAAGGCCTGGCTGCGCAGATCCCACCCCGCGGGTTCCCTGCGGTTCCTCGGGATCCGGCCCCGCCCCTGACCCCGCCCCACCTCCAGACGACAAACAGGTGCTGCAGAACCTGAAGCGGATCCTGGCCAAGGTGCAGGAGATGCGGGACCAGAGGCTGTCCCTGGAGCAGCAGCTGCGGGAGATGATCCAGAAGGACGACATCACCACCTCGCTGGTCACCACCGACCGCTCCGAGATGAAGGTGGGCTTGGGACACCCCCTGTGTCCCACTCAGGGACCGCTCTGTCCCAGGGCCCTGCAGACCCTCCCGTGTCCCCTCCCGTGTCCCGGCAGAAGCTCTTCGAGGAGCAGCTGAAGAAGTACGACCAGCTCAAGGTGTACCTGGAGCAGAACTTGGCTGCCCAGGAGAACGTGCTCAAGGCCCTGACTGACGCCAACGTCAAATACGCGGCCGTGCGCAAGGCCCTGGCCGAGGTGGAGCACAAGTGAGTGGGGAGGAGGGGTCCTGCTGCCCCGGGGGGGTCTCAGTGCCCAGGATCAGCCCTCACCCTGGGACAGGTGTGGGGCCACTGCCAGCTTCTCCTGTCCCACCGCACTGCCAGGGCCGTGGTGGCTTTGTCCTGTCCCTGTGCCCAATCCCAGCGGGAACTGGAGGGTTCCTCAGGTGCCTGGAGCCAGTGCCCGCCTTTACGCTGGCACTGCATCCCGCTGAGCCCCTCCGTGCCCCCCTCCCAGGTGGAACACAACCGTGCAGACCCTGGTGGCCTCCTACGAGGCCTATGAGGACCTGATGAAGAAGTCCCAGGAGGGGAAGGATTTCTACACGGACCTGGAGGGGAAGGCGGCCAAGCTGCTGGAGCGGGCGCGGGCCGCATGCCAGGCCAGCGAGGCGCACCGGCAGCAGCTGCTGGAGAGGTGGGTGGGCACAGACCCGGGCTGGGGGGCCAGTGAGACCCCCGGGGGGTGAGAGGGGCCTGTGGGAGCTGTGGGTGGTGGCCTGGGGGGCTCCTGGGGCCCATGGGGCAATGGCAGGGCAGCACCCGGCCCCACACTGAGCCCCCCTGCCCCCTCAGGGAGCTGAAGAAGCAGCCGCCCCCCCGGCCCACGGCCCCCAAGCCCCCCCTGCAGAAGAAGCCACTGGAGCTGGAGGCCGGGGGCCCCGAGGCCGCCGAGTTGGGCTCCCTGGTGCTGTCGGAGCTGCCGGAGGAGCTGCGGAGCCTTCCCCCGGAGCTGCTGCCCGGGCCCCTGGCCCAGCTGCCCCCCCCAGCGCTGGCCGCCCTGGCCGGGGGGCTGCGGGCCCCCGAGCCCTACATGCTGCCCGGGGGCGTGGCCAGCGCCCCACTGCCCCCCCTGGCCCCCACGCCCCCCTTCCCGGGGCACTACCGCCTGCCCGGGCCCCCCGCCGTCCCCAGCCCCTTTCCTCCCACCGGGGGCGTCCCGGGGCAGCTCCTGCAGCCCTCGGCCCCGGCCGGGCCCGCCCCCAGCTCGGCCGCCCCTCAGCTCTTCCCGGCCGCGCCCCTGATCCGCGCCCCGGGACAGCCGGGCTTTGGGGGGGGCCCCCACGTGCTGCCCCCGCACTCGTCCCCCCAGCACGGGCCCCTGCCCGCCCCCGCCTACGGCCTGGGCCAGCCCGGGGCAGCCCCCGGCCCGCTCCGGCCCCCCGTGCCCGGGGCAGCCCCCGTGGGTGCCCAGCCGGGGGTGGGTGGCCCCGAGCCCCCGGGCACGCGCCCGGCCACCACCACGGTGGACAGCGTCCAGGCCCCCATCTCCAGCTGCTCCGTGCCCCCCCGGGGACCCCCGGGCCCCTTCCTGCCCCCCCAGCGCCCGGGGGGCCCCCCGGCCCCCTTCCCCTACACTGCGAGGGGGGTTCAGCCCTTCGGGGCACCGGCTCAGGCCCCTTTTCCCCCGGCACAGCCCCCGCCCGCCTTTGCTCAGGGCCACCAGCACTTCCCCCCAGGTCCCTTCATGCCCCCGGGCCGAGCCCAGGCCCCTCTGCCCTTCCAGCAACCCCCCCGCGTCCCCCTGGCACCCCCGGCCCAGTTCCCCCAGCAGCCCTTCACCGGTCCCGGGGGGCAGCTGCCCCCCCCGGCCCCGGGGCAGGCCCCGCTGCCCCCCCAGCTCTACCAGCTCCCCGGGCAGGACCAGCTTCCCCCCACGGGCCTCGCCCCGCACCCGGGGGCCGTGCCCTTCCCCAGGACCCCTGCCCAGAACGGCCCCCCGGCCCTGGGGGGGCTCCAGCCGGTGCCCCCCGGGTCCCCCGCCCTGCCCTTCTGCCCCAGCCCGGCCCCCCCCAGCGCTCAGCTGCCCCCCGGGACCATGGCCCTGGGCCCCCCCGCGCCCGCCCCGCCCAGCCAGGCCCCCTCTCCCGGCCCCGTGCCGGGCCCCGTGGTGGTCCAGGGCCCGCTGGTCCCGTCCCCGGCCCCGTCCCCGTCCCCAGCCCTGCCCATGCAGCCCCCGGCGCCGCGCCCCCCTCCCGCGCTGCCCCCGCCGGGCGCCGGGGACTCGCCGTTCTCTCGGCAGAGCCCCTGCCCCGCCGACCTGCTGTCGTCCAGCCCCGAGAGCCAGCCCGGCGGCTCGGCCGCGCCCGGGGGGCTGCTGCAGCCCACTAAGGCGGGGCTGCAGGAGGGGCAGCGGCCCCGGGCCGTGCAGCTCATCGAGGCCGACCCGTACGCGGAGCCCGAGCGCGTCCGGCGGCTGCTGGCGGAGCTGGAGCAGTTCCGCGCCCTGGCCGAGCGGCTGGAGCGGCCCGCGCCCGGCGGCGGCTCCGAGCTGGACGCGCTCTGGAAGGAGCTGCAGGAGGCCCAGGAGCGCGACGCCCGGCAGCGCTCCATCGCCATCGCCCGCTGCTACTCCATGAAGAACCGGCACCAGGACATCATGCCCTACGACCGCAACCGCGTCGTGCTGCGCTCGGGCAAGGACGACTACATCAACGCCAGCCGCGTGGAGGACCTGTCCCCGTACTGCCCCGCCCTCATCGCCACCCAGGCCCCTCTGCTCGGCACCGCCGCCGACTTCTGGCTCATGATCTACGAGCAGAAGGTGTCCGTGGTTGTCATGCTCGTGTCCGAGCAGGAACTGGACAAGGTGCGTCCTGTCCTGGGTGCAGGGACGGCCGGGCGGGGCCCCGGGGTTCGGACACCCTACCCGGTGCCCGTGGCCGGGTGTCAGCAGGCCCTGTGGGTCCCGAGGGTCCCCGGGGTGTGCTGACGGCCCGTCCCGCGGCAGAAGGTGCTCCGGTACTTCCCGTCGGAGCGGGGCCAGCCCGTGGCGCAGGGCCCCCTGACCCTGGTGCTCACCAGCCTGCGCGTGACCCCCACGCACGTGGAGCGGATGCTGACGCTGCAGTACCGCGACCAGAGCCTCAAACGCACCGTGGCCCACCTCCAGTTCACCTCCTGGCCTGAGCTGTACGCGGAGGGGCGAAGGGAGGGGGCTTGGGGAGTCCCGCTGCGGTGGGGGAGGGTGGGGGGCCCTGGGAGCCCCGATCGGGGGCAGGTCCGGGACCACAGCTCCGGAGTGGGGGAGGGTGTTTGGGCAGCCTCCGAGGGGGGGCTGAGTGCAGAGAGCCCCCGAGCCAGTGTGTGCTCCCCACCCCCAGGGGCCTGCCCGACAGCAAGGGGAGCCTCCTGCGCTTCATCCAGGAGGTGCACGGCCATTACCTGCACCAGCGCCCGCTGCACACCCCCGTCGTGGTGCACTGCAGGTGAGCGGGGCCAGGAGCTCCTGAGGGGGGGAGAAGGGCTCCCCTCTCATCTCCCGGGGCTGTCACGGCTCGGGGGTCTCTCCGCAGCTCCGGCGTGGGCCGCACCGGCGCCTTCTGCCTGCTCTACGCCGCCGTGCAGGAGGTGGAGGCTGGGAACGGCATCCCGGACCTGGCGCAGCTGGTGAGGCGGATGCGGCAGCAGCGCAAGCACATGCTACAGGAGAAGGTACTGCGGGGCTGCACCCCCGGGCGTGAGGCAGGGGCTGCGCCCTCGGCTCTCACCGTGTCCCTTCCCTGCAGCTGCACCTCAAGTTCTGCTTCGAGGCCGTCTTGCTCCACGCCGAGCAGGTGCTGCTGCGCCACGGCGTGGGCGGCCCCGCCCTGGCCAAGCCCCCAAACAGCACCTCCCCCAAGGTGGGTGTAGGAGGGTGTCGGGGGCTTTTGGGGAGCTCTGCCATTCCCAGGGCTCACGGGGCCGCTCTCCCGCCCCCCAGCTCTACCTCCAGCAGGACCCGCAGGACCTGGTGCTGGGGGGGGATGTGCCCATCAGCTCCATCCAGGCCACCATCGCCAAGCTCAGCATCAAACCGGGGGGGCCCAGCACGGAGCCCGGGGAGGGCTGGGGGGTGGATCCTGCCCCCGCTCCAGACCCTGTGGATGCTGAGGTGCCGCTGGTGATTCCTGATGGCGTCGTGGACGGTGTTGGTGCCCCTGGCCCCGAGCCCCCCGCCCTGAGGCCGCCCCTCCCCGAGCCACCGGGTGACACTGAGAACAGCAACCACGTGGGGGGGGAGAGCCCCGAGGGGCCGGGGGGGCCGCCAGAGCCCCCCGCTGCCCCCCCCAGCCTCCTCCTCCTCCTCACTGGAGCTCTTGGCCTCGCTGACGCCCGAGGCCTTCAGCCTGGACGCGTCCCTCAAGGGCAAACAGCGCATGAACAAGCAGAACTTCCTGCAGGCGCAGCCGGGCGAGGGGCTCCGGGGGCCCCGGCCCAGCGACGACCCCCTCAGCATGCTCGACCCCCTCTGGACCCTCAACAAGGCGTGAGGGGGGCGGGGGCCCCCCGGCCCCCAGCCCCACTTTGTTTGACTCCAGGTAGAACTGACTTTTTCAGCTATTTGCTACTAAAATAAAGCGAGTTTATCTGCAGGGCCGGGCCCTGGTGCTGCCGGGGGCGGGGGTCAGGGCTGAGCCAGGCTCGGGTTAGTTCCGTTTAATGGATGTTCCTGCACACGTTATAAAACACGATCGGTACAAAAAGCGTCCCCTGTACAGCACAAAGGTACAGCTGGGCGAAGGCCACCCGCGGGGGGCTGGGCCGGGGTCCCGGGGGTCCCCCCTGCCCCGGGCCGGCGCCGCCTCTACAATCACCGGGGGTCAAGAACAGACATCATCGGCAGTTCAGGGCAGGGCGGGGAGCCCCGGCCTGGGGCGGGGCTGCAGCGGAGCCCGCAGAGCGCCCGGGGAGGGGAGCGGAGCCGCAAGCCCGTGCTCGGGGGAGCCCCGGGTGCTGCCCCGTCCCTGGCTGTGCACCTTGGTCCCGCTGTGCCCCCGCTCGGGTCCCTCCCCAGCAGGAGGGGGCGAGGGCTCCGCCCGCTCCCAACCTGAGAAAAGCCTCCTCTGGCCCCGCAGCGGGAAGGGGGGGGGGAGGAGGAGGAGGAAGGTGCTATTGCTGCAGATGGGGCGCAGGAGGGAGCCGGGCAGGGCAGCTGTGCCAGGGCACGGCGAGGGCAGCACTGCCAGGGGCTGGACCCCCGCGCCCCCTGCCCCAATAAATAACTATTTACAGGGTATAAATAAATAGGGCGAGAGCTGCAGCGGCCCCGGGCGGGATCAGGCGGGGCCCTGCCGCGCCCTAAGGCACGTGGGGGCCGAGCCACGCCCGGGAGGGACCGGTCCCGGCCCTCTCCCGGCTGCCACCCGGGGCCGGGGCTGGCCGAGGGCTGTCCTGGGAGCGGTGCTGGGCTGGGACAGTCACTGCTGGGTGCCTAGCCTGGGAGCCACCACACTGTCCCCCCTCCTGCCCTATCCTGCCCCCGTGTCCCCCTGCACCGTCGCGCTGCCGGGGAGTCCCCAGACCACGGAGAAGATGCTGCTGGACCAGGGGAGAGCAGCGAGGGCGGCGGCCCCAGCTCGCTTGGTGCAGGAGTCGCTCCGGTGGCACGGATGGAGCCATGGAGCCGGCGGCCCCGTGTCCTCTCCGGCACAGCCCCGAGCCCCGCCTCAGTCCCGCCGGCCCCTCCTCCTGCTCAGTCCAACTTTTCCAGCACCGAGGGCACGTAGACCAGGCTGAGCTCGCTCCCGAAGTTGCAGACGATGGCGGCGTTCTCCAGCACCAGGATCTGCCGCGCCGGCTGCGACTCGTTGCTCTTGCCCAGGTAGACGGTCTGGAGCAGGTCTCCGTAGCCGATGTCCCAGAAGGACACGCAGCCCTGGCCGCCCGTCACCAGCAGGTTGTCGGAGATGACGCCCAGGCTGGCGCCGCAGCCCAGCTCCTGCGGGACAGAGGGCGGAGAGCTGAGCTCCAAGGGGCTGGAACGGGGCAGAGCCCTGCGGTGGATCCGGACTGTTCTGAGCCTTTGCACGTGACAGGGAAGCTTCCAAGCATGTGGAGCTGGAGTAGAGGCTCCTCAGCCTCCAAGCGCAGCAGAGGTGGTGGGGGCCAGGAAAACCCAGGAGGACCCCTGAGGCTGTGACGTGGAGCTGGGGAGCCTCAGCCTGGAGCAAAGGAGGCTCAGGGGGGACCTTGTGGCTCTGCACAAGTCCCTGACAGGAGGGGGCAGCCGGGGGGGTCGGGCTCTGCTCGCAGGGAACAGGGACAGGACAAGAGAAGTGGCATCAGGCTGTGCTAGGGGAGGGTGAGGTTGGACATCAGCAGGAATTTCATCATGGAGAGGGTGATTAGACATTGGAAGAGGCTGCCCAGGGCAGTGGAGGAGTCCCCTTCCCTGGAAGGATTTAAAAGCCGTGTGGATGTGGCACTTGGGGACACAATCAGTGGTGGCCTCGGCAGCGCAGGGGGGTGGTTGGACTCTGTGGTCTCCAAGAGCTTTTCCAAGCCAAGCAATTCCCACTTTCCTGGTTAACCCTCCCCAGCTGCCCCACAGGTCCCACCTGCTGGATGGAGTAGAGCTTGATCCCCGAGCTGCGGTCCCAGATGCTGATGACGTCGTCCAGGCCGCTGCTGATGACACAGGACGTGGTGCAGGTCAGGGAGGTGACGTCCCCACGGTGGGCGAACATGTGGCTCACGCGGCTGCCCGTCAGCACGTCCCACAGGCAGATGGCCCCGTCCTGGCCGCCACTCGCCAGCACCATGGTCTGCAGGACACCAGGGCCAGTCAGCACCGGGGGACACGGTGCCACCGACACTCCTGGTGCTCCAGGCACTCCCGGTTGCAAGAGGTCACGTGAGGGTGGGCTGGAACCCTGCACTGCCAGCCCAGGGGTTCCCTGCCTGTTCCGTGTGCTCGAGCAGGCTGGGGGGAACAGACCCCAGGTGCCCCAGGTGCAGAAGCACCTGAGTTCACTTGAGGTGGGAGAGCACCTGGGGGCACATGCTGGCTTAGGGAGCACATGGGGGGCTCCCACTCCTCCTCCCGGGGCCCAGGGGGCAGAGCCTCCCTGGGGGCTCAGGCCCTGTTTCAGCCCTGCTCAGCCCTGCCTGGCAGTGCAGGAACAGGGATTCCCTGCTCCAAAAGGACAGGGAAGCAAGAGATCTCTAGGGGAAGAGATTGCTGAGCTGACAGTGAACTGGAGGAAAACTCTGGCTTGGCCGGAGAGAGATGGAGGGACCCAGGTGGGTGCCCCTGGCTGAGCCACTGGCTCAGGGCTGGGACCAGGGATGAAGCCAGGTATGGGCCAAGGTGTGATCTCAGGGGTGGGCTCAGGTATCAGCTCAGGTGTGAAGGCAGGTGAGGGCTCAGGCCCAGCAGCTCCCCCCGTACCTGGTCGATGTACACGGCTGTGATGGCTCCCGAGTGGCCCTGCAGGGTGAACAGGCAGCACGAGTCCTCCAGCCGGAACACCTGGGGCAAGAGAGGCTGGAGTGAGGCTCTGGGGCCAGACTATCTTTAAGATAGTCTTGAAGAGCTTTTCCAACCTCAATGATTCCATAATTCTCTGAAGTCACCCATTCCTAAGGCATGAGGGTACCATACCCAGCCCTTCCAACTCCTCCAATGCCACATCCAGGCAGGTGAACAGAACCCACGGAGCTTCCCGAACTCCCCCGCCCTGTGTGCTCCCCCAGCCGGCTGTCCCTGTCCCCCTCACCCTGAGGGTGTGGTCCTGGCTGCCGGTGACGAGGCGCCCGGCCGCGGCCTTGAGCGCAGTGATGGGTTTGTGGTGCGCGCAGGCCACGCTGTGGGTGAGCTGGCACCGCACCGCGGCCCCGCGGCCCAGCTCCGGCGATGGTGGGAGGCTGCTCCTGCCCGGGGCACCTGCGGGGACACAAACACCTGAGCCAGGGTCAGGACACCTCGGGATGCTGTGCCTCAGGGGGCTGGGTGCTGGGCTTTAGGGAATCTGGGGCTGGTACTGCAGTGAACCCTCTATGCTCAAGAACAAGTGGAGGGAGGGTCTCAACAGGGTCAAAGAATTCCAGACTGGTTTGGGACAGAAGTGACCTTAAAGCCCATCCAGTGCCACCCCCCGCCTGTCCTGGGCAGGGACACCTTCCACTATCCCAGGTTGCTCCAAGCCCCATCCAACCTGGCCTTGGACACTTCCAGGGATGGGGCAGCCACAGCTTCTTCAGGAAATTCATTCCAGTCCCTCACCACTCTCCCAGGGGAAGAATTTCTCCCCTATATCCCATCTCAATCATCCCCTCTATTGTGCTCCAGAAGCAAAGGAACCCTGTGCTCTAACCAGTCACCCCCATGGGCCAGTCTGGGCTGTGCTGGCATTGTGCCATGGCCTCGGGCTGTTCCCGGGGTGGGAACAAGTGAGACAGAGAAAGGAGTGAGAAGTGGAAGGAGGTAAGGGCAGTGCTGGCCCCCGAAGCACATGGGAGCCTCCGGCCCTGTGCCCTGGGGAAAACCAGCATGGGGATGGCGTCCCAGCACAGAGAGCTCCCACAGCACCCCTCAGCTCAGTACAGCTCCGGGTGCTTTGGAGCAGCTACCACCAAAGCTGAAGTGCGTGTGAGGAAGACTCAGCTACGAGGAAGAAGAGGGAGGAGGGACAGGCAGGAGCCCAGGGCAGTGCACTGACATTCCAACACCCGCTCACCTCGGAACTGCAGGTGGTTCAAGGCTGTGTGTGTCTCCAGAGAGAAGAAATCCAAGGAGCCATTCAACCGGGCAGCCACGATCCTGAGGGGGAGATGTGGGGGGTGAGGAGAGGCCCCTCCCCGAGCCCCAAACCCGGACGTCCCCTGGGCCAAGCGCAGACCACCCGCTCCCAGGAGGAGGCTGCACAGAGCTGGGCTGGGAGACTGGACACAGCTCCGAATGGACTGGACAACGGCAGCACCTCTGGAACAGCAGTGATCCAAAGGTATCCCAGCCCTGAAACCCTCTGGATATTCAGCTACTAGAAAGACTGAGGGCTGAAGAAGTGGCTGCTGGAGCAGACCTGGAGCCAGGAAAGCTGGTGAGAGGTGGATACACAGAATGATTAAGCTGGATATTGGGCTGGATATCAAGAAAAGGTGGTTGGGCACTGAGCAGGCTCCCCAGGGAATGGTCACAGCTCCAACCCTGCCAGAGCTCAGGCAGCATTTGGACAATGCTCTCAGGCATAGGGTGGGATTTTTGGGGTGTCTGTGCAGGGCCAGGGGTTGGACTCCATGATCCTTGGGGGCCCCTTCCAGCTCAGGGTATTCCATGACCCTGATTCTAAGGAGGAGACTTCTCAGCTGAGCCTCTGCTGCCAGGAGCTGCCGTAGAGGTTGGGGCTGGGGATCTCCCAGCACTCGCACAAGGAGTTACCTGTTGTTGAGGAAGACGAGGGCCGTGATGCCGGATTGTCCTTCATCATTGCTGCTGCGGAGGGTCCCCTCGATGGCATCCCACACCTGGGGGAGGAGGGGTCACTGCGGTGGCACTGGCCAGAGGAGCACTGAACACAGGGAGTCTGGGATCCTGAGCAGGTCCCTGTGCTCTGCTCCCAGCCCCTGAGCTGAGTGAGCAAGTCAGAGCTCCCTGTGCTGTGCTCCCAAGCTGTGTGACCTGCCTCCCGTTACTGCATCCCTGCTCCTCACCTCCAGCTTCCTGTTACTGCATCCCTGCTCCTCACCTCCACCCTCCCGTTACTGCATCCCTGCTCCTCACCTCCACCCTCCCGTTACTGCATCCCTGCTCCTCACCTCCACCCTCCCGTTACTGCATCCCTGCTCCTCACCTCCAGCTTCCTGTTACTGCATCCCTGCTCCTCACCTCCACCCTCCCGTTACTGCATCCCTGCTCCTCACCTCCACCCTCCTGTTACTGTGTCCCTGCTCCTCGTTTCCTGTCACTGTGTCCCTGTTCCTCACCTCCAGCTTCCCATTACTCCTGCCAGCCACGATCAGGTTCCCCTGCAGTTCCAGGCTCCAGACGGAGCTCTCCAGGTCCCCGCCCCAGGACGGCAGGGGTGAAGATTTGTCACATCCCGCGCAGGTCTCGTCCCCCAGGCTCCGGTCCCCGAGGCTGCGCCGGCGGCCGCCGCACCCGCCCTCGTCGGAGCCACACCCCGGGGAGCGGCCGCTGCTGCCGCAGAACCCGGCGGGGCCGTGCGGGGCCGAGAGCCCCGGGAAGTTCATGTTCCTGCAGCTGGAGCTGCCGTGCTCCTCGTACACCTTCCCAACCAGGCTGCTGAAGTCGTATCCCGAGTCCTTGTGGCGAGTGCCCACGGCCCGGAGCCGCGGCTCTGACTCGGCCGCCTTGGCGTGCTCCGAGAAGTTGGTGTCGATGAGGGAGGTGAGGTCGGGCTGGTCACAGAACAGGGGGGGCTGGGGGGGGCCCAGCAGCCGTTTGAGCTGGTGATTGCTCTCAAAGGAGTCCTCCAGCCCGTTCTTCCCGTCCGGGCTGGGATCCCAGCCCTCCTGGTAATCGAAGATGCCGCTGCTGTCCCTGCGCAGCCTGGGAGGAGGGACAAAGCTCAGCCCCACCGCTGGCGGGAAGATGGGAGCACAGGGATGTGGGGATGTGGGGCCATGGGACACGGACAGGGCCATACCTGGGTTTGGGGATGACAGTGAGGCAGTCGCCCGTCTGCGCGTCCCACACGCGGATCTGCCCCACCAGGCAGCAGCTCACCAGCAGCATCCCATCACTGGCCAGGCACTCGATGTCCTGGCAGGAAGGAAGGACAAGCACAGCTCAGTGTGGCACCACCGAGGCCTCTGGACCCTGACACAGCCTGGTGTGGCGGAGGAGCTGCAGAGATGATGGGTTTCCTGTCAAATCTGGCTGGTTTAGGAACCGAGGGACGGTGAGGACATGTGTGTCCCTGAAGTGTCCAAGGCCAGGCTGGACAGGGCTTGGAGCAACCTAGGACAGTGGAAGGTGTCCCTGCCCACGGCAGGGCTGGGACTGAATGAGTTGGACTGGATGAGTCCCTTTCAACCCAAACCACTCTGTCATTGTGGCATTCCAGGATCTCTGCCCAGAGACCTCAGTGTGCACTGGACTGCTGCAAATCCAACAGACTGTGTCTGTCTTGCCTTTCCCTGACAAATTCTGTCCTAGCTGATGGTAGCTTCAGGAGCAGAGGTGCAGCTTCTCTGGGAGACACAGCACAGCATTTTAAACTCACGTCTGGATGCCCAAGAGCTTTGTTTCATCTCAGAACAGGAAGAATCCCAGAATCATCCTGGTTGGAAAAGCCCTCCCAGACCATCGAGTCAACCTGTGACTGATGCCTGCCTTGTCACCCAGCCCAGAGCACGAGTGCCACATCCAGTTGTTCCTTGGACCTCAGGAATGTGGAGGTATCCCAGTAAAGCAGGGAATGGATGCCAGAGGTGGTGATGGTGGGAATTGCAGAAAGCAAGTCCCAGGAGGAGATGAGAACGTGTAGCAGGAATTTCATGCTACAACATCCTTTCTTTATGTATTTATTTCTGAGTGGGACCTACCATGAGGTGTCCCCTGAGGACCAGGGGCACGATCTCGGTCTCGGGGGGGGAGTAGCCGTAGTCGTCGCAGGGCAGGTCCCCCCTCCGGCGCCGGCCCGGCCCGTTCTGCCCGTAGTTCTTGGGGCACAGCACCCGGTACAGGCAGAACAGCAGCAGCACCAGCAGGATGCCCGAGGCCAGGCCCAGAGCAGCCACCCTGGGGGAGACACACACGAAGACAAGAAGGTAAGAAAAGAAATTCTAATTTCTAGTCCAAGGATAGATTTGGAAAATCCTGTGCCAGGATTACTCACGTGCTGGTCTGAATTTCTCAGCTGAGAAAGCTTTTCAACAAATTACAGAGATTTGTTGGAAATTAAAGGGGGTTTTAATGGGAAAACGACAATTTCAACAAGGTTTTGAGGCTTTTCAGTAAGGAAAGTGACGAGCAACTAAGATTCAACTCAGATTTTAAGAAAACACTAGCTGGGGATTGGGATAACACAGTGTGTTCAGCACTTGCAGATTCAGGCAGGGGAGTGTGAGCCATCCTCTCTGCAGGGAGGGAAGCTCCTTGCACCAAAGTTTGATCTAGCACCCAGTAAGTCATTATCAAATGATATCCAGGTGGTGGCTGCCCCATCCCTGGCAATGTCCAAGGCCAGGTTGGACAGGTCTTGGAGTGCTCTGGGATAGTGGAAGGTGTCCCTGCCCATGGCAGGGGGTGGCACTGGATGAGTTTTAAGGCCTCTTCCAACCCAAACCTGAGGTTCTATGAAATCACAACGTTTATACCCCCACATCCACCTCCTGTCCTCATCACCCAGTGACCAGCCCTGAATTGCATCAGGAGCACTAAGAGCCTCCATGTACAGCCCATTCCTGCCCTCAGCTGATGGAAAACTGCCAGGAGAGATCAATTTAATTTTGCACTGGAGCCTCCCAAGCATCCCGAGCTTTGGCACTGACGTTTTGTGAGCTTTTTTGCTCTCCCAGCAAAAGGACTGGCCCAAAGCAGCCCCGGAGTCCCACTGGGGTTGGTTGAGGCAGGGTCAGGAGGCTGTGAGAGGATGTTTTACTTGTAAAGGGTGACGTCCTGGTGGCCGTGGGGCTGTGCTGTGCGGTCCGGCTGGGGTCCCGTGTCCAGCTTCCCCGCGCTGCCCGCCAGGAAGGGGTGGTAGCGCGAGGCCTCCTGGGGATGCCGCATCTCCAGGGCCTCCTGCGGCTTCAGGTACAGCGTGACAGGGATGGCTGGCAGGATGCTGATGTACCTGAGGGGGGACAGGAAGAACAGCTCGGGAGTGACACGAGGGGACACAGGGACAGGTGACTGGGCAGCCATGGCAGGTCCCAGGGCGCTTTCAGTGCTGTAACCTCAGGTGCTCTGAACTGAAGATCTCCTTGGGAATATTCTCTGAAGTTACTCTCCAGGTTTTAACCCTTCAAAGAGCCAGCAGTGGAATGAAGTCCTGATGAGATCAATTGGATCCCATGAATTTAAGTAAGGATCTCACTTCCTGCACGGTGCAGGCTGGGAGGTCTCACCAAGCTTCTTCAGCTCACACATCTCTTCCTCACATGTACTATTTCCATCACTTACACATGATTGTATCAGAGAATTGTGGAATTACTGAGGTTGAAAAAGCCCTCTGACACCATCAAGTCTGACTGTTCCCCCTTGCGCTGCCAAGGCCACCACTGACCCACGTCCCCAAGTGCCACATCCACATTGCTTTCAAATCCCTCCAGCAATGGGCACTCCACCCCTGCCCTGGGCAGCTATGCCAGGGCTGGACAGCCCTTCTGGGGAAGGAATGTTCCCAATATCCAACTTGAGCCTCCCCTGGCCCAGCCTGAGGCCATTCCCTCTCCTCCTGTCCCTGTTCCCTGGGAGCAGAGCCCGACCCCCCCGGCTGCCCCCTCCTGTCAGGGACTTGTGCAGAGCCACAAGGTCCCCCCTGAGCCTCCTTTGCTCATTTTGCAAAATTTAAAACTTCACTTCCAGGATCAAGGAAGACAAAGACACCAAGCACATAAAACACCCAAGATCACAGAGAGACACAACCCTGATTCCCAGAGGAACAGCCCTGGGGGCTTTGTGAGCTCTGTCCACCCCAGAGGACCTGCTCAGCAGCTCCTCCCAAGCACACCCAGAACGAGCCTCATGGAACCAGGTTATGTGAGTCAGGAGCACGAAGGACAGAAGGAAGACAAACTCTTGGGGTCAGCTGCCCAGCTCCCAGTGCCTCTGGCACTCCATGCCAGCCCACTTGCCTCTTGGCCAGGGTGATGTTGTAGTAGCTGAAGAGGGCTGGCCAGTGCCTGAAGGAAAGCTTCCTCCAGATCTCCTCATCCTCTGCTCCCCAGGTAACCTCTGCTTCTGTTCCCAGCTCCACCTGCCCGTTCCCTCTGCCCTCTGGTCCCTGGGCCCACGTGTGCTGGTTCGGCTCCAGCCCTGGCTTCTGCTCCCGCTGCTGCGTTTGGTTCTCCGACAGCTGGATTGGCTCCGATGGGAACACCGAGAGGTCGATCTTGGGGTCCCCAGCAGGCAGGACCCCTCCGGGAACGGGCATGGGAGGCAGGCCTGCGTCCCCCAGGGGACTCTGCTCAGTGACCTGGGATGTGAGGTAGGTGCGGAGCCCAGCAGGATCTGTGTAAACCAGGATTCCAATCCAGATCACCGTCCCGGCCTGTGCAGGATGAGCAGAGACACAGCTCCCTTCAGTGCCACCAGCCTGTCCCCTGCCTGAGCAGACCCACGGCACCCCAACCACAGGTACCCCACACTTCCTGCAGCCTCACTCCCAGCACCGCTCCTTGGGGAAGATCTGGAGCATGGCCCAGCACACACAGACCCTGGACACCACTTTTCCGTGATCCACGTGATGGTCAGAACCCAGCTTCTCTCCCCAAATGCACAGCAGGAAGGAGATTCCATGCTGGCAGCTGGGACCAGCATGTCTGGCACCTCCAAACAGGGCTGGAATGGCTCAGTTGGGGTTTTTGGATCCACAGGTATGCAGGACCCACTGCTCTGGGACCGTGTGGGGATTTAACTTAAACTGCCAGTGCTGGCTGATTGGGCTGGGAACACAGAGATCCCTCTAATTCCATTAGAGACATCCAAAACAGAGACGGGGGGGAAAAGCAGGGCCAGAAGTGGTGTGGCTGCAGTGGCTGTAAAGGGTGAAACCTTAAGCAAAATATCTCCTAAATGTCTTTAGTCCACACATGCAGGAACATACTGTGATTTCTGCTTGTAAAATCATCTCAAGGCTCAGCCAGCCTTGGAAACCTGCTTCTGGATCCCATGGGGCAGCACCAGACTCGCTTGGCAACCAGGACATGGAGGTGTGGGGCCTGGCCGGAGTGGTGCCCAGAGGGCGGGCAGGGGGTGCAGCCTGGCCGGGGTCGTGCCCAGAGGGCGGGCAGGGGGTGCAGCCTGGCCGGAGTGGTGCCCAGCGGGAAGGGCAGGGGGTGCAGCCTGGCCGGAGTGGTGCCCAGCGGGATGGGCAGGGGGTGCAGCCTGGCCGGAGTGGTGCCCAGCGGGAAGGGCAGGGGGTGCAGCCTGGCCGGGGTCGTGCCCAGAGGGCGGGCAGGGGGTGCAGCCTGGCCGGAGTGGTGCCCAGCGGGAAGGGCAGGGGGTGCAGCCTGGCCGGGGTCGTGCCCAGAGGGCGGGCAGGGGGTGCAGCCTGGCCGGAGTGGTGCCCAGCGGGAAGGGCAGGGGGTGCAGCCTGGCCGGAGTGGTGCCCAGCGGGAAGGGCAGGGGGTGCAGCCTGGCCGGAGTGGTGCCCAGCGGGATGGGCAGGGGGTGCAGCCTGGCCGGAGTGGTGCCCAGCGGGAAGGGCAGGGGGTGCAGCCTGGCCGGAGTGGTGCCCAGCGGGAAGGGCAGGGGGTGCAGCCTGGCCGGAGTGGTGCCCAGCGGGAAGGGCAGGGGGTGCAGCCTGGCCGGAGTGGTGCCCAGCGGGAAGGGCAGGGGGTGCAGCCTGGCCGGAGTGGTGCCCAGCGGGAAGGGCAGGGGGTGCAGCCTGGCCGGAGTGGTGCCCAGTGGGAAGGGCAGGGGGTGCAGCCTGGCCGGAGTGGTGCCCAGCGGGAAGGGCAGGGGGTGCAGCCTGGCCGGAGTGGTGCCCAGCGGGAAGGGCAGGGGGTGCAGCCTGGCCGGAGTGGTGCCCAGAGGGCGGGCAGGGGGTGCAGCCTGGCCGGAGTGGTGCCCAGCGGGAAGGGCAGGGGGTGCAGCCTGGCCGGAGTGGTGCCCAGCGGGATGGGCAGGGGGTGCAGCCTGGCCGGAGTGGTGCCCAGCGGGAAGGGCAGGGGGTGCAGCCTGGCCGGAGTGGTGCCCAGCGGGATGGGCAGGGGGTGCAGCCTGGCCGGAGTGGTGCCCAGTGGGAAGGGCAGGGGGTGCAGCCTGGCCGGAGTGGTGCCCAGAGGGCGGGCAGGGGGGGCCATCTCCCCACACGTACCATGATGAGGCGCTGGGCCAGGCGCGTGCGGGCGAAGAAGTAGATGACGCGCAGGCGCTTGGGAAGGCGCAGGTTGCGCAGCGAGGACGGCTGCAGGGTGATGGTGTGCGGCGTGTGCGGCGCCGCCGGGCGCAGCGCGGGAGGCCGGGCACGGCACGGGGCCTTCGCCGGCGCCAGGCACGACTCGGGGGGCAGCCGCTTGTTGAGGTCGGCCAGCTGGAACAGACAGGGAGAGGTGAGGGGTGAGGGATCCCTGGTGAGCGATTCTTCCCCCAGGGTCATGGTGGTGACTGTGTCTCCTTTCAGCACATTTATAGACTCATGGAATCACGGAATGGTTGGGATGAAAGGGACCTTACAGCACATCCAGTGCCAGCCCTGCCATGGCAGGGACACCTCCCACTGTCCCAGGCTGCTCCAAGCCCCAGTGTCCAACCTGGCCTTGGGCACTGCCAGGGATCCAGGGGCAGCCACAGCTGCTCTGGGCACCCTGTGCCAGGGCCTCCCCAGCCTCACAGAGAAGTTCTTTCTAATATCCAATGTAAACCTTCTCTCTTGTCTGTTTGAAGACATTCCCTCTTGTCCTGTCACTCCAGGCTCTTGTCCAAATTCTCTCTCCATCTTTCTTGTGGGGTCCCTTCAGGCCTTGGAAGGCGACAGCTAGGTCTCTAAGCTTTTCTTCTCCATGCTGAATAATCCCAATTCCCTCAGCCTTTCCTCACAGCAGAGCTGCTCCATCCCTCCAATCAACTTGATGCCTCCTCTAGCTTTGCTCCCACAGCTCCATGTCCTTCCTGAGAGTGTCTTTTCCCTCAAGTATCCTGTTCCCAATCCCTGTGTGTGTAACCAAGCAAGTACAGACCCAGAACTTTAACAGCTCAGGATGAGAGGAAACAGCCTCAAATTGACCAGGGAAGATTTAGGTTAAATATTAGGAAAAATTTCTTCCTGTAATGGGCTGTCCAGCACTGGCACAGCTGCCCAGAACAGGGGTGGAGTCCCCATCCCTGGGGAGGGGGATTTAGCAGCCCTGTGGATGTGGCACTTGGGGACATGGTCAGTGGTGAACGCAGTGGTGGTGCTGGGGAATGGCTGGACTCCATGATCTTAAAGGCCTTTTCCAACCTCCGTGAATTTATGGTTCTGTTCTTTTTCTCTTTGGGGAGTGAAATGCTTGGGCTGTGTCCCTCTCCTCCCCCGAGGCCAGGGCATGCCCCTGTGCCCACCTCCATGCGGCGGATGTCGATGGACAGCACCGTGGTGAAGAACAACATCTGCAGGAAGAAGTCCGACACCAGCCCGACCACGGCGAAGAGGCAGAACTCCTGAGGATGGGACAAAGGGATTAGCTCCCATTTCACCTCTGAACAGGGGACACTCAGCAGTGTTTTACTGACAAACCCTGTTATCCACCTCTTGAGGGTTTAGGGCTGGATGAGTCCATGTGAGAATCCAAGAATATTTATTCTGATTCACATTCTTTGTTCTTTTTGGCCACAGTCCATCAAAACCCGGGGACTCTGCTCCCAGGGAACAAGGGACAGGGTGAGAGGAAAAGGCCTCAGGTTGTGCCAGAGGAGATTTAGATTAGAAATTAAGGAAAATTTCTTCCCCAAGAGGGGCTATTGAGCATTGGAATTGCCCAGGGCAGGGGTGGAGTCCCCGTGCCTAGAGGGATTTAACAGCTGTGTGCATGTGGCACTTGGGGACATGGGCTAGTGGTGGCCTTGGCAGTGCTGGGGAACAGTTGGACTTGATGGTCTCCAAGGCTTTTCCAACCCAGACAATTCCCTGACTCTGTGATCCTACTGCCCACTGCCTCCCTGCAGTGCCTTGGGCTCTGTCCTGCAGCAGCCCCACTCACCTGGATGGCCGGGACCAGGGTGAAGTATCCAATGAGGATGATCCCAAGCTCGGTGGCCATGTTCTTCATGATGGACCAGCTCTCGTTGCTCAGGCCTGGGGAAGGGCAAGGACAGGTCAGGGGAGCCTCTTCACTGTGCTGGACGAGCACAGCAAAAGCAGCTGCATTTCCCCTCTTTAAAACCTGGAATCTACAGACAGCAGCCCAAAAAGGCCCTTCCAGGCTAAAATTCCTGAGTGCAAAGGCCCAGTGAAGTTCTGAGTCCTGTTTCCCATCTAGGATCCAAAGCACTTGTATTTTTAAAACTAAAATCAGCATCACTCTAGAATCTCTTCTCCCTGACGTTTAGAAACAACTTTGAAGATTGCAAATCCCATTTATCCTGGTGTGAGCACACTCAAATCCTTCCACAGGCACAGAGCATCTATAGAATGGAAAAGATAATTTTGTCACACATTCAGGGAAATTTTATAGGCCCTGTGTTCTGCACTTCAGATATCCATGACCTGAGGACACAGTGCCCAGTATCCACGCCACGAGATCCAGCTCTCCCCTACTAATATTTTTTTATATTTATTTAGCCTGTTTCAGTCAACAATCCCAAAAAGCAGTGCCCACAATGACAGCATTCTATTCTTGGAATTCAACACAAAAGGCTGCACAACTCACCTTGCTTCCTTCACAGAGCTGAATTAGACCATTCCCCCTCTCCCAGTGCCTGGCTTTCCCCAGTTTTGCCTCTCTGCAGTCTCCCAGAGCAGGATCCTACCTTGGGCGATGCGGAGCTTCACCTCCAGGTCCACGGGCGTGGACACAACGGACTTGGTGAGGACCAGCACGTTCTCCAGGCCAATCACCACCACCAGGTATGGGAATATCTCTCTGGAGGAAACAGAGGCAGAACTGAGGAGGAGATCCGTGGGGAAAAAGAAGGGAAAGAGGCAAGTTTGGAGCAAACAGACCCCTGGGAGTCGAGGTGAGGAGACACCACCCTGTGCCCCAGTCCCTTCCCTCAGTGTCACACTGTGACAAGGAAAAGGTTTGTGTTTCCTCTGCCTTGGGGAGAAATCATCGTTTTTGCAAAGCTGCAGGAATTCCTGGGAAACGCCCGCTGTGGAGCACCACGAAATTAGTCTCGGTGCTTCCCAGGGTGGGGACAGAGCCCTTTGCTCTCCAGCATTGGGTACAACGATAGAGATGGACCTGAACACCCTGTGAGGGACTGGGGGTGGGTAATCAGTCACCAGGGAAGGGCAGGGAGCGTGTCCCACTTCCTTTAAGGATCATCCCATCCCACCCCTGCCACGGGCAGGGACACCTTCCACTATCCCAGGCTGCTCCCAGCCTCAATGTCCAGCCTGGCCTTGGACACTGCCAGGGATCCAGGGGCAGCCACAGCTGCTCTGGGAAATCCATTCCAGTCCCTCACCACCCTCACAGGGAAGGATTTCTTCTGTCTATCTCACCTAAATTTCCCCTCTTTCAGTTTGAACCACTGCTCCTTGTCCTATCACTGTAGTTCCTGATGAAGAATCCCTCTCCAGCTCCCCTGTAGGCTCCCTCAGACACTGGAAGGGGGGAATGTCAGTGAACGTCCATAGTGAGTGAAAAAACCACCAATACCAATAAGCCTCTCATGGGCAGCTTCTCGTTCATGCCCAAGAATCCAAAATTCAGCAAGAACAACGCAGGCCTGCCTTTAATTAAAGCATTTTCAGCTCACAACTGTGTGAGCCCTCCAGGCAGCACCAGGACAGGACAGCAATAGGAGATAAGCTCCTTAGGGATGGGAATCTCTAAACAGGGAGAATGGAGGAGGCTGTGGGAGAGCCTGCTCAGCTCCAGGAATAATGTGTTATCCCAACAATTCCTCCTGCTTTAGGCACACAGAGCCAACTGCCCAGCAATAAGGAATCTCCAGGAGGACTGGCCAGCAGAGGAACACATCCCCTGCATCCCTGGAGAGCCGTTGATGCTGATCCCGCCCAGCAGTGTGTCCAACACATCACAGGACTTGTTCCCCAGCCTGGGGGCTCTGTTCCCACAGCATTCCCCGTGCACCCCTGGCAGGGCTGGCACGTACCCTCCGTTGAGCGTGGGCGTGAGGCCGAACAGGGTGCAGAGCCCCACGGACATGAGCAGGGAGCTGAGCACCGTCACCACCGCCGCCAGCGCCAGGCCCCACTTGGACTTCACCATGTCGATCTTCCCTGGAAAACAGCGCCCAGCCCAGGTCACCAGGGGAAGCAAACGGAATTAATGCCAGTGGAGGCGGGATGCTCGTCCTGCCTGGCTTCAGGAGGTCACTGGACATCCCCCAGCCCAGAAGGGAAGGTATTGCAGTGCTCCTGTCTGAAATGCAGCTCCCAGAGCCTCCCAGTACAAGGGTGGGACATGGGACAACGCTGGTTCACAGCTCACACCAGTCCCAGCACTGCACTGAGGTGGGAAAAACCGAACTGAAATGTGGCCAGAGAGGTCTAAACCCACCAGCTCAGAACACGTGTCTGCTCTGTCTGATAATGCATGAAACAAACTGGGAAAAAAGGCATTCCTGTGGCATCTAAGAGTGCCTAAGACAGAAAACACCTTGGAAGATATCCCAGAATCATGGAATGGCTGGGTTTAGAAGGGACTCTAAAGATCCAGCGTTCCACCCCCTGCTGTGGGAAGGGACACCTTCCACTATCCCAGGCCTTGGACACTTCCAGGGATGGGGAAACACCTCCAGCTGGGGAGGTGTATCACAAGGAACAACACCACACTGGCTAAGAGGGGCAAATTAGCAGCAATCAGGTAAACAGTTACTAATTCTCCCCATGACAGTTCAGGGTAAAATTCCAATACCACCTCTCCCGCTGAAACGGCTGGGAAGTGCGGTGGTGTCACAGACAGGAGTCTGCACCCCTGACCCCACAGCCAGGTGCCAGCAGTGCAGGTGCCCCCGAACCTACGTGTGGAGAAGTAGATGTAGGCGAAGAGGATGATGTAGGTGGTGACGAGTGGGATGAGCTCAGCGATGCCGATCTCCTCCTTGAAGTGCACGTGGACCACATTCTCCTCCCGCAGGCTGCAGTTGGGGCTGGGGTGCAGCAGCTTCAGGCGGGAGCGGAGGCTGCTCAGGAACCTGGGGAAGAGCAGCACGTCACTCACCCTTTCCCAAAGAGCAGCTCGCAGTTCCTGCGGCAGCGCAGCAGGAGGAAACTCCATGGATTCACACGGACCAGCAGAGCGTGGCTCTCTCCAGGCCTTGCTCCCAAACCTGCTCCTCGCTGGCCCAAACCACCCAGACACTGATTTCTACAAAGGTTTGCTGCGCAGACTCACCAAGACTTTATTTAAAGCAAAGGCTCACCAACCACAATCTGGGCCCTGCGGAACAGAACACGCCACGGCCTCAAACACCCCTGGAATTTTGCCAGAATTACAGAATTCTGTGTAAAAATGGCTGATGGAAGGTGCCACACAATGGCCCTCAGGGCTCAGTTCTCTGGAAAAGCAAGTTTCGACTCCTGTGCTGCCAATTCCATTCCAGGCATCTCTTGGGGAATTCTGTGCAGCTCAGAGGTCTCGGATCCACTCAGTCCACGCCAGTTTGGCCAACACTGCCAAAGTGTTTTCACCAGTCAATCCAGTGCTTACTGGTAGGCAAACCAGTCTGTGTACAAGGAACTGGGTCAAACCAGAGCCACTGGGCCCTGGATGCCACAGAAACTCCCCCTGGCAGCTCTCGATGCTACAGACCCTGTTTCTGAAGAGGAACTGAGAACTGAGAGTATTTCATTTCCTTAAAACACAGCAAATTCTCTCCCCAGAAAAGCACCTTCCGAGATGCAAGATACTCTAAACCACAAGGAAATAGGGGGTAAAGAAAACCATGCCAACATCAGAGTGGAGCAAACAGCAGCTGTGCCCAGAGCAGCCCTCACCTGGAGTCGTAGCGCTGCAGCCCCAGGGTGACGGTGTAGGACACCACGCGCCGCCGGTTGTACAGGTTCACCCCGCTGTACCTGCCGGGCAGCCCGAACAGCAGGTCTGCAGAGACAGGGATGGACATCAGGGAGCAGCACACACGCAGGACAGGGGGGCAGAGGTGTTCCTTGTCATCAGCAGCAGTGGGAACGGCTGCTCTTATCCCGTGGGATATCCCGCACTGCCCGGTGCTCGGGGGAGACCCCACGGATGGGCTTCACGCCTGATGCAGGCTCCACGTGCTCCAGCCACAGCGAGCTCACACTCTGGATGCTCAAAAATAACCTTTAAAGCAAACTTCCTTTGGGGTTACAAACCCCTTTTCAGACATGTAATATAATACATTATACACTTCCAGAACTTTGAAGTTCCTTTAAAACCAAAGGATTCAACATGCATTTAAACCAGCACTTCCTCTGGCATTATGGAGCCACTAATGATCCCACACATGGTAAGAGGGTTTTTTTATAAGTAAGAGATAAAAATACTTTTATGATATCCATTGTCAGCTCAGGCTGTGTGCAAGGAATTAGAACACACCAGGGAGCAGGATGAATGTTGATTTATCTGTGTCAGTGAGGCAGCCTTGAGTGTGACAGAGGGAAAAGCCAGAGCATGTGTAAAGTGAGAGGAACAAAACCCTGCTATTTTTACCTGCAGAAAGGAGCCTGACTGAGTGATTTGTTCACTTCCCACAAATACAGATCAGGGCTCCAATACACATATAAAGTGACAGACAACAGACTGGGCCGCTTCGGCTGCTGTGAATGACAAAATACTGCCCAACTTGGCACTATCAGCAATCCAGGTGTTGGAATTAGCGAGGATGGAATAACAATGAAGCTGTAGGCAACTCCCAGCTTCCCTGGCTCTCCAGCCCCTCACCTTTGAGAGTGGTTGACGTCTGCAAGGTCTTTGGTTCATGCTGGTGGATGGTTTTGATGATATCTGGGTCGGCATTGAAGCGCTCGCGGTCGTTCTGCCAGAAGTTCCCTGGGGACAGCAGCAGGCAGCCGTGCTCCGGGAGCAGATTCCGCAGCTTCCTGAGGCCAGGCAGCAGGTCTGTCACCTGGAGACAAACCTCCTCCAGGCTCCTGACCCCGGAGCTGAAAGGCAAGCACAGGGCTGTGGGACAAAACCGAGGCAAAGGCAAAGCTTTTGGAGAGGAGCATCGCAGGCACCTGCCTCGGGTGTTGCTGCTCTTCCTCCTCACAGCTGAGAACAGGAGCTGGGTCTCCCTGGAACTGTGAACAGGCTCCAGAATTCCATCAACATTCCCTGGGTGCTGCCTGACCACACAGCTCTCGCTCCTCACCCACGTCTGGTGCCACACTTTCATTTCCACACTTAACAGAGAAACTCTCTCTGGAATTTTTCCAGACCTCAAACCCCTCTCCACACCTCTCTCCACACATGCAATGGAATGTTTTACAGGAATCCTGGTCAGCTTTCCTGAGTTGGATCCCTTGAGGTGCACAGAATGCTCTAAAATGCACCCAGGATTCAATGTCTGCACCTGGGTGTGGTGTCTTCCCAATTCCTCTGCATAGTGTGGAAAGGAGAATTTCCTTAGAGGTCCAGAATTCCATACAGGTGTAACTGGTATGAACTGGAACCACTAATTCAAGCAAGACTCAGCTTGGGTTTACAACAGGCCCTGGTGGGAAGGGTCAGTGACAGACCCAGCTGTGGGACAGAGAAGTGTAACAGGACATCTCAGCTCACCAGGAGCTGATCTGCTGCTTGTCACCCGCTCAGGTAACTCAGCCAGGACAAGTGTCTCACAGGGAGTTATTGTTCCTGTCTTGCAGGGGTTATTCTGGCTCCACGGGGTTAACACTGGTCTGGCATCTCCCAGCTGCCCAAAAACACCTCACTGCTGAAGTGAGGTCAGAAAAGGAGCTGCATTTCTGACTGACAGACACCTCACCAAACTTTCCCAAAACAGAAATCTTCTGTACATTTCCCTGGACAGCCTTTAAAATTTTTAATTGACACTGGAGCTCAGACCTCTTTGATTACTCCCAAGGATGCTAAAAAGCTAAACTTAGGTTTTAAAAATAGAAAAGTTAATTTAGCTGGCTTTAATGGAAAAAATATTCTCTCTTACACTGCCACAGTCTGTTTATGGTACCTGGGGAATGACTTCACACACATTTGTGATTGCAGATCATCAAGAAAACATTTTAGGATATGACATCCTTAAAGGGAAACTTTGGCAATTACCAACCAGGGATGTTTGGTCCTGTGGACCCAACAAAAACCCCACAGTAATCTTTCTGGGAAAGGTAGGAAAATCAATCTCTTACAAACGGCTCCAGTTTTTCTTGCTTCTGCTGTAGCTAAGGTTAAACAGTACCCTGTGCCTCCTGCAGCCAAACAAGGCATAAAGGAAGTAATTAAAGATTTAGAACAAAGGGGCATTACATTTAGGACTCATTCTGCTCAGAATTCCCCTGTTTTCCAGGTGATAAAAGCAGACAGAGCTGGCATTTAGCTGCTGATTATCAGGGCTTAATGCTAATGCAGAACCACCCCCTGCAGCAGGCCCAAATACTGCAGACCTCACTGCTACTCTGCAGGCAGCTGCACACAAAGGGATGGCAGCTTGGGATAGAACAGACATGTTTTTTATGGCCCCAGTTCAGGAGGAATAAACCCAAATCTGCATTCCCTTGGGAAGGAACACAATCCACCTTCACTTGCCTAGCTCAGGGATATGAGCACCCACCCACCATAGCACACAACGCTTTAGCTGAACTCCAACAAATAAAAACTCAGGAAGGAGTGCAGGTTTATCAGTGCATTGATGCTGTGTTGGTAGGAGGTGAGGAGGAGAGTGCAGTAAGAACAACAGCACAGGATATCTGGAATAGATTAAATGGGGAGGGGATAGAAGTGCCCTCAGCTAAGAGTCAAAGTCCCTCTAAAGAGGCAGAATTCCTGGGAGCCTGGGGGGTAGCAGGCTAAGCTGTAATTCCACAT
The DNA here is from genome assembly GCF_009650955.1 of Corvus moneduloides. Classification (NCBI taxonomy): domain Eukaryota; kingdom Metazoa; phylum Chordata; class Aves; order Passeriformes; family Corvidae; genus Corvus; species Corvus moneduloides. The sequence goes on from NC_045476.1 coordinate 529,597, forward strand.
GAAACCATTACAAAATTAGATGCTATATCTACCCCCACAACTGAAAAGGAACCTCAGAAGATACTTCGGGATACTGGAGAAATCATTTTCCTGGATTTTCTATAATAGCAAGACCCTTGCAAACATTAATGAGGAAAACCCAAAACTGGCAATGGCTTGACAGCCACAAACAGGCTCTGCAAACACTGATAGAGGAGTCACAAACATCACTTGGGCCAGCTCATCCCAGTGCTCCTGTAATGGCTGCTGAATGGGATTCTGCTGAACACAGGACTTACTGTCATATGTTCCAGAAAGGGCCACAGAGACCCAAACAACCATTAGGGTTCAGTTCCACAGCATTTAAAGATACTAGAAAGAGAAACACTGCCTGGGAAAAGGGATTGTTATCCCCGACCTGAGCTCTTGAATGAGCAGAAAAAGTTCAACAGCATCAACCTGTGAAAATCCAAGGACCTTTCAGTCTGTTGGCCAGTGTTAAGAAGGGCAGTGATGCAGAGGCAATTGCACAAAGAGTGACAGTACACAGATGGGGTGGGTGTGCCCAAATGGAAGGCACTAAAACCCTACGAACTTCAGAGAGCTGTGACTCCAGACAGGTTAGTTTGACAACAGCCATAAATCTCGTCCTGTACTGGATGCTCCTGCATTCACTTCACACCCTGAAGCTGGAGATGTCTGGTTCCCTGATACCTTAGCCAAACGCACTGATGGGAAATGGAGGTACAGAGCAGTTGCTCTGAACACTGAAACAGGAGTGGAAGTAGTGGAAGAAGTAGTAGGAAGTGCACAGGTGGGAGAGTTAAAGGCTGTACTGCTGGCAGTAAAGGAGAAAACAAAGCCAATCTGTGTTGATTCTTACGTGCTCTGGGCTGGTGCCACAGTTGTTGTGTCAGTGGGAAGCACTGGATTGGCAAGTGAAGGGAAGAGAGGCTTGGCAGAAGGAAGACTGGAAGTGGTTGTTGTTACAGGCCCCATCCCATGGACAAATGCACACAGGATGGGGCAGAGCTCATGCAAATGACCAAGCTTTACAGACTCATTGGAACAACAAGGTGGATCAGCTGACAAAAATCAGGAAGATAAAAACTGATCAGTGGAAGCTCCACAACACTGGTGTGGATTTGGTGAGTGGTTACACTGGAAATTAGGGCATACTGGACAAAAAGCTCTATTTTTTGCAGCACAAAGCAGGGGCTGGCATTGACCAGGAAGATGTGTCAAGGCATTCTCACAGTGTCCCCAGTGACAGCTGAAGCTTGAACAAAATCATCCAGACCTGGCACTGCCTTTACAGATCAAAGGTAACAAAACACTCTGGTCCTCTTAGATTCTCTTGGGCCTCTGAAGACATCCAGTGGTTACAGGAACACACGACCAGGGGTGGGAGTGGTCTCTGGGCTGTCAGTCACTGCCCAGAGCAGGCACGCTGATGCCAAAGCTACTGTTTCAGGACTCAGTGACTGGTTTTCCAGCCTCCCTGTCCCAGACTCTACACAGAGTGACAAGGGATCACACTGCACCACTGTGATGGGGCAAGACTGGGCCAAAAAAGAAGGTATTAAATGGGTTTTTAATAGACCTCATTATCCCCAAGTAAATGGGATTGTGAATCGTGCCAATGGTTTGCTAAAGCAGTGCCTTAGGCCACGTGAATCTGGCTGGGATAAAAGGTTACCCTCTATGTTATGTCAGATATAATAAATAACCAATATCAGACATAATAAATAAATATCATAAACAAATAACACACATATATATTTATTTTTATTTATTTTATATATGTGTTTGTATCTATATATAAAAATATAAACAAATATAATAAATAACTGATATGGACCAAGGGGTAGTCCTGTTTCACAAGCTCTCCTAAGCCCTGTACCTCTTTAAACATCTTTAAAACCCGAAATGACAAAACTGAAGCTTTTCAGGACAACTTAACCGTGGGAAAGCCAGTCACAGTCGAGCCAGCCCACCCTGGGACTGTAGCTGTGACTCTGAGGGGCAGTCGGGGGCCGATGTTCTGGGTGGCCGTCGATGCTAAGGGCACCTCCCGATGGGGACTCCCGCGTTCCACACTCCTGTCCCAGTCCAGGTCCCAACCAGTGCGGGGTTCCCCACTGGCCGGGCCAGCTGCCCCGCACCGGCCCCGTGTGCCGGCGGCCAGGGACCGACCTGCTGCCGCAACGCTGGGGAAAGCACCTCTAGGACTGCACGAGTTCTCCTGGTTTAGGCGCCCTAATAACCTGAGATGGTCAAGGAAGTCCTCAGAAAACTGGGTGTGCATTTGGATGTGAGCCAGGGCGCCACTCGGGCAGCAGGGGGAAGGGCTGGTGACCGCCTGCTCGGCTGTGGGGATTACTGATGGAGACTCCTGGACTCCAACAGGGGAATAAAGTCAGTTCTGGACACACAGGGACCACACTGGACAGCACAGGGACTCTTTGATCTGCTGTAGCTAAAGCTGCGACAGACTCGGGAGCTCTCAAGGGACACTCACTGTATGGCTGTGTTTACTGAACAATGTCTTTAACTCTGGAGAGAGCACTGCTGCTCTCCCACCCCGGGTCCATCAGCCATCCCCACAGCACCTTGCAACCAACGACTGGAAAGGACAGGAAGGCAAAGAGAGCAATGCTGTTTTCCCTCGGGGCCACTCTAGTACAGCACACACAGAACCAACAGCACCTGACCCTTGGAAGAGAAACTCCCACCTAAAGCTGCTGCAAGCTGTGACACTGATAACAACAGCAACTGCTGGATTTGTTCTCAGTTTCCCATTCATTTCATGAAAATATTCAGATGATGGGAATTCCACACCAAACATATTTTCCAGTGGCCTTCCTCCAGCTGGAGTGATGCTCCTTCTGGAAGGAAAGACAGCCCAAATCTACACAGTGTTAAAAATCTTGATCAGTCTTGTTAAGGGACTAGAGCACCCGAGTTTTGAATTGGTTTGATTAATACTTGCATATATTTTGTCCCAGTAGTTTTGCAGTGGATACGAGTTCTTGCTTTAGCATGCTTGTGTCTTCACTCTGGCTGTCACAGGGGGTGGAAAAGATTTCCCCCTGAATGTAACTTGAATTTTCATATAATTATGGAATCAGTTGTGTGCACCTCTTCCTATCTCCTCAGGGTAAGGCATAAAATTCCCCACTGCAGTAGGTGGGAACAATTTGAGTTTCATTACACCATTGATTCCCCTGGGGCTATAACCAGACTGTTCTAAAGTACATACGCATTTGTTCAGGTTATTGCAGAATCGTCTAACACATGAAATGATGAGCAAAGATATGTGAAATGGACTAAGAACCATGAATGGAAGTGAAGGGAGTCACTGACCCATCACTGAACTCCTCCAATCACTGCAACTGAAAAATCAACTCCAGGAACTTTTCTTTGATCCTCATTTGCATCCCATCTTTCCTATGATTTTTAAGACTCAGTGGGTGTGGAACATCCTGATCCACACAGACTGGTAACAACCCAAGTAAAAGGACTTGTTTGGATTGTCCCCAGCTACCATAAACACTCCAGATTTAACGCTATACCTTGTCACTGTAACTTTTTAAATCAGTAATCATTAGATACATACATCTGTATCTAAATCTATCTATATATACATATATATCCCCTGAGCAGGGACAGTGCTTTCCTTTGTGGTCACTCCAGGGGCTGAGTGAAGGAATGAAGGAATCTGAACATTCTCCTTGTTTCCATGGGAAGTTACATTTGACTCCTAATCAATGCCAGTTCTTCTGCCAGCTTTAACACAGGGGCCTTGATCTCTGCACTGTTTATGTTGTGCTGTAATCTACTGGTAGTTCTTCAGTTTTATACTGTGGAGTAATTGTGATTAGGATCTTTCACCTGTTATTTCCTACCTGTTTAATAAAGAATTCATTTTACAAAGACACCTCATTTGCCATCATTAGAACATGTGGGCCAGAGGCAGTCCTTAAATTTAACTGTGGCCAAAATCTGAGGCTAAGGCAGGGCTTGTCCAAAGCTCCCACTTGTCCAGTGACAACGAGGAGGAGCTGCTGCTCTGACAGAGACTCTTCCCTCACTGGGATATGGGAACAGGGGGGATCTGCTCAGGAAAGGTGTGTTTAGCAAAGGCCAAGTGAAGAACAGAGACCAGCCCTGCCTGGCTGCAGCCTCGCACGTCACAGGAAAGTGCTTCAGATGACAAATTAATTGAAGCCTTTGTAAAATCCCCCTCCAGAAGAGACTTCCTCTGTAATAACTACAAAGAACAAGCATAGAGATTCAAAAATTATGATTTGTCTTTGTGAACACTCTGTCCAATGTGTGTCCTGTGGCTGCACGGCAAGACACCTGGACAAGTCTCAGCTATCAAAAAAAAGTAAGGGAAAATATGCTCCAAAAAAAGGTATTTATAGGGACAAAAGCTTTGGGAAAGAAAATTTAAAGGAACTGATGCAGTGATGCCTCTGGAAACAGCTCCAGGAAGAGGCAGATGACCATGGTTTGTATTTTACCAGCTCTGGAACCTGGCAGTGATAACAGTTCATGGTGCAGATAAGGCCACGGACATTCTTATCTGCAAGGCAATGCTCCCAGCTCGTGTCCCTGTGGGATGTTGTGGGTGCAGAGTGACACCAAAACCCACAACTGGGGCAAACCACAGATTCCAGGTCACTCCTGACTTTTAGAGATGAGTGCTTGGATCTGCAGCCAATGACAACACACCCGCAGTGTGTGTCCTGCCCAGGTACACTTAACAACCTTTGGCTCCCTCCTGTAATATAAAACAATATAAAAGATATAGAATAGAATAGAATAGAATAGAATATAGAATACAAAACAAGCCAGTTTGCATATAAAAAAAAAATTTCTGCTCAACTTTGTAATATAAAACAAATATAAAAGATATAGAATAGAATAGAATAGAATAGAAAATAGAATACAAAACAAGCCAGTTTGCATATAAAAAAAAAATTTCTGCTCAACTTTGTAATATAAAACAAATATAAAAGACATAGAATAGAATAGAATAGAATAGAAAATAGAATACAAAACAAGCCAGTTTGCATATAAAAAAAAATATTTCTGCTCAACTTTGTTACTGGCAACAAACAAGAACTTCATAATGACTTTTGAGGTAATTGCAGAATTTATCTCAAAATTAGATGTTTCCTAAAATATCTGAGTGCATCCCCAAAATGGTAACCTTGCCCCAAGGTTTAGGTCTAAATGTTGAAGTAATTTTCTTCTGGTAGTATGAATAATAATAATAAAAGTAATAATTTTGTTTCTGTGTTACATCACTGCTCATCAAGGGCAATGCCAAGGGGAGATAATGAGAATACAATGAGAAGACAAGGGAGATAATGAGAACACAACGCAGGCCTGGGAGCAAGTTGTTTCTGATTGTAATTGGCAGCAGATTATTATCCCATAGGATAAGGGAGGAGAGGGACTGAGCACACGGACAGAAGGTCAGTGCCAAGGCTGGGGGAGCTGGCAGGGAGAGAAAAAAACTGAGTAAATCTGTACTGAAGAGCAAAAATGGCATTTCTAAAACATGAGCCCCAAGAGCAGGAGCTGGGGGTAAAGGACCAGTCATCCCTTAGAGGAGCGGGGCGGACACTCAAAAATGATCCCACGTCACCCATTAGCACTGATCTCTCATTTTCGTTTCATTTTGAGGACGTTACCAGCTCAGAGCCCCCGCCCAGCCCTGCAGGCAGCCATCAGGAGCCAGGTGTGCACAGCAGCAGCTCCCTGTGCCTCACCTGTCTCTCAGGGCATGGTTCCTGATCTCCTCCACCAGCTGGAAGACGCGGGACAGTGGCGACCGGAACACATCCACAGCCAGGAAGTTTTTCTGCCACGGGGACACGGTGGCTTTCACAAAGATCTGCTGGATGTAGGCCACGGGAGCACCGACGTACTGCGGGGAGACCAGGGCAGCGTGAGGCACCGGCCACCGGGAAGCTCCCAGCAGAAGCAGAGCACCAACAGCTTTGCCAGACTCTGTTTTCCCTTCCCAGATTAGAGGTGGAACATGACAGGACTCAGCAGGCAAGAACAAACGGTCTGATTCTCTGTTTGTGTTGTAGGGACCTTAACGTCCATTCAGTGCCACCCCTGCCACGGGCAGGGACACCTCCCACTACCCCAGGCTGCTCCAAGCTCTGTCCAGCCTGGTCTTGGACACTGCCAGGGATCCAGGGGCAGCCACAGCTGCTCTGGGCCATCACGTACTGAGGCAGCTCAGCGGGGCCATGTTCCCCCCGCAGTGGCCCCCAGCCCCAGCAGGACTCACCCAGTCGGGACGCTCGCCAGGGTCCCTGTGCTGCGGGCCCGCGTCCGGGCCGGGAGGAGCGTAGTCCTTCACCGGGGTGCTGAACTCCACGGGGCCCGTCCCCGGCAGAGGCAGCTTCAGCAGAGGGTAGCTGGGGGGACAGAAGCAGGACACACTCTCATTTTGGAGGTTAATGGACTTTTTTAGACAGAAGAGTTAAAAAAATGACCAGGCCCACTTCAGCAAAGCCAAGCTGCGCAGGACAGCCCCAGCGAGAGGGCTTTGGCTTTCATGGGACTGGTATCCAAGAGTCTTTCTCCCTTAGAAAGGGATAACTAAAAGTACTGGGAGAGAAAGAAGGGAAGACCTTGCAGGGCCTCTCCTGAATTCCTCCATCCAAGTTAGCTGTGGCAAAACCACTCAGTATGGCCCTGGCTTAATTCCGGTGTATCCCACACAAACCCCAGACATTCTGTGTATTCCAGTGGCCACTTCCCTGCCCCAAACCCTTTATAATCCTCTGCTTTTCCTCATTTAGATTGAAACTATTTCCAAAACTTGTCATTAACTTCATTGGTCCTCAAAGCACTTTTAAGAGCAGCAGTGAGACACCAAACCCATGAAGTCTTGATCTTCCTGCTGCTTTGCCACCACAACCTCCAGTGATTGTAGCTGCTGTTCTACAACAGAGACTTCTATCCAGAGATTGAGAAACTGAGATTTCAGAGAGTTTAGAATGGGATTTTTAACTCCAAATGTTCACAGAAGTGGTTAAAAGCAAATCAGAATTGAACTAGTGGGAAAAGCAAGGCTGCTGATACAGAGAGATCCATTGAAAATCTGGAACTGTCAGCACCAAACTGAACTGGAGAACAGAACTTTAGTCTGTTTAGCTGCTCTGGGTGACCTGTATTGTGACAGGTTTGGGTCACTGACATGTGCACGGGTCCCCAGAGGGAAGAACTGCCCCACCTGAGCTCCAGGGAAGGCATTTCCAGCACTTGGGTTCGACTCTCCTCACATTTCTCTTTGTTAGGGATGTTTTTGAGGGAAAGAAGTGAACACAAGAATGGAAAGCACAGAGGAGGGAAGAATAGCAGGACCTGAAATGGCCACAAACCAAAACACAGCAAGTTCCAGCTCAGCAGGAGGAAGAGCCTCTTTCCATGGAGGAGGGGCAGAGCCCTGGAACAGCTGCCCAGGGGGGCCTGGAGTCTCCCTCTCCAGAGGGATCCCAAACCCCCCTGGACACGTTCCTGTGTCACCTGCTCCAGGTGCCCCTGCCCAGGCAGGGGCTGGACTGGATGGGCTCCAGACCCTCCCAACACACCCATCCTGTGATCCTGGGATCTAACAGAGACGACAGGAAAGCTCAAGAAGTTGTTCTGGTTTTGGGAAAGGCTCTTTTTAGATGCTCATGTCACTGTGCACCCTGAAACCCCTCTGAAATCCCAGAATAAAGGAAACACAGACCATGTAACCAGCTGGAGGTGGTGAACTGGAGCAGGAACTGCATTTCAGTCACCTGCAGGAGGGAGGTGCAAGCAGAAGTGCTCATTCAAGTACTCGACGTATTTTCAAGACGTCTCAGGGGGCCAAGAGAGCTCCAGGCAAATCCCTCTCTGTACATTCCCCCTTCCCAGACCCACAGAGAGCTCCAGCACCTGGAACAGCCCCAGCCACTGAGGGTGGAGGGGAGCAGGGAGCTGCCAGGTCTCAGGTAATGGGAAAGGAGCTGATACATGGAACTAAAATAGCTCCCAGCTCCGCTGGCTCGCTGCAGAACAAGCTTCTGGCTTGTCTGCAGCCAAGACAGAGCAGCCTGGAATCCCACTGCTGAGGAGGGAGGGAATCTGGTAATAGGGTCTTGCCAGAGGGTTGGCAAGGCCAGTATCTGGCAGCAGCAGCTCCTTTTTAGCCTTGGCAAGTGCATTGACAGTACCTGTTTCTGAGTAAGTGATGGTGGCTTTGCCCTGCTTCCCTCTGACAGGGCCCCAAGATTCTGCACTGGAGATTCCCCTTTCCTGTGCAGCACAACCTGCTCCCAGTGTTATGGTGAAGTCCCAGAGGAGATTCTGGGGATCTGGAACATGAAGAGTCTGAGTCTAACTCAGGTCCTCTGGTTACCACACAAATAGTACAAACCTGTGCAAGAATGATCTGTTCTTACAGAAATAATTATAAATATATATATATATATACACAGATACCTCCCCAGGGGCTCTGGTTCCAGCCAGTTCTGCAATTCTTCAGGAGCAGAACCTGTGTTTCAGTTAAATAACAAGCACCTGTTTAATTGCCCTGAACCTGCTGCAGAGTCATCTGCGTCATGTGCAATCCTTACTTGAACTAAAAACTGTTCTTCAGAGTGACACTGGGATTCCACATTTACCCCAATGGCCACATTTCCAGGTATCACCTGTTCCTCTCTGGGCTAGTGTCAGACAGGGTTGGTGACACCCTCATTTCAAGGAAAAATGCAGATCCATTCAAGTGGGATGAGAAAAAGGAGTGTCACTTACAGGGGGATTTATAGTAAAACAAGAAAACTCTCCCTCTGATGTGGAGACCAATTTGGATTTTCAGACTTTAGGACTACAGAGTAAGAATGAGTCACAGGAATTTTTGCTTTAGGTATTAATTTATTATCAGACCCAGAGATGCTGTGTCTTGTCTGTCAGTGACATTAGAAATAGTGTCTATACAAACCCTTCCAGGAGTAAAGACACTCAAAGCAACCAGGCCAGACTCTGTGCTGCCCTCATTCCCTGCGTGGTCACCGCCCTCACCTGCCTGAGGCCAGAACCCCCCATGGATAAATTGTAGACCTTGTGCTTTATTTCAGCTTTTAAAAACTGTCTGCACACAAAACCAGTGGCGTTCTACTGATGTGAGGGGGAGGAAAACCACAATAACTCAGACCACTTTCTCTGCAGCAGAATTCCACGAGCTCTCCTTGATTCCAGGTACAGGAGAGAGGACTGACTCACCTCCCTCCCTCTGAACAACTCAGGACACAAGATCCACTCTTGTTAGCTGGAACTTTTTTATTAAGCATGTTTCAGGCTGAGGAACGTGGAAGGGGTCAGTGGCAGCCTTGGCAGTGCTGGAGAGTGGTTGGACTTCATGATCTGAAAGGCCTTTTCCAACCTTAACGATTCCATGGTTCTGTGAGTTCCCTGCTCTGTGCAGGTCTCAGACCAGCTGCACACCGTGCTGAGGGTCCCTGACCAGCCCTGCTGCACAGAAACATTGCCTAAATGAGCTTCTGCCTCAATGCTGGGCCTTGATTTTTCCACACCAGCTTCCTTCTCACAGCTTCAGGTCATTCCTCACTTGTTTTTGCAGAGGAGTGGCCAGGATGCATCAGTGAAATCCACCCCAGCAAAGTGGAGCGCTTCCAAAGAGCACAAATATCTCAATTCCAGCAGGAAATCCATGCCAAAGCCCATCCTTGAGTCCTCAGCACATGGCAAAACGTGTTACTTCCCAGGAAGGAGTCCCTTCACTCAGACACTCATGGGCTGAGGTGCAAAACCCCCACTGCTGCTCACAACCACAAAGGGTTCCAGCCAGGAGAAGCCACCTCAGAGGTTTTTAATGTGTGAAAATCCTCCCTTTGACAATGTTTTAACTGAGATGTGAAAGCAGCCCGTTACCATCACAGCTCAAAGAAAAACCTGTGTCTGTGGCAACACATGTGGAGCTTTTCTACAAACAGGGGAGCAAATCATCACATCGGGTTTATTTTGCCCAAAACAGACAAGAGAGTTAAACCCTGCAAGACAGAATCTGTATGCTCACATGTGTGCATGGTCTGAGCACGAAGGTTTGCTCAGCCCCACAGTGCTCTGCTGGAAATGATTCTGAGCCCATGTGACATTCCTGGGAGTAAGATTATATCCACTTGCAAACTAGGGATCCAAATTAGGGGCCATAAGGAGAGTAGGGAATTTACAATAGTCCCACACGGGCGTGCCAAGGATGAAACAGAAGAGTGCAGGCTCCAGGGAGCACAGGACAGGCAGGTGTGCAGAGAAAGATCAGCTTTCCTTCTCCCCATTTTTAATTGATGAGTTCGGAGTCCACTACCAGGTGCTTAAGGGTTACTTTCATCTCATTTATTGCTTCACTTCACTCATTCAATTAGTTCTTTCTTACTAAACCACAAGAAGACACTTCATCCCTGTTGTTTCTTTTGTCCCCCAGAAGGAGATGACAAAACCTATGAAGTCTAAATAAAAAACCAGCTTCTGGGTGGGCCCAGAAGAGAGAATGTTGCCAAGAACCCCCTCCCCAGCCCTCCCCAGCCCTATGTGACACAAATCTGGGGAGGACTCACCAGCAGGCCAGGATGCAGAGAGCTGTGAAGAGGATGATGGGGATGGGGTAGGAAGCACAGAGCAGCCCGTGGTTGTAGAACGCCCGCGAAATCCTCTCGCGCAGCCTTTCAGTCAGGGTCATCCTCGGCCGCCCTCACCTCGATGCCATCCCGGGATACAGCAGCGGCTCGGGCAATTCCAGCATGGGCAGCCCTTCAGGGAAGGCACTGGGTCCAGCTGGGGAGGGCAAAGGGAGAGAAACAGATAAAGAAAAGGGAAATAAACATTATCAGCTCCTTTTAGAAAGATCTCCAGAGCTCAGGAAGAAATTCTTCCCTGTGAGGGTGGTCAGGCCCTGGCACAGGGTGCCCAGAGCAGCTGTGGCTGCCCCTGGATCCCTGGCAGTGTCCAAGGCCAGGCTGGACACTGGGGCTTGGAGAACCCTGGGATCATGGAAGGTGCTCCTGCCATGGCAGCAGTGGAACTGGAATATCCTTAAGGTCCTTTGCAGCACAAACCATTCTGGGATTTCTTGATTCTATGAAATGACTGAGCAGATCTCAACCTCACTGGCAGGACTGGACTATCCCTGTTCCACGAGGAACTCAGGAACAACATGGATATGCTGCTCCTGTGGCAAAAAATACATCAAAAGTGGCTCTCTGACCAGCCTTAGCTGCCAAAAACCGCTCTGGGGAGGAGCACAACACTGGCAACAATTTCTAGTCATTTCAAGGAGGAAAATTTTGTATTTACTCTCTTCACCTGCTGTCCAACAGCAGAATTCCATAAGAAAACACAGAGCATTCCAAAGCTAGGATTTCTTTATCACTTGGGGGGGGGGTTGCATATTAAAATCTGCCATCTTTATTTGCTTTATGCTGTGACAGAGCTCGTAAGAGTGAACAGCAGGAACTGTTCCTGCTCCAAGTCATTTCTGCAAACAGAGATTATCTAAGCCAAAATAAACCTGCTGATTGTAGGACAAATGTTAAAGGAGAATTTCTTGCCTTTTGCATGACTGTAAACCCAAGACAAAGTTTGCCTGGAAGCACGAGGGCATTGGGATGTTTTCACCTTGCAGCACCACAGGTGACATTTCTGATTCACTTCGGGTACAAGAGATGGACACACCTCACAGAATCCCAGGATCACTGAGCTTGGAAAAGCCCTCCAAGGTCACCGAGTCCAGGCTGTGCCCAATCCCCACCTTGTCCCCAGCCCAGAGCCCTGAGTGCCACCTCCAGTCACTCCTTGGACACCTCCAGGGATGGCCACTCCAAACCTCCCTGGGCAGCCCCTGGCAAGGCCTGAGCTCCCTTTCCATGGGGAAGTTCCTGCTGCTGTCCACCCTGAGCCTGCCCTGGCCCAGCCTGAGGCCGTTCCCTCTCCTCCTGTCCCTGCTCCCTGCGAGCAGAGCCCGACCCCACCTGGCTCCAATGCCCTGCACTCTTACAAAAACAAGGCTGACCAGCAGAAGGAAGAGATGTAGAACTTCTTTTTGCAGGAAAAATCAACTCTAACTTGCTACTTTTCCCAAGACAAAAGCTTTTATCTCACTCAACAATAGTTACATGTTCCAAATTCTTTCAATTTCTGTCTGAAAGGCTTTACAGCCTTCCCAGGAGCCTCCCTGGACACTGAGGGCAGGGAAACACAGCAGAGCCCACTGTGAGCTTAGAGGAAAAACTAACAAAGGTAGAAAACTCTTCCCTTTCTGAGACACAGTCACCTGGGGTTTTAGGTATAGTCAACTCCTCAGTTTTCCACAAAATGTTCTGGAACCAGACCTTGGCATTAGGTGTAATAAAAACACACAGCTGAGCTAGTGAAGCCTGGAGGGGGGAAATATAAGGAAAAATCCAAAATAAATCCCCATTCCACAGTATTTCTCTTGCACTTCAAGACATACAATAATTTGCTCCATCATGTTGCCTATATCTAAACCTCCAACGGGAATTTTAACCCAGCATTTTCCATTTACAACCCCAAGCTTGGCAAAGCAGGAACACACCCAACATGGCCCCTCTGCCCCTCACACCTCCTTTTCCAGCATCCCACCAGGATCTGCACATCCAAGGGCTGACCTGCCTGTCCACACCTGCTCTGCAGATGGGAACAGCTCAGCCCTGCAGCAGCCCCGGAGCAGATGTGGGATTTGAGGAGTTTTCCTGCCAAGGCTGTGTTCTGGGAAGGACAGGGGAGGAATGAATGGGAAAGAAGGAAGAATTTACTAAAAATGAGAATTTATAAAGGTCACTGGGTTGGTCCATGTTGTTGCCCAGGGAGCAGCTCAATGTGATGCTCACACACCTGAGGGCCAGGTGGGTGATGGACCACCAGCAGCAAGCCAGGGACCACCAGCAGTAATTCCCCCTCCTGGTGCTGCAGGCACTGCCTTGTATCCATCAATCCCACACAGGGTCCTGGGGGATCAGAGACACCTTCTGCCTTCAGAGTTGCCCCAGAACACACGGAAGCAGCAGGACTGATGCCACTGGAGACCAGACCAGCCAGAACACCTCAAATTCCTGCTCTAACTGACACATTTCATCTGGGCTCCAGCTCAGATCGTGAGCCAGGAGCGGAGGGTCCAAACAGGACAGTGCCTCCTTGTATCCATGTGCCACCTCGTCCCCCAGCCCGTGGGACACGTTCACACCCAGGTAGGTGTTACAGGTGCTTCACACACTCCTGGGCTCTTCCCAGCACACACAGAGCAGAAGAGCCATCACCAAACCCAGCTGATCCACGGCCTCCCCTTGACCTGCAAACAGCTCCGAGCTCTCCTCAGCCCTCACCATGGCGATGATTTCATGGTACTGCCCAAACTCAGCACCACAGACACTCCCGAAAACAAGGGAAGTCTCGGGTTCCCTGGAGATGCAGAAAACAGATGCTGGATCACTCACACCCCAGAAAACCACCCGGATTTTCTCGCCCTCTGTTGGGCCCTGGAGGTGGCTCAGGGCTCTGAATCTCTGAGCAATCACTCACTGGTGTCACTGCCTTGGGAGCTCCCAAATCCCACCATCCACAAAGGGAGGAGGGGAGGGAGAGAGGCACAGATCTCGGGAATCCAACTCTCCCTCTCCTCAGCAAGCATGGACTGTCCCCCAGCGAGGGCCAGGGAACATTCCTAAGGACTTCAGAGGTGGGAAAACAAGAGCCTCCCTCAAGACAAGCCTCCTTCACAGAAATGCTGCACAATGGGCTCTAACACCAAGGTCCTGTTCTCCCCTCGCATTCCCATGGGAAGAATAACGTGCTTTGTGCTGCCAAAGGACACAGAGGTCACGAGGAACAGAACACTTCCTATGGGAAAATCACAGCCATGCACTAACCCCGGGGAGGCCACTGTCTGCAAGGGGTTAATCCCAACACTGCTGTCAGGAACAAGGCTCCGGAACAGCCTCCAAGTCCTAAACGGATTGTCCTTCACAGAAGGGGTACTTTCCATATTCAAAAGGTAGAAAATGACATTTCTGACTCCACTCCCTCCATTCCAGCTCTGTGGCTAAAACTGTGCTGAAAGTCTGACACAAGTTTTTGAACTAGATTTCAATCCCCAAAATGTGCAAACTTTCCTCATTTTATCTGTTCTGCCCCACTTTGCCAGTTTTCCCCCATTTCTTTTTGCCTGTTTTCCTCCCTGTACAACATTCATTTATGTTTTGAGTTTAAAAATTCAGAGGTTATCTGGAATAGACCCCATTTTATAAGTAGTATTTCACTCATATTACAAACAGCTCTTGAAAAGTTGGAGTAGCAACAACAACAAAGATTCAAAGAGAACACTTCAACAATCTCTACATGTCAGATAAAGTTATCTGCTCCCAAAACAGGGGCTGACATTCAAAATCAGCTTCCAAAACAGTTTTCAGGACATTTTTGAACTTTTCTGCTACAAGAGATGAACCTCAGTTCAACTCCTGTTTCGGAAGTCATTCAGTGAATGTGGTTTCTATCCTTTCTTCCTTCCCAAAGTACTCCCAACAGCACCAGACAACAGCTTGTTGCTGTGGATGATGAGACAGGATGGGATGTTCCACGTGCAGAGCCATGAAACGCAGAAGCTTGGCATTTGTGACAAAAATAGAAAATATCCAAATTTAGAAAAAACATAATTTCAAAGTTCACTCCCCTTGTTGCATCTAGCCAAGGGAAGCTCCCTTGCACATGAAGAACAGAGATTCCAAACACAAGGAAACATTTCCCAATCCGTTCTTCTCCACTGCAGAGTTCTTGCCCAACCCTGTACAGCTGGGAATGATCCACCTCCACAATCATAGAATCCCAGAATGGTTTGGGTGGGAAGGAATCTTAAGGATCACCCAGTTACAGCAAATGGGATGTGATGCACACAGGGAAAATAATGTCCAGGGATCCTGATCCTTAATTCCCTGAAGGTGTGACGTGATGCAGTATAAAAAAGGAAACTGTGCATTAGGAATTGTTAAGAATGGAATGGAATCAGGATGTAAATCCATCCTCACACGTGCTAAGTGCTACACACAGCACGGGGCATTCCTCAGAGGAGAACTGGAAAAGGTACTGAGAAGCTCAAGGATGCTCAAAGACAGAGAGCAGCTTCAGAAGGCTTTTCCAGCTGGAGCAGATTTTATCAGCAAGTGGACACCAGGTGGCCCTAGGAAGGCCCGAGGAAGCGGAGCAGGAAAGGGCCATCTCTTTTATCCTGGGATAACTTGGCATCAAACCAACTACAGAGCAGCAGCTCAAAATAAACACGTGGCTAAGCCGGGGAAATCTTCTCCCCAGGACACTGTCCCTGTCACACGGGTTACGCAGCCAGCGGATAAACCTCGGGAAGAGCGAGCCATGAGGCACTGCTGAGCAAAGCCAGGGATCCCTCTGGCTCCAGGAGCCCCTCGGACACGAGCCTCTCGTCCCCAGCATGGCACTGGCTGCCAGTGCCCAACAGACTGGTCTCGTTTGTGCCTGGCCACGCTCAGGAACCAGACAGGGACCCAGAGAGGCCAGGAGCCTGCCCTGGCAAATGTCCTTATGCAATGCATCCCACGTGATCCCTTTGGAATAATCTCCTCCTTTTTGTTTATCAATGCAGACGCTCTACAAGTGGCTGGGGAATCACCTTCTCCTAAAAATATCAGAGACTGATGCAACACTCCCGTGCAGTTACATCTCAGAGCTTCCCCACAAATCCCAGCTGTGCAATCCCACCGTTCCCTTCTCCTGGCCATAGATCCCAACCCAGTGCCAGGCACAGACACCAGGGACTCCATCGATCCTTCACTCCAGGCTGGAGCCTTGTGTAAACAGCTTGCCCAGCACAGACCTGCAACGCTCTTCCCTTTCTACTGAAGGTAGAAATTCTATTCGTGCCATTTTCTAATCCTCTCTACCAGACCAGGATCAACATCTCAGCCCAAGCCTCTTGTGTGGGGTATAAAATAGGCAAAATGCTTTTGGATCATCTGCCTGGACTTGTGCAAAGCCTTGGGGTCCAACAGCACCAGGACCTGGAGCTGCTGGAGAGAGTCCAGAGGGGAGGGCTGGAGCCCCTCTGCTCTGGAGCCAGGCTGGGAGAGCTGGGAATGTTCCCCTGGAGAAGGGAAGGACACAGGGAGAGCTCCGAGCCCCTGGCAGGGCCTAAAGGGGCTGCAGGAGAGCTGCAGAGGGACTGGGGACAAGGCCTGGAGGGACAGGACACAGGGAATGGCTTCCCAGTGCCAGAGGGCAGGGATGGATGGGAGACTGGGAAGGAATTGTTCCCTGGGAGGGTGGGGAGGCCCTGGCAGGAAGAAGCAGCTGTGGCTGCTCAATCCTTGGAAGTGTCCAAGGCCAGGCTGGGCACTGGGGCTCAGAGCACCCTGGGATAGTGGGAGGTGTCCCTGCCCATGGCAGGGAATGGAACAAGATGAGCTTCAAGGTCCCATCCAAGCCAAACCATGATTCTCTGGTTCTGTGTCATCCATGAAATGCTAACTTTGTGTGATCCGTGCTCAGTGCCATTCCTGAAGTTTCCAGCACTGCTCATACTACGGACAAGAGACAAAGAGCCCAGGCCACCCTCGCTCCCCACCAAAGCACGTGACTGACACAAACTCCAGCTAAACCCTTCAGCACACCCATGACAGCTCTCTGTGCATCACACAAGGCCACCACCGCTCGCACTGAAGGACACAGCATCCCTCACCCTGCCCGCAGTGAAAGGCCCTTCTCCCACTGCATTTACCCTGCCCCAGTCATGGCCAGGGACCCACAGCACAGGAAAACCCCGTCAGCAATGACAGGTCAGAGTGAGAGGAAGGAGACAGGGCTGGAGGGGACTCTGGGGGCTCTGCCTCGTGGCCCTCACTCAGAGCATAACAAACTATGCTCAATTATTCCCAACAGATGTTTATCCAATTTGCTCTTAAGCAGCCGGAGAAATGTCCGCAGGTCCCAGGTGTCAGACAGGGTTTGGTAACGCTTTCCCTGGGCCCCTCCGTGCCGTGTAACCCACTTCTGTTCCCAGTGGGCACAGCCAGCCAGCCAGCCCAGCAGGGGTACTTGGACCCATGGAATTGCTGGGGCTGGAAAAGCCTGAGTCCATGGAGTCCAACTGCTCCCACAGTGCTGCCACAGCCGCCACCACCAATTTTCACACTGAACCTTTCACCTCCCCCTTCCCACACACACAGGAGGTCACCAGGTTCCTTTAATTAGGGATTACACCTCATCAACTATCCTGATGCCTGCAGCTGGCTATTTTTGCTTGAATCCCAACCTCACCACTGTCCTTCCTCATCACCAGCCCATTTTCAGGCCACGTTTAATTGCTCAAACCCGTTTCTCACTCCTGAGTCACATGTGCAGCCCTTCCCTGCTTTATGCCATTTACAGCTTGAATATGCACAGTCTGTCCTGCTGCTTCAGTGATGAGTGAGACCCCAGAGCCCCCCAGAGCCCCCCAGTGCCCCTCTCAGTACACCCAGGCCCACTAACAAGGGTGCTACTGCTGCTCTGAATATTTATTTAACCACGACTTTATCTATCATAGACTGGCACCTTCTTAGGCTTTGGGTTTGTTTTAATGACACCTACCCAAGACTCTTATTTGGATAAAAATCAAACCTTAGAGAATTCATGACCACAGCTGCTTTTCTGCAGCCAGAAACAGTCCTGGTATCTTATCCTAGAAAGAGCAAACTCACCTTGCCAAGGAATACCTGTGGCAAAGCAGCACCAGCTATTCCACACTCCCTGTACCTTGTCAGGTGCTCTTCAGACATTTCCCACTTGCTGCAGGATTTTAGGATGACTACTACTCGCCCATTCTCTTTGTCCCACTCTCTCACCCACACCAACTGCTCGCTCTCTTCCAGGCTTTAAAAACATCACCGACTTTCCATGTCTCAAAAGACGCCTCCTAAAGCTTTTCAGGTCTTTTTTAGCCCGTGCTTTGAGCACACAGACAAAAATACCTCCCTGAAACGACAGCTTGCAAAGCTGCTCTTCCTTTTTGTAGCCTGGTACTACCACCAGTTGCTCACCAAGAGTCAAAAGGTGCTGAACGCTCCCGTTTTGGGGATGCCAGACATTAAGTTTTCCTTTCCTTCACCACCTTCCTGCCATGAGGACATTCCCAGAATAATTCTGTGTCCCTTAATGCCCTCTGACAGTCAGGTTTGATTTTATCTTAATCCTCCCTTTGTGGCCTTGCTGCTCTTCAAACGAGGAACGGAAACACCTCTGGGTTTGAATAACCCCCACTGCAGGAGTGCTGAAAGCAACGATAAATCAGCACTTCAATAATTTCTGCCCAGCTCCAGCTCTGCTTTTGTGAGGCAAAGTTCACCTGGGAAGCACCCAGAGCAGCCATTCACCATCCCAACACATCCTGTGGAGATTCACCCTCTTGCTCAACTATCTTTCACCTTAGCAAACAAGGATCTGAACTGAGCACAACTGCTTCCCCATTTCTTTCTCTAGGGCTGGGCTCCTCTCCCTGCAGAGGACACATTTCCTGGCTCAAAACTCTCCTTCAGAACAGAAATCAGCATGGGTGGTAAATGATCAGTATTAGGAAATTAAACCTAAACCAAGCCAACCTGTTTAATGTAGGCAAACACATTCTGTCTCTATGGTTTGGGGTTTATTTCTGAAACAAACTAATTCAAAACTCAAATTCATGTCTGAATACCTGAACTGCACCTTCTCTGCAACCCTTTTTTAAGGGATGTGCCACAACAGATGTTTCCATGCTTCACTCCACAGTTTGACAGGGCAGGGACAGTTGAAGGGGACAGTAACAGCTTCAGGAGTGCCCAGGACAGGCAAACATTGTCCATGGAAGGAATTGTAGCTCCTTTCCCAGCCCACTCCAGCTCTGCTTGTGCCAGGTCCCTGCTCCAGCCCCAGGAGCAGACAGCAGGTTCCCGAAACCCTTCCCAGGTAAGCCACATCCACGTAAACCGTCCGAGCAGAATTCTGCGCTCTCCAAACCCACAGCCCACATGGGGTCCATTTGCCTCCTAGAAGAAAATCCCTCCGACAGCCCCTCAGAAACAGCTTTTGAGTACCATTAAACACCCCTGCAGCAAAGTCCAGCTATCACTGGCAGGAGTTTCCTGACTTACTGTAATTAGAGCTCGGTCAAATGAAGTTTATCCATTACACACTATCATTTCCCTGAAAAATGCGTTGTGGAAACATGTAAACCAAGAGTCTTCCCATTTCAGAGGGAGGACTGAGGTGTAGCACCAGTTGGGCTCCTGTTAAGTGAAGGGTTTCCAAAACTCGTGGATTTGGCAGGAAATCAGAAGTGTGCCCTTGGCTCTCGGGGGAACACGTTCCCTTTCCACACAGACCCAGCTAGAGCTTCAGCGGTGTTTCCAGCCTGGACTCTGGAATTCTGGAAGCTCTGGCTGTCAGTCATGTAATTACCAGGGATACCCTCACGGGTAGGATGTGAAGGATGACAAAAGGGAGACAAACCCCATAATTCTGACCATCTATCCATGAAATAAAAAACAAAAACTAAGACATAACCCTCAGCACGTCTTTCCCTGCATTGTTCCCTCAGAAATAACCCCTAAAGTGTTAATCAGGACAGCTCCCATGGTTCAAAAGTCTGCACTCCCAGATCTTTGGGGCTTGTGAAGGGCCCCAAGAGGCCCAGAGGGACACAGCACCTGTAAGGTGACGCACCTGCCTGGGATCGGTTTTCCACAGGTTCTGGGTTACAGCAGAACACCGGGCAAGGCTGAACACACTAACCAGCTCCCAGCCCTGAGCAGGAGCCTTTGGCATCTCCAGCATCACACAGAACTAAACATTTTCCTTTCTAATCATCACTAATTAGGAAGCCAGGCTTAGGAAATCACTGCACTCTTTCTTCCAGATGGAGAAACAATCCCAAAATTCCTCTGTCAGGCAGCAAGTCCCAAAGCCTGACTCGGACATTGTCTTTTGTAAACAAACCAACTATTATTCCTTTACCACAATGCTCCATACAAGATTAATTCAGATTTCCCCAAAGAACTGCAGTTCTGCTCCCCTCCCCATTGCCCACCACACTCTCACTCCAGCTGAAATCACTCTTTTCCTGGAAGGAGAACTTTATTTTTTCCCAGTTATGCCAAAAGGCCACAGCTGTTCTGAGCCATCAGGGCTGGGTCTTCACCTGAGGACATGAATTAAAAGATTCCCTCCAAGACAGCCACCCTTAATTCCCTGTTCTGCATATCTTGGATGTGAGCAGTAACACTTCCAGACACAGAAACAGCAGCTGCACCACCACAGAACTGCTCCATGTTCCTTAAGCCTTTCTTTCTCACCCTTTAAAGCACTGCACAAGGGGGAGAAAGGGATTCAAAGGAACTATAATCACAGATATCAGAGCCCAGGAACGCCTGGAGAGCTGCTTCTACACCTTCCAGTCCCACAAGCCCCTTGTGCAGAGTGCCACCGGTCCCTCCGTGCTCCCCAGCACAGGGGACTGTGCCCCCCACCTCCAGCCACAACCCCTAGAGAAAGTCTCTTGTAAAAGGGGAGGAAGGGGCCTGCAGCTCCCTTGAATCCCCTTGAAAGGATTCCCAGGACTCAGGATCTACTGGAAGCGCTGTGCTGCTGCTTCTCACCTACTACTTCCCACTACAGGCAGGTAATGCTATTTTTGTTCCTCAAGCTGTACCTGTTCTACTTTTTAAATTCTAATCAGAGAGGGGGGGAAAAAAAGGAGGTTTTGGTGCGTAATGATCCAAACTCTGATGCCAGGTAGGCCCAGCAACCCCGTGACTGAAAACCGTGTTGAGTAACCCAGTGAGAGCCTGACTAATTCATTCATCACAGGATTCTGACACTTAAAATACTATTTTAACCCTCCTGAGACAAATCCTGATTGTTCTTGGCTCTTTTGGGATGTTATATTTGAATCACGATTGGAAAAATAAACCATGCCAAGTTGTACGTGGAAACACAGAGCAGAGGTGGTTTGGGGGAAGTTCCTGGGGCTGTGTCACACATTCAGGGAACATCCCAGGGTGTTTTCCTCTCTTCCCAATCCCAGCCAGCTAATCTCCTTTCTGCATTACACAACAACACGTGTAATCCCAAATTTACCACCCTAGTCCTGCTCTCACAGCTCTGGTTTCACAGAGAGGGAGCTCACACCTCCCCTCTGCCCCTTGCATGAAAAGAAACTTGGTTTGTCTTTCAACAACCCGGAAAAACACGTGGATGCTGCATTCAGGAGATTCTGGCACTAAGGCCAAAATCTTTCCGGAGTCCTTTCCTTGGGATTCTCCCAAACACAACCCTAGAACTGCCTCAGCATTCCAAAAGCTGCTTGCTTGTTATATTAAAGATGTTCATTCTGACTCACATGAGGAAGTCGACTCCTAAATTTTGACCAAATCCCGAAGTTTAGGGTGATTCAGGGGGCAAGATAACTGCAAGAGCACAGAGCCAAGTCCCCAGAGAACCGGGGCAGCAAATCTTCCTGGTTCTGAAGTGCTCAGTGAGCCTGTACCAAACCTCATGGAGTGTCTCATTCCCCTGTCCCATCGTTCCCTTTACATATCCCATCATTTTAATACTTTCCCATAAAACATATTCTGATCCTGCAGCAGAGGTGAACCCTTTCCTCCCTCTCACCCTCTCCGCTTTGCACCTCTGATGCCCCAAAACTTTCTCCATCTCTCTGTCGATGATTCCTGAATATCGACTGAATTCCAAAGACAGGTGATTATCCCGAGGGCAGAGACTCGCAGCACAGAGCCAAGTCTCCAGAGAACCACGGCAGAAAATCCTTATGGCAGCAACAAACCCCTATGGAATAAAATACTCCACATTCCCATCATTCCCTTTACGTACCCCCTCGTTTTAATCCTTTTCCATAAAGCATCTTCTCCTCGTCCTGCAGCACGGGGGGAGGGGGGGAATTTAACCCTTTCCCTCCGCTCCCCCCTCTTTGCTTTGCACCTTTAATGCTTCAAAACTGGAGTGCTTGACTCCACTTTCCCATCATTCCCTTTTACGTATTCCTTCCAAATTCTACCCAAATGAAGGGGGGGGAGGATGTGGGGGCGGGAGGCGAGCGCGGGGGGCGCGCGCCCGCCGTGAGGGGGACCTGAGGCACGGAGGGGCCTGAGGGGAAACTGAGGCAGGGAAGGGGGTGGTGAAGGGTTATTTCCATACCCGATCGCGCTGCCCTCGCCCGCCCCGGTCCCTTCTCACCTCACCGGGAAGCGGCTCCTTCCTCACCTCCGCCCTTTGACCTCCCAGCGGCCGCGGCTCTCCTGCTTCGTCGTTGGGGGGGGGGGGGGGTTGGCCTTTTTTTTTTTTTTTTTTTAACGTAGGATGTTGCGGGGTTTAGTAGCTCTAAACCAGCGTTAATCCTGAGCTTTTCTGCCCGTTCCCGGCCCGGTTTCTCCCACCCCCTCCCGCCCTCCCCCCGCTGCCGCCGCCGGGCCCCGACCGCGCGCGCGCAGCGCCGCACGTCGGCCACGCCCCCCGCCGTCAGCGTGGCCACGCCCACAGCCCCCGCCTCCAATGGAGCCGCGAGCCCTCAGCTCGGGCTTCATTTACATGGCCACGCCCACTGCTGCGCGTAGCCACGCCCCCATTGCCATCCCGCGTTCTCCTTGGCCACGCCCCCGGAAGCGGCGCGCAGGCGGCGGGAGCACGTGGAGCGGGGAACGGGCGGCTGCGGCAGCGCCGGGAACGGCTCCCGGAGACGGGGAGGGTCGTGGGAGCACAACCGGGCACCGGCCGCGCTAGGGCTCAGGGGAGAGCGGAGCCGGCCCACGCACCCGGGCATGGCGGGAGTGTGCGGGTCAGGCGGTGGGAGTCCTGAGTATCCCAGGAGAGACAGGAGGAGTTGGCGGGGATTGGGCATCAGGAGCCCTGGAGCATCCCGGGGCAGAGCAGATCGGGAGGGAGGACCTTACACCGGGAGCCCTGGCTCGGTGCAGGAGACAAAGGTGACTGATTCCCGGCAACAGAAGTGGGCCAGGCTCTGGGAGCGCTGTGGGCACACGCCATGGGAAGGGGCAAGCGGTACCCAGAGGCCAAGGGATCTTTCCTTCTCCCCCAGCAATGCCCCTGCTCTCCTGCCAGCATGGTGCTGGCACGGGCTGGGGTGCTGGAAAACATATTCTCTGCTCCTTCATCTCCAGGGGCTGAGCACCCCCAAAACAGCCCTTCCAGGGCCCTCCTTGCAGCTGTCAGACCCTGACGCTTACCAACGTTAGTCCCTGCTGCCAGCAGCTTTTCCCAATGTAACAATACCCCCTTTTCCCAGGGACCTGCACCCCTGTCCCACCAGCCCGAACCTTGGTGGGACTTCCCCCTGCTTGCAGCTCCCTCTGAGGCCAAGGGAATGGAGACCTGAGCCCTCAGGTTGTCCCACATTTCTCAGTGTTGCCCAAGCTCCAGCTGGCACACAAACACTGCCCGTGGCAGCGGCCCTGAGCACGCAGCTGGTGGCTGACCCCAGGCAAGGCCATCCTGTCCTGCCACCGATGGCATCATTCCTGACATCCACTCTGCGGCTGGCCTCTCACAGCGTCAGCTCCAGAGCGAGGCCTTGGCTCAGTCACAGCTGCGCCGGTGGCCTTGGCTCAGCGCAGCTGCCCCATCACGTCCTGATGGCCAAGGCCACTGCTGGACATTGGGCAGGGGTGCTGGGAATGCTGGGCTTGGTCCTCACTGTGACTCAGCAGCCAGCACAGGCTTCATCTCCCCGTCCAAGCTCGCACTGCTATATGGTACAGGCAGAGTGGCTCATTCCAAAGGGCTCAGATCCCGGGAAACAGCCCCTGCATGGGGACATGGAGGGGTCAGGACGAGGCTCCCCAGCCCATTTCTTGGATACAGGCACTGGTTAAGGGCAGAAAGAACCAGGCAAAAGCCAGCAGTGATGCCATACAGTGATGCCACACAATGACCCTGCCGGTTTCAGAGAGGGAGGCAGAGCCTGGGAGCCAGGCTTTGGGATCTCTCCAAGGGTAATCATACAGATATTACTCCAATTATACACCATTCTGTGCCCATACAGCTGCTCCTTAAGCAGCGGCAGTGCCAGCAGCTACTGGTCCTCTCATTCTCCCTTTGCAGATTGTGATGGTGCATTGTCCCCTGGGCCCTGCCACCACACTGGGACAGCAGCGGTGGCACTGGGCACTGCCACTTCCACAGCAGAGCACAGAGACCCAGGGGACACCAGGGACAAGTGATCCTGTAGTGCACACATGGCCTGACTCCCCTCCCGAATTCCTTGTGGCTTTGCCACAATCCCTGGAGTCTGCCTGGCCTCCCTGGGCTGCCACTGATCAGCAGCCACAGCTCTGAGCATGCCAGGGCTCCCAAAACTCCAAGGCCAAGGGGCACATTCCCAAACCAGCATGGGATGGATCACTGAGTCTACATGGAAAAAGCAGGAATGTGTCCCACTGACAGAGTTGCAACCCCAGCTCTGGAGCTGCAAAGACCTGGCAGGTCACTCTGGATTCTCACAAGTGTGTGGTATGTCATTTATCTCCCAGGATAAATCGGATATCCCAGCAGGAGCATCTACCAGGACACCTCCAGGCCTGAGCTCTGCTCCCAGGATTGCCCTTGTGGCCAGGGGAGGGCCATCTCCTCATGCAGGCTTGGGAGACGCCCATTCCTGCCCCCTGCCAAGGAGCAGGTGGGGAGTATTTCCCACCCAGAGATCCACGGTTACCTAATCACTGTACCCTTATCTCACTAAAATTAGGGATTATTATTATTATAAAAAGAATGCTTCAGCACAGGCGGGTCGTGTCACTGCCAGTCAGGCTTTGGGATGAGGAAGCAGTGGCTGAGACAGAGGCTCACAGAGGGGTTTATCCGACCACAAAGCCAAGGATGAGCTTGGGAAGCTGCAGGGGATAAGCCACGGCAGCACCCAGGTCTCAGCACAGCCAGGTGAGGGGCTACACACGGAGCTACAGATTTACCAACGGCACCAACGGGAGCGGGGAGTTGGGCAAATCCCTGCCAGCCGGAGCAGGGAGCAAGGAGAGGATTGCGCCAGGCTCCCAGACCATCCCTGCTCCACCCGCTGTGTGTCATCTCCTCCCGTGCCAGCAGGAGGGAGGGGGTGCTCCCTCCGTGCAGTGCCTGGCACCGCCATGCTGTGCTGAACACACTGGAAAAGGTGAGGCGAGGCACACCCAGCTCGCAGGCACCCCCTGCCTGTATTTACATGCTCCGAGGGCCATTCTTGCAAGTTCTTGCTCCCTTTTTTGGCCTGAGCGTGTTGGGAACGGGGTGGGAGGACAAAGGGATGTGGCAGGCCCCGGGCAAGCTGATCCCTCGTTGGCACCACTTCCAGGTGTGTCTGAGCTTCCCTCCCGGGTCAGTTTGCTGTGCTGCTCCTGGAAGGTGCTGGTGGTGCTCATGTAGAGGCAGGGACTGACATTCCCAGGCTCACCCTGCACTGTCACAGTGTCACAGGACTGCAGCCGACAGGCCCCGCGCGAAAAAGGTGACGTTCCTGTCCTGGATCTTGTACTGGTAGATCTGGACCAGATCTTGCTCCGCCGCCTGCCGCAAGGACAATCTCTTGATTATCTTAATCTGCAAAGGGAAAGGAATAGGAACATTGTCCCTTTGGCTGCCCAGAGTATCCTTGCTCCCCATGCCTCTGGCTGGCCTGCAGGGAAGGGGGGTCACTGATAAATAATCCAGCAGCAGCTGCCTGTCCCCGTGCCCTTGGTGGCAGCCCCCGATGAGGGATCACACAAGTGTCAGCACCCTCCCAGCCCTGCAGGGATCACCACAGACCAGGCTCAGATCCACCATTTGGGGAAACTTCCCAGGAAAGTTAGCCATCACCATCACCCGGGAAAGCTTTGGGAATTGGGGAGTCCCAGGTGGCAGGATGTCCCTGAATATCCCTGCAGAAGCAGTGACAGCTGAGTGCTCCAGCAGATACTGATGCCCACGGTATTACTCCTTAGCCACAGCCTGGGCTGTCTCCCACAACCCCGGGGCCTGCAGTGCTGTAGGTGACAGGGACACGTGCCACCTGTCCATGCTCTGCTGTGCCTCACCTGCCCGTGAACATCCTTGCAGAAGCCGGTGGCCAGCCCCTCTGCCCACAGGATGAGGTCGCTGTGATGACACAGGGAGTTCACAACCAGTTCATTCTCCTCATCTTCCGAATCCTCGTTGCTGTGAACCAGCACCACGACGTTGCCCTGGAACGGGAGCAGGAGGCAGGGATGAGGCCCTGGCTGGGCCTAATCCCTTAGGGGAAGGATGGGGGGTGGCAACAGCAGCTTTCACAAACACCCCATCTAAGCTCCAGCTTGGTCTGAATTCCACTGGGAAAATAACCAGCAGCTGCTGATGGAGAGGCTGGACATGCCCCAGCCAGAAACCCCCCATACCCTGGGCTGATCCCCCAGCGTGGGCAGCAGGGGAGGGGGGATTCTGCTCCTCTGCCCCACTCAGGTGAGACCCCACCTGCAGAGCTGCCTCCAGCTCTGGGGCCCAAATCAGAGGTGTCCCTGCCCATGGCATATGCGATCTTTAAGGTCCCTTCCAACCCAGGCCACTCTATGACATATACACACTGAAGAGCTCACTGTACATTGTGTACACACACACACATACATGTAACGTGCAGTCTAAAAATACCTCAAGCCTTTGTAAGGAGACAGTGGCTGAACCAGTCTGTCAGGCTAGGCAGATGGCACTGACTGAATTCAGAGCAGGTAAATAAAGAGACGGCCAAAGGGCTGCAGCAAGGCTCACACCCTCACAGCTCTGACAGAGAACAAACACCTCCACAACACACCGACTCTATTAACATCCACCCCAAGAGACTCTGCCTCAGCCCGTGCAAGTCACCACTGACTTAAAATAACATGAATTCTCAATCAATTAAAATGTACTTTAAAGCTTCGGAACACCTCAGACAGAAATAGCAAGGTGTTAGCGTGGTTTATCATCTTTTTTAGCTCTTCGGAGGTAAATATTCTCTGCAATCAGACCATCCCCTGTCAGCATGTAGAGCCCAACACCCCACGCTGTGTGGCTGTGTGAAGTGCAGGGTGACAACACCCGACACCGGCTCATTCCTCACTCCTGCAGGGAAGTGCCCACGGAGGGGATGCCACCTGTGATGGCAGTTTGGATGTGGCTGTGAGCACTTCTCCTGTGGTGCTCTCAGGAGTCACCACATCGCTGGGAGACCTCTGTAGATCATCACCCTGCCTTGGGGACCAGCCAGAGCAGCCACCCTGCAGGGTGGTGGGAACAGGGACTGGGGTGCCCCCCAAGGGCTCCTTCATTTCTGTCCCCTGCGAGACTCACCAGCCCCTCACATGACCTGTTTCCACCCCTGCCCTCCCACACAGGGGTGTGAGTCAGGATCTCTGGAGAGCCAGGAGCTCCAAATAACACTGTTTTACACCTCAAATCCCTGTTCATACATCAGAGACACAGAGAACCCTTCTCTGGGCAGCATCTCCCAGGAACCCAGCTGAACAGGAGCCTGCACAGGTACTCAAGGACCCACACAACTCCCCAGAGTGGCCCCAGAGCAATGATCTGAACTCCCTGGACAGCCACAGCCTTCCAAAAACCTCATCAAGGTCAGGTAGAAGGAGAGAATCAAGCCAGGCTTTGCTCTGGAGCCTCTGTGCACAGCCAGAGCCCACGGGAAGCAGTACCTTCAGCTGGCAGCACACAGACACGCGGCAGTAGTGGATGAAGTCCAGCACAGCCACTGGTGCAGCCCCCAGGCTCAGCAGGACACTGAGGTCGTCCACCAGCAGCACGGGGCCTTTCCAGGAATCACCATCAGCAGGAGTCAGGGACACCCGCACAAAGTCAAACAAGGCTCTGAGGTCAGAGGTGCTCCCACTGGAAGAGATGAAGGAGGTGTCAGGGGCTCGGCACTGCGTGTCCCCCTCCTGACCCACTGACCCAGAGTGGTATCACCATCCTGCCCCCTCCCTGCTGTGACAGAGATCTCCTCACTGCCCTTCAGCCACTGCTCCTTTACACCTGTGTATGGTGAAACCCTCCTGCCCTGCTCCAGGGATCCTGGAATGGTTTGGGTGGGAAGGAAACTCAAAGCCCATCCAGTGCCACCCCTCTGCCCTGGGCAGGAACACCTTCCACTATCCCAGGTTGCTCCAAGCCCCGTCCAACCTCGCCTTGGACACTGTCAGGGAAGTGTTTGGCCTTTGCTGAGCTTCCCAGGTGACAACGGAGAGAATAAAGCAAGAATAAACCCAAAAGCCAGCAGGGATAAAGCAGCACTGTTCTCTTTGATAAGAATAAAACTCAAAATAATGACAGAAGGGAATAAAAACACATGGCTGGGGTTTCATTTGACACAAACCTGTGGAGTGATGAAATAAATGGTTTTTTAGACCTGTGACATGCTTGGCAATGAGGATGGGGGTGGAAGTTCCCCTAAACTTCTGGAAAGGGGGACAGGATGCCTCCATGAGCAGCAGCGAGGGACAGGCCAGGACACTTAGGGGGATGTGCACAGGGCTGGCATTTCCCTTCACTCAGTGTCCAGCTCTGAGTCCTTGGGCCTTGGAGGGGAGCGCAAAGGGCAGTGGGAGCCAGTCCTGGACCTTGGGTGGTGCTCCTGGTGGCAGCAGATATGAGGAGGAACACTCCATGCCCAGGCTCACCTCAGAAACTGCAGAGGACTGGGCTGTCCTGGCTGCTCCTCCTCCCCAAACAGGAGGTCAAGGCAGGACTTGAGGCCCTCCAGGAAGACGAGCTGTCCCCGCTCCTTGGCAGCTGCCAGACTGACTCCCTCGAGAGAGGAAAACATTAGGTTTCAGAGTGAACACTTATAGAAAATGGTGCACACAGAACCACGCGGGTCAACAGCTGAATTTGCATTCTTACTTGAATCAAATCTTATCTAAATGTGCTGATAAAGTCAGTGCTTCAGGGATGAAATGGGCACTTGTGTTACAGTCACTGGTGGCACATTCGCTCTTCTGTACTTTACCAGAAGATAACAAAAACACACTGTGATTTGGGGCCTCAAACATCCCGGAATTCCTCCTGGGAAGCCAGCTTGGTGGCATGGGAGAAAATCAGCTGCCTGTCCAGAGGCAGGGAGAGGATGGCCCAGGTTTCTCCAAGAGCTGCTGTGAGCAATTCCTTCACCTCCCTTCCTGGGTGGTGAAAGCTTTTGTTTTTCATTATCTCCAGATCATGCCTGTGGCAATGACGGCTCCTGGCACAGCCCACGCAGCTGAGATGGGCACTGCCTGGATCCAGAGAGCTTCGTGGGCTGGGCATCCCAACACTTGCACAACACCTGGGAGAGGGCAGCCAGAGCTCCCACGGGAAGCAGCCCTGGCTCCACTTGGAGGAGGAGGAGGGACCACGACAAACGCCTGGGGCTTCGACTCAAACTCAACTGGCTCAAAGCCCTGCCTGGTGGTGAGGCCAATGGAGAGCCACGTGTTGGGAATGTCCAGCTCCAACGGAGACATCCCAGAGCGGCAGCAGACACAGAGACGACTCCAGCTGAGATCACAGAATTCTACAAAGGTTTGGGTTGCAGGGATGTTTAAAGACCATTCAGTTCCATCCCTCTACAGGGACACCTTCCACTAGACTAGGTTGCTCCAAGCCCTGTCAAGGGCTGAGGGAGCCGGGGGGGCTCAGCCTGGAGAAGGGGAGGCTCAGGGGGGACCTTCTTGCTCTCCACAGTTTCTTCTCAAAAAGGGTGGTCAGGCATCGGAAGGGGCTGCCCAGGGCAGTGGAGGAGTCACCATCCCTGGGGGGATTTAAAAGCCTTGTGGATGTGGCACTTGGGAACATGGGTTAGTGGTGGTCTTAGCAGTGCTGGGGGACAGGTGGATGCAATGATCCTTGAGGGCTTTTCCAACCTCAATGATTCCTTGATCATGCGCAGTATAATTATTTCCTGGAGGATTGGACTAGGTGACCTTTTCAGGTGTCTTCCGACCCAAACTATTCCATGATTATCTTCCCAGGCTCAAT
The DNA here is from genome assembly GCF_009650955.1 of Corvus moneduloides. Taxonomy (NCBI): domain Eukaryota; kingdom Metazoa; phylum Chordata; class Aves; order Passeriformes; family Corvidae; genus Corvus; species Corvus moneduloides. The sequence goes on from NC_045476.1 coordinate 559,687, forward strand.
TTTGCAGCACTATCACTTTGTAACACAGATATTAAGAATAATCTGAGGCCTGAGTGAACACCCATCTGCTGACATCTGTTCCCTGATTTAAATGGAAGCTGCTTGCACTCCCAACCTTGTGAATCCTGCTACCTGAGAAAAATGCTTCCTCTATTTTCCTTCTACACAGTTGGGAAGGAATCTATGCCTGAATGCTCATTCCCTCTTCAAACTCCCCCTATAAAGCAATAGATTTTTTTTGACACCACCCCTCAGTAACAGCTTCAGAAATATCAGTGTTATTGGGCAATTCCAAGCACACACCATGGAAAACTTCCTAGCCAAGGACAGAACCACCTTTATGTGGCAGGTGAGGAGCGGGGAACAGCCAGCAAATAAATACCTGCCATGCCATAAAGAAGGGCTGGGCTGCACAGCAGCCTCACAAACCTCATTCCCTCAGGGATTTCTGCAGTCCACAGGACTGGGAACCTGCTGAAATGCCGTGACTAAATTCACATTAATAAAAATAATTCAACAACCGATTTTACCTTTGTTTCAGCCATTTCTTCCTGCACACACAAACTCTCTGTACCTCAGATCTGCAAGAAGTGTCCCCTCTTTAGAAGGGAGCTCCGTTCTGTGCCACTGGGGCCTGCCTGGGTGACAGAGAAGGTCCACAGCAGCCAGGGACAGGGTGCCTCTGTGTCAGACCAAGAATTCGACCCCCTCAGTGCCACGGCATGGACCCAGCAAGTCCAGCCTCATTTCCAGCGGGGGGCCCAGGTCCCAGGGAGACCTGGACTCACCCACTGCAGTCACCTACCACAGCAAACCTCTGCCTGACTCCCTGCTAGCAGCCCACCCAGTGTGACCACTGGAAGCAGCACAGGAAGCATCAGACAGCTTGGAAAAGTGGGAAGAGTGCTCAAAATGGCCAGTGGCACCTTCCTGAGTGCACAGACAGGACCGATGCCCCTGCAGGACTGACATACCCGCGTCACAGCCACAGCGCTGCCCAGCCCTCAAACAGCCTGAAAGCTTTCATTCCGTGCCAGCATCCTGCTCCATTACCCTGGGGCACAGGGACATTATCTCTGGCACGATGTCAGCCATCGACCCAGCCCAGGAATGCTCCTGCAGCAGCAGCTCAGCTGCTCCTGCCCCTCTGCCTGGTGCCCTCCAGCCTGCCAGCAGTGACAGCCCCTCAAACCAGAGCTGCCACTCACCGCTGGCCATTCCATACGGGAAAGCAAAATATTTGAAGGACAGAACAAGGAATGGAGTGTGCAAAGCTGGGGGAATGAGCTCCATCAGCAAACAGCTGTGGGACAAAGTGTGGCCATCAGTGATCAGGCCAGGCCACATCCTCCAGGCTGTGAACTCGAAGCAGGGGACAGGAGATGGGCATCAAATGGGGAAAAAATCTGGCTTCCCTTTAAAACAAACTTTGTAAAAGTGAGGGTGGGAACATCAACCTGGCAGGGTGCCCTGGTGCTGTTTGTCCTCATATAGCCCTGCATGTTCTCTGCAAGGTCAGGGCCAATAACATCGACAGTGCCTTAAAATGAAGTGTAGGTCCTCAGGAAAAGAGGACACAGGCACAAAAAGCCAGGGAAGCTTCTCCTGCAAGATACATCCCTGCAGTTAGCTAACACGTAAGTAAGTGGTTTGGGACTTGTAACACCTGGTAGCTGGGAAAACAGCAAGCCCTTAGAAGCATCACTTCAGCTGTGTATAAATACTCACTGTATCACCACACACCAGTGCTACAAGTGTCACTGTACAGACTGTACAATCCACCCTGGCTCCAGGAGCCTCCTCCTGGGCCTGGGACTACCCTGCTCCCTAAAGAAACTGGAGCATTGCTCAGTTCTGAAGCTCTTCCAAGTGCAGTCTTTCCTAAGGGCATAGTCAGTCACAGAATCACTGAAGCTGGAAAAGGCCTCTGAGTCCATCAAGTCCAACGATTCCCCCAGCACTGCCAAGGCCACCCCTGCCCCATGTCCCCAAGTGCCACATCCACAGGGCTGTTAAATCCCTCCAGCAATGGGCACTCCATCCCTGCCCTGGGCAGCTGTGCCAGGGCCAGACAGCCCTTCTGGGGAAGGAATGTTCCCAATATCCAACCTGAGCCTCCCCTGGCCCAGCCTGAGGCCGTTCCCTCTCCTGTCCCTGTTCCCTGCCAGCAGAGCCCGACCCCCCCGGCTGCCCCCTCCTGTCAGGGACTTGTGCAGAGCCACAAGGTCCCCCCTGAGCCTCCTTTGCTCCAGGCTGAGCCCCTTTCCCAGCTCCCTCAGCCGCTCCTGGGGCTACAGACCCTTTCCCAGCTCCATTCTCTTCCCTGGACACACTCTGTCCTGTACCTGGGGACCCCAGAACTGCCCCCAGGACGGGAGGTGCCTCAGCAGTGCCAGCACAGCAGATGGGCCCTGTCCTCGGCCTGTGGCCACACCACTACTGGTCTCCAGTAACGATCTACAGCAACAAGTTCTTAAGCAAATTTAAGAGTGAAACTACCCTGCCAAGAACCACCTTTTCTGAGCCTGACGTGTTCACCTGCGCAAAGAAGGATTAAAGCAAAGAGAAGATGCGATGGAAACTTGGATATAAATAACTGATGTTACGACCTCCGGCTCCTCAGAGCTTGGGAGGAATTCACAGCAACGACCTCAGGGGCACCTATGAAGCTGCAATGCAAGAGTGACTCAGAGCTGAAAGCAGCTCAGTGCTTCTCTGAGCTGTGCTTATCACCTCCTTCGTGGCAGCCACCTTTTGTTCAAGTATCAGACAGCAAATCACCCCCATTTGCATCGGATGTGTGCTCCAGCTAACCCCACGTTCTCTCCCTCCTAAGCCTCTCCGTGGAGGGAGATGTCAGCAGCTCCCAGTAAGAACACAGCAGGAAATCTCACTGCATTAGGAAACACACCAACTTCAGGAGCAGGCAAGGACCCCGTATTCAACAGCTGAATCTCCTCCCCACACCAGTTGCTGTGCCCCATTTCCTGCCCCACTCAGCAAGTTCCCTCCAAGATTTCCTCCTCTCTGCACCACAAAGGCCAGGACAGCTCTGTACTTGTGGGGGGTGGTTTGCTCAGCCAGGGGGATCCACTCCACAGGGGAATCACACCTTGAGTATCCACCTGTGAGTTACAGCTCCGTGGGGGAACACTGTGTTTGTTCAGCCCACTGCATGTACCCCGGACCACTGCACTCCTTCCAAAAGGTAAAAACTGAGCAGTAAATAAAATACCGTTGTTTAGCAGCACCATGCTTACAGTGGGGAATACAACACCTGGTTCCCCAACACCTGGGAGTCTTTATGAGAAGCAGTGCCAGTGGAATTCCCAGCAGAACCAGAGGAGGGAGGACCAATGCAAGCCCTCATCCCTTCAGCCCTGGAAGGTCACCTGGACTTCCCACCTGGAGCATTTCACCTTGGAGTGTTGTACAAAGAGCTGAGTGAAGCAGTTTGGAACTCAGACAATTTGCTGACACGCAGAATTACCCTGCCTGCTTTGTCTCTCTGTTTCCTCATTTCAGGGTACAAATAATCCTTGCCCAACTGACCACGGGAAGGAAATCCCTAGGAATATACCCGTGGCTCCTCACAGAGCTCGAAGTGATGGCTCAGCCCAGGGCCCAAATGAGGCACTTGGGTGTCCTTGTGAACAGGTGACTCAGCCCTCCATCCCAACAGGATCCAGAGGACAGGGGACAAAGTCACCTCAGGAGCTCCTGCAGGTGTACAGCAGCCCTGGGAACACGGCCACCATGGCATTTTCCTCCCCAGAGGATTAAGGAACTTCCATCTACTAGTCTGGGCCTGTCTGGGGAATGCTGATCCCCAGAAAACATTTCTAAGCACAAAGCAAGCAGCCATCCAGCTCTTGGCAGGGCAGAGCCTGTGGGGCACCTCGCAGCCAAGTTTTTGCCCTAAAGTGCTCTTCGTGCCTCATCACAGGATCACCAATCCTAACTGTCCCCATCAAGACCTGGAAACATTTGCTCACACACAATTCCTGCTCCCCATTCCCATTCCTTCCCACCCAACAGAAACTACCTGGACCTGTAATAATGAACCCACCAAGAGACTCACCAGTTTCTGCGCCACGATGTTGTAGTGGCTGAAGGACTGGAGCAGGGCCACAAAGCAAACCTTGCAGCCAGCTGGGGAGGGACAAAAGCACACATTAGCAGCTCCACTTGGCAGCTGACATTATCAAAGCTCGTAAATCACAGCAGCCAGGCCACAGATCTGTTTGGAAGGACCTTGAAGTGACGCAGGTCTACACAGACCCTCCCCTGCTTTTCAATTTTTACCCTTCTAGACGATATCCACATTAGGGAAAACGTTAGTTTTAAAAGAGAAGGAAAGAAGGAAAAAGATGACTTTAAAAAATGTAAGGCCCCTTTTCTGCCTCGTGCCAGGCCAGCCTGGGACCTGCTGGCCCAGTTTGCTGGTGTTACTGTAAGAAGGCCAAGGGCCAGCCAAAACACTGAACTACTGAAACCAGGGACATGCCAAAAATCCCCATTTTGGCTCACACAGGGCAAGTGACCTTGACTAGAAAAACACACAGAACAAGCAATTGTGTCAGACACCTAAATAAAATGTGATTTTGGAACACGGTTTGGGTATGAACATAATCAGTGTTTGTCGGACATGGCTTGCAAACAAGTCAGTGGCCCCATGTGAACCTTCAGAGCTCCCAAAGGTTTTGGGCACCAAGTGGACAACATGGTGGTGCTGCAAACATGGGATAACTGCACCCAGGTCCTGGGCTGGAAAGGGGCAGGGGACAGCCAGCACACCTGTTCTGAGACACGTTAATATCCCACAGGGCTGCCCACCCACCAGTGATGGAAGGCTTCTCCCAGGCAGACAGGCAGCTCCGGACAGCGACTCCCAGGGCAGTACCAATTCCCAGGGCACTGCTGCAGGGCAGCACATCAGCAGAGCCCAAGGCAGTGTCTGGCAGGTCTCTTTGAACCATTCATGCTGTTACCAACCCACTTTCCATGGGATTTCCTTCAGTTTCCCTCTGTTCCGTTAAGTAAAAAGTATTTCAAAGCAGGGTAAAGCCCCAGCTGAGGCAGTGGCAGCTCTGGGGGGCAGCATGTCCTTGTCCCACACCCTGCCCAGCACTCTGAGCTCCCTTTCAGGCCTGACAGCACCAGATTTGCTGGGCTGGTGGCTGTGCCAGCAGAAAGCTGGAGGCTCTGCAGGGGCCAGGAGGTTACTCACAGGGGAAACTGTTCCCAGGAAAGTAATTAGACAACTTGCCAGGCTCTGTTTGTTTCTTTACTCACTGTGATCTTATCTGTTGTTAATTGATCCTGATATGTGTAATTACATCACAAAAATGGAGGCAGTGATGGAATATCAGTGAACACCTCCTGGTCAGAGCCTGTGTGATTTACAACCACCGCCACGACCCGCGACGAAAAAAGGCACAGAATTACAGGATGCACCCAAGTCAGGACTGGGATCCATAAATCCTAACCCCAAAGCTTTGGGTTTATATGAGGATACTTCACACTCTGCAAAACTGCCCACTGCTCATGGAGCAACCCTGAAGGGACCTCCAAGGTTTCCCTGCCTCAGAGAGCGCTGCTGCTGACCCACCTCTGAGGTAGAAGGAGAGGAAGTGGTGCACCAGGAAGCTGCCATCTGTCCGGGAGTCTCGCAGCAGCGTAAATTTACCCTGGAAAAGAAGAAGCAAAATAACTCAACAGAGTAAGGTGAGGGCACAAACTGCTCCTGGTAGACAAGATGTTGGCTCAAGGTACAGGAAACTCTGCAGGTATTACTCAGAGAAAGAAGTGGACAAGCAGAGCTCCAGCTGCCTGCCTGTTTACATAGGGATGCCAGCACTTCCTCTGGACTCAGCCCACGGGGAGGCATCTGAATCACAGCATTGCTAAGGTTGGAAAAGCCCTCTGAGCCCATCAAGTCCAACCATCAACCCAGGACAACCATTAACCCAGAATTGCCAAGCTCACCACTGAACCACATCCCACATGTCCACCAGCTAAAAACCCTTGTGCTCAACTGTGACCCCAGCTGGACCCCCACGCTCTGTGCCCACCAGGTGCCACCCCCTACCCTGGAAACAACAGATACGGAGCACTGCGTTCCCAGCGCCGCCACATCCGGAGCCTCTGGTGCTGGACACCATCAAGGGGGTTCTGGGCAATTTCCACCTCCCAGCTTTATGCCCCTCTCCTCCAGTTCACAGGCATCTTTCTTCTCCAAGTGGCAGGGAGACAACAGTCACTCATTCCCGGTCCATTCTCCCCCTGCCACAGCCAGCATTGCCAGTGTGTTTAAAATGTCAGCACCTCTAGAGCTGCTGTTCCTCCTGTCCCCACACAGTCCTCCCTTGTCTTCTCTTCCAGGTTTACTTCCAACATGCCACCTTTGGGGTGGAAAACCTTATCACCAGAATTCTGTAGTGCAGCAGAGCTCTCAGCACAAGGTATAAACCTTGTTTTGATCAGGCAGGAAATTAATTCCGTTCATCAGTGCACACTCATTATCAGCCCCAGCTTCATCAAGGTGTTTGTTTCCATTAAAATCTTAGTCAGGATGTTTCTTTAATCAATACAAATCATAGAAGAGCTGCTTGGAAACACAAAGAACTTATCAAAGTAGGAGTTTTTCTACTCCCAGGAACAGAAAAAGCCTTTTGCAGCAACAAGCCATCTCTGCACAGGCAATTCCCAAGTCATCCATCAGAACAAACTCTGCGGTGCCTAAAGCAGAGCGAATGGAATGGCAAATATTGAACATGACTGCAGGGAATGCAAAGCAGAGGCCAGGGCAGGGAAGCTGCTCTCCCTCAGCCAGAGTGAGAGCTCTTCCCCCCCAAAAAAGGGTTATGCCTCAGTGGGCACTGCGGTGACAGGGACACCGCCCTGAGACGTGCCCTGGATGAGCCTGGAGGAGACCTGTGCTCAAACAGCACAAGCCCAGACGTTCAGGGGTTTATCTCCTGCAACTCCATCCCCTTCAGCTCCCCTCTTCCCCACCGCAGCCCCGGGAAGAGCGGGCTGAGCGCTCCCGTGTGCCCTCCCTGCCGGCTGGCTCCCGCAGGCTGTGCTGGCACCGTGGGCCTTTGTCGCTCTGAGCACACGGCCTTTTGCCCTTCCAAACCTTGCAGCCATCAGCCATCAACCCTGCCAGCCCTCACTGGGCTGTCGCACCGCAGCTGCTCAGACAGCACTGACAGAATCACTGGGTCACAGCCACTGAGGCTGGAAAAGGCCTCTGAGTCCATCAAGTCCACTTGTCCCCCAGCACCACCAAGGCCACCCCTGCCCCATGTCCCCAAGTGCCACATCCACAATGGCTTTTAAATCCCTCCAGCAATGGGGACTCCACCACAGTCCCGGGCAGCTGTGCCAGGGCCAGACAGCCCTTCTGGGAAAGGAATGTTCCCAATATCCACCCTGAGCCTCCCCTGGCCCAGCCTGAGGCCGTTCCCTCTCCTCCTGTTCCTGTTCCCTGTCAGCAGAGCCCGACCCCCCCCGGCTGCCCCCTCCTGTCAGGGACTTGTGCAGAGCCACAAGGTCCCCCCTGAGCCTCCTTTGCTCCAGGCTGAGCCCCTTTCCCAGCTCCATCAGCCGCTCCTGGGGCTCCAGCCCCCCAAGGTCTTTCCCATGAGTGCCCAGAGCTGCCCCCAGGATCTGAGATGTCCTGGCAGTGCCAGCACAGCGAACGAGCACTGCCCTGGTCCTGTGGTCACACCAGTGCAGACACAACACCCACCGTGCCCACACAAGTAGGAAGCTAAGCAAAGCTGACAGGAACCTGTGGGGCTTTCCAAGGTCTGTGCTCACACTGTCTTCACACAGCTCCATCCCACAGACTACGAATATCAAGTTATTTAACAGCTGGCTGGAAGCAACCAGGTCCTTGGATGTCCTCACAGCAAGAGGAATTCTCCTGCTGAGAAGCAGGGAAGTCCTGGCCCCACCACCAGGATTTTGCTCACTGTCTCAGGAACCCCAGGGTCCCAGTTTGCCACCACAGACACACAGGAGGAGATAAAATTCCATCTATTTGGGACCCAAATAGTCACGAAAGTATCAGAGGACTCAGATGTTGAGGAACCAGTCTCAAAATGGGAGATAGCTGCTCCACAAGTTGGCTTTTCAAGATCCTTATGAGCTGGATCAAACTGCTGTCCCAGTTGTTATTTCTTCTCCCTTCTCAGTCCCAGGAAGATGCTACCAGGGATGAAACCCTTCCAAAGGCAAAGCCTTCCTGTAGCATCTCCATGAACCCCAGCCAGTTCCAGCCATGCTCTGCCCTCACACTCTCAATACCTGCAGGCTATGAGGCAGAAGGTGCAGCAACTTGTTAGGAACTGCCAAAACCCCTTGGCAGGACAGCAGTGGGTGTGACAACCCCACAGTGACACGGCAGATACACCCACAGAGACACCCACGCTGGCAGCAGCTCCATCCACCCACCAGCCCTGCGGGGACAGCGCCTGTCAGAGCTTGGAAAACAGCACGGAGCAGGCGTGGAGCTGCAGGAATTGGGATGGCAGTGCCAGGAAGGAGAGGTTTGCAAAGGGCTGATGCTGTTACAGAGTGCGACACCAGGCCAGGCTGGGTATCCCAGCACACTCCAGGGATTAGCTCTGCACAGGGACTGGTGACACTGAGGGGGACTTGAGAACACAAATACTCATGATTTACTACCAGAGTAAACCAGATTTAATACCATGAGCATTGCAGGGCATGAAGTCAGTCCCTCCAGCACCCAGGAACACCGCCCGCTGGGCAGCCAGCCACACCGGTGTGACACCCAGACAAAGGAGAACCTGCGGAGTGTGGTGGGATGGGAAGAGCCAACTCAATCCAAGGGAATTCCTCGCACAGAGGAGGCCTTGGTCAGCTCCTGCTTTGGCTGCCAAGTCCAAACCCAGGATCTTGAGGCCAAATCTTTTGGTTTTGCTCTGTGGAATTTCCTGTTCACATCAAGGTGAGCTACCTGCCTCAGAAACCAAGCTCGTGGATGGCCACATTCCCGCTCAGCCCACAGCTCCACCACTGAGCACAGGCCAACAAACTCCAAGCATTTCTCACTTAAGTGCTTCACATGCATTAAAAACCCAACACCAACCCACAGGAACCACAGGGATTTGGGACTTTGTGCAGCCTCAGACTATCCTTTACAAGTACTGAGCCTTAGCCAACACCTGCACCAGATCTGCTTTGAGCCTCAAGGGCACTACCCCAAATTCCCCTCAGTATTGTTTCCCCATCAGACCAACCCTGCCCCACTCCAGGCAGCTTGACAAAGAATGACCTCAGAAGTATCTTCCAAATAAAGGACAAACCTGCCCTATTCCCATCATAAGCTGGTAGTAGGGCAAGGAGGGAAACTGGAGACAAAGGGGTACACAGACTTATAAAATAAATTATCACCCCAAACTTGCTTTTATTAACTAAGCTTGTAACTGTCAGGAAAAATATGGGATAACATGTAGCACACAGGTAATTTATTAATAATTACTGATGACACCAAGCTGGTGGTATGGTCACACACCAGAGGAAGGGATGGGGCATCCAGAGGGACCTGGAGAAGTTGAAGGAGTGGGTCCATGGGAACCTCATGAGATTCAACAAGACAAAATGCAAGGTGATGCACCTGGATCAGGACAATCCCCAGAATCAGCAAAGGCTGGGGGATGGATGGATGGATGAGCATAGCAGAAGGGCTTGGGGGTGCTGAGGGGTGAGAGCTGGACATGCCCCAGCCATGTGCCCTGAGCTGAGCTCCAGACTGGGCAGCAGGAAATGGGGGATTCTGCCCCTCGGCCCCACTCAGGTGGGACCTGGAGCTGCTGGAGAGAGTCCAGAGGAGGCCCCGGAGCAGCCCCAGGGCTGGAGCCCCTCTGCTCTGGAGCCGAGGGGCTGGGAGAGCTGGGAATGTTCCCCTGGAGAAGGGAAGGACACAGGGAGAGCTCCGAGCCCCTTGCAGGGCCTAAAGGGGCTCCAGGAGAGCTGCAGAGGGACTGGGGACAAGGCATGGAGGGACAGGACACAGGGAATGGCTTCCCAGTGCCAGAGGGCAGGGATGGATGGGAGGCTGGGAAGGAATTGTTCCCTGGGAGGGTGGGCAGGCCCTGGCACAGGGTGCCCAGAGCAGCTGGGGCTGCCCCTGGATCCCTGGCAGTGCCCAAGGCCAGGCTGGATGGGAACTGGAGCAGCCTGGAACACTGGAAGGTGTCCCTGCCCATGGCAGGAGGTGGGACCAGATGAGCTTTAATGTTCCTTCCAGCCCAAACCACTCTGGGATTCCATGACTGACGTTTTACCTGCACAGCTCTCACAGAGAGTGAGGGGGTTTAATTTCAGCGTGACTTCATTAACACAAAACCTCCCTGGATATGCTCAACTAATTAATTTAGTGCCCTAAAGCACCTGTAGAACAGCTCCCCGCCCCGGAGCAGTGCCCGGCAGCGGGTCTAACGCCCAGTTCTGTTTTTATTCCCGCATGGCAGCACGCACGCAAAGACACACTGCGGGAACAGAGCTCGGCCGCTTCTCAGCGGCGGATGCCGGAGCCAGAGCCGTGAGAGGCGGCGGGGAGCCGGGAACGGGCGAGGGAAGAGCCGAAGGCGGCTCAGCTCCGGGACCGGCCGCGGCCGCCGCCTCCTCCTGCGGAGGCCGTACCCCTCCCAGCGTGCCCCGCCGCTCCCGGCAGCCCCGGCCCGTCCCTCCCGCCCTCTCAGCGCCCTCTCACCGCGTCCGGGCGCTCCGGAGAGGCCCCGAGCAGCTCGTTCAGCTCCGCGAACATGGCGGGCGGCGCTGAGGGGCCGCGCAGGGCGGGAAACGCCGCGGGGCAGCGCATGCGCCGGGCGGGTGGCGCCGCCTGCTGGCAGGGCGGGGTGGTGCCGGAGCCGCCATTGCCGCCGCCCGGGGACCGGCGTGCGCAGCCGATTAGCGGGGCTGGATCGCCAATTAGCGGGGCTGGATCGCCAATTAGCGGGGCTGGATCGCCAATTAGCGGGGCTGCATCACTCATTAACGGCAGTAGATCGCTCATTAACAGGGCTGGAGCACCAATTAACGGGGCTGGGCGCATGTCCCACCGTCAGTAAAAGCGGCTGGATCCTGACCCTTATGGTTAATTAAGGTGCTAAATGGAACTGGATCCTCATCCCATCGTAATTAATGGGTCTGGATCCACATCCCGTTGTTCATAAAGGCACGAATTGGGCCTGGATCCCGGTTGCCACCACCAGTGCTGGCCTCCATGTGGCCTGGTGGCACTGGTCACCACTGACCCCAGGGTGCCCCCTGCCCCCGTTCAAACTCTGCCTTTCTGTGTCAGGGAAGCATCTGGGAAGCACCTGGGACATTTTGGGGCACGGGGATATTTGCGAGGGGTCTGTTACTCTCTCATTATTTCCTGTTTCATTATCAGCACGTTTGGGAAGTGCTGCACATCCGTTCGGTGACCAAAAATGATCTGCAGCAGCCCCTGAGCAGTAACAGCAAATTTACTATGCATAACCACCAAAATCCACATTCTTTGGTGTAATTTTTGCCTCCGAGCCTGAAATTGAGTTTTTCGGCACTTAATTCACCTTTTCATTTGCTCCAGCAAAGCTTTTGTAACCGTATGAGTTTCATCATGGAAGCAGGGATTGCCCTGCTGAGGGGAGATGTGCCGGAGCTGCAGAGATGATTCTGGAGCCCGGGAGGTGCCAGGGGGACTGGAGAGAAGCCAGTGGAGCCTGGGATGTGCCAAGGAGCCTGAAGAGTAACTTCTGGAGCCCGGGATGTGCTCCAGAATGAGACATGCAGAGGGGTTGCTGCGGGAGTCTGGGAAGTGCTGGGGAGGCTGCAGAGATGATTCTGGAGCCAGGGATGTGCCAGGGGGATTGGAGAGCAGAAAGTGGAGCCCAGGATGTGCTGAGGAGACGCTGCTGGAGCCCGGGATGCTGCTCTGTGAGCATTAGGGGGCATCCCACGATGCGATAAAAGCACGGAACGGGGACGGAGGCACTGCCGAGGCTCAGCACAGCTCATCCATCGGTGCTGCGCGACTGTGTGGGTTTAGAAGCGGGATTCCACGGGAGAAGGGCACAAACCTGTGGGAAACAGGGCTGCCGCCATCTGGGGAAGCCCCTGAGCTGCAGATTCCTGGGAAAAGAGCTGTGGGAACACAAGAGGTGCTTGCCTCGGTGTTCCCTCGCCTTCCCCTAGAATGAGTCTCGTAGGAGAGATGGGCTGTGCGAGGATTTGGCTGAGGCACCGCGGCCGCGCCTCTGTCCTTATTCCTTATGTTTGTGTGTGTGTGTGCTACCTCTGAAATTCCCCATCCTGCTCTCCAGCCCTGCTTGGGAGCGCTCAGGACGAGCCGGCAGCCCCCGAGGTCCCCCAGAGCTCTGCCGCAGAGAGCGCTTGTGCCGGCCCCTTCCTTCCTGTGCCCGACCGGGCGGCCACTGAAAGGAACTGCCTCTCTTCTTTCCCTTTGATGCCTTCAGTCCTGTAAAAGCTGGAGCTGAAAGCTTCTTTAAAAGTCCAAACCGCTTTGCTTTTGTTCTCCCTCCCTTTCAGGGAGCTGGGAACCCCGCTCCGGTGCCGGGGAGCGCAGGAACCAGTCCCTGCCCTGTGCTGGTGCAGCCAGAGCCCGAATTCCTTCGGCAGCCTTTGAGAGAGCCTGGCTCCCTCCTGGCTCCTGGGTCACAGGGCTTGGCTGCAGAGCCCATTCCGACGGCAAGGGCGGCTCGCAGAGCCCGGAGGAGTTCCTGGAGGTGTTCCTACCTGCCTGCATTTGTATGCGAGCGGAGCCACCGCTCAGACACCTTTTGTCTGCACTGTCACGCTTCCCTCCCTGTGGCACTCCCTTCCCGGCTCCTTCAGGAGCCGCAGAGCCCGGAATGCCTTGTAAATGAAATGTAAAATCCTCTCTTTTTCTCTTCCCAGTGGGAGGGGGACCAGAACCGCATGCAAAGTGCAGCTGCATCTCTCAAAACACCTCTTGTCCTTCCTAATGTATTCCTTCCCACATCCCAGGACTTGTTACCGTGCGAAGGCAGTGAGGATTTTGCTGTTAAAACTGGTGCCCCTTCCCTCCCATCTGCTCCATGCCTATTTCCAGTATTTATCATGGAGCTGTTTCCCAGAGGAGCCATATGGGATCCATAGGTATCCGCACTGCTTCCAATGAAACCCCTGTGTAGAGCAGTGAGTGAAAAGCAATTCATGCCCAAAAGTAGAAAAAAACCACAACAGAACAAATAAAAGCAATTAATCTTGCAGTGTTTGAGGTGATTCCCAAGAGCCTGGCAGGGAAGGGAAGCTGAACCCACCAGGTTTCATGATGTGAGTGTGTGGAAAATGATTTTTAGGGAGAAAACACTTTGATTTACCTCCTGTGATTGTTGCTTATTGCTGAGCTATCCAGGATGGATTTGAGTGCACAAATCCCGTTTCACCGCAGCAGAAGGAGGGTTTTCTTCTCTCGGGACACCTCGGCTGCTGCTGACACAATGCCAAGTGCTTCGGAGTCATAAAGGATCACCAGAGCTGTGGGGCCAGCGGGGGTTAACGGGAGCAGATGTTGGCCGAGTCAATGGCCAGGGAAGAAAAGAACGGGACACGTTCCGGTGTAAATTCCGCCTCCTCAATGCCCGCCCTGACACGGCAAAGAGCAGCTGGAAGGAATAATGGATGAGCTGAACCAGGTGCTGAATTTCTCTGAAGAAATGCAAGAGGCAGAGTTTGAAAAGAATTGCGAAGGCGGGAGGTCCCTCCCTGTGACAAGGAGCAGGGACCCGGGTCCGGTGGGACAGGCAGGGCTGTTCCCGGTGTCACCAGCCCTCCTGCCTTTCCCAGAGCCCTTTTCTCTAGGAAAACTCAGGGAAAACCAGCCTCTCTTGGACCTTCCCGTCTCTTTTAGCTTGGCAGGGTTGGGAGAAGTGCTGCCGATGAAACCAAGTCCTCCGGGCATTTACAAACATTCTGGTCTGCGATCCGAGGCTGCAGACCATGGAGTAATTTGGGTTGGGCTGCAGGGACAAAGCGCAAAGGAGGGCACAAGGAAAATAAATATGGATTTAGATCCTGAGGACGTGGTGAAATGGCCGGGACACCTGAGCTGCCTTTAAAAGACTCCAACAAAAGCACAGAATAGCATCAGCTCCTGTCTCTCTCTTTTACCTTCTCCTTCCACTGTTTGCCTGGGGCCAGATCTTCAGGATGGAGTTATTCTCACCTCGGAGTGTTCCTTGTGCTGCAAGATTTCATGGGAGACTGATAAAACTGGGACAGAAAAATACAAGATAAATAGAGAAAATTGACATTTATTTTTTCCCATTTCAAATCTTACTTTTTGCTTGCTCGTATCCATATAAACAAACGCATCCCCCGTGAAAGGAGCAACTGTAAAAAATGTTGGAAAAAATGATGAGGACTGAGCTGATAAACCTGCTCCACACGCTCTGGCAGAGGGAGGGAAGAGCTGGGCTGACATTTCTGATGGAAGAAAAGCAGGATCACTGAGCATGAGGCCGGAGGGACCCGGAGAGGCCGCTTGGATGGAGCAACACCTGCCGCCAGCAAAATCTGCTCAGCTCCAACCTTCCCTGGCAGATGTTTGTCCAGCCTGTTCCCAGAAACCCTCAGCGGCCACGACTCCCCACCCTCGCTTGGCATTTCTTTCCAGCCCCCCTTTATTCCCACTCCGTAGCCCCGTGTCACCCAGGCATCCCTCGCTGGCTTTATCCGTGGTTCTTTTGCTGATTGCTCGTGGCTGTGGAGAATAATTCACTGCCTTCATAAAGCAGGGAGAAAAACAAACCAGTCTGGATTCAATTTTCAGGTCACCTTTAAAATTCACTTGACCATTTCAAAGCAAAATGCAGCTGGCTCTCCACGAGGGACCTCCAGGGCTTTTGCAAAAGAGACTGGACAATTCCTGGGGAACGTGCTGAATCCAGCAGGGATCTGGCAGCAAAGCTGTCTCAACACAAAGTTCCTCAGTTGTCTCAGCAGGGAACCACCGAGGTCCTGAGCAAAGTGGGATTGAGGATGGCTCTGAGCCAAGTGGGATCGAAGCCGGCAGGAAAAGTGCTGTCCCCTCTCCCAGATCCAGGTGTTTGGCTGCCTAAAGCCACTGCTCTCTGCCAGATCCTCTGTGCCTGCTCATCCCTCACACTCCTTGCCCCCTTCAGCCACTCCTTCTCCTCATTTTGCCCCATCCTGCTATTCCCCTCTCCCCTCTGACCATGCTTTGCAGCACTTCCATCTCCCCCTTCCAACTCTTGCTCACAGAGCTCTCCCACAGCTCCTCTTTTCCTGCCCTCTCCTCTTCCTGCTGACCCCATGTACAACATCCAGCAGCCTGAGGACAACAGACACCTCCAGAGATCCCCTTCTCCACCCACACCTGTGTCCCAGGCCTGGATCACCATGCAGAGCTGGAGTTCAGAAGCTACAAAAGAATCTCTGCATTTTCTCCCAAATCCTTCCTGAAATCTCCTCTTTTCCAGCAAAACCCCACCAAGTTTGACTGGTCTTGTCTGCCATGGCAGCCAGTGTTGTCTCACTGCTTCTCTGTGCTCCACAGCCCACCAGATTGTCCCATCTGCCGTCTCTTGCCTTGATGTGAGATTCTCGGCTCTGACACCAGAGCTGCATTTTCACGCTGCATTTTTGTAGCTCCCAGCAAAAGGTGATGGAGACTCCTGGGTGCTCCTGCAGGAGGGCTCCAGATTCCTTTAATAAATGCAAATTGCATACACAGATTGAATCACTGGGTTCTGGAGTGGGTTGGGTGGAAAGGGGCCTTAGAGTTCATCCCATTCTAGGGACACCTCCCACTGTCCCAGGTTGCTCCCAGCCCCGTCCAGCCTGGCCTTGGACACTGCCAGGGATCCAGGGGCAGCCACAGCTGCTTCTGGGCAGCTGTGCCAGGGCTGGACAGCCCTTTCCACGAAGGAATTTTCCCAATATCCAACCTGAACCATTGGCACAACGTTCCCCCTTGTCCTGTCCCCTGCTCCCTGGGAGCAGTGCTTGACCCCCGCCTGGCTGCCCCCTCCTGTCAGGGAGCTGTGGAGTCTTTCAGATACTGTTCCCATGTCTCCCTTGGGCTCCAGTTCTCCCCACTGCCCACCAGTCTGTCCTGAATCTCTCTTCTTGCTTCTCCTGGACCTTCTCCTGTGGTTTCCACCTTTCCTTACATGACATGCCCCAAACTGGACCTGCTCCTGTAAACCCTCAGCTATCCCTTGTGCTGCCAAACACCTCTCAGGTGGCTTTAACTGGTTTTCCAAGCACCCCAGGATGAGGTTCCGAGAGTCGGGAGCAGTCTGGGTGTGCTGTTTAATATTCCCCTTACTGCAGTCATGGCTCTCTCGGCAGCAGCCCAGCACCTTATTATTGTGGTGGGCATCTGCTTGCACTTGGCATCTTTAAAGGCTGGGGGTTTTAAAAGGTTTTAAAACAAGCTGGTGATCCCCCTGAGTTCCCAGCCTCCTTTGCCAGCCACCTCCCTCCTTCCCTGGGTCCAGACCAATGCTCCCTTGCTCATTCTCCTCCTGCTGATGGAGCCTTTTCTTCTTCTCCTTAATGAATCCTTCCTATTTCCATCTCAATTTGGCCTTTCTGATGTCCCCCCACATGCTTATGCTCCCCTTGTAACTGTCCTTAGTAATTTGACCTAGTTCCCATTTCCCATAAACCTTTTTTGTTGAGCCTGAGGTCGGTGAGGAGCTTGCGATGTAGCCAGGCTGGTTCCTGCTACATTTCCTATTGGGATGGGTTCTGTGTGTGCTGCTTGCAGCGTTTCTTTGAAGTCCCGCCAGTTTCCTCAACTCCTTTCACTTTTAAACATGCCTCCCATCAGATCCTACTTCCCGCTTCTCCAAAAGTCTCGGCGTCCCTTGTCTTTATTTTCCCCTTTTCTCCCACATCCCTCCATGAGGGGTGTGAGCTCGGGCACTCCATGCACAGTCTTGGCCGGTTTTCCTCCTGCCTTTACATTCCAAACCAGTGTCTGGTGCTGGTTGCTGCCCGTGCCCCGCTCTGTCCCTCTCCCAGTGGCACCAGTCAGCCCAGTGACAGCAGTGACGCAGAGGAGCCGCCCTGCCTGGAGCCGTCCCAGCCCTCGCCGGCGTCAGCGGGCACATGCCCAGCTCTTCGTTCCCACACTGGGCATTTTACAGTTCACGAAGTTAAGAGGATTTTGCTTTTCTCCTCTCTCTAAATCCAATGCGGAGTCAGTTTAATACTGGACTCGCTCCCTGTTACAGCCAGGCTGCGAGTAATGGAGTAATTGGTATTTCCCAGCACTAAATACTGGGATCCCGGGGCTTTCTGGCTACACAAATACCAGTTACGGGCTCCTCCCAGCCAGGAGGCAGCCCAGCACTGCTGGGAACACCGGGATGTCACAGGAGATGCTCCCAGGAGCTCTCCACAGTGACCTAGAGGAATGTCCCCTCCCAAGCCTTCGGCTCATCCTGGGGTTCACTGCATAACGCTCCTGTGCTGGGGGTCAGCAGAGCTGCTGACCAGGGATGGTCCAGAAGGGTTTGGGAATGGTTCCTCAAGCCTGACCAGCCCTGGGAGCTGGAGGTGGGACTGCAAGGGTGGGATTCATCCGACCGCTGTAGCTGTGTGTGATGGAGCCACGGGTGAACGGGGCCAGACTGTGCCGTGGTGGAAGATGCAGGACAGAAGCACCAAGGAAAGGAAAGGAGACAGCCCGCCTCATCTTCCAAATATTCCTCCAAGGGAAAGGGTGTGGAGCCAGCCCTCAGGTGAGGAAATGTCCTCAGAGGTGTCTAGAAGGGGACAAGGGATGGACATGGCACAGCCAGCTCCTGGCACCTCAGGGAGGGACAGACCAACCTGGCATCCCAAAGGAGCAGCATCCTGACCGTAGGTGTTGAGCACAGTTTGGGGTGTGCGGGGGCTGATCAGGACACTGAGCTGCTGCCACCTCCTTCTCCAGCCCTTCACGCTCCTGACCAGCGCCCGACTGGTGAATCAGGACACTTGGTTGGTGAATCAAGATTCGGTCGGTGAGTTGGGACTTTTGGCCATTGAATCAGGACTCAGCCAGTGATCGGGACTCTCAGCTGGTGAATCAGGACTCAGCCAATGGTCAGGACTCTCGCCCAGTGAACCTGGACTCTTGGTTGGTGAATGTGGACTCTTGGTCGGTGAATCGGGACTCACCTAATGAATCCCGACTCCGGATATTTTGTTTCAGGCAGCCGGAGTTTGTCAAGGGAAGAAAGGCTCCTTGTCTCGGGGTCGTGGCTCTAATCCTGTTATGTGTCTGCGAGAGAAAAGAGGACGGCGGAGAGAGGAGGACAGGCCCACTGCCGATGCCAATTCCCTGCCCGCATCCCGTGCCAGCCCTTTCTGGCCACAACGGGCCATCTCCCCTCCCAGCAAACCAACCAAGCATTGAAATTTAATAGCTCTCCGGCCTCTCTCTCCATCCCAGTGATTAGGCCTGTGATTAAAGCCCATGTGTTGCTCTGCTGGCTGGGAGGCAAATTCCTCCATAGGGCCCGTGAAATCGGCTCCGAGCACGGTACACGGCGCCTGCTCCTCGCCTTTCCCGTGTCTGACCAGGCGCTGACGGGGAGCCCTCGGATAACCCCATCCATCCCTCCAGACCACGCTCCTCCCTGCTCTGGGAAAGCCAGAGGGGATAAGAGCCCGCGGGCTGGGGCTCGGCTGGTACCCCCGGGGGAGATGGAGGCACGGCGAGGGACACTGACCCCGGAGCCAGATGGGGCTCCAGGGCTCGTGGCCGGCTGGAGCGAGGCAGGGAACGGAGGCTGTGCCTTCCCGTGGGAGACAGGAGCACGCCAGGAAGGTGAGTAGGGTCTGAGGGAGCGGGAGCAGCCAGGGGGAATGATGGGGTCAGAACAATACCCCAGAGCAGGGGCACAGGGCGACAAATCCCCCAGCGCTCCCAACCTGTGTGTGAGCAGGAGCATCCTTAAACCTGCTTAAATCCTTGTGACCCAGTTTTGTCCTGAATCCCAGTAAGTCCCTCCAGCCCGTGGGGGTGAGCGGCTGCAGCCGAGGATGGCTCCTGAATCCAGGACTCCTCTGTGGGTCATCCCTCACAGCTCCGAGATAGGGCCTGCACCGAGGAGCCACCGCCCGCCTTTGTGGAGGGGACGGTCCCACTGCTGACCCGGACCACACTGGGCTTCTTGGAAGGGACAAAAACGGGTGGCGAGGGAATGTGGGCACCGCTCCAAGGTGGGCACCTCTGCGTGGGGCCACGGCAGGTCCAGGGTGGATGGGCTGTGCCAGGGTTGAGGGCCTGTGCCGTGTCACCCTCAGCTCCACGATGTCACTGTCCATGATGGATGGGCTGTGCTGGGACGGAGGGGCTGTGCCACGTCACCCTCACCTCCATGGTGTCACTGTCCTGTGCTGTGCCAGCCTCACCTCCACGGTGACACCACGGCAGATGTCTCCCCAGGCAGTGTCCAGCCGGCCGGACCCACAGGCACCGTGAGGAAGGATCCCAGTGAGGAGCAGACGGTTTCCAGATCCCACCACACAGCCCTGGGTGGACTCGCTCCTTGGCTGCCCCATCCCGTTCTGTGTCTCCCTGCATCCCACCTTGCTGATTCCCTCCAAGGGCAGCTGGAGATGAGGGGTGCCTCCCTCATCCTGCACTGCCCCTGCCTCCTCTTCCCTGCATCACCCACAACGCTACCTCATCCTCGCATTCCCAATCCCCTCCAACATCCCTCTCCTCACACAACCATTTCTTCTCCCCTCACTGCTCACACACAAGCACAGATCCTCTCCCATCACAGCGATGCTCATCCCACTCCAGCTCCCTTTCCCTCCCTCCCCGTCCCACAGGAAGCCTGTGCCCAGCCTCTGCCCATGCCAGGACATCCCACCTTTCCTCGGGGTTTCCTCAGGCATCAGCATCTCCTCTCTGCTCTGCTGGGCTCTGGCTCCACCAGCACAACTCTCTCCCCCCGCCCCACCCTTTTTGTTGCTGTGTCCACGTTCCCAGTGCTCTATCCATGGTTGTACCTGTCCTGCAGCTCCGTGCTGGAAGGGGAATGGCAAAGACCAAACCCTGCCGGTGCCGGTGAGCCGCTCGCTCTGCCTCGCATGACTGCCGGGATCGACTGCCGGCTCCCTCCACCACTCCTCAGTTTTTAATCTCCCCGAGCAAGCCGAGAATTAATTATTTAGCAGCTCACAGAACGCATCGGGAACATCCGATCCACGCGGAGCTGCGGCTCTGGCTCCCACCTGCTCCGGGAGAGCGCCGGCTGCATCCCTGACGTGCCGCACACTTAATATTGTGTGGTGATTAATGGCTTTGTGTCCTCTCTCCCAAGGAACCCAGAGTGTTGGCTTGTGGATGAATCCATCTCCAGAAGAAATCAGTTCCTGCTGGAAGCAAGACGGAGCCATGGCTGGAGGGGAGGGTGGTGGGAGTGCTGGGACTCCCTGGGGAGAGATCCCCGCTCCATGCTCGATCCTGGGGGATGGCAGCAGGGCCAGCCTGACCTTGCCAAAGCCACTGGGACAGTGGCACCGGTTCCTCTCCATGCAGATGGAAACTGGGAGCAGGGGGGTGACAACCCTGGGGCGTCTCACCCAAAATCCCGCTGACAGCCTGGTCAGCTCCACTGAAGGAGGCTGTTGGAGCAGGAGTGGTTGGGAGCCGTCACCCCGTGTGCAGCCACACTGTTTGGGGGGACTCATGGTGGGGACAGGGATGGGGATGGAGCAAACCCTGGAGCAGCCCAGGCACCTCCACCAGACATCCCAGGGTGTCCCATCTGCTCCCAAGCGTGTCCGGGGTGGCAGGATGTGCTGCACCCCTGGCCTGGCAGAGGCAGGAAGGTGCCTGGAGAGGGTGAGAAGGGGGGACCAGGCACCCACCACCCCCGGGTGACGCTCAGATGGGACCCTGTGCAAGCAGGGACTGAATCCCGCCATGTCCATGTCGGGAGATCGCAGGCACCGGCAAGAGGCTTAACTTTAAAAAAAAAATGGTTTATTTATTTCAAGATATTCCTCTTTTTTTTTTTTTCCCTCCTTTTTTGTTGTTTTCACCTGTATTTCAAAAAAAGTGGGGCAAAAGTACAAAAAAAGTCAGTTGCGGAACGGCAAAGGTTTAGAAATCACAGCGCGGAACGAACCCAAGCGAGAAACACGGAGCACGAACCAAACACCCCCACGACACGGCCGAATTATGACTGGATTTTTTGTTTTCCTCTGTACAAAACACACCAAAGCATGCCACGGAGCGGGAAGGGACACAGCGGCGGGAGGAGACGGCTGTGGATGCGGGGGGAGCCTGGCTCCCGCTCCGCTCCCGCTCCCGTCCCCGCCTCTCACGTCAGGTTGTTCTGGAGGCAGTTGAGCTCCCCCACGTCCTGCTCCCCTTTGCCGCCGTCGTGCTTGGGCGACGTCGAGTTGTGGATGTTAAACGGCTCCTCGTCCTTCAGGCAGGATTTCAGCGAGTCCTGCAGCTTGTGGGGAGCGCCGGGATCATCCTGCGGGAGAGACGGGGGTCAGGGCCGGGCCGTGATGGGGGCGAGACTCAGTGAGGGCACCGATGTCTCACTGACCCCTTGCAGAGAGCCACTGGAGGGGACAAATGTCCCCCCCCCAGCGCAGATGGCGGCACGGGGGGCCCGTGGTGCTCCCGGCGCGGGGCGAGGGTCCGACCCCCCCGCGGTGACGCCGTCCCCCAGCACAGCCTCCCCACCTCGGGGTGCTGCGGCTCCCAAAGCCAACAGCGCCCACGAGCCGTGCCAGCCGCAGGAGCCTGTGCCAGCCACAGGCACATCCCCCCCGGCCATCCCGCCCACCGTTCCCACCCGATTCCTCTTCCCGTTCCCAGCCCGGCGCAGCTCCTCGTCCCCGCGACAATCAGTCACTCCCGGCGGCGCTTGGCAGGAGGCCAGAGGGGTTGGATTTATTGCGGTTCCTCAGCGTACAGCCGGTGCCCCCGCGCCGCTGGCAGAGCCGGGCACGCCTCTTCCCGACGTCCCCCCGCTGGAGCATCTTCCCCGCGCCGGGGCTGGGCTGTGCCCCGAGTCTGTCCCGCATCCACGGGGAGAGCGGTCCCTCGGCACCGGGGCCGAGCTCCGGCCGCGCTGGGTGCGGCTGTGCCCGCACGGTCCCGGCGGCGCTGGCGGGGCAGGATGAGCCCCGGCCTGGGGGGTGCCAGGGCGGGCCGGGCCGGGCCGCGGTGGGTACGGTGCTCCCGGTGCCACACGGAGAGCGGCAGATGGACGGGGATACCCAAGGGCCGGCGTCACACAGGGACAGGATTCTCCATCTCCTGGGCAGTGACGTCCGGCCAGTCCGGAGCTGGTGCCATTGGCTCCACCGCTGCAGGATCCTCAGAAACCCCTTTCTAGGGGGGTTGACCCTGCTGACCCCTCCTCATCCTTGGAGTGCTGCATCCCAGGCAGCGCGTGCCGAACCCTCCACATCCGGAGGGGACGAGGGATGTGTCAGAGCCCGGCGAGACACCGGGGAGCGGCACCGAGTTCATCCCGAGTTTCATCCTCTCGGCAGCGGGGAGGGGGCCGGCCCCGGAGCCTCCTGCCAGGACGGCCGGGCCGCGCCGACGCTACGGCTGCTAAAGGCGGTCGGAAGACGGGAACACCGGCCATGGATAGGGAAAGGCTAAAGGGACCTACGCTCCTCCTCCGGCTCGCGCTCCGCAAAGCCCTTCGCTTCTCTCTGTTCCGAGTCGAAAGACAGGAGGTTGGAAGGGCATCCCGGGGGATGCCGGTGGGTGCGCCCCAACCGCAGCAGCAGCCCGGAGCGTGTCATCCTCCAGCATCTGGAGTCATCTGCTGGTCCTGCCCAGTGATGCCACAGCCAGGGAGCATCATCTGCCCCGGCTGTCCCCTCCCTGAAAATTCTGGCACACCCACCCCTGCCACCCACGCATGGAGCCAAAGCCACCGGGAACTCGGGATGCTGGCTCCCCGAGGAGCCACATAGGCAGGAGGGGACAGGGAAGGGACAGGGGGGTGACACTGACCCCCTGCCTGGCCTGGGTCCAGTTTAGGTCATTGGGAACTGACCAGCGAGGGGACAGATTTGTGACCATGGCAGGATGGGGGGGACAGGAGGGCAGTGCTGGGGTCATGGAGGGGGCATAGGTGAGAGGTCACCAGACAGAGGGACAAGGACAGGATAGAAAGTGGGAGGGGGGACGGTGCCACACAGCTCCTTACGTTTGGGTGGGAGCCCTCGGCGATGGTGGAGAGGGAGAAGTTGTCGTTGTGCAGCTCGGACGGGGTGCGGTATCTGCGGGGGGCAGGAGAGCAGGGGTGAGAGCAGGACCCCCCAACAGCCCCCGCCCACGTTGTGGGGTGACCCTGGTTTGGGGGGGTTAACTGGTCCCAGCGCTGGAGGTCTGGGGGGTAAATGCCCATAGGGATGGAATTTTGGGCTAAATGCCCCCAGATCTGGGGGTTTTGGAGGGATAAATACCCCTACACTGGGGGTTTTGGGGTTTTATACCCCCAGCTGTGAGGATTTGGGGAGCTAAATGCCCCCAAATCCGGAGGACTTGGTTACTTAATATCCCCAGGGATGGAGGTCTACAGGATTTAATATCCTGAACTGGATGGAGGTTTGGAGACTAAACGTCCCCAGGAATGGAGTTGAGGCTAAATGAGCCCAATGTGACATTTTGGGGGGCTCGGTGCCCCCAGCTCTGGCGTTTTAGGGTAGCCGGGCTCCGGGCAGGGGAGCGGGAAGGGCAGCCCGGGGCAGGGCTGGAGAGGGAGACCCGGGAGCTGGCACGGAGCTTCCCTGCTAATTACACTTGGCATTTCCAAACACTAATTAACAGCTCATTAGGGAGCGGGCTGGGAAGGCTCCCTCCTCCCTGCTCCAGGAGCTGGGCAGCAATGGCTGGGGCAGGGAGATGACCCCGAAGCCTTCCCTGTCTCCCCCCCACCCCTGTCCCCAGCCGGACCGTCCCCGATGGCAGCACAGCCGGTATCCCCAGATCCCAGCGAAGCAGATTAACTGGTGCCAGTCAGGAGCAGCTTTAAGGGATTAACCGTGGAGCAAGAGGCACATCCACGTCTCCCGCCTCCGGGAGCTTTCCCACCCGCCGTCCCCGCGCCCCCACCGGCACCGGGGGTCCCGGTGACGCCAAAGGACGGGCTGGCACCAGCGCGGGCGGGGGCTGAGCCCGCCCGGCGGCCGCGGGGTGTTTGGGGCCCGCCCGGGGTGTCCCCGTCACTCACTTGGTCTTGCGCAGTTTGCTGTTCTCCGTCTTGAGCAGGTAGAGCTTCTTGGCGAAGAACACGGTGAGCATGAAGAGCAGCAGCACCACGAGCGCGGCCGAGCCCACGGCCACGCACATCACCTGGAAGTCGGTGACGATGGACTCGCAGCGCGTGCCCTTGTGCCACGTGTAGTCCTGCGTGTTGCACCTGCCGGGGGACGCGGTCAGAGGGATGCCCCGCCCCAAAACGCGTCCCCCCGCCCCAAAACGTGCCCCCGTCCCACAGAGCATCCTCGGGGGATGCGGTGTTTGTACCTGGGGGGATTACGGGTGTCTGAGGGGCATGGGACTAGCGGGTCCCCGAGGGGGGTGACACCGAGGGAGATGGGGACACTGGGGGATGCCAGGAGGGGGGTCCGGGTGTCCCAGACGGTGCTGGTGCCCCGCACCGGCGGCTTCCAGCCCCAGCGGCGGTGGGAGCAGGGAGGGGGCCCCCCAGGCCCCCCGAGCGGGCGGGCTCGGTGCCAGCCGCAGGGCACATCCCGGTGCGTGCGGCACAGCCGGCATCGGCCTCCCGGGCACAATCTGCCGGGGCCGATTAGCGCGGCTGCCCCGCAGCCTCGGCTGCGCGGCCCTGACCTAATTCCTGCCCAGCCGCCTCTCGGGGGGCAGGGAAACCCCTCTGCATCCCGGCGGGATGGGGCTGCGGGGGGGCACCGGGCTGGGGTGCAGGGGGATGGAGAGCCCGGGAATGGGGTGCCAAGGGCATGGAAAGGTCCGGAATGGAATGTACAAAGGATGGAAAGACTGGGAATGGGGCGTCAGGGGGATGGAGAGCCCAGGGATGGAGTAGAAAGACGGGAGATGCCAGGAATGGGTTGCAGGGAGATGGAAACACTGGGAATAGGGTGCATGGGTGGTGGAGAGCCCAGGGATAGGGTACAGGGGGATGGAGAGCCCAGGGATGGGATGCATGGAGTATGGAGAGACTGGGAGTGGGGGTGCACAAGGGATGGAAAGACTGGGAATGAGATACTGGGAATGGAGAACCTGGGGATGAGCTGCAGGGGGATGGAAAGACTGGGCATGGGGTATGGGGGACGGAGAGCCTGGGGATGGGGCGCAGGGGATGATGTGCCCAGGAATGGTGTGCCCAGGGATGGCGAGCCCCCACACCCCCCAGCCCGCCGGGGCCCCATCCCTTACCGGCAGAAGGCCCCGTGGCTCTCCACCAGGTAGCACTGGCCGCCGTTGTGGCAGTAGCTGGGGACGAGGTCGCACAGGGAGCGGCAGGAGCTGTTGTGCCGCACGTACCCGCTCCGGCACTCGGAGCCGTTCTCGGGCGGGCCCCGCTCCCCCGGCCGCGGCCAGGCCGTGGGGCTGCCCCCGGACACTCCGGGCGGCGGCGGCGGGGCCGCGGCACGGTGCCCGGTGGGCCGGGGGTCCTGCGGGGCCGGCGCGGCGCCGGGCGCGGCCGAGGTGGGCGGCCGGTAGCCGTTCTCGTCCTCCAGCCCCCCGTCTTCCTCCTCCTCCTCTTCCTCCTCGTCCTCCAGCTCGTCCTCGTCGTCCCCATCGGCGTAGAAGGAGGTGGTGGGGTAGAAATCGGCGTCGTCGAAGGGCGTGAAGTCGTCGTAGAGCTCGTGGAGGGCCCAGGGTGTGGCCGCCCCCTCGGGCTCCCGCCGCCGCGCCGAGCCGGCCGCCCCCCGGCCGCCCCCGGGGAAGCCCCCCAGTCCCTCGCCCCCCTCGAACAGGTCGTAGTAGTCAACGTCGATGATCTCCGAGCCCGTCCGGTCGGCCGGGGGCTTGGCCGGGCCCGTGGCGGCGGTGATGGGCTCCTGCAGCCACGTCAGATCCGTCCAGCCGCGAGCCCCCTGCGCTGGGGCCGGGCTGGAGGCGGCCGCCCAGAGCTCCGGGGGACCCCCCGAGTCCCCCCCGGCGGCGGGCACGGGGCTGGGCTCGCCCAGCACGGGGGTCCGCGGCGCGGCCGAGCCCCCGGCCGCCAGCAGGAGGTCGGATTCGGCAGAGTCGGTGGCGAGCTGGGGGCCGGGAGGGCTCGGCGGGGCGGCCGGGAGCCCCCCGAAGCTCCCCGCGCCGGGCGGGGAGGCGGGCGTGGGCCGGTCACCGCTCCCCGGCTCCTCGGGGCTGCCGAGGGCCACCGGCACCGTGCCCCCGTCCCCGGGCCAGGTCACGGCTCGGGGGGGCACGGCGCTGGCCTCGCCCTCCCCGGCGCAGCCCGGGCACCCCTCGGGCATGGCCGACGGCTCCGTGGTGGCCGTGCCCGCCCCGGGAGGCTCTAGCTGGGGTCCTGCCGCGGCCCCCCCGGCGCTGGTGCTGTTGCTGGGTCCCCCAGGGGGGTCTCCACTCGCCAGGTCCCATTTCGGGGGGCTGCTCTCCAACGAGCCCTCCCAGGCTCTCCCCTCGCCAACGCTGGAGTTTTGGGGGGGCCACGCGGATGCTGGAGGGGGGCAAGGAGAGAAAGACGTGTCAGAGGGGCCCCCGCACCCCCGGAAGGACGCGGCATCCTGGGGGGGGGGGTTCTAACAGGTCCCCACCTGCTCCACCTTGCACCCACCAGCACCACGACAAGGCATTTGGGGGGTTGGGGGGGGGCTGCACCCCGAATCCTTGAGCCTCTCCCGGGGACTGAAGGGGTGAACCCCACAGAAGGCCCCAGCTCTGCGGGTGCCCCCACACCCAACTCTGTGACGCCCCCCCCTCAGCACAGCCCCCCCAAACCAAGCTGCCCCTAGCCCTGCCCCCTCAGCTGCCCTTCAAGGGGATCCATCCCCCTGCAAATGGATCCAGTCCTCCCCCAGATGGATCCAGCCCCCACTGCAAGGGGAGCCAGCCCTCCCCCAAAAAAATCAGCCCCCCGTAAGGGGATCCAGGCCCCCCCCAAACAGATCCAGCCCTTCTCTGGTTCCTGTAAGTGCACTCCATACACGCTACGGGATCCAGCTCCCTGTAATGGGATCCAGCCCCCCCGCCCCATAGATCCGTCGGTCTTTGCGAGGGGATCCAGCCCCCTCTGCCTGCTGCGGATGCGGCCACTACACACGGCGGATCCAGCCCCTGCAGCGGGATCCAGCCCCTCTGCAATGGAATCCAGCCCCTTCCGAGGGGATCAGCCCTCTCTGGCTCCTGCACATCCATCCAGATACACAACAGGATCCAGCCCTTCCCACACCGGGATCCAGCCTCCTGCAAGCGCATCCAGCCCTCCTCCGGCTCGTGCGAGTGCCCCCCATCCACACAACCAGATCCCGCCCCTGCAAGGGGATCCAGCCCCTGCAACAGGATCCAGCTCCCTGCAAGGGTATCCAGCCCCTTTCCAAGGGTATCCAACTCCCCCTGCAATGGAATCCAGGCCCCTTCCAAGGGGATCCAACCCCCTCCGGTTCCTGCAAGTGCCCCCCATAATCCCAAGAGGATCCAGCCCCTGCAAGGGAATCCGGTCCCTCCTGCAAGGGGCTCCAGCCCTTCCCTAGCTCCTGCAGATGCTCCCCCTGCACACACGGGGATCCAGCCCCCGCCGCAAGGGCTCCGGCCCCGGGCAAGGGGATCCCGCCCGCCCTGCAAGGGGATCCAGCCCCACGCAAGGGCTCCGGCCCCCGGCAAGCGGATCCAGCCCTTCCTCCAAGGGGATCCAGCCCCACGCAAGGGATCCGGCCCCGGCAAGGGGATCCCGCCCGCCCTGCAAGGAGATCCAGCCCTTCCCCGGCTCCTGCAGATGCCCCCCCACATAAAGGGGCTTCAGCCCCCGGCAACAGGATCAACATCATCACCCCCCTGCAGTGGGATCCGACCCCCCGCCCAGGGGGATCCACCTTCCTGCGGGGGTGCAGCCCCCGGCAGTGGGATCCAGCCCCGGTGAAGGGATCCCCCCCACCCCGCAGCCCCCGCCCGGACCGCAGCCCCCCCGTCTCCCCACCCCGGGGATCCCCCCCGCCCCGGGATCCGCCCCCCCGTGCCCATCCCGTGTGTCCCCGGTCCCGGTACGCACCGAGGGCGCCGATCGCCAGCAGCAGGGCCAGGGCGCGGGGGGCGCGGGGGGCGCGGGGGGCCATGGCGGCATGGAGGGACCCCGGCTCCGCCACGGGGCCGGCACCGGCAGCGGCTCCGCCCGCCCCGCTCCGAGCGAGCCGCGCCGAGCCGAGCGGAGCCGCGCCGAGCCGGGGGGCCGGGCCGGGCGGCGGGGGCGGGACCGCGGACGCGGCGGCGGCTCCGGGCACGGGCACGGCACCCCCGGCACCCCGCGGGCAGCGCCGGGGGGCGCATCCCGGGACCCCCCAGCCTCGGGGATAACACACCCCGGGACCCTCAAGCATCGGCATCCCCGGAGGGGAACACGGGGGGCCACATCCCGACACCCCCCAACACCGAGGGACACACATCCTGGCACCCCCAGCATGGGTATCCTCTGGGGGGGACACCGGGGGGCACATTCCGGCACTCCCAGCATCGGGGGGACACCCCCCGGCACCCCCCGGCATCGCCATCCTCGGGGAGGGACACCGGGGAACACATCCCGGCACCAGCACCCCTGGGGCGGAGAACACAGAGGGCACATCCTGGCACCACTATCCCTGGAGGGACACACCCCGGCACCTCCCGCATCGGCATTCCTGGAGCAGGACACCGGGGACACATCCTGGCACCCCCCAGCACCGGGGGGGAACAGCCCCAGGAATCCCCGAGCGCCGGCATCCCCCTCTGGCCCCCCAAACTGCTCCTGCATGGGGCGGGGACCCCTCCCCGCACCAGCACCGGGATCCTCTCCCAGCATCCTCACCCGGTGCGGGGGGACCCCCACCCTGCCCCCAAACCCGCACTCCTGCACCGCCCCGGGGGCACCGCGGGGCTCCGGCCCAGGCGGGGCTGTGACGGCTCAGAGCGCCCAGGCAGAGACCCCCAGTGCCAGGCTGGACCCTCCTTGCTCCCCGCGTGGGTGCCCCACGGCCCTGGATCCTCTTGCCAGTGCCAGACTGGTCCAGTTGCCACCAGGTGCCACCGCGGCCTCTGTCACCAGTGACCTGTCCCCGCGGGCACCATGGGCTGGCCCCTCCAATGGGCAGGGGGGCGGGCAGGGGGGTGGGCAGGGGGCTGCTCCAGCCCGTGGCCCAGCGCCAGGAGCAGCGTCTGGATGAAGCCGGGGAAGAGCCGGGAGAGGGAAAGGGCGCGGACGTGCCCGGCCTCGCAATGGCCACGGGCCCCCGGGGTTCGCCGGCCCCTCGCCCCCAGAGCCCACCCCCGCAGGGTGTGGTGGCGGTGCTGGAGCAGCACCCGGGAACACCCCGGGCTGCTCTGGGGCCTCAGCCTGGACCCGTCCGTGGGACAGCGGCTGCTCCTTCGCTGTCCCTGCACCACTGGCTCCATGGATACCTCGTCCCCCTGAGGCCGGCACCGGCTCCCGGCTGGCCGAGGCCTCCCAAGGTCGCTGTGTGTCCTTGGACACCTCCACCTGCAGCGCAGGGATGTGTCTGTCATGGCTGCTCCACAACCTGCATCCCACATCGGGCATCCCACACCCTGCATCAGGCATCCTGCATCGTACTTCCCAAATCCTGCGCTGGGCATCGCACATCCCAAATCCTGCATCCCACGTCGGGCATCCCGCATCAGACACCCCGTATCCCACACCCCACAGCACCCACGCCACTGAAGGATGCTCCCTGGGTACCCCACTGCAGTGCCTCCCACTCCCACGTGGGACCCACATCAGCTCGGCCGTGACCCCCTCGTGTCCCCCCCGCCCCCATGGGCCGTGTGTGCAGGGGGCTGGGCTGGGGGGATGCCGGGAATGGGGGTCCCCTCTCCCCCCAGCAGCCGCGGCTCCTGGCCGGGCTCCGCGCCGGGAACAAGCCCAGCTCTGTCCCTCTCAAAGGGGGATTGAAGGGGCTGCACCTGCTTAGTATTCCCCAGGCTTCCGCCCCTGGATGCGTTTCCAAGGGGACCAGCCGAGGGGCCGCCAGGATGGATGGGGGGACATGGCCTTGACAGCCGGGAAAAGGGTTGGGAAGAGGCATCGGGGTCCCACAGGCTGGGGGGTCCCAGTGCCAGGTCCCTGCCTGGCAGCAGGAGGCTGAGGGGAGGCGGGTGGGATCCGGGAATGGGGATGGTGCTGGGATGGAGCCTGGGCAGGGCTTCCATGGGCAGCCCATGGAAGCTTCCAGCACCCACAGTAACTCCTGGGGGCAGGAAGCTGGTGGGGCTGGCAAGGACACCTGGGGCCACCTGTGCCAGGCCTGGAGCCACGCAGGGTCACATCTTGGACACCTCCATGGCCAGAGGCTCTGCCAGCCCTCAGGACAGCCCGGGCTGGTGTCCTGGAGCACCAGCTCCTCCTGTCCAGAGAGTTGTGTGGCCAGTGTCCCACGACAGCCCTGAGGCACCTCATCCAGGGGTGTCCCCCACCCTGAGGGATCCCGCTCCCACCCTCACTGGTGTCCCCTCAGGGTATCAACATCCCAGGAGCTCCAGCCAGTGTCACCGTGGGGTTCAGAGCCCCATGAGGGGGCTGAGACCTTGTGCTGGGGACAAGAGGGTGTGGGCATCCCCACCCTGCTGGAGGCTGCTCGCCTGCGCTCAGGGCATGGGGCCAGGACGTTCCCTGCAGGTCCCCTTTGCACGGGAGGAGCCCCCACCTCACACACAGGCCCCACACCCATCCCTGTGCCCACGGCTCTGGATCAGGGTGGGTGCCCCTGGGTGGGCAGAGCTCAGGGAGGGCGGTGGGTGCCGTGCACAGGCAGGAACATCCAGCCGGGGAGGATTCCGGAGCCTCGCAGGGGCGGAGCAGGGCTGAGCCCCAATGCGCCAATTCCACCACTGTGCCCAAACCCAGCACGGGGTTGAAGCCAGATCCCACCACAATCCTACAAACCTGCCTTGGATTGGGCTTCGTCAGCAGCAGAGGGTTGGATGAGGGACGGCAGGACAGACGGATGGACAGGATGGACAGACAGACAGATGGACAGTGACGGTGCTTCGGTCTCAAAGGAGAAATCCAGCACCAGCTCCCTCACTTGGGGAGAACCAGCTGCTCTTGCCAAGTCTGTGTTTTCCTGGGGGAATTACTCAGAATATGAAAGGTGATTTAAAAGTTTGGGAATTGCAGCCATCACTGGGGGCCTTCCCAGAGCGAATCCGTGAGCCCTGTCCATCGGTGCAGTGAGCTGGGGAGAGATCTCATCCCAAACCCCTTCCCTGCCCAGTTCAGCACTGGGACTGGAGCTTGCCCGTGGATCCTGCCCTACCTTGGGATCCCCAAAAGCCCACGGGAGGGGCTTTGCTCCCCCAGTCCTGCTTCACGCTCCTGCCAGTGCTCGGCTCAGTCCCTCAGCCCAGCTCATCCCGGCTGGCAGCTCCCAGTGCCCCAGTGGCCGTGGGGCAGCCCCACACCAGCACCTTCCTCCTCCCGCGGGGGCACCGCTGGCCGCAGGTGCCAGGTTGGATTGTGGTCCAGGATCCCATGGGGATGGACAGACAGACGGAGGCCAGGGGGAGGCACAGGCTCGGCTTGGATCCCCACCTTCCCAGCTCCCTCCCATCATCTGAGCATCAGGAATCGCCTCATCCCCGTGTCCAGTGAGGGGATCCAGACCCGCGGGATAGGGCAGGGGGGGCGATGGCAGGGCCAGGATGGGCCGGGCCAGCACTTCCCCCCAGCTTCTGCTCCTCCCATCGTCTTTCCCTCCCTCCTCAGCCAGGTACTGGAGAGGCTCAAGTCACCTTTCCCCCATTTTTCTTTCACTAACGAGTATTGGAAAAGTGCAAAGAAAATAAAGAATTGAATCAAAGAGCCAGGACTGAGGTTGGCGTTTCCTGCCCTGGCTCAGGCACCGCTCCCCTTGGACAAGTGAACCCTTCCCTGTCATAATATCCTGGATGTTGAGCCTGAGCCCAGGGCCGAGCCCAGCTCAGCCAGGCGGGGTTTTAGGGATAGCTTTGTCCTTGATTGGGGCTGGCACCGCCCGGGCTGGCTCTGAGGTGACGAGTCCCGATGCGACACCGAACGCTGGAGGAGCCGCCGCCGCATCGACCTTCAGCCTCCTCCGTGCTCAGCCCACAGCATCCAACCCCTTTCTGCAGGGAACAGATTCCCCCGCCCCGGATCCGGCACACGCCAAACTGCTCCCGACACCCCACTGATCCGAAAATCACCGCAATTCAAAGTCCTCGAAGCAGGAGCCGTGTTTGGGATTGCAGGAGCAGCTTGGGGAAGGATGCCGGAGGCACAAAAATACACAGATCCACAACCTCTGCATGTCCTGCGGCGCTGGAGCCGGGATCTTCCCAAAGAAACCCTTCCTGACCTGCACAGGGGCCGGTGCATTTGGGCCTGCAGAGGCAGAGCTGGTCCGGGCAGGGGCAGAGTCCAGTGTCCGAGAGGCCTCAGGCTGTGCCGGACATGCTGGAGGGGCAGAGCCCCTGGCTCGTTTCTCCCAGCCATTCCCGAGCCACATTGCCCTGGGGCTGCAGAGGGAAAAGGTGGGAGAGGTTTAATAATCACCTGTCCCAGCTCTGAGCTGCAGAGAGTGAGGAAAACCCTGAGCGAGGTGAGGCCGAGCTTTGGGGAGAGGGGCCGGCGGGGAGCTGCATCCCAAGGATGGAGCGCTGCATCCAAGGACACATCACACCTGCCAGCTGTGCCCAACTCCTTTCGTGTCTGTGAACGTGCACAGTCTGCACAGGTGGCAAATAAAGCTGTCCCTGACCGGGGTAAGTCACCGCGAGCGCCAGCACTGCTCCCACACCTTCCTCCTTCCCGCCTGTGGAACCCGGTTTAGTGCCTGTGATTTTGCCAAGAGGGCACTAAAGGCCCTTCAGAAAAGCTTTTCACCTCCAAGGCTTTGCTTTCATCACTGCTGGGAACGCGGGTGAGTCAAGGCGGCTGTTCCACACTCAGGACAAGGAGTGAGGACACAACTTCATCCCCTGAAATGATGGAAAAGGGCTCGGGGAGGGCTGAGCTGAGCCCGGAATGTGAACGCAAACCCCGTCCCTCCCACGGCAGGTCACAGCCATTTCACCACCCCCGGGCTCCAGCACCTCTGGAGGAGGAAACCCAAAATTGGAGCAGCAGAGAGACCCAGAGCTGCAGGGCACCGAAATCCCCCCGGAGCATCCTCCGAGGGCAGCGCCCGCCTCCGGACCAGTGGGATCACAACATCCCGGTCCTGGCACTGGGAAGGAACAAGGGAATTCCATGGAATGGCTCCTGGGGGGATCTGGGGGGATCTGGGGGCTCTCACAGCAGCACTCGGACCAGAACTCAGCGAGGGGACGTCCCTCAGGTCCCGCGGGGCTGATCCTGCGCCTGGAAGTGGCTCCGGGTCTTTGCTGGGTCAGTGACACGCAGCTGGGTGGGCAACCATTGGTCCTGGCACACAGGGACCACCAGCACCAACCCAGGGCTGGAATTCTGGCAACACGCCTGGAAGGCTGCTGGCTGTGATGGACACCAGGTTGTTTTTATCACACTGCAACTCAAAACCACAGAAAACGAGGAATTTTGGGGAAAAAAATTCCCAATAATCAGCCCTCAGTTTCCCGTTGCAGCCTCCAGGTGAGGTCCCGAGGGCTCCCAGGGCTGCTGGAAGGGTCCCTGTGCCGGGACCCCGGCAGCGTCCCGAGGTTCCCGTGAAAGGGGAAATTCCCAGCCGGGCAGCGCCGGCGGCCGGGCGGGAGCTGCTGCAGACAAAGGGGGACAGTGCTCCTGGAAATCCGGGCAGGAGCGGCCCTGGCACGGCCCTGGCACGGCCCCGGCATAGCCGAGCCCTTGGCAGGTCACCCAGAGCCGTCCTGTCTGGGGCACGTCTCTTCCTCCCGGGATTTGGGGGGATTATCCAGGGGGTGGGCGCCAGGGTCAGCCTTGGACTCGTTCCTGTAAAACCTGAGGGAGAGAGAAAAAGGAGCTCCCTGCCTTCCAAGCCCTTCGCGTGGAAGTTTCCCGTGAGACAGGCACAGGGATGAAACAGCAGCGAGGGGACAACGCGCACTCAGACACCCCAAACTGTCCACGAGCCCCAAGGCGCATTTTGGGCTTTAAATCGGCCAGAAAAGGACAAAAAAGCAGCTTTTCAGGCAGCCCGAGGTGGAGCGCGTATCCCCGGCAGGACACTGGAGGTTTAGGGCGGTTTTGGGATGGACAAGGGCGGTGCCAGCGCCCGTTCCTGTTCCTGTTTCGCTCCCTCTTCCCTCCCTCGGCCAATGGTGCTGAGGAAAAATCCTGCGGATCGCATCGCCCGTCTCCAGCAGGATCCGGTTACTCGGATGAAGATGCAAACCCCTCTCCGCCGTACAGGCAGGATTTTTACAGGGAATTTTCTGGAGAAGGCAGAAGGGCTCACCCTGGGCAGGTAATTCCCTTTATCCTAAAGACATCTTGGATTGAAATGACCCCAACAGCGGTTTTGGAGCGGACACTCAGCCGGTTCAGAGCCCTGTCCTAAAGCCGCCTTCCAGCCGGCTGTACCCACAGCAGGAAACTGAGAACAGCAATGGATTCACTCCCTAATCCCGCTCCGTGCTCCAGCAGCAGGAGCAGCCCCGGCCCCCACCCCAGGCCCAGCCCAGCTGTGGGGATCCAAACACCCACAGCGGAGTCAAACCCCAGGATGGGTTGGGTGGGAGGGACCTCAAAGCCCACCCAGTGCCACCCCTGCCATGGGCAGGGACACCTCCCACTGTCCCAGGCTGCTCCCAGCCCCAATGTCCAGCCTGGCCTTGGGCACTGCCAGGGATCCAGGGGCAGCCCCAGCTGCTCTGGCAATTCCAGCCCAGCCCCTCCCCACCCTCCCAGCCAGCAATTCCCAATTCCCAATCTCCCATCCATCGCTGCCCTCTGGCACTGGGAAGCCATTCCCTGGCTCCTGTCCCTCCAGGCCTTGTCCCCAGTCCCTCTCCAGCTCTCCTGGAGCCCCTTTAGGCCCTGCCAGGGGCTCGGAGCTCTCCCTGTGTCCTTCCCTTCTCCAGGGGAACATTCCCAGCTCTCCCAGCCTCGCTCCAGAGCAGAGGGGCTCCAGCCCTGGAGCAGCTCCGGGGCCTCCTCTGGGCTCTCTCCAGCAGCTCCAGGTCCTGGTGCTGTTGGCCCCGGGGCTGGAGCAGCTCTGCAGGTGGGGAATCACCTGAGTGGGGCCGAGGGGCAGAATCCCCCATTTCCTGCTGCCCACACTGGGGCTCAGCCCAGGCACGGCGGGGTCTGGCCAGCTCCTCACCCACCAGCATTCCCAAAACTGGGATCCCAAAGCAGATCCAGTCTCCTCTCCCTTACTCCAGCTCTGCCCAGCCCGGCCTTGGCAGCTGCTGCGACCACAAAGCTTTGGGGGCTGTCAATAGAAGACTTCTAAAATGGACATTTATGATTTACCACTTTCTGTGCATCCCTCAGGAGAACGATCCTCAGGATGAGGAGGAAAAGTGACCATTGCTGGCCGTGCTGGAGGTGAGGAGGTCATCATCCAAGGGACAAGCCTTGCTGAATGCAAAGATCCAAGAGCTCCTTCCCTCTCCGTCCTGCCCCGTGCAGGAGCAGCACCAAGGAGTCCACAAGAGGATGTTCAGCAGGACGCCCCAGCCCTGAAGCCCCCCCCTGCCCATCCAAGGAGGAATTCCCAGTTGGGAATGTGGCTTTCATGGCGTGTCCTGGACATAGCTCCACCCCTGGCCTTTTCCCTCCTCGGGAATTAAGGACTGCGGGCATTACGGGATGCCTGGGAAGAGGTGCCACTTCCGAGGCAAAGCCTCTCCCTGGGCAAAGCAGCAGGAATGGCTGGAATGTGATCCAGACTGGATTCTGGTTTCAGTTTAATCAAAAAGACAAACCCCCCCCCCCCGCAGCCTGCGGAGCCCGCCGGGGTTGGAGGGAAGGGCAGGGCAGCAGCAGGACTGAACCTGCCAGAGCAGCTGGAGGGGGGAGCAGTGGGACCGAGGCCTCCCCAGCCCAAGCTGCCTCACCAGAGCTCCCCCTCCAGCGCGATCCCAGCGGGAACAGGCTCCGGAGCCCGCGGGAAGCCCACAGCAGCCGTGCTGCGGGGCTGCTCCGCTGCAGCCGCCTCCCTGAGCTCCGAACCCTGCCAGGGCCTGTCCACAGCAGCACATTCCGGGTGAGTGAAGGGTCTGCGCTCCCCCCGTGCCTTCGGGGTCTGCCCCAAGCTCGGGTTTTGTGTTTGCTCCTCCGGAGTTCACGTTCAGCCCCAAAACAGCCCCGGATGGCAGTGACAATTCCCAGCTCTTCCCGCACACAAAGGCAAAGGAGACTTCACAAACTCCACAGGCTTTGTACAAAAACCGCTTTTTTTTGCTTTTATTTCACAAAATTGGGTGGCTGCTGCAGGAATCAAACCGGCCCTATACAGAGATCAGGTGAAAAAGTGGGCACAGGGATTATTTATACAGAAACAAAACAGTGTCCAGGATCCAGGTCCTCGGCAGGATCAGCACTAGGACAGTAAAAAATAGTCTCCACCTGGATCCTGGGAATCGCTCACGCTAGAAACAACCTGAGGTTACTCTAAACTGGACTAAGGGCTGCACCAGAAATCCCATGCTCACCCCAAAGACCCTGGAGGGGAAGGAAGCCTTGGGAAGGGGAATGGGAAGGCCCCGGCCGCTCTCTGCGCGGCACCGGGGAGTCGTGCTGGAAGACCTGGCAAATCCTTAATTTTTAAATGGTGGAAGTGGTTCCAGAGTTTGTGGGAGTCTCTCTCCAGCCCAACCTCAACTCCCACCCAGCCAAAAGCCACCCTTGAAATCAAGGAGCAGCCTCCAGACCCTCAGCAGGGAAACCCCAAACGCTCCCGGGCTGGGATGAGGGCAGAGAACCTGAACCATGGGCAGAAAAGGACTTTTTGCAGGACTTTTCCCCAAGTTTTGGCAGCCTGGAGGTGTGCAGCAGCAGCTCTGGGGTGCTCCCAGATCCACCTGCTGAAGCTGTTCCCTTCCCCACCCCTCCAGCCGCAGTGGGGGGTGACGGGAGCTGTCCCAGCCGCATTCGCTGCCGCCCCGGCCGTCCAGAGGTAGTTCTGGCATTCCCATCCCAGCCATCCCAACCCAATCCCAAATTCTAGCACTTCTCAGCTATCTACTTTATTATTATTTTTTTGCTTTCTTCATTTTAAAAAGTACAAAGTATATGCTCCAAAAAGAGGGACTAAAAACGGGGGTTATTCCTCAGTTGGCTACTGCACCGAACTACTCAGGGAAGGTCCAACTACCACCTCCAAAGGCAAAGGAAAGGTAAAAACTGGAGCAAGAAAACTCCTACCATTGAGTGGTTTTATTCCGATCGATTCACTCCCGGTTCATTCCCATGGATCAATATTTCCTGTAATAAGTTAGAGGCAGCTCTGGCCGCAGCCACCAGGAATCCCTGCGGACACGGCTGCCGGCCCCGCACCTCCGTGCCCCAGCACACCCTGGTTTTCCTGCTCTGCTCCAAGCTCTGGTTTGGCATCTCCTCTCGGTGCTTTGCTCTGCCCAGGGACCTCAGAACACTGAGTCACCCTGGGGTGGGCACGTCCTAAAGCTCAGCTCCTGCCCGAAAACCTGGATTATTTCACCCTTCCCGGGAGAAGCCCAAGCTCAAAGCACCAAGAGGAAGGAAACCAGCGTGGAGCTCTGCAAGGCAAGCAGGCCAAGGGGTAAAGGACTTCCCACCAGCAACATGGAGGCGCTCCTGGCATCCCTATCTCCAGCTTTCCCAAGGGAATGCCAAGCTCTGCCGGGCTCCGGTGGGGAGCGGGGGAACACCGCCGCGCGAACGTGTGCAGATCACACACACACGACTGGGAGAGGAGGGGGAAACCTCCCCAGGGAACAGAAGGGAACTGAGGAATTCTCTTTTGGTCACCACTATGTTGCTGTGGAAGTTCCTTCCTCCTTCCTTGGCTGCTTAGGGAGCGGCTGAGGCCGGCGGGGCTCCGGCCGGTGGCGGGGTCACTCCTTCCGCGGGCGGCGGCGGCTGCGCTGGGCCGGGATCTGCAGGGAGACAAGGGGGACAGTGAGGGACACTGGGAGGACAGGGAGGGACACTGGGGGGGCTGGACACAGAGAAGGGACACAACGCCTGTGCCCAGGTGTCTCCAGGCCACGGGACAGTCTGTCTGATGGGAATTCCTGCAGCCAGGACCGTCCCTAGGAATGGCACCATGGTGGCTCCCAAAGCTCTGCTGCACCTTTATGGTGCTTTTCCACCACCCAGCGCCGCATGGACTTCATGAAAGAGGGAAAAATTCCCATATTTTTATGGACAAGGCGCCGGGGATGCGGCTCAGCAGCTGGCAAATCCATGCCAAGCAACTTGCAGAGCTGGAATTGGCATCTCTCACCTCCCAGCTCTGCGCCCAAGCCCAAATTACAGCTCTTTTCTGTTTAAAATAGATGGAACAATGGGTTTGATATAAACAGCGGCTGCCCCTCCCTCTGAAGGGTGGATGTAGGTTAAAGCAGAGGAATCCACAGATGCAGCGAGCAGGAGGGAAGAGAGGAGGGATACAAAGGACCAGCCTCGTGCCCAGAGAGGAGATACTAATGGAACATGACTGACTTGTTTAGTAGGGGAGGAAAAAAGGAGAAATTAAGAGAAGGGAAGAGAGCAAACAGGAATACAACCTGACACGAGATATTCCCAGTGGTAAAGGCTCAGGGAAAAGGACAGAGAAGTAAAGCTGGGAGAGCAGAGGAACAGGAGCAAAGCCCAAACAGAAATAGCACAGGCAGAGTTTTCCCGCTGGGGCTGGGGATGCCCGTGAGTCAGAGCTCGCAGCAGCTCCTGCCGCTGAAGCCAAAATCAAACGGGCTTTTCCCATCATTTTTTGGGAGAGGTACTACAAGTGATGACAATTCCTGCTCGTCCGGTGACAACCACACCGAGCGTTCTGGGGGTGAGGATTCCTGAGCAGCAGTGGGCCAGGCTGCAATTAATAATGGCAAATTTATTGAGGAATTCCTGACAGAGAATTCCTCACTCATTCCTCCCTGTGCCAGCTTGTCTTCTGCCTTCTGGGCTTGGCCACACTCTCACACTCATTCAAGCAACTCCCACACCATGGCTCCTGATCCAGCTGCTTTTTTGGCTGCCATAAATCAACTTCATTTTAGAGGTGCAGATTTTATACTGGGAATGTTCCTTACATGGTTTATCTTCTCCTTCTTCCTAAACAGGACTTCCTCGCTCCGATTCCAGGGTGCCAAGCTTTCAGTAAGGTATTACTGAACTGGATCCTACTCTTACCTCCACTATTTAGGAATTATAGTTAATTCCTGACCCTCCACTAAGCTGGGAGAAGTTTTTGATCATCACCACTGAACCTCTGTATCACTATAAATAAACCAGGGGATGTTATAAATAAAATAAAGGACAGTGGAATGTGTTGGGATGCCCAGAGGGCTGAGGAGCCCTTAGAGCTTCCAGCACATCCCCGGCACCACTCTCGGGCTGGCAGTGTGCACAGATCCCGTTATTCCTGCAGGAAATAGGGAGTTCCCACTAGAATGCCTTTCCCAGTGACAGAGGAGCCCCCCAGGAGCATCCCCAGGAGGTGCACTCACACATGCCGTTGGGAGCTGCCAGCGGGACGCGGGGGCCGATGAGGTTCCCCGACATCGGGGCCATCCCGGGCGGGGCGGCCCCGCCACCGGGGTGGATGCTGGCGGACACGCTCGGCATCATCCGGCCCGGCAGGGGCTGTCCTGGGATCATGGAGCCAGGCCCCGGCATCTGACCTGCAGAGGAGGGAGAGACACGAGCGTGAGGCCCTCGAAGTGCTGGGGAGGGAAAACCAGTGGGGTTGTGCTCCCAGCAGTGAGCAGAGCCCTCTGTGAGAGGCGGCTCCGCGTGCGCTCCACACTCCCAGGAAACGCCTCTTCATCCCCCAACACACCTCCAGGAAGGGTCAGGGGGCACTTGGAACCTCTTGGGAACACTGGAACAAGGGGCAAGTGGGAGGGAACACAGTCAAACCCAAGGGGAACCCCCACCAGAAAGGGCATCCCACGGAATCCAAGTGCTGGGAACCAGACGGAGTAACAAGGCATCAGAGGAAGAGCCCCTGATGGAGAGGAGCAGCCATGAAGCCTCATGGATAAGCTTCCTGGGAGAACTGAAATCACACAGTTAAAGCTGGGCTGCACAGGAATTCCTGCTATGATTCCAGGTGTTGCTGTGAGGAGGATTCCAAGGCTCTTCCTCACAAACCAGCTCTGTGGGAGACCTCCCGGTTCCAGCTACACCACCTGGCCCTGGACACCTCCAGCTTGGGGCTGATACTTTAAAACCTCATTTGAGGGATGGTTTGGCATAATCCAATTCCATTTCCTTTAACACATGTCCATGGAGGGACAGTATTTAATGAGACAGGGATGGAAACGGCTCCTTCCCTTCAGACAAGGGGGGAAATGAACGTGATGAACCCTCTGACACAACAAAGGCTCTGAACGCACATGAACAGCACCAGAGTCACACGGGGCTAAAGCTCTGCATTTGGGATCGAGCCAACACCTGGGCACAAACACCATTAACTCCTAGAGGAGAATCTCCAGGGACACCTCAGAGCCCCTTCCAGTGCTAAAGGGGCTCCAGGAGAGCTGCAGAGGGACTGGGGACAAGGCATGGAAGGACAGGACACAGGGAATGGCTTCCCACTGCCAGGGGGATGGGATATTGGGAAACATCATCCAGTTCCAACCTCCCAAAGACTCAGAGACTTTGTAGCAGAAGAAGATATTCACAGCTACGAGGGGTGTTATTCACTGGCAAAATTAAGGCTGATCAGGGAATAAAAACATAAAAACTGGAATAACACAGCTGTGTTTGAAAGGCCCAGGAAAGCTGGGAACTGAGAAATTCCCAGCCTGGGAGCTGCCACCTGAAAGGAGCCTCAATAATTTGGGCATCCCTGAACACCACAGGCCTACGGGATTCTCTCTCACTAACGAAGTGATTAATATTAAAATCCCTTTTCTGAAACATCGGAAGCTGAATCAGACTTTACTACACACTGAGTGGCTTCACGTGAAATTCCAGCACTGGGCAAGAATTCCTTCAGGGAAAGGCTGTCAAACCCACAGGGACATGCAGCTTCAAGGATGTTTTGATATGCAAATCAACCCCAGTTGTGCTAAAATCACCGCTGAACAGAAATTAAATCTACTTTCTAAAATGTCATTTCTTCATAAATGCAAAGTGTGCCCCTGGATCCCTGGCAGTGCCCAAGGCCAGGCTGGACATTGGGGCTGGAGCAGCCTGGGACAGTGGGAGGTGTCCCTGCCCACGGCAGGGGTGGCACTGGATGATCCTTAGGGTCCCTTCCGATCCAAACCATGGGATTCTACAACTCCCAACCTCCCAGCAATGCTCACTGGGAAGCTCCCTCCTTCCTGGACCATGGAGTCTCCCGAGCTGTTTTCCCTGTTAAACCTTGGAGGTTTAAAACCAAGCGGCACTGCTGGTTTGCTGGAGTTGTCCGTAAGCTGAGAAGCTCCTCTGTGTGGGGGTTTGGCTGCCCGTTTTTTCCCTTCCTGACACGGGATGCAACAATTTTACCTCAAAATGAGCTTAGGGAGCTGGCAGAGGAACAATCCCATCCCATCATCCCAGCTCCAAAACACCCAAGCTGAGAGTACCCAAGCACTGAACCCATCCAGAGTGGGATTAACCAAGGGAAATCACTGCTGCCACCATGGCAGAACCAAAGCCCTGCTCCTACACAGATGTTTTTTTCCAAGAGAAAGCGCTCCAAGACAGCGGCTCAAGC
This sequence comes from Corvus moneduloides, assembly GCF_009650955.1. Classification (NCBI taxonomy): domain Eukaryota; kingdom Metazoa; phylum Chordata; class Aves; order Passeriformes; family Corvidae; genus Corvus; species Corvus moneduloides. The sequence goes on from NC_045476.1 coordinate 601,681, forward strand.
AGAAAATGTGGAAGTGTGACCTACATAGGGGGGAGAGCCGAGGAACAGCAGCTGTGGGAAAAGGTCCAGTCCAAAGGTTCAACACATCGAGATTTACCAGAATGAAAACCCCTCACAGGGAGGGGCTGGGCACCTTCTCCAGCACCCTCCCCTGTTACCAACGCAGCCTCACACTCCAGGGAATTGGGAGGAACGCCTTTAGAGGCTCTCCAAGGTATTTATCTCCATTAAAAAGCCTCTGCCTCTATTAAATCAGCACTTGAGGAGCACTGGGCTGATAAGCAGCCAGAGGGGTTTTGTTTTGATGCACGAGGCTTGGAGCTGATCCAAATGCTCCAGCACCTCTCCCTGTCCAGCCTTTGCAGGGAAAACCTGTGGACACAGCCAGTGCTCCGTGCAGGAGGGGCCTTTGGAGGTTTGGGGATTCCGGAGGGCACGGAGCAGCTCTGTGGGGATGAGCCTGGCTGACAGCCTGCTCTCCTGCTGCTGAGGAGTTGTTTCCCAGCCCTGACATGGAAGAGGCAGAGAACACCTCCAGGGAATGCCGGCTGGCATTCCAAGGTGTGCTCCTTCCCACTGGGAACGGGTTTCACAGGCTCTGGGAATCCTGGAATGGTTTGGGTTGGAAGGGACCCTAAAGCTCAGCTCATTCAACCCCTGCCATGGGCAGGGATATTCCAACAGCAGATCCATCCTTCCCTCCACCCTCCCTCCCGCTGCCCCCCCAGCCAAGCACTGTGAATAATTAACCACAGTAACTCGTTTGGCCTCGTGTCTCCGGGAAGAAGAGGCAGAATTTCCACTTCACTGGCATCCAGCATTTCTGGCCCTCCCTCTGAGTGCCGCGCTCGGGCACCTCCAGGGCCGGAGCCGTGCCTGGGCCCCGCGCCGGGATCACCATTCCGTGCCTCCCGGGAAGCACGTAGGAGACACTGGGAATACCTCGTGGGGATGCTGCTGCTGTCACCCTCCCAGAGGAAAGGATCCTGCACCAAACATCCCCGGGAGCGCTCAGCCCCAGGAGCCGCTGCCTCTTGCCTGGGGCAGGTTTTTAAACAGCCAAACTGCAGAGAGCCCAACGTGGTGCCAGTGTTCCTGTGCCACCGACCTCCCTCACACCTTCAACCCCAAATTACCCCAGGTTACAATGCTGTGGATCAGCTCCAACCCCATGCACCACCCCATGACTTGGATTTCCTTTCATCCCACTGCTCCCTGCACCTCCCCAGCAAACTCTGTACATCTGATGGAGAAACAGGAAGCACTGACAGCTGTTAGGGAGTATTTACCTAAAGCAAGTGAACTCAAAATCCTTATCTGTACCCCAAAAAAACCCCCTGGAATAGTCACCAGCCCAATAAGGAAGCAAATAGCATCCAGGAACTTAATTTAAACCTATAAATAATGAAATGCTCAGCAGCTGAAAAACCACAAGCTCAAAATTCCTGACAAAGTATTTTTTTTGAGTATTTCAACCATTGACAGAAAATGGAGCAAAATATATCAGGGAAAGGTTATTAAGTTGCTCATCCAGCTGTGGTGGGAAGTGTATCCTGCCCTCCTCATTCCATTTCTGCCTTAGGTCAGAGATGATTTACCAGGTGAAAATTCCACCCGAAGGAAGAGTTAATAATGACAGCTACTAATTCCCAGCTATCTCTCTTCCTCCAAGAATTTCCAGAAGTTTCCCGTAGTCCACACCACGAGTATCACCAGAACCAGGAGTTCTCATCCCACTGATCACCAGCCCAGAGCTCAAACAGAAATCAATGAAGTGCCATGGGAAGAAACTGGGAATTTTATTTCCCGTTATAATGACAAGGTGCAGCTTTTCACAGTGAAACTGGAATCCAATTTTTTCCTATTCTAAAAGTTTTCATTCCAGGGCAAAGGGGAGAACAAAATAAGCTCAGGGAAGATGAATCTACGGTCCAGCAGAGCCAGACATGGTCCTGCCAAGGAGAAATGGGTGACCCTCAGCTGGAGATGTTCTCCAGATGGCTCCAGCCCAACCCTCCACTGGAGATGTTCTCCACCACCATGTCCAGACTGACATCTGAGCTAAAAACCACATTTCTGGGAAAAGCCTCACTTTTAGTTAAGAGATTGACTTAACTGTTTCTGCCCCCGAGTCCAGACGAGCCGTGAGCAGGAATTTATCTTCCTCTCTTCCCTCCCCAAATGCCATCTCAGATCCTTTCCTCCCTTTGCTTCCCACCACCCCTTCAGCTCTCGTCAGTCACTCCAAGGAACCGACCTTGGTTCTGTTCACGGTCTGCTGAGCCCACGGCTGCACTTCCAGCTGCTATTGAGGTCAGAACCTGTCTGAAACCACCAGAGAGCACCGAGGTAAGTGCTGGAGTGACACCCAGCCAGCTGAGCAGGAACTGAGCAGGTACTGCCAGCCCAGCTGCCCCATGGTGCTCCTGGATCACTCTCAGGGGTTTGGGAGTTTCTTCTCCCCATCTCAGGCAGTGTCCAAGGCCAGGCTGGACATTGGGGCTTGGAGCAGCCTGGGACAGTGGAAGGTGTCCCTGTCCATGGCAGGAGGTGGCACTGGGTGATTTTCGAGGTCCAACCCAAACCATTCCAGGACTCCATAATCTCCTCACTCACCAAAATTTGGGATCTCCCCCTAGGCTGCAGGAGACTCAGGGGCAGACCCAGTGAGGGAACTCACAGGTGTAGGGTGAGCAAGGTGAAGTTCACCAGTTTGCCATTTTCTCTCCATGCCCTCAAGTCAGAATAACTCTGCTGTGCAGCCAAGGAGCTTTGGCACCCGTGGCCTTCCCAGGCACTCCTAACAAACTGCCACTGAAGAACTCAAGGAAACGAGCCCCTTCTGCTTTCTAGGCAACATCAGCTGGGCTGTGGCTGGAGACAGAGCGGTTTGCTCCAAACTCTGAGCAGGCCTCCAACTCTTCCCTTCACAGAAGCATCAAACCAGAGAACTGTCAGAGGAGGTGAGGGCACATCCCGGTGCTGGGGGCGTGTGGAATGGGACAGCTCTGGATGCTGCTGTGGGAGCCAGGAGTGCTGAGCCTCAGCCAGGGCTCTGCTGCCCTCAGCCAGGGGAGGTGCTGCTGGAAAAGTCAATCTATCGACCAGCTTTAATCAAACCTGAAAGAGAGATGTTCTGACTAATTAACAGAGCCACATTCCCTGTTCCTGCTCTGGGAGGGACCCCTGGGAATGCAGAGCCCGGGTGGCTGCGAGGGGCTGGAGTAACACGGGGCTGTGTGAGCCAAGGATGGGAGCACATCAGAAAGCAGGAGTTATCAGCTCCCCAGAGAATAAACACAACAATGCTTTAATCTTGTCCCAGTCCCCACAGCAGCATGGAAGGAGAGCTGTGTATGGATGTGCCAGGATTGCCTCCTTTACTCTGTTCCCCATTTGCCAGTTTTCCCTTTCCAGGTTATTCCTTCACAGCCACGTGAGCAGCCCTGAGCTGTCCACACCCCACAACAGACACACTGAGCCAGCATGTTAAATCTGAGTCTAAAGCTAGACCATGTTTTATCACACTCACAATCCAATTCCAGCAAAAACTAAACCAGCTCCCAGGGATTTTTGTCCACAGCGAACCCAGGAACTCCCTGAGCCTTAAAAACTGAGTGAGCCTGAGCCTCACCAGACAAGTCTTCCCTTCCTGCCCAGTCACCAGTCCTCTGCCCCTGCTGAGGGAATCCACTTTGATCACTCTGCAGATCCAGTTGGATTAGTGCCCATTTTCCTGGTCACCTGCAAATCCTGCTGTTTCCTGTGCCCTTCTGCTCCTTCCCAAATCAAATGCTTTTTGTCTCAAGAGGAAAACTCAAGTTCCTGCAGCTTCCTGTTGCCACGTTCTATCTGGATTATGACACTCAAACTTTCCAGCCTCTTCAGCAGCTGCCTATGAAAAATCTCCCAAAATACTTTTGGCTAATAACTGATCAGGTCTTCTTCTGGAGCAGGTTTTGGTCAAGCTCCTCGGCTGTGTCCAGTCCCACAACTAGATTCCCATGTGCCAGACACCATTATTCAATTTTAAATTACCATTTCAACAACCTTTAGCAAGTAAAAGCTGCCAATTCACATCAGCACCTGATCATCCCACCCTCTGGAATCAGGAGTATCTCCCCCCTTGGAGATACCCAACCCTCAGCAGGACAAGTCCCCTACCAGCAGGACAGGCTGCACTGGACATTTCCAGGTGACCCCTCTGACCAACACGGTCCTGTGACCCTCCCCTGGCATCAAACACATCCAGGCAGGACACAGCAACCTCTCACAGTCAGGTCTCCTGCCAAAGGAAGTTCCTTAAGGAGCTTCTGCTGCTTGTCCCAGTCTCTTAACTTCCGTGCCATGAACTGGAGAATTTGAGGAATGATTGTTTTTGAAGGAGCATCTGCTCAGATCACCAAAACAAGTCTAGAGAAATACAAATAACCTAAAAACATCTGGAAGTGCTTGGGGCAGCTTCACATTTCACTTGACTTTAGAGCCTGACTGTCCCAGGCAGGGGACTCCCAGCCCTGCTGGACAATCTGCTCTGGGGCTGATGAACCTCCCAGGGAAAAAAAAAGGTGTTTTCCTGTGGCTGGAAGGAATTTCTCATGTTTGTGCCCACTGCCTCCCACCCTGGTGCTGCTGGGGGGAGCCTGGCCCTCCCTCATTCCCAACTTTTGGGGTTCACACCCTCCATAAGACACCACCTCCTCAAGCTCCATCCACACATCCAGAATGGGGTAAAAGCTCCAAAATGAACCTGCAGAACAAGCAAAGCTCATCCTTCCAGCCAGCCGTGTCTGACAGTGGCACCATTACAAACCAGTAACCCAGACCAGCCATCACCCCTCGGGCAGCCTCCCCTGGCAGCTCCTCTCCCTCTGGGCTCACTCCTACAGGGATTCACGGCAGGAATTCCCTGCTCCCGGCTCTTACCTGGCTGAGGTGGGTGAGGAGGTGGCATCTGGTGGTGCATCATGGGGTAGGGCGGGGGCTGCTGGTGGGGCAGCAGCCCTGGGTGTGCTGGTGCCCCCAGGGGGTTCATGCCAGGCCCGCTGGGGTGCTGGTGGGGCTGCTGGGGGTTCTGGCTGTGCTGCTGCTCCATTTGCTGGCGAGCCCTTAGCTCGGCGTACTTGAGCTGCTCCATGTGGAAGTTCTGCCTCTCGGTCAGCAGCTGCTGCCTCTGCTGCTCCAGCTGTGCCAGAAGGGGACAGAAGGCACAGGCAAGTTAGGAAGGATGCATTTCAAACGTGTTCCTACCAACCAGACGGGGGCTGGGCTGGAAGGAGCCTCTCATTCCAACCCCACCAAACCCAAATCGAACACCTGTCCTGTGGATGTTTGCAGCAGGTTCTGGGAAAGGCTCCAGAGCTTCTTCCAGCTGGAACACAGGGACTCACCTTGTTCTGTCCCAAAACCTCTCAGCAACACAGCTCGTTACTCACAGAGCTCTGCACTGAGAACTCAGCCCTAATGCAGCTCTGGAAGAAACCGGGGCTTTCTCTCTCCATGTTCTGCATGCTGGAATGAGGGAGAACAGGAAACTCAAGGAGTTTTCTAGGCAAGCCCAAAGCAGAACGTGTGTGCAGCTGCAGGAGCTTGGGGATCACAGGCAGGAGCCTTCTCCATCCTCTGAGTGCAGGAATTGGATGCCACAGCAGTCAGACACCAGTCGTTTGCACTATTAAGAGCTTTATGTAAAAAACCTAGGCCAATTAACATCAAATAGGCTACTTTGATTAATTATGAAATCGTGTAGAGAGTGAGACCTGAGCAACCTGGCCTAGGGAAGGTGCCCCTGCCCTGGGTGGAACTGGATGATCCTGAAGAACCTTCCAACCCAAACCAGTCTGGAATTCCATGAAAAGACAAAAAAGCTACAGGAAGCATTTCCTACAATCGGGCATTTGTTTGATGGATCAGTGTCCTGGCGAAGGAAGTGGAATTTGACTTATTTAAGGAATATTGACACATTCCCACATTATAACTCTTGGACAACCAGACCCGGGGTCGCGTGACTCACTTACAAATATTCAATGAGTGTTTTAAGGTAGAGACTGTAATTCAGCTGAAAAGCAGGTTGCCAAGGAGACTCTCACCTAGCACGAGTTCTCCAAAAATCCCAAAGCTCCCTCAGTACTCGGTGTTGGCAGCCTGGCTGCTGACAAGGCAGGGATGGGGAGCGGGAAGGGAGCTCCACAGAGCCGCCATTCAGCAGCCCCAGAAGGGCCGAGCTCATGAATTAAACATGCTCCTGGCCGGGGCGGAGCGGCTGCTGCAGGCCCACAATGGCATTATTCATGCTGCCCTGGCTCCTTTCTCCTTGGACACGCTGATACGCTGAGGGAAGCACCCGATCAATCCACCCCACCGGGGAAATGGGGCGTGTGGGGAAACATTCCCGAGGTGGCAGACAGCTGGGAGAGGAACTCCTGCAAATGACCCCAAACAAAGGCTCAGGCAACACTTTTTTATTCCTTTGAGACCCTTTTGTGGCCAGCATTGCTCTCTTCGGGCACCCCATCCCGCTACAGTTTAAAAGAGTCCTTACAAGGATGCCCAAACAGCAGCCAGTGCCTGAAAATTCACATTTGAGTATGGAAAGCCAGGGGAAACTTCCCCTCTATACAATCCCTATGCTTGGGATGAGGACAGACAGTTGGACAGGGGATAAAAAGGCACAGAAAGACAAGTTATAACATGAGCTGGTGTAAAGCTGAGCCAAGTTTAAGCTTGGGCTCTAGTACAGAGCCCAAACTCCTGGTTCTGTACCAGGCTCTGTCACCACCTCAGACACAACCCCTGGCTGTACACCCGGACTGGCATTAAAACAACTGCAGCAACGCATTTTCCAGTGGGAACTCCATCAGTAACTTACAGCTGCTCCCCAGTCTCAGTCATTCCTGCAGCTGGAATGAGGCAGGAGAGAGGCTGAGAACCTTCACCAAGGCCAGCTCCTGTCACCTGCCCCAGAATCCCAGAGTGCCTGCGTTGGGAGGGTCTGGAGCCCATCCAGTCCAGCCCCTGCCTGGGCAGGGGCACCTGGAGCAGGTGACACAGGAACGTGTCCAGGGGGGTTTGGGATCCCTCTGGAGAGGGAGACTCCAGGCCCCCCTGGGCAGCTGTTCCAGGGCTCTGCCCCTCCTCCATGGAAAGAGGCTCTTCCTCCTGCTGAGCTGGAACTTGCTGTGTTTTGGTTTGTGGCCACTGCTCCTTGTCCTGTCACTGAGCAGAGTCTGGGACCATCCTCTGGCAGCCCTGGGGGAGATTTGTGTGGATTGATGGGATCCCCTCTGAGCTTCCCTTGTGCAGACTGACCAGGCCCAGCTCCTGCAGTCTCTGCTCATCAGAGATGCTCCAAAGCCCTGAACATCTCTCTGGCCCTTGCTGGACCCTCTCCCACAGCGTCTCCCTACAGAACCCTGCTCAGGAAATCAGCTGGGATTCAGGGAGGTGGTTCTGGGTGTAACACCTGACAATCCCCCAATATCCAACACCCACTTCTGTACTGTTGTAAAAGCGATGCACCAGGAGGGGCAACTACAAGCATTTAATGTTCCCTAATACAACACATCACTGTGCTACAGCTTTATCTCCAGCACAGAACTTCCTTTCAGCAGGAATTTCCCCATGGAAAGGGTGCTCAGGCCTTGGCAGGGGCTGCCCAGGGAGGTTTGGAGTCCCCATCCCTGGAGGAGTCCCAGGAAGGCCTGGAGGTGGCACTCAGGGCTCTGGGCTGGGGACAAGGTGGGCATTGAGCACAGGCTGGACTCCATGGACTGGGAGGGCTTTTCCAGCCTCAGGGATTCAGGGATTCCTCCCTGAACAGAACCAGCAAAGCTTCAGGTGCCATTAGAAATTCTGGGTCGGCAAAGCTCCACCAACAGGCCCCTGGTTTGCCACACTCAGCACTGGCAGCGCTGACACTGCTCAGCTCAAACACAAATAAATGTGCTTTGCCTGAAATGTAACACCCTCCAGTCTGCAGCACTGACTCCTGTCAACACTCACAATCCCTGCTCCTTCCCTGCAAGGAGAAGCCAGGGCAGCAGGAGCGACAGGCACAGTGTGCAATGGCAACAAGGAGCTTTTTCTGCTTTAATTATTCCACTAAATATCCACAATGACAGGTGAAAAGACCGAATTTAACCACCAGGAAGCCAAGGGGAAAATCTGTATGCACATTTTTAAAAAGGGAAATGTCATATGCCTCAAAAGGGAGGAAAAAACCCCTCCCTGTCACTAATGGAATATATCCCCCAAAGAAAGAATCTGCAGGGAACCTTTCCAAAAGAGTTAGGTCCATTTCCTGAGCTGCCAATCAAATACAGACTGAAACGGTAGAGGATGTGGAGCAATCCAGAAATTCCTGCTGACATCCTGCTCCAAGAGAAGTCCACATCTTGTCAAACTCCATCAGTGTGATTAGGGGGAGCTTTGCACTGGAAAAGAGGTTCTCCATGGACAGGGTGGCCAGGCTCCCCAGGGATGCGGCCACGGCATCAGGCCTGGCACAGTTCAGGGAATGTCTGCATGATGCTCCTGCTCACATGGTTTAGTTTGATGTGCTGTGAGCAGCAGAGTTGGACCCAATGCCCTTCCCAGCCTGGGCTATGATTCCATGGATGCCAAATGGGGATAATTCCATTGCATTCACACAGAAGGGCAAATGCGGAAATCCCTGGAATGATGAATCAACATCTTCAACCCATCTGGAGTAACTATCTACCCACAACAATGAGGCAGCTAAGAAAAAATACATTTAAAAATGGCCATTCTGATAAAAATGAGATTTTGAGTCATCTTTCGAGCAGCCAGAGAGGAAGCACTTCTCCAAAGCCTCTGGCAGTACATGTGACACAACTCCTTGTAATTCCTGAGTAATCCAGGCCCAGGCAGCACGTCTCCATGTCCTGACCTCACTCCTCCCCTGCCCTCCCCTCTCCTGAAGCTGCTGCTGCCTTCCCGGCTCAGGCAAACCCATCATCAGCACCACCACCACAAATGAGGCTGTCACACCTGAGCATTCCCCTTCCACCTCCACACCCCACTTCCAGGGCTTTCCCACGAGCTGCTCAGAATGCCCCCAAAAACCTGAACCATCTCCTTGGAACTGACTCTTCCCCTGGGTCGGGGGAAAGGCAGACAGGGCTGGTTCCCCTCCTAGGGAAGGAAGGGTTCCACCCATTTCACTCCTCCAGGGAAAAGCTGTTCTTAGGTCAGATATAATCCACGTGAAAAGGCCACCTAAAGGCTCAATTCCACGTTCCTGCTTGGAATGAGGATGAGGAAGCAAACCCAGGACACCCCCAGTGTGCTGCTTATGGAATAGACAAAACACTGGATGAAGGAGGAAAGGGCTCAAAAGCCACTGTGGGAGGGAATCATGGATTCCAGCTGAAGGAGAAGGAAATAAAGGAGAGGACAGGAGCTGCTGGTTTTCCACGTTGGCACACACAGATCTTTGCAGTGACAGATGTAATCCCAAATTCCCACTTACTGCCTCTTTCTCCCGGTCCATGATGGTTTCCAGCTCCTCAAAGTGGCGAAGTTTTATCTCCAGCTTCTTCATCTGAGTTTCCACCAAAAGGGCCACCAGGGACTTGATCTTCCTCTCCTCCACAGCCGCCAGGTGCTGGGGATGAAACACAGGGGTTGTTCTGGGAAGCTGGGCACAATAAGGGGCTGGGAGGGAGGGAATCATCCAGCTTCAGCCACCCTGCTCCGCTTCTGGACAGAAAACAGGGAATTAGACTATAAATCTTATGCTGGGAACCAGAGGCCCTTGGAAGATTATGAAGCTTTTAATCAAATAAATAGGTGTGAAGGTTTCCTACAGGAGCTGTGGAGGATGCTCAGAGCAATCCAGCTCTGCCTCGGAGCCTTCCCAGCACTGGGCACAGGGAGCACTTCCAGTGGGAATGCAAATGAGGGAGAAGGGTTGGTTCAGTGGAGTCAGCTGTGGGTCACCCAAAAAGCTCCCAGCAGGACACACACGAGAGGCTGTGACCCAGAATGACCCCCAAGCAGGGAGATGGCACTGCCATGTCTTTGCCATTAAAATAGTTTTTGCTCAAGTAAAGCGCACGTGGATTCTTTATAAGGCTTTAGCTTCATCCCATTTATACACACACATAAATAACACCAGGGGTCTGTGTATATATATATTTGATACATGAGACAGCCAGGGAAGTGTTTCACACCCTCAGAGTGTGACAAGTGTGGTCATGATGCTTTTAGTCGTTTTTATAAAAACCTGCTGCTCAGAACGAGAACGCCCTGAGAAGGCACCCGCCGTGTCCTGCCTGGGGGCTCTGTGCTCACAGGCACACACGTTCCCACCGTGTCCAAGCCTTCCTGACACATCCAAGGCCTGGGGGCAAGGAGGGCTGGGCTGTCAGAAGGGAAAGGTGAGGCCTGAGGGGAAGAAGGAAAAAAGGAAAAGCAGGAGGCTCATCCAGCCCCAGCTGCAAACAGACCCTGACCGAGGGAGCTGGGCCCCAAACTGCCTCAGAACTGGGACAAACACCAAGCTGGAGGAAAGCACCATTAAAAACCTCCTTGTAAAACCCTGATTATAATCAGAATTTCTCAAACCCATGTGATACTGTGCCATTTGACAGCATTCACCTCCCTGACCCACCAGCAGTGAAGGAGGGTTCAGTAAATGTGGGTAAATGCACTCCTGGCTCTAAAGTAAATTTTAAATCAGGTCTGAGAGAACCAGAGTGACTCCAACCTCATCCAACACCACATCCGCCTGAAATTCCATCAGCTGTTCCAAAACTGACCAAAGTGCTGCACACAAAATAATGAAACAATGCTGACAGAACAGGGAATTTCATGTCAAGTAACACTGTTTAGTAAAATAAACTCGTTTGTGTGAAAATTCAGAGTGAGGGAAGCACCTGGTGATACAGAGTCTTCTACCAAACACTTCACTCTGTGTCACACGTGCAATTTTAATAATGAAATGGGATTAACAGCAAATTAAAGCACATGATTAGGTAAAGGACAGGTCTCAAAATACACCTTAGAAAGGAAATTATCCCTGAAGTTTTTCCTAGAGAGACTCAAAGAGGCTGTTCCCCAGCCTGACATTACCTGGAGCTTTCTGTGGACAAGGGACAAATACCTACAGCTGCAGCTGAGGAAAACCAGGAACACAAATTCAGTGGTAATTTGAAATGCCTGATAAACCCATCACTGTACCAGCCTTGAGTCACAAATGAGCAAGTGATCCTAAAGGGCTTTTCCAGCCTAAATGGTTCTATAAAAAATAATCACGGAATGCATGAATGGTTTGGGTGGGAAGAGACCTTAAGGATCATCCAGTGCCACCCCTGCCACTGTCCCAGGCTGCTCCAAGCCCCAATGTCCAGCCTGGCCTTGGGCACTGCCAGGGATCCAGGGGCAGCCACAGCTGCTCTGGGCACCCTGTGCCAGGGCCTGCCCACCCTTACAGCCCATTCCTTCCCACTATCCCATCCAGCCCTGCCCTCTGGCAGAGGGAAGCCATTCCCTGGGTCCTGTCCCTCCATCCCAAGTCCCTCTCCAGCTCTCCTGGAGCCCCACTGCATCACTGGGATCAGCAGTGATCCTTCTAGGAATGATCTCTTCAGTCCCAGCCAACTCCCAGCAGGAATTCAGAGAGGTCTGTCTGGCAGGAGGTCAAACTGGGACCAGAACAGTTGTTTAGGGAAGGGGAAGTGGTGGATGAAGAGCAGAAGTTCTGCAGCTCAGTCCCAGCTGGAGCAGAGCAGGAGCAGCACAGGACAGGATCCAGCAGGGATACTTCTGCACAGAAAGGAAAAAACCAGCTCACACTGGCTTTCCATTGGGAGGAAAATGAGCAGAAGGGAGTTAAATTCTGATGGTGTTTGTTCAGAAACCAGAACCCGTAAAAACACATTTTAACTGTTGCTCTCTACGAAATACAGAGTCTCACCCTGAACATTCATGTTCACCATTTCTCAAAGAGCACAACTCACAATTTCTTGGTGAAGCTACTGATCCCAAAAGAAAAAAACCAAGAAAAAAGGCCCCAAAACAAATGAAACCCCATTTCAATCACTTGTGTTTAACCCCTGTCTTTCCTCAGAATCCAACTGCAATATTCCTCTGATATCAAATCCTAAGGAAAACAGCTTTCTACATGACCAGGCCTAGAGCTCATGATGAAGAGTTTAATTACTCCCTCAGACAAGACACAGACCACCCAAAGCTCTAATACTGTCTGGCTTTTTAAGTGAGTGGGAAGAGAAATCCCTGTTGAACTTGAATTCTACTCTGAAGCGTCAGCCTCCTAATTACAATACATTATTCCCCATAATGGAAAGCTGAAGCTCTTCCAGAACATTGTTACTGCCATAATGGAAAGTGCCATCAGCCAGGTCCCTGCTCCCTCCAGCTCGTTATCTCCAGAGGAAGGGAGCAGCAGCTCATCTTCATTTGGAGCAAGTGGCCTTCCATAAAGCACAGATTAAATCTCACGGCTCCTCATGCAGCACAGGTTTTTCCAGCTGGGCTGAGGAGATCTGTGAGTCTGATGAACTGAGAGTCACCCTCAGGTTCAAAGTGATGCACAAGGGAACCACTTTGGACTCTGCTTCACTTCACCAAAATACTGAACCTCAGCTTTGCCTGCAGTTTGGGATTTTAATGGACAAGGAGTTTTCTGCCTTGTGGGATTTTACAACCTGGTTTGAAAGGTAAGAACAAAAATATCCTCCATCTCCTGGGTTCAAAAGGAGGGACTGCACATGACATCACCCACCATCCTCACTCTGGGGGATGCAGCTGGGGAAAGAGTCTAAAGTTAACGAGTCAAAGATCAGAGTGGAAAAGTCAACAGAAACACAACAGCTCGTTCTATCCGTGGAAATCCATCAGGAATAAACACCACCCATGCTTCGCTCTTGGTTTCTGTAAAGCAGGTGGACGTGGAACATGGCACTGAATCCAAGAGTGATTTAAAAACCCAAATTAGAACTTGAATCCAGAGAAATTTGTAAAGAGAAAACAGACTTGAAAAAGATACTCTAAAAGCAATGAAAGCAGTGTGGTTCCTGCAAGAAGGAAAGGCAAGACAACGTGCAATTAGTAATTACAGGGTAAAGAAAAGCTGATTCAACACAGCTCATTAGAGACCACACACAAACAGGAGTCAAGGGAAGACACCAACGTGCTTTTAACAGAGCTCTTAACAAAACACAGAATCATTAAGGTGTCTGTGGAAGCTGCAGTGCCAGGACAGAACATCCCTCTGTGTCTGCTCCACACAGAGCTCAGGGGTTTGTGTGCAGCCCTGGGGCAGCAGCAGAGGCCATCGAAGGGTTTGTGCCCCAGACCTGCACCCTCAGCACCACAGCCAGACCTCCCAGCAGAGAAAAGCCTTGCCAAGCAATCACACACATTTTGGGCTGCTCCTCAGGGATGTTCATCGAGTCCATAATCACCCAAGGAGCTGCTTAATTACAACTGTTCGTTATCTCACTCAGGGGCCCAGGCAGGAGAAATTAAGGCAGCACCTGTGCTCCCACAAGGTGTCAGGGATCAGAGTGTGAACTCCACAGCTCTGGGACCAAGGAGCACTTCAGGCACAGCTCTGCTGTCCTTGGAAGCCAAGCCCAGGGTGTTGGGGCAGCACCAACCTTGGCCTTGGTGGCAGCAGAGGCCAGGGCAGCAGCTGCAGCTGTGGCCACGTTTCCTTCCGAGATCTCATGTTCCACTTTCTTCTTCCCAGCCTCGGCCTCTTTGTCTTTGCTGCCATCAACGTTCTCCTTGTTCTCCTCTGCCTCCTTTTCCTCTGCAAGACATTCCCAGCCCAGGCCGTTACACGCATTCCCGGGATGGGAGGGCCCCACACTCATTAGGCAGGCACTAATTAACTCCTCCTGACTTCCAGCACTGCTCCCCATCCAAATGCTGACAGGGGAACCCCAGTTTGAGGGGACCTGATCCAACAAATGGGGCAACTTCAAATGCTTTTCATCCCCATCCTCTCAATTCAGCACCTGCCATCAGCTTCCCCATATCATTTCCAAATCAACTCCATCAAATCCAAATGCTCCTTATTCTACCTGGTGCTAAAAACCTGAATCTAAGTTGCAGGAAAAAAGCAATATATCCATTCCCATCCCTGGCAGTGCCCAAGGCCAGGCTGGACATTGGGGCTTGGAGCAGCCTGGGACAGTGGAGGTGTCCCTGCCCATGGCAGGGTGGCACTGGATGACCCTTATAGTCCCTTCCAACCCAAACCATTCCATGATTTTATGGGGCACATGAGAAATGTCAAAAAGAACAAGGTTTTATGTAGGTGTTGTTACTCCTCAGCCTCAGGCTTTGCATCACTTCCCAGGGAAACTGAACAAGGGTAGAAGTGAGCAGAGAATCCCAGAATGGTTTGAGTTGGAAGGGACCTTAAAACCCATCCCATCCCACCCCTGCCACGGGCAGGGACACCTCCCACTGCCCAGGGTGCTCCCAGCCCCGTCCAACCTTGAGCACCTCCAGCAGTTCCACTTCTTTGCATCCAAAATGATCAAATGTTGTGGAATATGAGCAAACCCCCACCCATTTCTACGACCCACAGGCACTTTGGTGCTGCAATTCCTTCCCCCATGCCCAGGGCTGGGAAGCTCAGGGAGGGATTTGGTGCCTGAGCTCTGCAGGGAGGTTACAGTGGAATCTGCTCTGCTGAACACGGAGCAGCCCGAGGTGCCAGAGGAACATTCCCAGCTGGGTTTGGGGCCTGTCCCAGGCACTCTGGGGGAGGTGCTGGAGCAGCTGACAGCTGTTACCTGTCTTGGGCTCCGCAGCCCCTTCGCTCTCCGGCTCCTTCTCTGCACTCCGCTCGTTTTCCCCTTCCGGGACTTTCTCCCCTTCCTCAGTTTCACTCTCGGCTTTGTTCTCCACCTAAAGGGGATGAGATTGGTTGGAGAATGGCAGGGAGAGAAGATATTCACCGTTAACTTCATTCATGGCCTTCAAATTAATTAATTACCATAAATGAAGAGATCACACTTTAAAGGGTGGCTGCTGCTTCAGCCAAATCTGACAAACAAAGCCAAAATGTGAGTAAAAGCAAATGCTAAACTGGACCAAGTCCAGTGACCCAGGCCAAGCTGGGTTACTCTGTGGGTACAAAAACTCCTGAACTGAGATCACAGAATCGTGGAATGGCTGGGAATATGCAGATTTCCAAGTCCTGAGTGAGTCTTCCCCACTTATCTCTTCCCAAATGCCCCTGTATATCAGGGAGGCAGAAGAACGACCTGAAAACAGAGTGGGAAATAACCCCAAGGCTGCATTGATCAGCCCCAGGTTAGTCTGAACTCCTCATGTGGTGAAGGAGGCAACAAGAAATATTTCCTGTTGCTGCAGACTCCAGAAACAACCATTCCCCATTTATTTATCAAGAATGTAGCAGGAATTACACATGAAATTAATTATAGCTTTAAAATTAAATTTACATATAAATATATAATTAAAACATTAGTTTTATGAAAATACATATTAAACAACATTATATTAATATATAAACAAATAAAATAGTAATCATTTAAATATTAGAATAATTTAGCAGTAATTGAAGAGCTATCCTGCAATTCCAGGATCCCAGTTTAATCCCAGTTCAGGTGTGAAACACTCACTGCAGTTTGAGGTACCTGTCTGTGGACGCAGGTTATGAAAAAGCCACAAATGTGTTCTTGTGGTCATTATCAACAGGCTGAAGGATAACAATAATTGGTGTCTAAATATCTGATCTTCCTGGGCAGGGTGGATCGCCCCCAGTATCAGGAGGACACAAACACATCCATGCCCAAGAGCCAGCCCAGAATTCCTGTGAGGAGGATTCTCCTTGAGCAGCTCAGCTGGAGGCACCTGGGGCACAAATGGCTGTGGAGTACTGGGAGTGCTCCAAGCCCTGCGTGCCCTGGAAGCCTTGCTGGAAGGCGTTTGCCAAAGCCACTGTCCCAGGGCAAGGTGACACTTCAGGGCACCCCCAGGCAGGAAAGCCCACGGGCCCAGCTCCTTGTGCAGCTCCAATCCCAATTCCCACAGCATCAGCCAGCTCCCAGCTCCTCCCAGCCCAGCCTTTCCTCCCCAGGACCAGGAACAACTGCTGATGCCTCACTGCTGGGATTTAGGACTCAGTCACCGAGAAGAAGCTCTGTGGAGGCTGGAAACTGTGGACACACAAGCAGCACAACTGTCCCCTGTCTTACAGGCACCCTAAAGCTTGGGAACTCAGGATTTAAGTGCCAGAAGCCTCCTGCCAGCAGACCCAAACTCACCTTCTCTGCCTGCTGCCCCTCTGCCTCCGTTTCCATCTTCTCTTCCTCAGCTCCATCTGAGAAACAAAGAGGGAAGTTTTCAGAATTGCCCCCACAGCCACTCACCACACTCGCTCTCTATTTTGGGCTTAACTAAAATCTGCTGCTCTCTAACAGTGGCTTCAACAAAGTCCCAGCACTGAACTCCCACAGACCAGGCTGCTACAAGCCCTGCCCTGTCCAACCTGGCCTTGGGCACCTCCATCTCCCTCCAGTCCTACCCCAGACCAGACAAGGCCCAACTGGTGTGAAAGCGAGGCCAACATGAGGAAAGAAAAAGAAATAATAAAGATAATGATTAGAGAGTCACTGTTCCAGGGGCTGGATGGATGCACCTCCTGGCAGGAGTGGTGGAAGAGCTGGGAGTGCATCCCTGTGCTCCAGACACAGCCCTTGGCTCATTCCTTTATTGCTTTATGAAACATTGGTTTTAAATGTTGCTATAATGACAGCTGGTTCCAGAGATCAGGGGATAACAGCCAGCCAAGGAAACACCATGGAGGTGCTGGATAATGTGCTACTATCCCTGATATTTTGTTGGATTGTTCAGAAGACCGAGAAATCCCGATTTATCCACAGCTCTGCAAGGAGGGACAGGGAGGAAGCACAGCCTCGTGGTCCTGGCCCAGGATTTCACAATTTAATGTACAGAGGCATTAAAGGAGCTTATTTAGATCCTGGACTGGGGCGATGCAGAACTGCTGGTGACAAGCCCTGATCCATCTCTAAGCTTCTGAAGACATCAGCTGGTGCTGGGGGTTCATTTTCAGTAATCCTCATTTTCCTGCTAATTCCTGTGTGCTACACTGAGGAAAAACAAGGTACAAAGTGTCCTCCTTGAATAGCAACAGTTCTGTAGAGAAGTTTTTACACAAGTCCCTTCCATATATAAGAAAAACCAACTAAAATGTCTGACTGAAGGGTAATGGTTTTCCTCATGGCCTATTTTAAGATGATAAACCCACTTATCTGAACTATCTGCCACCATAATTCAATTTAGGGAGACTGGGGACATTCTTCCTCACAAGTTTTATCTCGGAGTTAGGATTTAGTGACCCAA
This sequence comes from Corvus moneduloides, assembly GCF_009650955.1. NCBI lineage: Eukaryota > Metazoa > Chordata > Aves > Passeriformes > Corvidae > Corvus > Corvus moneduloides. Next base: position 619,069 of record NC_045476.1, read on the forward strand.
TAATGTCACAGGGAAAATCTCGATTAGATTTTGTCAGACAGCTCTTTCAAGCCTAGAAGCAGAGTTCCAAACTGGTCTTAAAAGTGTCATCCCTCCCAGGAAAGGGAAGGATTCAATCCTTTAAGAAAACTGGATTCAATCCTTTAAGAAAAAAAAAGGGGAGATAAAGTGCAAAACACTCTGAGTGTGCCCAGCTTGGTGGAGCTCAAACAAAAAAATACTGCACAGAAATACCCAAATTTACATTCTTGGGTGGGGAGGATCATCAGGATCATCATGGGCAGGGACACCTCCCACTGTCCCAGGCTGCTCCCAGCCCCAGTGTCCAGCCTGGCCTTGGGCACTGCCAGGGATCCAGGGGCAGCCACAGCTGCTCTGGGCAAGAGACCAATCCAGGGACCACGGGAGCTGTTGAGGGACTGATGCTGCTGCTGTGGAGGAAGTTCACTGGATCCCAGAATGAAAGGCTGGAAAAGCCCTCCCAGCCCATGGAGTCCAGCCTGTGCCCGATGCCCACCTTGTCCCCAGCCCAGAGCCCTGAGTGCCACCTCCAGGCTCTCCTTGGACATCTCCAGGCATGGGCACTCCAAACCTCCCTGGGCAGCCCCTGCCAAGGCCTGAGCTCCCTTTCCATGGGGAAATTCCTGCTGCTGTCCACCCTGAGCCTGCCCTGGCCCAGCCTGAGGCCGTTCCCTCTCCTCCTGTCCCTGTTCCCTGCCAGCAGAGCCCGACCCCCCCGGCTGCCCCCTCCTGTCAGGGAGGGGTTCCAAACAAACAGGACATCCCAGAAAGACAAACTGCTTCCCATTCACTCTTTAGAGAGGATTTTCTCAAGGAAAAGCACGCAGAGCATCTCAAACTGCCCTTAGATCTTCCCTTGTGCCAGGACACATTGATGGACACCATCCAAACCCACATGCTCCTTCCCATTCCCAAGGACACCCTCGGAAGAAAAGGGACGTGGGACACTGAGATTATTGCAAACAGCCTGATTTAACCTCGCTTCTCTGGTTCTGGCTGCAGCAATAAATGTCAGGTTAAAACCAGGCTGACAACTTCAGACAGGTTGTAGTCAATGGTTTTGGAAAGTGTTTTCCTGCATCAGCTGCAGAGCCCTGACGCGCAGCGACAGCGCGGTGGCTGCAGCTCCCAGCTCCCACGGGTGGACAACTCACGTGCAAGGGACAACAGATTAAATGATCCATTATTAGTCTGGGGGGGAAATGGTTTGCCTAGGTGGAAGCAGATTTTTGGTTCTAAATCACAGACTGCTCAAAGTATCACAGAATCAGTGAGGCTGGAAAAAACCTCTGAGACCACTGATGCCCACCTTGTCCCCAGCCCAGAGCACTGAGTGCCACCTCCAGACTCCACCACCTCCCTGGGCAGCCCCTTCTAACATTTAACACCCTTCCCACGAAGAATTCCTCAGGAAGTACCTCAAAACAGCTGAGTCTGGTAAAACTTAATCCCTAATTCCAGAATGAAAGGCTCACACAAAGCCCAAAACATGCCTGACCTTCTGCACAGCCATGACAGAATTGCCTCTGGCCCCTGGCACAGACACAAACACAACTGTACTGATTTTCCTGTGTGATCTAATGAGCTTAATGAAAATACATCCCAGAGGAATCGATCAGTTGGAGATCTGTGTCCCTGGGACAAAGGGGGAAGCCCTGACTCTAAGGAGAAAACCCCTGAAATCCCTTTCCCCTGCACCAAAGATACTCTTGAACTCTCTCCAGCAGGTTTGGTATTGCACCTTGCAGGATGTGGGATCACAGAATCCCAGATTCATTAAAGCTGGAATATACCTCAACTCTACCCTGTGCCCGATGCCCACCCTGTCCCCAGCCCAGAGCACTGAGTGCCATGTCCAGGAATTTCCCCGACACCTCCAGGGATGGGCACTCCAAACCTCCCTGGGCAGCCCCTGCCAAGGCCTGAGCTCCCTTTCCATGCAGGAATTCCTCCTGATGCCCAACCTGAGCCTGCCCTGGCCCAGCCTGAGGCCGTTCCCTCTTGTCCCTGTCCCTGTTCCCTGAATGAAAGGACGTTTCTTAGGTCAGGAAGAGGCAGATGGTTGTGAGCCACCACAGGACACCTCTCACGAGGGAAAAGCCACTGGGAGATGAGGAATCATCACCTCTCCAAGGCCCTCTTTGCCCCCGAATCAGCAGTATTCTGTTTCTGTGGAATTCTGTTCTGTCTTCCACATTATCTCCAAGAACACTAAGCCTTTTTTCTAACACAAAGAACTTGGAGCTGAGCTCTGCCCAAGCCCAGTGACTTCACAGAGAACTCAAATGGACTTAGGTCAACAAGGAAACCTGTGAAACATCTCCCTGCTAAGAATTCCCTGCGTTACCAAAGAGATGCAGAAGCAGCAGGTCCGAAACCTCGGCCATGGCCATCGTGAGAGGAACAAACAAAGCTCTGCAAACAAAAGCAGAGTCACCTGCCTCAGTTTCAGCTCAGCAAACAGTTTAAGGTGCCCTCCAGACATCCCAGACTCCTTTGTTTTCACTGAGGCAACACACAACCTGTCACAGCCAGGCTGGAATATTAATATTTAATTGAGAGGAAATACACTGTAGCTGTGGAAATATCCTGGCTCTGGGTACGATAATGATGCTGTTATCCAAACCATCATTTACATTTCCCACAATAAATCAGGGCTGCACAGCCACCAGAGCCGCCTCTGCCCCTGCCTCACACAGCCTGGGGGCTCAGCAACAGGAGGGCTCCATGGGGAAGGCTGAGGGAGCTGGAAAAGCTGCTGGGGGAGCTGGAAAAGCTGCAGCAGCTTCAGTGTGAGCCACACGAATTCACCAGGAGAAGACTGAAGGGCTCAACCCCCCAGTGGTGCAGACCCAGCCACCAGGCACCTGGACACACCCAAAGCTGAGGAAGTGCTGTGCAATCCCTTGGTTTAGGAAAGTTTCCATCACCTCAGAGTTCTCGCCCTGGAGAGCAGGAGGGAATCTCCCCACCAAACATGACTAAAATAACTCCTGTGTGGATGTGCCCTCCCTGTGTGTGGTTTTCCAGTGTGTGTGTTTGGGCGTGAATCAAAGCCATCCACAAAGTGGTGAATGCAACCCTCCACTGGAGCCCTTTACAGTGTAGGGATGCAGGAAATCAAACCACCATTCCCTCACTCACTGGCACAGAGCAGCTCCAGCCTGAGGCCCCCAGGACTGGTGGCAGTGGAAATACTTGTTGGAATCAGACCTGAAATGCTCAAGTAATTCCAACACAGCCCCTTCAGAGGCTGCCTCGAGAAATCAGTGTCCTTAACCACCTCTGGAAAGACATTAACAAAGACTTCCTAGAAATCATTAAATACCACAGGTGTGCTGCATATTCCCCTTCTCTGGAGCTCAATCCCAACCCGAAGAGCTGGATCCTCCTTTGCTCCCCTCAGGTGATTTTCACTGACACAGCTGCAGAGCAGCTCCAGTGATCTGTTCCAAAACCTGCACTGGGGCAGGACCTAAGAAAGGTCGTAGTATTTATTGTGGGGAACTGTCTTAGAACCTTAGAGCAGAGTGCCCAGAGCAGCTGGGGCTGCCCCTGGATCCCTGGCAGTGCCCAAGGCCAGGCTGGACATTGGGGCTTGGAGCAGCCTGGGACAGTGGGAGGTGTCCCTGCCCATGGCAGGGGTGGCACTGGATGGGCTTTAAGGTCCTTCCAACCCAAACGTTTCCATGACTCTATGAAAGCAGAGGACAGAGTCCACCACGCTCACCACAGCATCTGAACCACTTCAGTCTCCTCGTAACTCCACTGAAGCCTCACTTTATCAACTTAAAAGGAATTACCACCAGCTTTTAGAAAAACTGACAATGAAGACTTAGAAGAGGAGATTCTTGGGTATTAACTTAAGCTCCTCCAATCTGTTCCAGTCATTTTCCCTTTTCACATTCCCTATTGACTATAATTTACTGATATTAAAGAGTTTTAAAATGATTGTAGAGCTCTGACATAATTTTGTTTCTGAAATATAACAACTAATGAACTTTAATTCTAGTATGGAACCCTAAGCTGATACTTTTATTTATCCATAGTTGCATTTAAATATAAAACCAGCATTCTGTGATTCCATTACTTGAGGGACAGGACACAGGGAATGGCTTTGAAGAGAAAGAGGGCAGGGTTAGGTGGGACATTGGGAAGGAATTGTCCCCTGTGAGGGTGGGGAGGCCCTGGCACAGAATGCCCAGAGAAGCTGTGGCTGCCTCATCCCTTAAAGTGTCCCAGGCCAGGTTGGATGGGGCTCACCTAGGATAGAGGAAGGTGTCCCTGCCCATGGCAGGGGGTGGCACTGCATGGGCTTTAAAGCCCCTTCCACCCCAGCATCCTTTGATTCTATGACAATGTAACAGCCAGTGAGCTTTAATTCCCATCTGGAAGCCCCAGCAGATGTTTTGATGCCTGTGCAGCTGCGCTGAGGTACAATCCCCCCGGCGTCCGAGCACGGCCACAGCCCGCGGGATCCTCTCTGCCATGGACACTCGGGGTCCCCGTGCCCAGCTCAGGGGGGTGGGAGGCACCACAGATTGCTGAGTGACCCAGTTCACTCGGGCTGAGCAGCTCCCCCAGGGAGAACCATCTGCTCCTGCCCTCATTTACTCCATTAGTCACAGCCCAGTACAAATCGCATTAACGGCGCCGGGGCAGGGCTGGCCTGGAGCTCCCCACGCCGCTCCCTCAGGACCAATGGTGGGGTGGGCACCTGCCCTGAGACCCCCACCACTGACGGGCACTTCAGAGTCCCCACTTCCAACCTGGGCCCAAGTTCTCCCAGAGAAAGGGCCAGAAAGGGCCAACTTGGCAACGGGGAAAACGCCCAGGGTGGGGCTGCAGACTCGAAGCAGCAAACGTGTTATGGGGGGACATGCTCAGGACAGGGGGAAATGGCCTCAGGACGTGCCAGGGGAGGCTCAGGGTGGTCATCAGGAGGAATTTCTTCACGGAAAGGGTTGTTAAATTCTGGAAGGGGCTGCCCAGGGAGGTTTGGAGTGCCCTGGAGGTGTCCAGGGAAGGCCTGGCTGTGGCACTCAGTGCTCTGGGCTGGCGACAAGGCGGGCATCAGGCACAGCTTGGACTCTGTGACCTTGGAGGGCTTTTCCAACTGCAATGATCCTGTGAGGTCGTTAACAACCCACAGTGACACCTGTACCGTGAAATATGGGAAAGGGGAACAAAGACTGGAAGAAAAATTTAACTTAAGCTGACCTTATTTTAAAACAACTATGAAATTAAATTCAGCCCCAGACAGAGGAGCACTGAGATTTGGTCTACAGTTCACTTGTAAATAAACCCCAAAGCCTTGTCCTTCCAGCAGAGCTTCGATGCCTGCTGTCAGCTCTGAGGAACAGGGAGCAGCAGATATTCCAGATGTTTCTCTTCTCTTTCCAGCACAAAGTGCACATCATCCCAAAGCACCAAGCTGCTCATGGCAAGTCTGTCCCACTGAGTGCAGAACTGAGAGATGTGACAGAAGGGCTGAGTGGTTTGTTTGCTTCTTTTCTATTTAAAAACTATCTTGGTGATTTAAATGGCATTTTGAAATCTCATTTACTGGGTAGTTGTGCAGTGGACATTCATGCTATAAATAGCAGTCTTCCATGGGTAGCAGTTGATAACTGAGGAGCACCAAACACAGTCCCTTGTGATCCCATCCCACAATCTGGCACCTTGCTCGTGTCCCTGGATGGGGTGACAGCAGGTCAGCTATGAAATGCAGGAGCACATCCCAAATGCAGCCTCCCGGTCGAGCTCCATCACATCCTGCTTAGCTTCACCCAAAGCCAGACGTGCCTTTACACGTCCAGTCACTAAATTCACTAAAATCATTTGTGATAAGCTGAACAAAGAAGGAGCCAACAGTGCTGAGAGGAAAACAACAGTGACAAGATGGTAGATCTGCACCCAAACGAGGAAAGCAAAGTCTGAGGAAGCCGTGGGTACAGAGTAAAGTGTCTGCTCCTCCTGCTGGGGAGAGCCATGAGGGTCCCACAGAGAGGGGCCACACAGGGCTTCACTTCCCAGGGAGCTGCTTTGACACTCCAGAGTCATGAGGAACCAACTGGCACCAGCCAGGGTTTCAGAGAAGAGACTTAACAGCAGAATATTTGCTGAACATGACAGAAATGAAACCAGAGCTTGTTAACACGCACAGGTAATGCCCAGCAGAATTCCAGCACAACTAGAGCAGGACTGGATTATCGTGTGCCAGTCCAGCACTTCATCAGAAATTCCTCTCCTGCTGCCTTCGCAGTGAGCAACAGACTCAGAGTGCCAGACTGACCTTAAAACCCACTGCCCAAACCCCTCAGCTTGCTTTGTCTTAACCCTGCAAAGGCAGCATCCTCCAACTGCTCCAACACCCCAGCTGATGGAATATCCTGCTCTGGTATTTTTGGTCAGTCCACTCTGTGCATCCCAAGCAACAGCATTTCCACACAGTGAGAGCAGGAAAACAAACCCCTGAAACTCAAGCCACTCCTGAATTCTTTAGTTCAGTGTCCAAGTCAATCCTGCAGTGAGCAGAACGACCCATCCCCTTCTCCACACCCACAACTTCCATCTCCTGCTGGAGGTGGACTTAGGGCTCATCAGGACTCAGAAGAGAACGCCCCAAGGAACCCCACCTGCAGCACTCCCCGGGGAGGGAGCACTCACCCATCTTCTCGGGCTCGTCGGGGCCGGTGCCGGCGATGCAGCTGCTCTCCAGGCCGTAGGTGGGATCCACCTTCCCAGAGGCTCGTGCTGCTTCCTGCACTTTCTTCACGTGGGCTTCCACCAGCTCCAGGGGCACCTCCTCTCTGACCCGGGAAAACTCCTCTGTGGGACAGGACACAGAAACTGTGGCATTCTGGGGCTTTTGCAGCAAATTAGGTCACGTTTTCTCTGATCGGTGTGCAGGTAAACCCTGGGACAAAGGGAATTCTCAAATATCTGAGTTCCTTCCTGTCACTTGAGGTAGCTGATTTTGTCTTTCAGATGTGGCAGTAAAGAGTCTCCTTCCAATTATATAAATTTGTGTTTTATGTGGAAGGACAAGGAAAAATGTGAAAGGAACTATTTTATCAAGTGGACACATCCAGTGTTCACTAGAGACTTGAACCCTCCAGTGCAAGACGCACCTACCCATAACAGGAGGTGGAACAGGAGGTCCCTTTAAGGTCCCTTCCAACTCAATCCAATCTGGGAATTCTAGGATCTCTGGCAGATAATTTCCCACAGGTAAAACTGGAAGATTCACGCTGAATTTACCCGGAGCTGCACTGGTGACAGTGATCAGAGGAACACCATCCACCAGGTGCAAACACATCAGGAGCACTGAGGGCAGAAGGGAACACCAACCACTCCCAGGCACTCAGTGGCCTCTTGGAGCCACTCCAACTTCAGAGTGCCTGCGTTGGGAGGGTCTGGAGCCCATCCAGTACAACCCCTGCCTGGGCAGGGGCACCTGGAGCAGGTGACACAGGAACGTGTCCAGGGGGTTTGGGATCCCTCTGGAGAGGGAGACTCCAGGCCCCCCTGGGCAGCTGTTCCAGGGCTCTGCCCCTCCTCCATGGAAAGAGGCTCTTCCTCCTGCTGAGCTGGAACTTGCTGTGTTTTGGTTTGTGGCCACTGCTCCTTGTCCTGTCACTGAGCAGAGTCTGGGACCATCCTCTGGCAGCCCTGGGGGAGATTTGTGTGGATTGATGGGATCCCCTCTGAGCTTCCCTTGTGCAGACTGACCAGGCCCAGCTCCTGCAGTCTCTGCTCATCAGAGATGCTCCAAAGCCCTGAACATCTCTCTGGCCCCTGCTGGATCCTCTCCAGCAGCTCCTTGTCCTTGTACTGAGGAGCCCAGGCAGAACTGCACATGATATTCCAGCTGTGCCTGACCGGGGCAACCTGGCTGCAACCTGGGGATTTCAGGAAAGCAGAACACAAACCTGGGAACAGCAGAGCTTTTCCTACATAAACAGTACCCCGATTTCCGTGTCTTACTCATCACTAAGGGCTCGGAACCCCTTTGGCAGGAGGGGCAGGCAGACACAGGGTGAGGGCCGGGGCTGTCCCGTACCGAGGGCGGCCTTGGCGGCGGCCGAGGCCACGCGCGGATCCACCACGGAGGCCAGGAAGGCCACGGTGCTCATGACGGGGTTGCCCGACTGGCTGAAGGGCACGGGCTGGTAGGCCAGGGGGCCCAGCGAGGCGTCCGAGTTCTCCAGGTAGGGATCCTCAATGGGCAGCCGCAGGAAGTGCAGGATGCACTCGTCCTGCGTGCGGCTGCCCACGTGCTCCGACACCTTGTTCCAGTCGTCCTTGTACATCTCCAGGGCCTGCAAAAGGCAAAACCAGCGGATACACACGGACTGCTGGGGAAAACAGCGCTGCTTTGGGCAGAAAGACTTTCCATACTGGCTATTGTGGTGATGGAACAATAAATGGGGATCAGACAACTATTAAAGATCTTTTTTTTCTGGTATCAAAATTATCTGCAGAAGAAATACGAGCATTTCCCTGGGGTATCAGTGACATGGATGCCACAGAGACCATCACATGAGTGGATGCTGTTACTGTATCAGAAAGGACTGTCAGAAGACTTGGGATTTACTAATATTCACACAGTAGGTGTTCCCCACCTGGCTTCCACAGAGAACTGAACCTGCTGTTCCTACCAAGTCTCACAACTCTTTAATTCCCATCACTCCCCCCTGAGCGCTCTTGCGTTCCCTCCCTGAACACAGGAAGCTCTTTGGGGCAGGAACAGGATTTATTTCTCACATATGGACCAGCTGTGATGGCGAAATCCAGTCTATAGATCCAACAGATGTTATGGAAGTGGAAAAGCATCAAACCAATACACCAGGGGAAAAGAGGGAAATCTATCCCACATCCTGAGGCCAGGAGAGAGCAGCTCTCCAGGAGCTCTGCACCAGTGTGATTCCTGTTAATATCCAGGCTAACACATCATTACTGGGTAGATATGGCACCTGATAAAGTAAGAACTTCCAGATTATATCAAAGATGCAATTCTGAGTTTCAGTCATTTTTAAACTTCCTCAAGAAAAGTCTTAAAACAATTTTACAGCAATGAGCTCCTGAAGGCCCTGTACTAGTTCCTGAAAAACCAACACATTAATCCTGTAAAACCCTCCAAGTCACAGCCTAATAAATTATTACTCCGTAACAAGCCATTTTTCTCCCTGAAAATCGTTTTAGTGAAGCATCTGGACAGTATAAAATAAATACTGACATATCCTGAACCATTAACTGTGACATTTTTGAGAGGATTCATGGTGCATTCACCCAGAAAAGGCAAAAAAACCATTTGAGACTCTGGCAGAAGATGCTCAATGTGACAATGGGTTTTCTCAAGTAAATCTCTCCCACAAGGCTGAGAACTCCCAGAAATCTCAACCTTCAGGGTCAGTCTCAACCTTCCAGACTGACTTAACTCCCAGAGCAAGGAGGGAGAACTCAGAGCTGGGCTGGATCTGCCAGAGGTCCCGGGGAGGACACGCCCAAGGTGGGAGAGCAGAGCACAGAGGGACACGACGCTCCTGTGCTGGGGCTTTCAGCACTTCCCAGGGACAAGGGGAAGATCCAAAGTGAGCCACCAGCCTGGTGCTCAGAGTTCCTCCATCTGGGAAGGGCCCAGAATATGTAACAACTTCTATGGAACACCAAGGCCATGCTGGATGGGGCTTGGAGCAACTTGGGATAGTGGAAGGTGGGGTGGGGTGGGATGAGCTCTCAGGTCCCTACCAAACACACTGGTTTCTTCAGGAGGAAAAGTGTTTCAGTATTTGTTCAGTTAAAACAGAACCTCTGAGAATTCCTCAAGGACAAAGTATCGACCTGAACGGGGCCCTCAGGCCCATCATGGCTGCAGGAGGTCAGCTGAGGTCATGAAAATGCTCCTGCTTGCAAAGATGTGGAAGCAAACTGGCTACAAGGACAGATAATTCAATGGCAAAGCATCAGAGATCCAGCACGCCTCAAACTGGAGAAGCACTCCCCAGCCCCCTGACCCCAGAGGGTTTCAGCTGAAACCTGGCTCAAGTTTCTCTCTCACAGCCAGGTCTGGCTGCTTAACTTGGGTGGGGAGGGGGAAACCCCCCGTGTATCTCCAGAAAGCCTCTGGCTCCCTGCTCCTTCCCTGCCAGCAGCAGCAGCAGCGGGATCAGCTGGGCAGTGCCCGACTGGGAACGGCCCCGAGGAGCTCAGCTGGGTGGGGAGAACACCCAGGAGCTGCTGAGAGCAACACCACGAAGGGTTGTGAGAGCTCCATGGGAGGAGCCACTTGGCTTGGGAATGAACCTCGACAACCTGGTCCCCACCACGGGAATCAACATTCCCCAGCCCTGCTGAGCCCTCCTGCTGCCCCTGGGATCTTCCAAGGGGGCTTTGAGCAAATGAGAGACTGCTCAGCTCAGCAGGTCACACTCGAGGGAGATACTGATTCTCTGCTCAGCCTTTACTTCCCTTTCCCTAACTGCATCTCTGGCCTCTCCATCCCTGTCTCCAGTCTTAACCCCACCAGCACACGAGATCAGCTCTGCTTCTCAACCCCCAAATTGCTGCTTTCTGCTCCTTCTCCTTCCCCGTCTGTTGTTTTCCTGCCAGACAAACCCTCGCTCACAAGAAATGTCCCTCCTAAAAATAGCTGAAAATGCACTTAACTCTGCCTGAGCCGTGGAGACACGGAGGGGGCTGTGCAGGGAGGGTTGGTTTGGGGAGCAAAACTCTATTTCCTCCCCCAAATTATTCAGTCAACAGGCAGAAGGCCAATAATTATTTCAGATACGATTTATTATTTGGAACTTCACTGCATATCTATCTGCCCAAAGCTACCCTGAGGATTTAATTGGACTGAGCTGGCTTGTTACAGCTGAATTACTTATGCTTGAACTGATATACTCTTTACTGATTTATTCATAGAGCAAATCCATGAAAAAGGAGGAACAAAACCATTATTAATTTAAACTCATTAAATAGGATTGCAATCTCAAGATTTAGGGGAGGTTTTGGTTTATTTTATACACAGAGTATGTCACTGGATTATTTCATGAGGCTACAATGTGCAGTGTATGACCATAAGCTAAAAACACACCAACCAATGAATTTTAAATATAGTACTATTAATATTAAATATTTAAATAATACATTTAAATAAATAATAAAGGAAAGAAGTCAGGGTATCAAGGCATTAGCCTTGTTTCTCCCTACAAGAACACCATGGAAAACATCTGAGCTGTTTACACCCTAAAAGCAAAATTTTTCCATGTGCCAATAGAAAAGTATTGGCTAAACAGTGAATATCAACCTAAAATAAATAGAAATAAAAGAGAGATTTTGGCTGTTCGATGACCACACTCCATATGTGTAAAGGCTGAATCACAGCTGCTGATTTGGCACTGACACAGGCCCATCCTCCAGGCTTTTCCCTAGGAAATTAACTTTTCAATGGGTTTATTGACACATGGGAAGACAAAAAAGCTGAAACAACCAGGCAATTGCAGTTTGCTTTGAGCTCTGCAAGTAACACCCAACAAAAACACAGCCCCAAACTGGAATTCCTAGAACTAAAAATTACATTAAAGGAAAGAAATCAGCCATGCAGCCTCTCCATCAGGAAAATGTTCCCGTGAAAGCAAAACTGGGGAGAAGAGATTTTCTTTACAGGAAGTGGCAGCACTTTAAATTATTTCAGGCCACTGAGATTCTTCTTCTGCTGAAGCAGAGAGAAACAACTGCCCTGATGTGAGAGCCCAGAACAGGCCTCTGCAGCTCCTCGGGAGGGTTTCCATCCCCACTGCAATTCCAGGAGATCCAACCATCCCCGTGTGGCTCCAGAGCTTCACATGAAGCCACCTGGGGCCACCAGCCAGCAGCAGCTCCTGGAGCTCATTGGAAGGGACCTCATGGAGTCATCTCAGGGATTTTTTTTTTTGGTAGACTTCCAGAAAAAGCTCAAAGAACACCCCAAGTGCAGCTACAGGGAAAACGAGGAGGAGATGGACGGGATGAAGGAGCTACCAAAGAACTCCCCTTCTCAGATGCCTCAGCTGTTTCTCTACCAGTTCAACTTCCAAAATGAGCTGTTTCCCTAAGCTGTGGCATGGCTGGGGTCACCAGAATTTCCAAGTGTTTATCTGAGTGCCAGGTAAACTTTTACCTGAATTACTTACCACTATTTGAACTACTTACATTATTTCCTACTGTCAGTGAGTCCAGCTGAATGAAAACACCTCTCTGCACTGCAAAACCTGTTCTTGACTCATACAGAATTCTTAAATGCTTCATTTCTGGCTTGCAGGTCCAAATTAGAACTAAACCTTAAACATAGGCAGCCCCTCTCTCACAGAGATGCTCCTGCCATCTCTTTTTGGTAGCAACATTCTTGTAGCCATGATGGCAGTAGTCATCTAGCTCCAAAAAATGCACATGAAGATTTTTAAAGCCTGAACTACCCGTGCTGGTTTGGTTTCCTACCTTTTGGCTTGGCCTCATGAACTCACCTCTAACAGCAGCAGTGTCTCCTGCTCTGTCCATTCTCTGCCAGCACTTGCACCTTTACTCTACAAAAGACAGGAGGGGAAAATAAAGGTGAAACACAGGACTTGCACAAAACCTTGTAGAAGAAAACACTGAGGAGGAAAGGGGAAGAATCTGTTATTTGATCCACTCAAACCTCCCCCCTCCAGCAGCCCCTGTGACCCCGTGCAGGGGTTCATGTGATTTACCCCTCAGTGAAGGCACAGCTGCGGGTTACACATCCCAACTTCCCATCGTGCCTTCCCAAGCTAAAGGAAAGGAATCTGGCGCATTTTCCTCCCAGTCATCCGTGCCTGCACACACAGCAAAGAGGATTTCCCTCAATAGTAAACCCCCTCTGAGTGCTGAAGGCAGAGTGGGCTGTGCATGGTCCAAAATAAGTTAATCTATCTCCAAGTTCATCAGTAACTCAGCAGAGAAATAACAACTCTTCACAGGGGGATGAGCTGTGTGAGAAGGCAGAGTAGTTCCAGCAGGATCATCTGCACACCCAGCAATCACCTGCTCCAAGGGCTGCTGCTCCCCAATCTACACCTTGTGGTAAACTGCTCAGATTGGCTAAAAACCCCAAATTCATGGTGAAACTTGCCCTCCTGTGACACCCTGACCCAGCACAAAAGCAGCTTGGGACCTGCTCCTAAGGAACATCAGCACCACTGGATGGCTCCGTGCTAGACCAAAAGGAAGAGGCTATTTAGGATAATAAATGTTATCTCCAGCTGCGTTTCAAACAGCTCATTAACCCACAGAGAACATTAATCAATGTGAGTCACCCAACTGCTGCACTCCACAGCCAAAACCCCCAGCACACAGAAACCAACCAGGGAAATCTGCCAACAAACCTGCTTCAGTTCACAGCTCCTGTGAACAGAGCCAGAGCCCAGAACCAACTACAGATTTATCAATTTGGAGAATATTTACACCTCCCCTAACAAGTGAAAAAGTCAATCCATCACAGGTGAGATGGAACCAGCTTTATAAAAAATACTCACCTCTAGAACTGCTTTGGGTTTGTAGGGTTTTTAATGAAGGTCTGAAGTGGTGAACAGTGTTTAAACAGTTATTTCTTAGGTTTAAACAGTGACCTCTGAGGACAACGAACCAATGACACGGAATCAGCCTGATGCCACCCACGAGAGGCACCACCCAGCTCTGGGGATTCCCACTGGAGGCTGTGCTGAGGTAACCTGGCATTCCCACAGCACCTCCAGGGACACACAGGGAGCAGGGAAAGGCAGAACTTGTGGAATCAACTCATCACTGCAGCCATGTCTCCCAGTCTAATGATCCTGTGTCACAGCCTGCAGTGACAGTGCCCCAAGGACCCCTGCAACAGCCCCAGGACACCCAAACCCGTGGGAATCGGGGTCCCTGTTTGTCAGCCCAGAAACCCTGCTCAGACTGGCACACAGGAGAGTCAGTGATCCTGCTGGAAGCTCTCTGTGTCCTGAGCCATTGGGTGGTTTGCTCATTCGGAACTGTTCCAGCAGGGCATGCAGGAACACAAGGAGTTTGGGATCTGAAGGCTGGCAGCGTGCACTTGTCTGGGAAGTTGTCCATGTCTTTATCTCTATGAAATCAGAATTCCAGCACAACCTCCCAGCGCAGTGTCCTGCACAGGGGTGGAAGACATCCAAATCAGGAATGGGGGAGCAACACAAGTCACCTCCGTGACACAAAGTGGGGGACACCTGAGGAATGACAGAGCTCCCTGGCAGCTGTAGGGAGAATCCCAGGACACTTGCCTTGGCCAAAGTCTTTTTGGAGTAGATGTCTGTGCGAAGGCCGAAGTTCTGCAGGTCAGTTGGCTTCTCCTTGTTTTTCTCAGGAAAGCTCAGCATCTGCTGGGCAGCTGGAACCTGGGAACAAACGTTACAGGGGAAAGGGGAGAGGGGCAGGAATTCAAAGTTAATGTTCTCAAAAGAGCACAGACTGGCCAGAGAAGCTGAACACAAGCCCAAGACATTAAACCAAATCTCTGAGCAATGTGTGTGAGTGGTTCTGCACAGACCTGCCCCAAATGCTCAGCCCAGCTGGTCAGGAAGGGGACATTTCACCCAGCTGGGCACAGGCTTCTCTGCTGGACAGAGGCCAGGCACCCCCGGCCCTGGGCTCACCTGCGGGGTGCGGATGTGCAGGGGCATCAGCCCCGAGGGGGTGTCAGCCAGCACGTTGAAGTGGGGGGTGGGGGGAGGCCCCATGGCCATGGGGCGGCTCTCAGGATCCACCTGGTAGTTGATGAGCCCCCACTGCTCCAGGAAGGCGTGGACCCTGTGGAAAACAGGACAAATCCAACCTTTACCACCAAAGTTCCGCCTGTGCTTCGTGCAGGGGTGACAAAGGACAAAGCTGATGTTTCTGGATCAAACACAGACCCGGGAGCTTCTCTAGGCCTTCATTAATCCCAAGCAGCAAAATGAATCCCAGAGCAGGAGCTCTGTGCACACCTGAGGGCACTTGCGTGTCATGTATGAACCAAAGCCTGACTCTGTGTCCAGTTCTGGGCCCCAAAGAAAGACCCTGAGGGGCTGGAGCG
Source organism: Corvus moneduloides (assembly GCF_009650955.1). Lineage (NCBI taxonomy): Eukaryota > Metazoa > Chordata > Aves > Passeriformes > Corvidae > Corvus > Corvus moneduloides. Next base: position 634,172 of record NC_045476.1, read on the forward strand.
TGTCCAGGGCAGGGAACAGAGCTGGGAAGGGGCTGGAGCCCCAGGAGCGGCTGAGGGAGCTGGAAAGGGGCTCAGGCTGGAGCAAAGGAGGCTCAGGGGGGACCTTGTGGCTCTGCACAAGTCCCTGACAGGAGGGGGCAGCCAGGGGGGTCGGGCTGTGCTGGCAGGGAACAGGGACAGGAGGAGAGGGAACGGCCTCAGGCTGGGCCAGGGCAGGCTCAGGGTGGACAGCAGCAGGAATTTCCCCATGGAAAGGGTGGCCAGGCCTTGGCAGGGGCTGCCCAGGGAGGCGCCCTGGAGGTGTCCAAGGAGCGCCTGGAGGTGGCACTCAGTGCTCTGGTGGGGATCAATCTCAGAGGGGTTTTCCACCCTCAGTTATTCTGTGATCTTGCTGATGCCTGGAAATGTCCAAGAGCTCCAAGCCCCCGAGCCCCCGGTGTCACCTCATGACGGCGCAGACGTCCCCGGTGAGGTTCCTCCTGCAGGCAGTGCTGGTCAGGTACTCCTGCGGGTTCAGCCGATACGTGTCGATCATGAAGTTCCTGTAGGCCAGGTATCTGCAACACAGCGGCCACCAGCTCGTGTCCCCTCACCTCTCACACAGGTCAGGGCACTCATTTTAATGTCCACTCCCCCAAACACCCCTTACTGACCAGGAAACACCAACACATCTCTTTCATTGGTGAAATTTCAGAACCAGCACCAAAAGCAACAGGTAAGTGGAATTTACACTCTGCCACACTGTTTCACTCGGGATTTTCCCCGTGTTTGGATTAGCAGCACATGGAAATATGTCTAAATTGTAAATCACACAATTATCTGTTGTAACTTGATCACTGACCAAATATTCCCACAACAGAACAGAAGCTGCAGGAAAAAAAATAACGGGGTCTGGTCTTCACATGGGACAGGAGAAATAATCCTTGTGCATCCCTGTGTGAGGCTGGAAGGAAAAAAGCTGCACAGGAAAGCAGAAGTGGATGGAACACTGCTGTGGCTGCATGCAGAGTTTTTAATGGATAAAGGGATGAGGCAGGAAAGGCTGAGAACAGCAACATGGAGAAGAAAAGATCTTTGAGAAGCAGAGCACAAGAGCCCAGAGCCAGCACAGCTGGGAACAGCTGGAGCAGAAACAATCCCTGAGAGATTCCCATATCTGGAATATACTGATGCTTCCTAGTACCAATTATCCCAAAGAAAATAAACTGCCATAAAATTATTGATAGCCCTGCTCTTTGGAGGGAACAAACCCAATCTGCCAAAGACAGGCTGGCACCATCCAAGCTGGATGGGGCTTGCAGCAACCCAGACTATGGAAGGCGTCTCAGCCCATGGCAGAGTGGAATGAGATGGGATTTAAGGTCCTTTCCAACCCAAACCATCCCAGGGTTCTATGAAGTCAGTATCCCATACAAAGCTGTGTGTAAAACAGTGGCTTTTAAGCAGATTTCTGCCTTTGGAAAATTCCTGGGGGGAATGTTTCACATGCAATGTGTGAAGCAGCTGGGAACCAAAAATATAAATCATCCAGGCAAGGCCTAAGCAGGCAGATGCTGCAAGCACATGTCCCTGCCAAAATCCCACATCTTCCTCCTGACCAAATCATATGTGCAACTGGCTGGAAGGAAATTGCTGGAGTAGGTGTTTGGCTCCATGTGGGATGTTTGGGAGGCCAGAAACAAAAGGAGCTTCTTCCACAGAGGAACACTGAGGAATGCTTCTGAATGCTCCAGGGGAGGAGGGGAAGAAGCTGCCCAGGAACAGGTCTTGGCTGCAGAAATTAATATTTATTAGCAAAGGTCACATCACGAGGTGGAGAGAGAAGCCCAAGACAGAAACATCCCCAGGTTTATCCTGAAGGGGGACTGTTCTGAGCCACGACACGACCCATCAGCTAAACCCTGTCGCCAGTGAGAAGTCAAGCAGGATTTAGTTCAATCCCTTTTCAGCCAGGGCCCACCCCCAGGCACTGCTGTCACAAGGAGGAACCTGTGTGAGCTCCCCAAACACAGTGTTTTGGCCTGAACATTCAGCTGGAGGCGACTCATCTCCATTCAGAGGGATGTTCCTCTTTTATTTCAAAAGAAAACACAAAGCCAGGACCACGTGCTACTCCTACAATCCCGAAATGGCACCAAAAATAGATCTCCAGGCTGACATGAGGACTGGGAGCAGCCCCCAGCCTGCTCCTCTCGCAGGCAGTAACCAGCAGCAGCCCAGGGAGCAGCATCAGGAGAGCTGATGTTGTGATGCCAACAGGAAAAGGGCCCTGGGACTGCAGTGACAATCACAGGGGTGAGAGATGCAGGAGATAAACATTCCTTCCACATTCCAGCTGTCTGCTGCCTCACACTCTGAGAAACCCCCAAAGTACAACTTGCTGAGCAGCAGAAGTGATGGGACAGAGTTAGTGCTGGATGGAGCTTGGAACAAACCCTTTCTGGAAGGGCAGGAGCGGAACAAGAAGAGCTTTGCAGTCCCTTCCACCCAGGCCGTGCAGGACTCTGGGATCCAGCTGTGGTTACTCTGCACTCACACCTGCACAGAAGCCATGAGGACAGACCACGGACTGGAAATCCTTGGGGTGCCAGGGGCCTCAGGGGGTGTCTGAGCCAAGCTCCTCCTCAAGCCATGAATTTTCACCAGGTTTCTCAGGGCTTTGTCCAGGAAGGCCTGAAAGACTCCAAGGAGGAGCAATCCCAACTTCCCAAGGCCCCACGCCAGTGCCTCATCTTGTTCAGAGCTCAAAACTCCCCTTTTCTCGAGCCAGAACCTGCTGTTTCAGCCTGACCTGCTTCTGCCCTGTCACAGGCTCAGTGACAGCCTGGCTGCACCCCAGGGACCTCCTGGGGCAGGGGACAAACAGCCCAAGGGCCCAGGAGAAAGGGCAGTCCCTAACTTCTATTCCTTTATCAGATCCAAAGCATCACAGACCAACAGCCACACCTGAGGTGGGAGATTCCAGCACAAGGACAATCTGGGGGAATTCTCCTCTCCAGGCTGGGACAGCTGGGGGTGCTCAGCTGGAGAGGAGAAGGCTCCAGGGAGAGCTCAGAGCCCCTGGCAGGGCCTAAAGGGGCTCCAGGAGAGCTGCAGAGGGACTGGGGACAAGGCCTGGAGGGACAGGACACAGGGAATGGCTTCCCAGTGCCAGAGGGCAGGGATGGATGGGAGATTGGGAAGGAATTCCTGGCTGTGAGGCTGGGCAGGCCCTGGCACAACTTCCCAGAGCAGCTGTGGCTGCCCCTGGATCCCTGGCAGTGCCAAGGCCAGGCTGGACATTGGGGCTGGGAGCAGCCTGGGACAGTGGGAGGTGTCCCTGCCATGGCAGGGCTGGCACTGGGTGTTTTTCAAGTTCCCTTGCAGCCCAAACCATTCTGGGATTCCATGAAATGCTGTGTATGAGAAATGCAGGGCCCAGCTGACATTAGGACAATGAGGAGACACCTCAAATGCTTCCTTCGGGACTTGATTGAAAAACCACCTTTTAAAATCCACAAAAGCTGCTTTGCAACCAGGCCAAGATTTGACACCAGGACAAAGTGACCCCAACCAGCCCAGTCCCACTGCCCACATTGACCAGCACACACACTGGTGTCCAAATCCAGGATTTTCCAGTTTGAAATCTCAGATTTTAGGATCATTTTAATAGAAACAAGCATATTGTTCAAAAGCCTTTGACCATCTTCCTTTATCCACCACCTTTCAAGATCACTCAGAATAAACAAACCCAGAACAGGCAGGAGTCTGAGAGGATCTACAACACACAGAAATCCAGAAATACAGCATGGCATGAGGAGAGAGGGAGAAGCAAGGAGGATTATTCCACCTCTACCCTTTCATGACATTTTTAGGTGACTCTGGAGGTTGATCACATCATGTACCACACACAGTTCAAGAAGTTGTTCCAGTATTACTCGGGAGAAAGTGGTTTTATTTTACCTGGATAACCACTGGTAAACATCACTTTGATATTTGAACTTCTATCTCTACCACAACAATGTACAAACACCGTCAGTGGCTCTGTCCCTCCTTCAGGGCCCTACAGAAGTACCAGCCTCACACACCCCCAGCTGTGTCCACAGGATTTATGGGATGGGAAGCTCCTTCATCCTGCCACGCTGTCACTGCCCATATTCACGTTTTACTCACATTTCTGGAGTCTTGGACTTGTTTTTCCCATTGAAGAATTCCGGAAGCGCACGACGTTCAATCACGTGGATACTGCAACAAAAACAGTTCAGATGTCACATCCTGAACAGCCTCCAAGGAGGATTCCAAGCTGGAACAAATATCCTCCCTCTATAATCAGTGACTTCTCTCAAAGTCAAGCTCTGAAGCAAAATAAAAAGGCTTTTAGAAGTAGAGACAAGCACAGAATGATCACATAAAGACCAGAGAAGTAAAAGAGAGAAAGGAATTAAGGTGGGAATCAGAGGGAAATCAGTGTAAGCAAAAACTGCTGAGCAGGCAGAGTGAAGATCTCTGCTGTTTGAAATTCCTTTCCTCACTCCCAGTCCCTGAGAACGGCCAGAACGATTTAAACACAAAACACGGGAACCAGAGCTGAGCAACAGCCACTCCTTCAGCTCTCAGGCTGATTCATGAGCAGACAAAACCAACAGAAGTGTCCCCCAGCTCCCTCTCACCAGTTGTAGTCGAACCAGGAGGCGTAGCTGGGGATGATGATGTGGTTGGTCTGCTCGGTGACGTTGTCCTCCCCCGGGTCGATGGAGCGGCTCTGGTCGCCCTTGTTGGGGTCCTCGTCCTCCTGAGGCACAGAGGGGACACAGCACTCAGAGGGGACCCCTGAGCACCCTGACACTGCAGGGTGAGTGCAGGACAGGGGCTTCCCCACCCCACACACATTCTGTGACACCCCTGGGAGGAGGAAGAGCTTTGGTCTCTCTCTGCTGCTCCACAGAAGCCTCCTGTGAACAGCTGTTGTTCTGCACCTCAAGTTCCAGCAGAAGTCAACTCCTGACCCCAAAGGATCATGAGGAGGGCACAGAGGAGGCATCAAAACAGGGTCAGGACATGACAAGAACTGCACAAAACCCCTCAGGGGTTGTTTGAGCAACGTTAAAATAACCAAGCCCCCACAGGCAGACCCTAAGGAGCCAGTGGCATCAATAATGGATCTTTGTCTGGGACTGAGCTCCCCCAAGACAACAAGGTACACTCTGAGCACATTCAGTGATCTGACAACTGTAAAAAACAGTGCCTGGCATGCCACAAATGCAACTCAGTACAGAAACTACCCCTGCAGCTCTATTGAAATGAGCAGGAAGCAGGGTTTAGATTTAGTCTAAGCAGGGTTTAGATTTAGTCCTAAAACCTAAAAAAAAAAAGCAAAACCTCTGAAAAACCTCTCATGTGAAAAATGCTTCTTGGAAAACACTTGGTATCTGTCTCCTCATTCTCCTTTTTAATATACTAGGTTTAGAAACACCAAGTAATCCCACAGAATCTGGAGAGGTTTATAATAACAAACCCTCAATCCTGTCCGTAACTGATTTAATCTTACAGATCACTCGAAAATTAGTACAGGTGAAGCTACTGGAGGTGAGATTAAGATGTTGAGAGGACACAGGGAATGGCTTTGAAGAGAAAGAGGGCAGGGTTGGATGGGATATTGGGAAGGAATTCTTCCTGGTGAGGGGCTGGGCTGGAATTGCCAGAGCAGCTGTGGCTGCCCCTGGATCCCTGGCAGTGCCCAAGGCCAGGCTGGACACTGGGGCTGGGAGCAGCCAGGGATAGGGGAAGGTGTCCCTGCCATGGCAGGAGGTGGAATGGGATGATCCCTGAGGTCTCTTCCAACCCAAACCATCTGGGATTCTACAATCTCAGCTGTTACCAAATTTAGGAAGAACCAGGTGCTGTTACCTTTCCTCCAGTTGCCACTGTCTCCTCATCCTGCTCATCTGAAAGGTAAAAACATCGAGAATTACACCAACAAAACTCATTTAAATGCTCACGAGCCTTTCCAGCAACACCACTGTGTAACTGGAAAGAAGCAAAATGGATCCCACATCACTACAGCAATTACAGCTCTACCTATCCCACACCAGGGAAGAGGTAAGAACACAGAGGAAGGATAATTAGAATATCTCAACACTTCAGAATCCATAATTAATTACTTCCTTTCCCAGTTCCTAGATGAGCCTTGTGTAATAAGATATGGGATACGAGTTTGTATCTCGTGTCAAGGCTCAACAAAGCTCAGGGCACCTGTGATTTACCTTGATTCCCAGTAAAAAAATAAAAACTCTTTTATGTATGTCATGTTAAAAAATAAAAATAACAATAGCCTATGAGGGAACAGCCTTGCAAAGAAAAGAAGAAGAGCTGGTACACTGGAACTCAAACACATATGGAAAGTGAATTAATTCAACAAGACAGCAGAACCAGAGATTGCTTTTAAAACGGAGAGCCTTAGAAATATTTAAAATCTATTTAAAAATATTGACTGCAAGCAGGACTTGAGGGTGAGGTGTGGGGCAGGGCTGCAGGGGGCTTTACCCAGGTCTGCCACAGTTCCTCCTTTCACAGGCGTGTTCTCACTGTCCTTCTTTGGGTTCACTGCAAAGGAACAGGGAGTGATGAGAGAGCAGCAGACGGGGAATTATCCAGTCTGGCCTGATTTCCCTGCGCTCTGCTGGCCCTGTCTGCAGTTCAAGAGTTCACACAGGAGCACAAGGGCCCGTTTGTCCCATTTCCCTGCATTCCCAGCTCCACACAAAGCAGGATCTATCCGGGGATACCCCTGCACTTCCCCACCTGTCCAACACACAACAAGGTATATGCGCAAATCCAAACCAAGGGAAACCCAAACGGAGACACTCCCAAAATAATCTGCTGTCAAGGATGCAGAAGGAATTCTTTTTCCCAGAATTATTATTGCTCGCACCAGCACTTCCCTGAAAAGGACTAAAAGCACTTGCCATGTAGCACATTTTCCACTCATTTAACATCCTTCTTCTGGGGACTTGGCAGGGAAATATTTTGCTCCAGAAAACTCCATCTCCCCCAAGATGAACAGGTGAAATGAAACACTTAAGTAGATTGCTGTAAATCTACTTTAGAAAGTGTATTTTGTAAATGTATTTTTGTATTTTAAAAGGCCAAAAGGAGGTGAATGTGCTGCCCTTCTCAGCTGTTACATCCCTGACTGCAGAGATCCCTGCTCCGTGGCCACAAAGTGTTGAAAAGATTTGACAAGATATATCCACAATTTTAATGCAGTTTAATTTTTAACATTCAAAGAACCCAAAGAGGTCTCATGTTTTACCATTTTTGGGAAGTACCACTTCCTCTATGTTGGGTACTGGGGTGGGATCCTCCATGTCCTTGGTGAGATCCTCCTGTTCATCCTCTTCCTTCTGCCCCCTCCTCTTCCCATACAGAGCAGCTTGTCTGGAACAGAGCAGACACAGGGGCTCTGCCAGATCTGCTCTGGACATTGTTCAGGTCAAACCCTCCTGAAACCACTCTGGGAGCAAAGGCAGAACCAGCCCCACATCTCCTCACAGACCCCAGCTCAGGAGTAATTCAGATTATCAACTCATTCTTGATAAAGTTCCAGTTTTGTCTTATTAGAGCCCAACAGATCCATAAACAAGACCTGAATTTTTAGCTCTGAAGTGCTGCCCCCCATCCCCCCCCACAAAACCCCATAATTAAGTTCCTATTTGAGTAGCAGATTGGTAGAATAAGAACAAACCTCCACAATAAGGAATTACACTAACTGCTCAGAATAATCCCTCAAGCCTATCCAGAAATAATTATGGAAGCCCAGGTCACAGAGCTCTCCCCAAAAGCATTTCTTGAATTTCTTTTTTTTCCTCATTTTTTTTCACCTCAAATTCCAGGCCTCTGGCAATTTCCAGACACTCACCCTTTCTTCCCTGTCTTTTTCCTGGACTCCACAGGAGTGGGGGGTGGAGAAGGAGAATGTTTCCTCTTCCTAGTGCTGGCTGCTGCTTTCCTGTCCCTCCTCTCCGGGCTCCGCACGGGCTGGGAGGGAGCAGAGGTTTGAGTTATTCCCAAATACTCCGACTGCAGTGCTGGAGGCTCCATCCTTCCTTAATCCATCCCACAACAGGATGCCCCAGCTGCTCTGGGCACCCTGTGCCAGCCCCTGCCCACCCTCCCAGCCAGCAATTCCCAATCTCCCATCCATCCCTGCCCTCTGGCACTGGGAAGCCATTCCCTGGCTCCTGTCCCTCCAGGCCTTGTCCCCAGTCCCTCTGCAGCTCTCCTGGAGCCCCTTTAGGCCCTGCAAGGGGCTCGGAGCTCTCCCTGGAGCCCTTCCTTCTCCAGCTCTATCCATGCAGAGATAAAGGACATTCCTGTCCCTCCAGGTCCCCCTCAGCAGAGAACCACTCACCTCTTCATTCTTCATGGAGATCCTCTGGCGAAAACTCACGGATTTCCTGTTCTCATCCACCTCATAATCCTCCTCATTCATCCACTCATTGAACACATCTGTGTCCAAGATCCACTTGGCATGAACCTGCAGAACAGGAGGCATTGAGAGGCTGATGCTTTGGGAAGAAATGGCTCCACGAGAGACCTCCCGGGATTAAGGAAATTCCCGGAGCTTTATCAGGTCTGCATGCCCAAATCTCTCCCACCGGTTTCACACACGCTCATGACAGTGTCACAAGGCAAGACCACAAAGGATGAACAGGACTCAGAATCCAACCTCTGCTCCTCAACCATTTCCAAGCCTCCTGAAGTGTGAGATCAGTTCTCAGAGCTGGGACAACAGCTCTCGGTTAACAATGTTCTCTGGATGCTGAACATCACCATCAAAACGTCCCAAGTATTCAGATCCCCTGGGCAGATGTGCCACAAACACCAAAAAAATGACTAAGAGTTGGCCATTCCCTGGAGAGACACGACCAGCTGTCTGGATTACAACATCCACCTTCAGATAGTTTGGTTTATACAGCTGAAAAAACCTCTGGTGCTGTAGAGTCATTGATACAATTTATTATGGATTTATTAATGCTTCCTACAGTGCTCTCTTACTGTTCCTAGTAAGGTTTATACTCCAAAGTCCTGCTTTCCAGCGAGTTACAGGTTACTACCTGGAGTAAGTGGTGTTTGAACAGACACCAAGGTCCCTCCAGCCTGAGCTGCTCAGCAGCACTCACAGAACACCGTGAGGGTAACACAGTGAGGGCAGGAGTAACCAAGGCAGTGCCCCAGCACGGGAATTCTGGCCAGGACTGAGGCAGGCTTACCTTCCACGGCTTCTCGGGAATCGGGGGATCCTCGATTTCGGCATCTATTTCGTTGGCATGGACCCAGGTGTCATAGCTAGAGAGTCAGGAGAGAGCAGCTCAGCCACCAGGATCACTCAGGAATGGTTTCCCAGCAGCTCTGGCACGTGCAGATCCCACTGCTGGGACTGCAGGGCTTCCCACAGGGAATAGTCCTGCTCTGTGCCACAGGAGCTGGGCACAGCGCAGAGGGAGGGCTCCAGGGCATCTGATGCACACCAGAATTTAAAATCCCTCCCTGTGAACCAGCTCCAGCTTCAAGTGCAAATCTGGAGAGGTTCAGGGGTTAAAGACAGCTCTGAGTCACCCAACCAAACCCTGCCACTCAATTAATTCACTTTTTTCTGTTCTCATGCCTTCAAAGCAAGAGCTGCTGGATTCCTGGAAGGGAGGAAGCTGCATCCTGTCCTGGAAACCACTCATTATTTACATTCACTCTTCCACATTATTTCCTCAAAAGCCTCTTTATTAAGAAACTGCACTGAGTCAAAATACTTGGTAATCAACACCAGGTACTGAGGAACAGGGAAAGGTCAGGTGCAAGGAAAGATGTGCACAAGCATTCCTGGATTTATACTGGTTTTGTGTGTGCCTGGATTTATAAATACCAATACAAACTTGACTACTGATAGAAATATAAAAATATTTAAAAGTTCTTCATCTGTATGAATAAAAAAACTTCAGTGTGATTACTGTTTGCTCTCTTCCACTGAAATCCTCATATGAGATACAGTTCCTGGGAATTCTGTGTGTGAACCATAGATTTTAGAGGCCTGAAAAAGTTAATTAAATAGAAGTCAATACTGGGTTATCAACTTTTTGATTGATTTCCATAGCCTGGGCTCAGAAACCAGTTATTGCAAATACATTTAAGTTCCTAACAGCACACACACAGAATTTTAACATGTTCCAGCAGCACAGGGCAGGTCTCTCAAAGGGGAACTTTAACAGTCCCTTGCACCTGACTGAAGACAACCCTTGGAGTGAAATCTCTTTGTCAAAGTTCAGCCATTGGTTGGAAGTTCTCCCTTTAAAGTTTAAGGAAAGGCTCATCCCAGCTTTAAAATCTGGTTCAATTTCCAGCCAGTTCCCTGTGGCTCTGCAGAAAAACTCCTTTTCCAGCCTCAGCCACCTGCCAGTGCCACAAATGGATCTGGGTATTTCTGTTTTAAATCAATGGTTAATTCTTTTCAAGCTTTGCATGTTGGGATCAAGACTTTTCCACCAACAAACAGTTAAAACTCAGGGTTTGCTTTTCCCCCCACCATCCTTACCTGTCTGGAAAAAAGCCCCAATGTACCAGCACCTGCTTGTCCTTTTTCATCACAGGTCTCAACCACTCATCTGCAAAGGGAACGAGATCCAGCTCAGATGTGGAAGGAAAAGCACAGTAATTCACTTTTCCACAGTGAATCAGAGTGAAGTTACTGCAAACCCCTCTGCTAAAGGTCTGCTCAGGGCCTGATCTGGGAAGGGGCCTTAAAGCTCATCCCAATCCACCCCCTGCCATGGGCAGGGACACTTCCTGCTGCCCCAGGCTGCTCCAAACCAAATCCAGCCTGGCCTTGGGCACTGCCAGGGATCCAGGGGCAGCCCCAGCTGCTCTGGGCACCCTGTGCCAGGGCCTGCCCACCCTCCCAGGGAACAATTCCCAATTCCCAATCTCCCATCCAGCCCTGCCATCTGGCACTGGGAAGCCATTCCCTGGCTCCTGTCCCTCCAGGCCTTGTCCCCAGTCCCTCTGCAGCTCTCCTGGAGCCCCTTTAGGCCCTGCAAGGGGCTCGGAGCTCTCCCTGTGTCCTTCCCTTCTCCAGGGGAACATTCCCAGCTGTCCCAGCCTGGCTCCAGAGCAGAGGGGCTCCAGTGCTGGAGCAGCTCCGGGGCCTCCTCTGGGCTCTCTCCAGCAGCTCCAGGTCCTGGTGCTGTTGGCCCCGGGGCTGGGGCAGCTCTCAAGTACCAAACCCTGCAACCCAAATCCCAAGAACAGAGCCCAGAGAAGCGTTACAGGAGGAATCCAGAGGATGTGAGCCTGTATCTCTCATCCCTGCTGGAATTTAGGGCTGTTCCCCACAGGGTAACCTGGGGCTCAGAGCTGTGAGCTCTGTCCCACCCTGCTGAGAGCCTGACTGGCCAGACACAGACACAGAGCTGAGCCTGGGCATGGCACTGCCAGAGGGACAGAGCACAAACCACCCCTGATCCCTGCAAACTGCAGGGAGCACTTCCATCTAGTGGCCAGCACAGGCCAGGGAATGTGGGAAAGGGATTTATGTCTGTGCAACTTGAGGACAACGATCCACCAGGTAATTAAATGCATTTAAGATGAAGAAATGAAGAAGTATTTTTTGCTGTTAGCTGAAGGTGGCAGCTGTGCAATTGCTTTTTTTGGACCTTGCCCTTCATCCAGGCAGAGTGAACTCTAACACAGCCAAGCCTCACTGAGGAGCTCTCCTTGCTCTCCTTGCCACTGCTCCCACACACAAGGATTGCACCAGCATTCCCAACAGAATTCCTGGACAGCCAGGAACTCAGAATCAGGGAATCACTGAGGCTGGAAAAGCCCTCCAAGATGACAGAGTGCAGCCATTCCCCAGCACTGCCCCACGTCCCCAGGTGCCACATCCCTGGGGCTTTGAAATCCCTCCAGGGATGGGGACCCCACCACGGCCCTGGGCAGGAGGAATATTCCCAATATCCAACCTAAAGCTCCCCATGGACATTATCCATAATCCAGCAAGTGTTCCTCAGAGCGGGCTGGGAACAGCTGAGTCTGGGAAACACTTCCAGAACTTCTCATGGAATTAATTACAGGACTACTCCCCCTCAAAAACTGTAACAGAACGTTACCATCATCCATTGAGGTAGGACTGGGATACACATGGTGGGTAGCCTTGGATTTCTCTTCAGTGACTGTTCCCTGTGGGAAACACGGAAGAAGAGGAGAAACCAAATGAGAAACCCTCAACACATCACCCCAAACCTCGCAGCTGCTTCTTTTTACCCACATCCCACAAACCCCAGGAATATTCAAGGCCACCTTTAATGAATAAAACCAGCTCCAAGAAGTGCCAGGAAAAGGCAATTACTTTAAGGCTGCTGCCAAATTACTCTGTCATCTTTTACTCTGTTCATCCCAAACCCTTTGTTGCCCTTGTTCCCTCTGCCCCAACCCTCACGATAAATGGAACCAGTTCACACAAAAATAGGTTGTAAGAAAGTACCTGTGACTTTCTACATTTTGGTCCAAACCAATTTGTAAATATGACAATTTACAGCAGAAAAAGTCTAGAGAACCTCAGCAGAAAAAATATAGAGAACCTCAACTAGCTCCGCCCTCCTGTCAGGAAGTTGTGGAGAGGTCCATAAAGCAATTTCTCTTCCTGTGGGCACGAGCCATAACAATATTCCTACTCGACCTACACCAATCTGGAAAAAAAATCTACTACAGGCTCAGATATCTGTGAAATAAATCCCTAACACTGCCAATCCAGCAAGTGTCCTTCCCTCCTGCAGAGGCCCAGAAGATTCCCCCACATGCTGCTGACAGCCCCAGCCTCCACATGGGAAGAGTCATTCCCAAAGATCAGAATCTCCCAGTCTGCAGGGATGTTGTGTTTTGCAACAGTTTGGTAGGAAAATGGTGTTCAAAACCTCCATCCCATAAACACGTGGGAGATTTCTTTCAGAGCACAACAAGCTGCAAATCCCATCCCTGGATGGCAGCAGCAAAAGGAGGAATTAGAGCAGCACTGTGGGAGCGGGATGAGGAGATACTCTGGGATCAGGGGCTGAAGGGCAAGAGTTCCCACTCCAAGAGTTCCCAGAACTCAGAGAAGGGCCAGGAGCAGCTCTGAGCAGCAGCAAAGGAGGGAGCTGGAGAATAAGAATTTAGAGAAAGAGCCCTGGCACGAATGAAGAACCTGCCCAGTGTTCGAGGAAAAAGGACGGAAATTCTCCCTTAGCTCCCCATGAGCTGAAGATGCTCCTGTAGATCTGAGCTTTGTGAACCACATAATTAAGGTTCATTTATTTCCTGTGGAGCTTTAAAACACAAGAGATGAAGAGAAGCTGGAGCAGGGAGGACTTGGGATACCAGGGAGCTACAGGTGCTGGGCTGGGGTCGTGGGGAGATGACAGCAAGGGGTTAAAAAGTGGAAACCAAGAGAGTGAGGAAGCAAAGTTAGTGACAAGATGAGAATTCAAAGGCAGAGCAAAGGAGAGCCCAAAAAGAGAATTAGGGACAACTTCTGTTTTCATCTCTTCACATCCTTGTAGAGACAAAGCTGCTTTAGAAATCCCTTCAATCACTCATAGATACAGCGTGGAGCTCACTACAGACTTCCTCTAGGAAAGGAAAATTGACTCATTCACTCTAATTTAAGCAATAACACCCGTCCTGAATCAGCCAAATAACTAAGAGCAACTTGTGAAAATCTGCCCCACTGAGGCTGAGACAATGGTTCATAATCACAACACAGGAAATACATTAAATCTGGAAAAGAAACTCTTTGGCTACAGCTGTGAATTGTCCTGACACAAAAGCCAGGGGTCACGTTCCAGGGTATCTCTCTCCAGACAAGGGAGAAGATTGTTTATGTTTGTAAGAGATGAAGCCATTAATCTCGCTCAGGCCATCCTTTAGCACCTGGAATTCCAAGGTGTTGGAATGTCTGGGGCTGCCTGGGCTCTGCTCAGCACCAGCAGTGAGAGAGTGAAATAAAGCAAAAACCAACAATCATTTAAAGAGTGAAGCTTCCTTCTGCTGTCCCACACATCTGGAACAGCTGCCTCACTCCCTGCTTGAGTCCCAGGTTTGGACAAACCTGTACTGAGCAATAAATCAGCCAGGCCTGCCCCCAGCTCAGCCAGAGCCACCTGGCAGCAGCAGGTCCAGGTTTGCTTTTGGAGCACAGCCAGGATTCAGCATCCATGGGAGGATAAAAACCACTCCACAAGAGAGCTGCTGCTGCAGCCCCGTGTCCTCAGACCCACCCAGGGTAACCCAGGGGTTCTCCCTCAGAGCTGACCAACGCTGGGTACAGCTGTGCTGTGTGACGCTCACCTGGTGACGTTTGACAATGTCCTTCAGCTTGTTGGCCAGCTTCAGCTCCATGTCAGGAATGAGGTAGATGGTTGGTCTGCTCAGACAGTTGTTCTGTGAGAGAACAGCAAGTTAAACAAGGAATTAGGAGGTGATCCGTGGCAAAAATCACAATATTCCTATTAAAACCCCCAGTGCTGGAACTCCAAAGGAACCCAGAGCAGGGGGCAACACAGATCAGTGATCCCAGCTCCAGGAGCCCTGGGCAGGGACATTCCCTCCACACACCTCCCCAGCAAAGCCCTGTCCAGGTTTTATTATGCACTGAAACCCCTGCACACTGGCAAGGTCTTTCTGTAATAAGAATATTGTTGCTTTTTGCTGTTCTTCTTTTTGTTGCCATTCCTAACAACACTTGAAAGTTATGTTTTGACTCTATTATACACTGAACTTGGCTTTAGAGTCTGAAAAAAATCATACATTATTCCCATGCAGCAGTGAAAAAAACTGAACTTCAAATTAGACTCCACAGAGCTGCTTAATGGGTATAGATAATAATGTGTTTGATAAAGTGAGACTAAAATGTACCTTAACCTGAAAAAAGGCCAGTGTAGATCAAACTGAAGGTCAGCCCTGGAATGGGTGTGCACAGGACCACTTACTCAGTCCCAAGGGTGCCACTTCCACAGGGACATGGGGACACATGGGATGTTTTCTCCTACCTTACAACAGGTTTTCCTCACCCTCTGCATATCCACAGAGGGTCAGTGGAAATACTCTGCATTTTTCAAGTGAAAACGTGGAATTGTGACTAAACTGGGTGGGAGAGGGAAGGGAGAGCCCCATATTCCTGCAAAGGGCAGGATGAAGCCCTTCCCTGAGTCCCCAGGGGGTGGGGAGGATCCCTGGCCCGAGCAGTGCTGCTGGGGGAGCTCCTTGCCTGCACCAGTGTTTTCTCAATGTTCATGAACATCTCCACGTTCCGATCCATCCGGGAGGGATTCTGCAGGTCAAACCTCCTCCTGTTGAGGGAAATGATTCAGAAATATTAACTCCAAGTCCCCCCCCTGCCAGCAGTCCAGAACCTTCCCCATTCCACACAAACACTGGATCATGGCAGCGGCGTAAGGACACTTGGAGCACAGGCACAACTATTCCTGCTGCACTCGGCACCCTCAAGCCAAGAAAACCACAATGAACCAAATCAACAAATGCAGCTGACTTGTGATATGTTCAGGGAGAAAAAGGAAGGTTGACAGTGTCCACCAAACCCTGCAGCAGGGTCGTGCATTCCACCACAGTCACAGGGGGTAATTAAACACACAACCACAATGGATTTCAACAGCCAGATGAGAAAATTCATGAAAGAGCTCTCACGGTTCTCTTACTTCTAGCTGCACCCGTCCTCCAGTCCTGGGAATCCAGGAAAACCAGCAATTCCTCTGCCTGGTGTGAGAACAAACCACCCCCCCCAGAACACAGGCAGCGAATAATCCTGGTCAGCATTTTATCACTGCCTTTACTGGACCCTGGTGCTTTGAAGTTCGGTATTTCATGGGCAAATCACCACAATTATTGCAATACCAACGGAGATTTGTCCATCAGAAATGGGGGAAGGACACAAAACCTGAGAATTCCTCCTGGGAAGCAGCATGAGAGCCCCCAGATCCCCTCTGCTGTACCCACCTGACCCCTGCACACGTTTGGAACTCATGGATGGGCCAACCCAAACGAGGGATTTGAGTGGTGACCCCCAGAACCTGAGCAGGGACAACCCCAGCCCCAAAGCAGCCCCTCACCACGTCCAGCACCAGCACTTCCACAGCACCACCAGACACTGCCGGGGAGGGGGCTGAGCCCTCCCGACCCAGCCTCTCCCAAAGCCCCAGGAGGTGCTCAACCCTCAGGCTGTGCCTCTCAGATGTAGAACGTGACCTGCACCTCCCAGGTTTGGGGACACGCTGCTGCTGGAGTCTGGAAAGGCTCCCTGGGGTGTGAGGTGGTGGCAGGGTGTGAAATCCAAAGTCCTGCACACCCAGTGCAGCGGGAAAGCCTCCCCACGAGGGACTGATGGGCTGCAACCACCGCCCAGCTCAAACCAGTTATTCCACAGCCAAGGACAGTTTCCTATAAACACAGCCCTTTTTCCAGCAACAAACCCCCTTTCCCAGTCCATAAATGTTCAGAGAAGGTAAAGGAAAGCAAAGAGTAGCCCCAAGACTTTTAGCCCCAAGCCCTGTGACCACACCAGCATGTGACCCCACTAAATCAAACGTGACACCCCAGCTGGCAGCACCACGTTCTTCTCCATGGGAGGCTCCTGGGATTTTCAGGAGGGAGGTGCCCAGGCAGGTGGTTCTGTGGGAACACTCTGAGGTGCTGGGCAGCTCTACAAACATCCTCTGTCAGGGGGGATGGTTTCTGTCCTAAAGGACATTAGGGACTCTGCCCTTCAAACTGAGGACATGGCAAACAAATCAAACGTAAGATCCTGGCATGTTTACTGGAATCAGCCTTTTTAAGAGGAATTTATGACTCTGCTGGGTGCTTTGAAAAGTTCACCCTGACCTGCAGAAGCAGGACCAGACATCAAGGCTGTCAGGCCCCTGTTAATAAAGTATTTTACACCTATAAAACAGAGGATTTTAGAGTCAAGATCAAGCCCCTTCTCCAGTACTCAGCCATGGTTTGTGTCTGAAACACCCAGAATGGCTCAGTGGGAGATAAATGCCAAATAAACACCTACAGAACTCTTGGTACCTGTGAGACAAAGACACTCAGGGCATGACCAAAATTTTTACATGTTTTGCTCAAAACCTGCACTGTGCATCCACGGAATGGTGCATGACCCCAGATCCCTGCCTGCTTCAGAAACCCAGAGAAGGACATCGATACATTAATCATCAGCACTTTTTTAGCTGCCCATTTGGATAAAATGGCACTAATTCTTCCTGTCCTCAGCTTAAGAGACTCCCTGTGCCACGTTGGCTTGGGCTGCAGTGAGGGACAGGTATGTCCAGCTCTCAGACATACCTACTGTGGCGAGGAAAGGGACTTCTCCTATAAGACAGATCAGTCACAAACAGGTTAAGCAGGAGCGACAATGCAGACCATTCAAAAATCAAATCAATCACAGTTCAGGCAAACACCACGGATTATTTGGTTGAGTCAGTGAGGACACATTCCAGGCTCTAGGGGTGATCCTCAGAGTTAAGTTCCAGGATTACTGCCCGCTACGGCCCACATGCACAGACACCAGGCACTACCACGCTAACCCTGAGGCAGCAGCAAGGGAGGGACAGGGGAGGAGGCAGCCCCAGAGCTCAGCTGGGCTGGGCAACTGACTGGAAACGAGATTTGCTTGGTAAAAACGTGGGGCATTGAAATATTCAAATATTCCTCAAGTTGGAACCATTTCATTCCTGTATCTTAAGGCCAAGAGGTAGCAAGACACTCCTGATAAACCACACTGCGAACAGGTGCCTGTCCCAGGTGTTGGCAAGACTGGAGTAGGAAAACCCCTGAGAGCAGCTTATTCCTGATATATCCACCCCAGATAGAGCAGATATAAGCATAAATAATTCCTAAAAACAACCATCCATTCTCAAACAACTTTATTCTGCCTTTTAAATGGCTCTTGTGTGTAAAAACGACAGTCAATTCCAGGAATGTAGTTACAGATCGGAAACATCACATCCAAACTATTTAAGTTTGTGGACAGGAACAATCTCTGCTTATTTTTATTGTTTACCTTTATTGACTTTTCATCCTCATTTTTTTTGCCCAATGCTCTCAAAAATCCTAATTTCAAGGCCAGCTTGGACAGGGCTCAGAGCAGCCTGGGACAGTGGAAGGTGTTCCTGCCATGGCAGGGGTGGCACTGGATGGGCTTTAGGGGCCCTTCCAGCCCAAACCATTCCAGGATTTTATGATCCTATGCTGCTGTTCACTTGGGAAGAGGATTATAACTTAACAACACCCAGGTTAAACCACTCCTGGGATGTCACAGGGATATTTTTCATACCAGCGTCAACAGCTACAGGGGCAGTTTCTAAGTGCTTACACTCCCCATTTTTGGAGCAATGGAAATCTGAGCATTTATTAGAATCTGCAGCATTTCCCAATTGTAACTAAACCAAATAATCAATACAGAAACAAAGATTTACATCTCACAGAAGTGAGACTCCGATCCTGGTTCATTTTCTCAGTCAGACAGCAAGGAAATAAAAAAAGAGCCTCACACTTGTAATTAACTCCAAGTACAGACCCAAAACCTTAAACTTGGCCAATTTCTCTTTAAATTTAGAAGTGTGGGGGTGTGTCTTTAAAAAGCTACCATCAGCAAAACAGGAAAAAATTCCCTCTTCCCATCTCCACTGCCTTGCCTGCCCGATTCTCCAGGAAGGATTAAACTTTAGGTAGTTTGCATAAGCAATTCATGTGCTTGGTTTCATGCAAAAGGTGTATAAACCACAAATAAAAACTTACCAGCCCTGTTCATTCTTATATTTGTAAGCAGCACCAAGAATGTGACATAATGTACCTCCAGCTTTGAAATCCATGAAGCACTTTGCCTGGAACCCAAGAGAACAAGGAAAAACAGTGACACTGACTTTTATGCAATTATTTTAAACAAATATGTACTTGTTAGCTGAGTTTTAGACATAGAACATATCAAATGAAAAGTTAATTTTCAGATGAAGCACTTTGGGAGTTTGAGGTTCTCCTTTCAGAATGTTTCCTGAAGATTAAATGCATTTGGATTAAGCAGAATTCTTTGTATTTGCAAGGACTTGATGTATCTGAAAGCTCCAAGTCTTTCCTCGAAAATAATTCCTTGTAGAGCTGTAAAAATACAAAGTACTCTTTGAACATCCATTTCATAGTAAATTAAACCTCAAATCATAGCTGTCAGGGAAGCAGCTCTTCTGTATGAGAACATCAAACCAGATCATCAGAAATGAGCACCTGAAGCAGAGTTCACATATTCCATATTCACATCCCTCCCCCACGGAAAGCTGCTTGTCAGGAGCTGTAGATCTGCCCTAGAGCACCAAATCCACCTCATTTCAATCCAGCTCATTTCTTCCTTCTTAGTTTCACCGGAGTACACGTGAGTCACCCGTTCCCAAAGCAAGAATTCCACAACTGCACTTCAAACAGGAGCTCGAGGAGGCTGGAGGCTCCAGGAGTCCCACCAAGTCCTTCCTCTGAAAGATTATTGAGAAAACCCCTGTTTCCTGCACAGAAAGCTCATTTTTTTCTGACACATTTTAGTTTGGGATTTTATTTGCAGCTTTCCTGACCTCTCTGGTCAGGAAGGTTGTGCTTGGGAGAAGCTGGCTGCTGTCAAAGTTATCCTGGAAATGGAGACAGGCAGGTGGGCCAGCTGAAGGCAGGACCAGGGAGAGGCAACAGCAGGACCTGCTTTGATCATGGATTATTTTGTATTTCTCAGTAAATATAAAACACTTGCACAAGGCACAAAGCAGAGCGTGGGGAGCTGCTCAGTGGCCAGGCTCTGGTTACCAGGGGCTTTCTGCTGGGAGCAGAGCAGAGACCCCCAGGCAGCAGCACTCCTGAAGATGTGCTGAGGAGGTGTCATCTCCTGCTGGAAGTAACCGAGATCCAAGTGCTGTAAATTAAGCTGAGCAAATTTGACCAGATTAGACCTTTGAAGCAGTGAGAACAAACACAGGAACAACATCTTTATGATGCCACTGCAGCGTTTATTGCCCATTTTTAAGATAACACAAATTGATTTAAGGCTCGGGAGCACTCCAATGGTTTATGCACTTGTGGAATGTGGGCAGGTTTATGGTTTGTGCTGCCACATCCAAATAAAGCCCTGCAAAGCTCCCTCTGTCCCTAAAGCTTCCCACTATCACCAAGGTATCAGGAGAAGTGGTGAGATCTCAATGGCACCTTGGGGTGCTGCTGGGTGCACTCCAAAGCACCAAGAGATTCTTAAAATCCCAAAACTGTTTGGGTTGGAGGGACCTTAAGGATCATCCGGTGCCCCCCTGCCACGGGCAGGGACACCTCCCACTGTCCCAGGCTGCTCCCAGCCCCAATGTCCAGCCTGGCCTTGGGCACTGCCAGGGATCCAGGGGCAGCCCCAGCTGCTCTGGGCACCCTGTGCCAGGGCCTGCCCACCCTCCCAGGGAAGGATTCCTTCCAGAATTCATCTGGGAATTGTTCCAATATTCACCCTGTGAGTTTGAAAATACCTTCCAGTGAAGGAGTGTGCACATCCCACCCCTCATGGAGAGGTTACAGGGGCAAAACACCTGGGGAAACCCAGCACAGAACAAAGAAAGGCCCTGTCCTGTCACATGGACCCCCAGCCACAGGAATTCCTCTAACAGCTGTCAGGCCAACTTCAGTTTCAATTGGCTTCAGCACTGGAACTGGCTGTAAATGATTCCAGCTGTGTGCACCCACCTATCCAGAACCCCAAAGGCGTGACCCCAATGCCAGCACACATCCTGGGGCACAGATGAGCACACCCCTCCCTGCTGATGCCACACTTACACACAGGTTTAGGACAGTTGTCCTGGCCCACAGACCTCCCTCAATCACCCAGCTGGGCCTTGGCACCTGGCTGCCATCCCTGCCCTCCTCCCAGATCCCTCTGTCCTTCCCTGTCCTGCATCCCCTGCCCTCCACCAGCTCTTTGGACCTCACACTCCCTGGGACAAGATCCTTTGGGTGGTGGGCAGGGTTCCAGGCTGGAATTTGAAAGCACAATGTTGTTTCTGGCTACCTGTATCCTGAGGGACTGGAGAACCATCCCAGACCAACCAGGTAACCGAGTGCTGCTGCAGAACGTGGCAAAGTCATTTCCCAGCCTTGGCAGCTTTACAAGTTTGGAGTTTAATCAACCAAAACGCCCAGTGGGAGCTTGTTTGCCTCAGAAAGTGCATTTTATTCACTCAGTTTAGTCTGCACCAGTCTAGATTTTACTTAAAACTGATGAATTACGTTGAATTTTAGTAGAAACTAAAATATTCCCACAGCATTCCAGAAATAATTTCAAATATACAGAGAATAAGCTGCATTACATTGAAAATCTGCATTGAGGAGAAGTGTGCTGTTCCAGAGGGTGCATCAGGAAGAGCCTGGGCTGGAGCAGGGATGCCCTGGACACATTCCAGCAGCACCTACACTGGAGCAAGAGCAGGACACGGAGCTGTGAGAGCAGAGCGAGAACCCCAATACTCACAGGAAGCTTTGTGAAGGCAGGATTGGTGACATGTTTTCCAAAGGCATCTTCCTGGAATTGCAGCAGCTGCACCACCAGCCCAGCCAGTGTTTTATTGGTAGGAGCATCTGCTTGAACGTACTGCAAGACACAAAGCACACATTCATTGAGGAGAGGGAAGCTCGGAGTGAAGGCTGACTGGTGACACCCCAGCTCCCTCCAGCACTTGGAGAGCAGAGCTTCAGCATTTTGGGATCCCTGTGTGGCTGGGGAGGCGTGGAGCAGGGGTTTGCACAGGAGAAGCACCAAGCACAAACGTTTTCCAAGCCTTAGGCTAAAAATCCAGCACTCACCCGAGGCTCATGCCCAGCTCCTCAGGGTTACAGACACGGATTAACCGCTGCAAGCTGATCTCAGCTCCTAATAAAGGAACAGGCTCGTGCTGCCCACACACACAGAGCTTTCTGCAGTAACTTCACAGCCTCCTGCTGTAATCAACTCCTAATTAATCCTCAGAGCACCCCTTGGTATAAATAGGATGTTCTGCACAGAGGGAAAAGCTGAGCCACACAGCTGCGCTTGCGATGTTTTGGGACAATCTGAGCAGCTCCCAAGGTTCTGCTTCGAATAAAATGTGAATGTAAAATCACAGCATGGAATATTAAACCCCTCCCATGGTGCTGAGTTTTTCTCACTCCTAAATATCCAGTACTCACTCACTGAATGTCACCTCCTCGCTGTGCCAGAAGACTTCCAAGAGAAGAACAAACACCACTTTTCCAGGTAGAACATGGAGCAATTTGAGCTACCCCAGTCCCTCTGCTCAGTAACTCTCAGCCTTTGCTCTTTGCTCAAACCAGATTCTTCTAAAGCCCCTTAAAAAAACCCGATTTTGAGACCCAGAACCCTGGAAGTTTTAAAGCTGTGGTGCCAAATGCCAGTCAAACCTAACTGAGCTTTGCAAAGCACCAGCTCCAAAGCCAAAGACACCATAAAGACATTGTGTGAATGGAAACAATTATAATTTCAGTGCCTGACCACCCCGAGATGTGAGTTCCCCCAGCACTTTCTCAGGAGCAGACACATATCTGAGAAATTAAATGTTCCCAACTCAAAGGACACAAATTCCTGTGAGGCTCCCGAGTGTCCTGTCCTGTGTATAAATCCCAAACTAGAAACACGAGCCTGGAAAGAACTGAAGGCTACAATTTCAAAGCTGCATTTTAATTTGACCTCTTCCCTCCCCCAGGAATTAATGTTTTAATTACATCAGAATCACAGAATATCCTGAGTTGGAAGGGATCCACAAAGATCACTGAGTCGGACTCCTGGCTCTGCACAGGACTTTGGACAAGGGGCTGGAGTGACCGGACAAGGGGAAACAGCTTCCCAGTGCCAGAGGGCAGGGTTAGATGGGATATTGGGAAGGAATTGCTCCCTGGGAGGGTGGGCAGGCCCTGGCACAGGGTGCCCAGAGCAGCTGCCCCTGGGCACCTGGCAGTGTCCAAGACCAGGCTGGACAGGGCTGGAAGCAGCCTGGGACAGTGGGAAGTGTCCCTGCCCATGGCAGGGGGTAGCACTGGATGATCCTTAAGGTCCCTTGCAACCCAAATCAGTCTGGGATTTTATGAACCTCCTTCAAAAAAACAAATCCAGAAGAGGTGGCATCCTTGTACTGACTTACTTTTTTTTTTTTTTTCAGATATTTTCCTTCGGAGAAAAAGGAAAATTACATGAGAATACACCTAGCAAAGCCTATTCTTAGATATGTGAACTTTTTCAGGCAATCATTCCTTTTCCTGCAGCTCCCATTTTCACCTCTTGCAGGAGGCACTGACAGCTAGAAGCTATAAAGGAAGACAACACCTTCTCATCTTCCTCTGCACATCCTGAACATCCTTTTAATTAGAAGCCCATTACCTTGCGTGAGGTTCCCCTGAACAATAAGGGAGAAAACCCTTCAAAAAGAAGCCCAAGACTCCCCTCCATCATTTCTGCCTCCTAAAGAGCAGCACAAACGGATCTTTAAGCACTAAAACACAGCAATTTCCTGATCAATTCGCAGAGGGTTTGAGGGACCACAGAAGGATCAAGTCCCAACAGATCTCCAGGTTTTCCCCTCGTCTCCACAAAATGATCCTGCAGGAAATAAAGGTTTTTAAGCGGTGAATTCTGGAGAACAGAATGATGCCCTGTTTCATAAGAGGATTTTGCTCTCGTGCTAAAATGCCAAAGCCCCACTGACACAGCAAAGAGTTTTCCAACATTTCCACAATCATTAGAAGCACAAAACCACCCCCAATGTACTTGAGCAGAAAATGTGTGGTCAGAAACCAGTGTGAGCAGCAGCAGAGGGAATCATTCTGCAGCTAGACCTGCACTGCAGCTGCCCTGAAAGCCTTTGTCACCGACCAGGGACAGATCCACACCCGCCTTTGATGTGGGCACTGACCTCAAATAACCACATCGCGCTCTGTGGTGTGGCCCCGGTGCACACACCTTCCCCCAAAACAAAGGGCATTTCAGCTCAGATCACCACATACGAGCGAAAAGAAAACCCACACTAAAACGCTTTGATTTGGGTTACAACCCTTGTTTCTTTTCAAAGGTGAGAACACAAAAGAGCCGCAGAAAGAGAACCCTCCCTGGATTAAATCCGAGCCAGTCACCGAGGAGACTCTTGCCAAGGCCAGCAGAGCCGGGCGGCGGCGAGCTCCGACCGCTCCCAGGGCAGCCCTGGCTGCGGGGACGGGCAGGGGGTGCCCAGCCAGCCCCGGCCCCTGCGCAGGGACACCCGCGGCAGCGAGCAAGGATCCCCCGCTCTGCCCGCAGCTCTGGCCCTGCAGACGCTCCCTGGGCACCGGTCCAACCCCCTGGAGCAGCAGCAGCTCCAGGGATGGGGACAGACCCCTCTGCACAGTGCAAGGGGGTCCCAGCTCTGCCCTGCCCCCAGAGCTCCGAGTGCTGAGCCCGTGTCCAGCCCGAGCCCCTCTAACTCAACATTCCACTTGCTCGTTAAAAACCTCAACGCCCTCCTCCCTGCCTCCCAAAAATCAACTTCTCCAGCCTTCTGTCTCAGAGGGGCAGAGCTGTCAGAGCCACCAGAGCTCCCAGGGGTCACTGTATTGACCTGGATCTGAACAACTCACCGGGATGGGTCCTCGGGGAGCACAGCTGTAAGGCCAAAGTCAGGGGCTGCATCCTTCATCAGGCAGCTGCTAAAAACCCTCCCAAAATACTTTAGAAAGAGGTTTTATAGACAGGAAATAACTGCTTTGGGACACCCCATTTTAATATGAGGGATGTGGCTTACTGAGAAAGGAACTATCTAAACAATACACAATGTTAGAGATAAACAAGCATTAGTACAATAAACAGAGAATTGCCCAATTTATTTCTGAACTGTAAATTTCTAATTAACTATGGTGACATCAAAGTGTCCATTACAGTCTACCCAAATTACTTTGAACAAGGGCTGGAGGGACAGGACACAGGGAGTGGCTTCCCACTGCCAGAGGGCAGGGATGGATGGGAGATTGGGAAGGAATTCCTGGGTATGAGGGTGGGCAGGCCCTGGCACAGGGTGCCCAGAGCAGCTGGGGCTGCCCCTGGATCCCTGGCAGTGCCCAAGGCCAGGCTGGACACTGGGGCTGGGAGCAGCCTGGCACAGTGGGAGCTGTCCCTGCCCACGGCAGGGGTGGCACCGGATGGGCTTTAAGGGCCCTTCCCACCCAAACCATTCCAGGATCCTGTGACATTGTTCTATGAAAGTCTGTCAGATCCCCCAGGACTCCAAACCCACGGCATGAACCCATTCCCAGCTCCCAGGGAAGCAAGGCTGCAACATCCCTACTGCATCCCTACTGCCTGGGAAGGAGCTGGGCACCTCCTGCATTGATGCACAGAAACAGCACAAACTGACTTCCCGACATCACACACACAAACAGGGGGCGGGAGGGAGCCTGGAATAAATAATTTCATTACAATATTAATAATTTCATTTTCTGTCATTATGTTTGGTGCCCATCAATAAGTTTTGCAAGGTCCAGCGTGAGTCTTCCACACTACTCTTTAAACCTCTTCCTTTCTCAATTGTACTCTGGAGACAGAGAATTCCCCAATATTTGTTGTACTCTGGAGACACGGAAAACTCTTCCATATTAAAGTCTTGTCTAATCGAGAGACAAAATGAGAAGCTCTGTAATTGCAGTTCTCTAACTCTCCCTGCCCCTTGGGACCTCTGGATCCTTGATGGAGCTTGGTGCTGCTCTTGGATTCTCTCCAGCTGGCCCCCAGTGTCCCTGGAGCTCCCAGAGCTGGACACACCAACTGCTGCTGACAGCTTCGCCACCGAGATGTACAAACATCTATTTTTAAGAGTATAAACTGGACAAAAGCCAGTTAAAATCACCATGTACCTCTCTGGAAGGAGCCACACACCTACAGCAGGACGAAAGCAGGCACAAGATGAAGCAGACTCCATTTACAGCACATCCAAAAGGGAATCAACCCTTCCCTCTGGAGTGTTAAGGCTCCATCTTTAAATGCTGGTATCAGCTTTCTTATTTCCCCAAACCAAAATTATTTTCCATTTTTAAAAAGGATTTTCACAGCAACATTCCAAAATTCACTTGCCCTGTAAAGTCTCCTTAGCCCAACTCTAATTACCTTCCAGAGCCATCAGAAACGAACATCTCAGTTTTATAACCAATTTGAATGGAGAGGTTTTTCCTTGGCTCCCATTCCTGCACCACACACAACCCGCCCAGCCAGTACAGAGAGAGCCAGCCCGGCTGGGGAGTTTGGAGTCACAGCAAACACCTTTCTGTGCTCAGCAGGGCACCCAGACCCTCCTCAGAACAGCGGTGCTGCTCCAGGGATCTGCTGGGATCCTGGGGTGCTCAGGCAGGACAGCGAGAGGGAAAACCACAGCTCCTCCAAAGCGTGGGACAGCACAGAACCACAACCGGAACAAGCCAAACTGCAGAAATATTCTGTTACATTTCCCTATCAACACAAAGGGCTCGAGCTGCCGCTTCAAACTGCGCCCCACACACCGATCCGAGCTGGAAGGACTGGAAAAACACACCCGAGCCCGAGCTGGTTTCACCCCACACCGATCCAGCTCAGATTCCCAGTTCAGATTCCCGTTCTCAGATTCTTTACCACACAAAGAACCCAACCAACAGCACGGGACAAGCTCATCCACGGGTGATGGACACCGGGCCTGCCGAGGACCGGCGGGATGGCCCCAGCATTGGGAAAATACGGAGATTAAGGCACCTTTGGGCTGCGCAGCCCCCCCTGGGCACCGCTCCGATCCAACTAAAGCTCTTCCAGGATCGCTACAGCGCTGGAAAGCTACACCGGGTGATTCTTCACGGCTCAGGTATTGAAATGAAGTTACAAAACCAGCACACGGGAAAAACCACTTAAAGCGAAGCAAGCGAGCCGAGCGAAGTGTGCGAGGAGGAAGAGGAGCCCAAGGGCACCAGAGCGAGCAGCGACGCTGCCGCCGAGCGAACTCGGAGCAACACGCGGGGCTTTAACGCGGCCGGACGCGGCCCCCAAAAGCACCGAAGGGATTTTGAGGGATTTTTCCTCCCTTTTTCCAGCACTCCCGACACGGCCGGGGCGCGGCTGAAGCGAAACCCAGCCGGGCCGGGACCTGCCCGCACAGGAAAGTCACTGCCTGGGGCGAGCGGGCACCGGCCGGGCCCCCGCGGCCGCGGGAACGTCCCCGGGGCTTACCGGGGCTGCCCCAAACGCGGCCCCGAGCACCGGCCGGCGCCGACGGAGCGGAAATGTCCCCGGGGCTGCCCCCGACCCGGCCCCGCGCCCGCCGCAGCGGCGAGGCCGCGGTTCACAAAGAGCGGCGGCGACCTCGGGCCCCCCGTCCCATCCCCGGCCATCCCCCGCCAGCCCGCCCGGCGCCCGCCGCCCTCGCCGGGCCGCACCTTCTTGTAGTGCTTCCCCAGCCACACGCGGACCGAGTCGAGCTGGGACACGGTGTCGGGGCTCTCCCAGAACTTGCCGGTGGGGCCGCCGTCCTTGCGGCGCGCCGCGGCCAGCGCGGGGCCGGGCCCGCCCGCCGGGACCGCCGCGGGGCCGCTCCCGGGGCCTCCGCCCGCCGCCAGCGCCGCCGCCGCCATTGTCCCCGCGCGCCCCGCGCCGCGCATGCGCCGCGCCCCGGCCCGCGCCCCGCCCACCCCGGGAGCGCGCCCGCGATGGGAACGGGAACGCGCCCGGGAGCGTGAACGGGAACGCGCTCGGGAACGGGAACGCGATCGAGAATGCGCTCGGGGATGGGAACGGGAACGCGCCCGGGAGTGTGAACGGGAACGCGCTCGGGAACGGGAACGCGATCGAGAATGCGCTCGGGGATGGGAACGGGAACGCGCCCAGGAGTGTGAACGGGAACGCGCTCGGGAACGGGAACGCGATCGAGAATGCGCTCGGGGATGGGAACGGGAACGCGCCCGGGAGTGTGAACGGGAACGCGCTCGGGAACGGGAACGCGATCGAGAATGCGCTCGGGGATGGGAACGGGAACGCGCCCGGGAGTGTGAACGGGAATGCGCTCGGGGATGGGAACGGGAACGCGCCCGGGAAAGTGAACGGGAATGCACTCGGGGATGGGAACGGGAACGCGACCGGGAAAGTGAACGGGAATGCACTCGGGGATGGGAACGGGAACGCGCCCGGGAGTGTGAACGGGAAAGTGCTCGGGGATGGGAACGGGAACGCGATCGAGAATGCGCTCGGGGATGGGAACGGGAACGCGACCGGGAAAGTGAACGGGAATGCACTCGGGGATGGGAACGGGAACGCGCCCGGGAAAGTGAACGGGAATGCACTCGGGGATGGGAACGGGAACGCGCCCGGGAGTGTGAACGGGAAAGTGCTCGGGGATGTGAACGGGAACGCGATCGGGAGCGTGCTTGGGGATGCGAACAGGAACACGAACGGGAACGTGAACGTGCTTGGGGATGTGATCGGGAAGGCGAACGGGAACGCGCTCGGGAACGCGCGCGCCGCTCCTGCGCAGCACCGCCCCTCGACCGGCCCCGCCCCCGCCCCGGGCGGCCCCGCCCGAGCCGCTCCGGCTCCCGAGCTCACCGTCCGTGCCCCGGTACCGGCCGGGGAGCGCTCCGGGCTGCTCCGGACCCCGAACACACCGTCCGTGCCCCGGTACCGGCCGGGGAGCGCTCCGGGCTGCTCCGGACCCCGAACACACCGTCCGTGCCCCGGTACCGGCCGGGGAGCGCTCCGGGCTGCTCCGGACCCCGAACACACCGTCCGTGCCCCGGTACCGGCCGGGGAGCGCTCCGGGCTGCTCCGGACCCCGAAGCTCAAGCCTGCTATGGAGACCTTGAGATCCAATTAGGGAGTAATTTGGGTGCTGACATAATTACCTACAGGTATCTGCACTAAGTCTTCACTGCTGGGTACCTTTACCTTTTCATAACCACATCTAGACCCACGGAACGGGTCATTACGAAGCAATTTCCCCCAAATTCCCTTCATAAAACCCACTTCGTTTCGAGTGTCTACTAATGCTTTATTTGTGAATCGAACATAACAGAGAAATTAAAAAAAAAACCAAGCAAAAAATGTATATAATTTAAAAATACAGCATATTTCAGTTCGAACATTATCAAATACAGTGTCAAAAAGTCCTTCATTAAAATCACAGTTCCTGATATAAGAACGCCCCTTGCATTACCGTAGTTTATAAATGTTGCCCCATCCCTGAACACTCCAAAGCAGAAATAAACACCTTCAGGAGAGGAAACACCTGGAGACACAGGAAATATTAAACCCACCAAACATCCAGAAATCGGAACTTCAGAATTTCAGAACTGCCATTCTGAAAAGGCAGCGAATACAGGCAAGAATTCCAGAAGGATTTGGCTTGGAGGGGCCTTAAAGCCCATCCAGTGCCACCCCTGCCATGGGCAGGGACACCTTTCACTGTCCCAGGCTGCTCCAAGCCCCAATGTCCAGCCTGGCCTTGGGCACTGCCAGGGATCCAGGGGCAGCCACAGCTGCTCTGGGCAGCTCCCCGGTCGGGACCGAGATCGGGATCGGGACCGGGATCGGGATCGGGATCGGGGCCCGGCCGGGTCCCACGGCGGGGCCGAGGCTACAGCGCCCCCCACAGGCCGCGCCGCCTATTGGCTCTGCCGTTGCCATGGGAACAGCCAGGGCCGCCCATTGGCTCATCCGTTGCCATGGGGACAGTCTCCGCCCCGCGCCCACGCGCGGCTTCGCACTGTGGAGCTGCCGGCCGGAGGGAGCGCGCGGGCGGCCTCACTTCCGGGGCAGGGCCGGAAGTGAAGCGCGCGCCGCGCCGGAAGCGCGCGCGGGGCCTGCCGGGAGCTGTAGTCCCGAGGGGCAGCCCGGCGGCGGCAGTCGCGGTGCGGAGGTCGGTGCGGGGCGGGCGGGGGTCGGGCCGCGACCCCCGGGGAGAACCGGGGGGGCCGCGGGGCCGAGACAGCGGCGGGAGGAGGGGGAGGAGCGGGGGATGGCGCCGAGCAGAGCGGGGTGAGGCGGGGAGGGCCGTGCGGGGCCGCGGCCTGTGCGGGCGGGGCGGCGCGGGCGGGGATGCTCGGCGGCACCGGGGATGCTCGGCAGCACCGGCGGGGCTGGGGATGCTCGGGGGGCCCGGGGATGAGCGGGGGGGCTCCGGGGCACCGCTCGCCGCGGGCCCTGGGCGAGGGGCCGGCGGGGAGAGCCCCGGGAGCGCGGTTCTCCTTGGAGTTCCCATCGCTGCCTTGCGAAGGCTTCGCTCCCGCACAGAGCTGCTCTCCCGCAGCCCTTTCCCAGTCCTGCCTCTCCGTCCCCTCCTGTGGCTCGCCCCGGTGTCACCGCTGGCCCCGTTTTCCCCCGTGGCCATGGGAATTGTCGCTCCGGGTCACCCGTTTGGCCCCGGTGCTCGGGGGGTGTCCAAGAGCATCCAGCGCCCATTCCCACTTGCAGCCCCTCATTGTCCCTTCCAGCTTCTCAGCAGCGAGGATCCGGCAGGGTTAGGGTTGGGAAGGGAAGGTTTCCTGCACGGATCCGCTGCTCCGTTGGCCCGAGTAGCCAAAAATAAAAAGAAAAAGAAATCTCTGCTGCAAGTGGCTCTGCCTGGAGCCCGGGGCAGGGGATCCTTGGGGCTGGATGTGGGAGACAGCAGGATTTCTCCTTTGTTCTCTTCACAAAGCACTCGGGGCTCTGCCTCTTCCAACACTGCTGGAATATCCCAGCAGCCAATAATCAGAATTGCTGTGATTTTCCCTGTGTTTCTCTCGGGGATGTGGTTTTCCCTCACATAGTTGTTTTCCAGTGGATCAAGGAAACCCAACAAAGACCCAATTCCTTCCCATCCTTTGGGGTTTTATCTAACAGCTTTCTGTGCCACACTGCTTGGTTTCACTCTTTGCCTTTGCAGCAGGAGCACTGAGTCTCTTCCTAACAAACTTTTAGTGTCTCTTTCCCCACCTGGGACTCCGGAGTTTGCTGGGTGTGAGGCACGAGGCTCCACAGTCCCACAGATTCTCACTCCAGCTGTACCATTACCAGTCCTGTGTCATCCTGTTCCATTTCTTCCCAAATTCAGTGTCCTCGGAGCTCCCACATCTTTGCTGTCATCAGACAAAATAGATTTTGAGTCTCCCAGTATCCCCTTTCCATGCTGGTCCTGCATCCCTGTGTTTCCCTGGGGGCTGGAGCAGCAGCTGTAGTTGGACGCTTCTTTTTATTTGGGATCAGGATCTGCAGCAACCAACCCTGGGATTTCCCCCAGGCTGCTGAACGTGCTAAAAGTGATTCCCAGGTCCAGATCTCGGTGTTCAGATTTATTCTCCTCCCTGTCCTGTCCTGCTCCCACCCAGTCTGACTCTTACTGGTTCCCAAAAAGGGTCCCAGCTCAGCTGGGATCTGCAGACAGGATTATACAAACAGCTGGGTTGGAATCTTGCTTATCCAAGGGGATCTCAGTTGTTCATCTTGGAACCTCATCCCTGGAAGGTTTTCAATTTTTTATTTCCTTGTTCTTGAGCAGAAAAGACCATTTCCATCATACCCAATCATTTCCATGTTGCATTTATCCATGGAATCATGGAATGATTTGGGTGGGAAAGGGCCTTAAGGATCATCCAGTGCCACCCCTGCCATGGGCAGGGACACCTCCCACTGTCCCAGGCTGCTCCAAGCCCCAATGTCCAGCCTGGCCTTGGGCACTGCCAGGGATCCAGGGGCAGCCACAGCTGCTCTGGGCACCCTGTGCCCTCCCAGCCAGGAATTCCTTCCCGATATCCTATCTATCCCTGTCCTCTTTTGGCTCAAAGCCATTTTTGGAAGATCCCTTTTCCCCATGCCAGCGTGGGTGAGGCGTTCCTTGCTCCCCGTTCCCTGAATTCCTGCTCCGCAGGGAACGTTGCAGGTTAAGTGCCCTCGTGGTGCCGTGTCCCAGGACGCTGAGGGAGGGATTCCCTGGGATTCCCTGGGATTCCCTGGGATTCCCTGGGATACACTCACTCTCTCTGCAGGCAAACAGCTCCCCCTCTTTGGTCACGCTTCAAAGTCCAGGAGGAGGACGTGGCCGATACCTCGGAGCTGAGGTTCACTGCAGCATTCCCTGGCACATTCCTGGTTTTCTCTCTCCAGCAACTTCGGGGGGTTCAAGGATTGACTCTTTCCTGTCAGAGCAATATTGGACTCACCCAATTTGTCACAAATCCCCTTGGCTTTAAGGCAGTTTAACCCAGGCTGGGATGATCCCTATGGAAGGGGGCACAGGCTGCCGTGTGCCCTGCTCCCTGCAATTCCTTTGGCATTCCTGCTGTGGCTGGGCTCCATGGCCGAGCGCTCCAGCCTCGGGAATCTCGCTCCAGGACCACAAAAGGGTTCCCTGACTTTGTTCCCTGCAGTGATTTAGTTACACCAAGGACATTTCCCTCCGAGATTCACCACAGCACACGCGAGGTTTCATTTTTGCCAAGTCAAGAACTCTGTTTTTATTGATCTGGTCCTTGGGCAAGGCCGGGTGTGGCCCTGGCAGCCACGGCAGGTTGGTGTCCGTGTGTCCGTGGGGAGGGAACCACAAACAAGGTGTCACATCCAGAGATGTGGCCAGAAAACGGGGTGGGTTTATTTGAAGCCTTTTTTTTTTGCTGCTGAAGTAATTTGGTCTTACTGAAAGCAAAAGTGAGTAATCTGAATGATAACTGCAGGCTATTAATTGCATGCACAGGAAGTCATTCATAGGGACAGTTAATGTCCATAGAATCCCAGAATATCCTGACTTGGAAAGGATCCACCAGGATCATGGAAGTCCAGCTCCAAACTTCAACTTTGTGTGTAAATGATGACCTTCAATCCTCTCCCACCCGATACAAGTTTGTTAGAAAATCCTTGTTATTGTTTCCAAGAATTTCTACAGTGTATTTAATAGTTGGCATGACAGATAAAACACCCCAAAGCAAAGTTGGTTTTGTCTTGAGTGAAAGTTATTTTAGTAAGAAATTAAATAGCAAGTTTAACACAGTTTCAGCAAAGAACGTTATCAAAAGTACAGTTCTCTTTTTCCTCCTGGCTTTTTTTTTTTTTTTTTTCCTTTAAAGGGAATAATGGCAATACTCTACTTAATCCTGGCCTAAAGAGCTTTTTAAAAACCCTCATTGTCACCACGGAGACAAAGCAGAAGCACCTGAAACATTTTAAAGGAAGTATCAATTCTAACTTGCTGTTTCTTTGTGCTCCCTCCTGCTGTCCCAGGAACCCACCCTTTCCACGGGGATGGAGATGTTCTCGCTGAATTCCCTCAAAGGTAAGACCTGACACAGCCTTGAGTTCCACTTGGGATTTCCCTGTGCTTGGAGGTGGAAGCTGGAGCAGGTGGATGAGGAGTTCATTTGTGTTAGGAGGCAGCTCAGTTGTGTCCCGGTCGGTGCAGCAGGGAGGGAATGTGGCAGGAAAGCTGGGAGCAGGAGGGACAGGACAGGGTTTCAGGGAAACAGTGGGATTGGGCAGGGGAGGAGCCCTGCAGTGTTGTCCAGACACATTGGACACTTGTTTGCTGTTTAGCTTCAAGTACAGGTTTTTTCCCTTTTAATTTTGTCCTCCTAAATATTCCTGTATCCCTTAGTACCAACTCCATGAGCTCTTCCTGCTTGGGATTTGGTCCTTTATTACCTGTCACTGTCACCATGGCTCTTTTCCCTGCCATTGCTTTGCCAACCTTCCTTTCAATCATATTTTGTCCTCAGAAATCCCTCCAGTCACAGTTTTCTGTTTTAACTTGTGGATCTTTCCTGAGCTCTGTTACTTGGTCTTAAAGAAAGTGGATAGAATGGAATAAAATATTCCAGCGCTGGCTGAAGCAGAGGGACCCCTCCCTCCATCCCAGGGAATTCATCCTTTCCCTTGGCACTCAGGAAACCCAACAGTGACCCCAGCACTCCTGTCACTGCCCTGCTCTGAGTCACCAGCACTGGGGGTGCTGGATTTAAACCAAAAATCCCAGGATTCTTCCCAGTCCAGGGCAGGAATTGTGTACGAAGTCACTTTAGCTGGGAGCAAAGCCCCTCTCCTCCATCACATCCTGTGAGCGGGGTTGGAGTCTGGGTGGAGAGAAGGAGCTTTCCTGGTGAGGGCTGGTGGTTT
This sequence comes from Corvus moneduloides, assembly GCF_009650955.1. Classification (NCBI taxonomy): domain Eukaryota; kingdom Metazoa; phylum Chordata; class Aves; order Passeriformes; family Corvidae; genus Corvus; species Corvus moneduloides. Next base: position 668,358 of record NC_045476.1, read on the forward strand.
GTCGTGGCCAAGCTGGGTTTGGGACTCGGGATGCTCCAGCCCTGGGGATAAAGGAATTCGTTAATGAAACTTGGCTCGTTAACGAGCTGCTGCCTCTGCACAGGCTTGGCTGGAGGGGCTGGTCCAGCCCAGCTCATCCCAGGAGCTGCCAGATCTGGGAGATGGCTCTGGAGATCCTCCTGTCTGTGCTGGTTAACGCTGCTCTCTGCAAAATAAAGATATTTGGAATCGGCGACTTCTGGAATTTTTTAATAAATTGAGTCTTCACTGCTGTTTCTGTGCCCACAAGATAATTTTTATATCATTTTTGGTGACAAACCACCAGCCCTCCTCACCCCTAACTGTTCCTGCACACTGGGCCTGCCTGTCAGCCTCTTCCCCCAGCTTTTCCAGCCCCCTGCCCGTGTGTTTCCAAGGTTTCCCCCAGCTTTTCCAGCCCCCTGCCCGTGTGTTTCCAAGGTTTCCCCCAGCTTTTCCAGCCCCCTGCCCATGTGTTTCCAAGTTTCCCCAGCCTGTACTTCACTCATGTTTGGGTGGCTCTGCTTTGCCCCCGTGGTCTCCAGCCACGGTTCCCATCTCCCTGGGGAGATCTCCCATCTCTCCTGTTGGCTCCTGGGTTCCTTCCTGCATGTCCAGGATTTGAAGCAGCTCCATGGCTGTGGTTAGAATTTGGGTTCCTTCCCTGCTGGACAGTTCATTGCCTCGGCTGGATCTGGGGAGATGCTAAAACCCAGGAACTCTGTCACATTAAGCAGTTTCTCAGTAGATTTGCCTCCCAGCAGGATGAGAGGATGGTGCCGTGCTGTTTCCAGCCTCCCTTTCCTTCCAGTCCTCCTCGAAGCTTTTGTTTCCAAACCACCTCCATTTATTTCTGAATAAATAGTAAAAATTACAGTAAAAAAATAAAATTAATAGTTTGTGCAACGTGCTGTCACAAGATTAACACAGGATTAATTCCCTTAAATGGAATGAGTTGTTTTCCTTTTTAGTGGTTTGGATGATTTTTGGATGATTTTTGAATGAACAATCAGTTTTGAATGATTTTTCCCATTTTAGTGGACCAATCTCTTAAAATTTGTAATCTGAGTGCCAGAATAACTTCATGTCTTTCAAAAAGAAGTGCTTTTTTTTTTTTTTTTTGGTCATTTGGTGCTGTTTCAAGATCTGGGTTTGTGTTTCCATTTGGGTTTTTGTTAAGTACAAGAACCTACAAAGACAAATTAGCAGCTAATTCAGAGGTTCTAAAAAGTGAATACAGGAAAAGGCAAACTTAGTGTAATAAGACTTTTCTTGAGAGTTCAGCTCTTCCAATGTTGGGGTTTTTTTCTACAGGGTTTTTATTCGATAACTTTATTCTTCTTGAACCTCTTCTCATGGAGCCCAGGCTTTGTAAAACTGAACTGTGCCATCGTATCAGTCACTACTTTTTGTCTTTTTGAAGTTTTCTCTTTCTGACTTCAAAAGTAACAAAACCCACTTAAAATTTTTTAAAAACTCATTTTGCATCATGATGCTTAACCAGCCATCCATGTTCATTTTCACTTTACACACAAAATACTCAGTAATAAAGTTTTGACATAAAAATGAGACCCTGGTTTAAAGAAACACAAAACTTAATGGTAGTCCCAGTACAGCCAGGGCCAATATAGATTAATTGCTTAGAAAAAATAGTTCAGATTTAAATAAACAAATAAACAATCCCATAGGGTCAGAATTTCAACCAGCTCTACAGCCTTAAGAATTCTATACCTGGATATGAAATAATTCATGTAGAACTGAGTAACAGGAGGACTCGGAGTTGGGAGAAGTGGGGAAGGGCTGACTTATTTTATAAAGGTTATAAGATCTTTATCAAGATTTTTAGATCTTTACAGATTTAAGATTTGATAAAGATGTAAGATTTTAAGATATTTAGAAAGACTCATTTTAAAAGCTTATAAAGATTTTAAGTTTTTTTAGTGTTTTTCTCAAATATTAGCAAATAATGGGCTGCAGGATGAACGACTTGGTTTTTAGGAATATGCACTTGGCCATGACTTGCCTGGTCTGTGTGTGTGTTGGGGTGTGTGGAGCTGGAAACAATCCCCAAAGGAGTTTCAGGATTTCTCCTTGGAGTCGTACCTGGGGTCACTCGTGTGGAACCATCCCAGATCTGGCTTTGCCTGGAGGTGGAAGGATTGAGAGGAAAAGGTGTGGGAGGAAACCCAGCCCAGGGAGATGCTGCTGAAAGCAGGAAAATACTGTGTGTTTGTGTTTTCCCTCTCATCAGGGAAGATTCATAGCGATCCTCAAATCCAGGGACCCGCCAGGATGCAGGGAGAGGCACCGCCGGGATCTGGGAGCAAACCCGCCCCGTCCCCGTGGTGCCGGCTCGGGGACAGGGAAACGGCCCCGGGCTGGGGCCGGGCCCCGCGGGCCGCCCGCCGGAGCTGTGGGCCGGGGCCGGGCAGGGCCGGGGCAGGGCCGGGGCAGAACTCCCGCCAGGGCCGGACAATGGCTCTGTGCGCCCCGCAGCTCCCCGGCCCGAACTCCCTGCGCTCCCAGGGCTCCGGAGCCCCGGCAATGCCGCGGCCGCGGGGCTCCGGCCGCGGGCACCACAGCAGCTCTTCCTCCCTCGCCTCCTTTTCCCCCTTTCCCTTCTCCTTTTCCCTCTCCCATCTCCTCCCTTTCCCCTCACCTTTTCCCCTCTCCGTCTTCTTTCCCACTCCTTTTCCTTCTCCTTTCCGCTCTTCTTTTCCTTTCCCCTCTCGTCCTTTCCCTCCCTTTTCCCTCTGCTTCCCTCGCCATTCCCGGTGGGACGCGAGGCCCGGCTCTCCCGGGCCGCTCTCGGTCCTCCCGCCCGCCGGGGGGCGCCGCCGCGCGCGGCCCCTGCGCTGCCCGCGGGCGCGGGGCG